>NC_142786.1:12555238-13234048 GCF_988280905.1 Pimephales promelas | reverse complement strand
GCTAGGGTGTTTTAGGTGGTTGCTATGGTGTTACTAGGTGGTTGGTAGTGTTCATATATGGTTACTATAGAGTTTTTATAATGTTCATGGCATGATTTAGCACTTAGCTAATCAATATTAGCATGTAGCTATTCACTGTTAGCATGTGTAGCATGTAGCAAGTCATGTTTGCTAGCATGAGTCAAAAGACCCAACCCCCATCGCGATACAATGTTCTGATGCTGAGATATAGCTGTTACAAAATGGTTGCTAGGGTACTCTGTTTGGTTGCTAGGGAGTGGCTTGGCAGCTGCCAATCATGAAGCTCCAAAGTCAATGTGAATGGATAAACCAACCCCCATCTCTATACGATGTTTTGATGCAGAGATATAGGTCTTGCAAAACGGTTGCTAGGGTACTCTGTTTGGTTGCTAGGGAGTGGCTTGGCAGCTGCCAATCATGAAGCTCCAAAGTCAATGTGAATGTATAAACCAACCCCCATCTCTATACGATGTTTTGATGCAGAGATATAGGTCTTGCAAAATGGTTGCTAGGGTACTCTGTTTGGTTGCTAGGGACTGGCTTGGCAGCTGCCAATCATGAAACTCCACAGGCTCCTTGTCAGTATGAATGATATAAACCAACTCCCATGCCTCTATGACATTCAGAATGGAAGATATCCCTCTTTGGATTTTGGTTGCTAAGGTGCTCTACAATGGTTGCTAGGGCGTTGCCAGTAAGTGTTGAGGTGATTCAGGATTGGCTGTTTGCTGGCCCAAGTCAAACCAGCCCACCCTCATGTTTCTATGACACTTATATCCTGAGATATCCCTTTGATCTCTTTCAATGGAAGTCTATGGGAGTTGTTGCTAAGGTGCTCTAAATGGTTGCTAGGGCGTGGCTTAATAGCTTCACAATGATCCTGAGAGACTGATTGGTCGTCTGAGTAAAATGAGCCCGCCCCCTTGTCTCTATGACACTCTGATCCAGAGCTATGTTCAATACAAAATCCCAATGCAATTTACCATAGTAGGAAAAACACATGCATTTGATGGGACGTCCTTCACCATAGTAAGTCAATGGGGAAACTTTGGGCAGCTCCTGCCCCCCAGGGGTGCAACTTTTACCCCATTGTGAGGTATTTTCTTAAAGAGGCTGCCAGCCTCTTCAAATGTGGCAAATCTCACGTTTGTCCGATATCCTTGTTTGGAGCTACGAGTCGTCAAAGTTTGTCTCAGTGTTAAGTCTATGGGATTTTTTGGAAATTTGTTCGCCCCTGGGTCGAACACCGTACCCCCGATCTCTGATAAAAGTGATAGGACACTTCTCTTCAATAGGCCGCACGATTTGATGCCTCATTCATGGGTCTGTGACAAAAACTGTGGACGTAGGAGTGCGCCAAACTTTTTCCTGGAATAGTAAAATGCTATACTAGAAATTTCAAATAACATTGGGGTCAATGGGGGGAAATTTGGGCAGCTCCTGCCCCCCAGGGGTGCAACTTTTACCCCATTGTGAGGTATTTTCTTAAAGAACCTGTCAGCCTCTTCAAATGTGGTAAATTACACATTTCTGCGAAATTCTCGCTCAGAGCTATGAGTCGCCAAAGTTTGTCGTAATGTTAAGTCTATGGGATTTTTTGGGCCGTTTTTCGCCCCTGGGGCCAACATCGTACCCCCAATCGCTTAGAAAAGTCATAGCACACCATTCCCGAACAAGCCGCACATTTTGACAACTCATTCATGGGTCTGTGATAAAAACTGCGGGAGGAGTAGCGTGCCGAAATTTTGTGTGGAAGAATAATAATAATAAACAACATTGGGGTCAATGGGGGAAAGTTTGGGCAGCTCCTGCCCCCCAGGGGTGCAACTTTTACCCCATTGTGAGGTATGTTCTTACAGAGCCTGTCAGCCTCTTCAAATGTGGTAAATCGCAGGCTTCTGTGAAATCCTCGCTCGGAGCTATGAGTCGTCAAAGTTTGTCGCAATGTTAAGTCTATGGGATTTTTGGGAAATTTGTTCGCCCTTCGGGCGAACATCGTACCCCCGATCGCTTAGAAAAGTCATAGCACACCATTCCCGAATATTCCGCACGTTTTGAGACCTCATTCATGGGTGTGTGACAAAAACTGCGGGAGGAGTAGCGTGCCAAACTTTTGGGCCGACTCAAAAAACACAATAGTAATAGTGTTGCCTTGCTTTCAGCAAGCACCACTAACTAGAATGTACATTTCCAGAGGAAAATGTGAAGTGGTGCTTGCAGTGGCAAAACTCACCACCCGGTTGCTAGGGTGTTATGGCTGGTTGCTAGGGAGGTTGCTAGGTGGTTGCTAGGTGGTTGCTAGGGTGTTCTGTGTGGTTGCTAGGGTGTTGCTAGGTGGTTGCTGGGGTGTTCTGGGTGGTTGCTATGGTGTTGCTAAGCGGTTGCTAGGGTGTTCTGAGTGGTTGCTAGGGTGTTTCTAGGTGGTTGCTAGGGTGTTCTGGGTGGTTGCTAGGGTGTCCTGGGTTGTTGCTAGGGTGTTGCTAGGTGGTTGCTAGGATGTTCTAGGTGGTTGCTAGGGTGTTGCTAGGCGGTTGCTAGGGTGTTCTGGGTGGTTTCTAGGGTGTTGCTAGGTGGTTGCTAAGGTGTTGCTAGGTGGTTGCTAGGGTGTTGCTAAGGTGTTCTGGATGGTTGCTAGGCGGTTGCTAGGGTGTTGCTAGGCGGTTGCTAGGGTGTTCTGGTTGGTTGCTATGGTGTTGCTAGGTGGTTGCGAGGGTGTTCTGGGTGGTTGCTATGGTGTTATTAGGTGGTTGGTATTGTTCACATATGGTTACTATAGAGTTTTTATAATGTTCATGGCATGATTTAGCACTTAGCTAATCAATATTAGCATGTAGCTATTCACAGCTAGCATGTTTAACATTTTGAAAGTTCTATGTGCTAGCATGAGTCAAAAGACCCAACCCCCATCGCGATACAATGTTCTGATGCTGAGATATAGCTGTTACAAAATGGTTGCTAGGGTACTCTGTTTGGTTGCTAGGGAGTGGCTTGGCAGCTGCCAATCATGAAGCTCCAAAGTCAATGTGAATGTATAAACCAACCCCCATCTCTATACGATGTTTTGATGCAGAGATATAGGTCTTGCAAAATGGTTGCTGGGTACTCTGTTTGGTTGCTAGGGAGTGGCTTGGCAGCTGCCAATCATGAATTTCCAAAGGCTGCTTGTCAGTATGAATGATATAATACAACTCCCATGCCTCTATGACATTCAGAATGGAAGATATCCCTCTTTGGATTTTGGTTGCTAAGGTGCTCTACAATGGTTGCTAGGGCGTTGCCAGTAAGTGTTGAGGTGATTCAGGGTTGGCTGTTTGCTTGCCCAAGTCAAACGAGCCCACCCTCATGTTTCTATGACACTTATATCCTGAGATATCCATTTGATCTCTTTCAATGGAAGTCTATGGGAGTTGTTGCTAAGGTGCTCTAAATGGTTGCTAGGGCGTGGCTTAATAGCTTCACAATGATCCTGAGAGACTGATTGGTCATCTGAGTAAAATGAGCCCGCCCCCTTGTCTCTATGACACTGTGATCCAGAGCTATGTTCAATACAAAATCCCTATGCAATTTACCATAGTAGGAAAAACACATGCATTTGATGGGACGTCCTTCACCATAGTAAGTCAATGGGGAAACTTTGGGCAGCTCCTGCCCCCCAGGGGTGCAACTTTTACCCCATTGTGTGGTATGTTCTTAAAGAGCCTGCCAGCCTCTTCAAATGTGGCAAATCTCACGTTTGTCCGATATCCTTGTTTGGAGCTACGAGTCGTCAAAGTTTGTCTCAATGTTAAGTCTATGGGATTTTTTGGAAATTTGTTCGCCCCTGGGGCGAGCACCGTACCCCTGATCTCTTATAAAATTCATTTGAGACTTCTCCTCAATAGGCCGCACGATTTGATGCCTCATTCATGGGTCTGTGACAAAAACTGTGGACGTAGGAGTGCTCCAAACTTTTTCCTGGAATAGTAAAATGCTATACTAGAAAATTTTCAATGGGAAAAATTTGGGGAGCTCCTGCCCCCCAGGGGTGCAACTTTTACCCCATTGTGAGGTATTTTCTTAAAGAACCTGTCAGCCTCTTCAAATGTGGTAAATTACACATTTCTGCGAAATTCTCGCTCAGAGCTATGAGTCGCCAAAATTTGTCGTAATGTTAAGTCTATGGGATTTTTTGGGCCGTTTTTCGCCCCTGGGGCGAACATCGTACCCCCGATCGCTTATAAAAGTCATAGCACACCTCTCCTAAATAAGCCGGTCGATTTGACGCCTCACCCATGGGTCTCTGACAAAAGCTGCGGGAGGAGTAGCGAACCAAAAAACGGCGGAACAATAAGAATAAGAACTAGAATGTACATTTCCAGAGGAAAATGTGAAGTGGTGCTTGCAGTGGCAAAAAGCTCGCTCGGTTGCTAGAGTGTTGTACAGAATTGCATATGAGACAACAACCATGTCTGTACGATGTTCTGGTGCTGAGATGTGGCTTATTCATGTGTTTGTAGGGTTACTAGGGTACCCTATATGGTTGCTATGGTGTGATTATACAGTTTATGAGTTAATATTTAAAGACTAGTTGACAGTCTGAGTCAAAAAAAGGCAAAATCCATGTTTCTTCTATTTTCTGGAGCTGAGATATGGCTTGAATATGTTGTTTTATGGTTGCTAGGCTGCCCTAAGTGGTTGCTAGGGCGTGAATATGAAGTTACTATGTCACTACTTGTTGGCTGCATGATAGGCCGAGTCAAATGAGCCCAACCCCAAGTCTCTATGACCTTCTGGTCAAAAGATATGATCTCACAAATTTGGTGCCAATGTTAAGTCTATGGGAGATTTTTCGGCCGATTTATCGCCCGCCAGACAAGCATCGCACACCCGATCACTTAGAAAAGTCATAGCACACCTCTCCTAAACGAGCCGGTCGATTTGACACCTCATTCATGTGTCTTTGACAAAAAATGCGGGAGGAGTAGCGTGCCAAAGTTTTGTCTTGGAGAATAGTATTCACAACACTAGAATGTACATTTCCAGAGGAAAATGTGAAGTGGTGCTTGCAGTGGCAAAAAGCTCGCTCGGTTGCTAGAGTGTGGCACATTTTTGCATACGAGACGCCAAACACGTCTGTACGATGTTTTTGTGATGATAAATTGTTTATTCAGCTGAGAAATGGCTTATTCATGTGTTCAGGTGGTTACTAGGTTATTCTATATGGTTGCTATGGTGTGATTATACAGTGTATGAGATTATATTTAAACACTAGTTGACAGTCTAAATCAAAAAAAGGCAAAATCCATGTTTCTTCTATTTTCTGAAGCTGAGAAATGACTTGAATATGTTGATTTATGGTTGCTAGGCTGCCCTAAGTGGTTGCTAGGGTGTAAATATGAAGTTATTATGTCTCTACTTGTTGGCTGCATGATAGGCCGAGTAAAAAGAGCCCAACCCCAAGTCTCTATGACCTTCTGTTCAAAAGATATGATCTCACAAATTTGGTGCCAATGTTAAGTCTATGGGAGATTTTTCGGCCGATTTATCGCCCGCTAGACGAGCATCGTACACCCGATCTCTTAGAAAAGTCATAGCACACCTCTCCTCAATGACCGGGTCGATTTGACACCACATTCATGGATCTACGACAATAAATGCGGGAGGAGTAGCGTGCCAAAGTTTTGTCTTGGAGAATAGTATTCACAACACTAGAATGTACATTTCCAGAGGAAAATGTGAAGTGGTGCTTGCAGTGGCAAAAAGCTCGCTCGGTTGCTAGAGTGTTGTACAGAATTGCATATGAGACAACAACCATGTCTGTACGATGTTCTGGTGCTGAGATGTGGCTTATTCATGTGTTTGTAGGGTTACTAGGGTACCCTATATGGTTGCTATGGTGTGATTATACAGTTTATGAGTTAATATTTAAAGACTAGTTGACAGTCTGAGTCAAAAAAAGGCAAAATCCATGTTTCTTCTATTTTCTGGAGCTGAGATATGGCTTGAATATGTTGTTTTATGGTTGCTAGGCTGCCCTAAGTGGTTGCTAGGGCGTGAATATGAAGTTACTATGTCACTACTTGTTGGCTGCATGATAGGCCGAGTCAAATGAGCCCAACCCCAAGTCTCTATGACCTTCTGGTCAAAAGATATGATCTCACAAATTTGGTGCCAATGTTAAGTCTATGGGAGATTTTTCGGCCGATTTATCGCCCGCCAGACAAGCATCGCACACCCGATCACTTAGAAAAGTCATAGCACACCTCTCCTAAACGAGCCGGTCGATTTGACACCTCATTCATGTGTCTTTGACAAAAAATGCGGGAGGAGTAGCGTGCCAAAGTTTTGTCTTGGAGAATAGTATTCACAACACTAGAATGTACATTTCCAGAGGAAAATGTGAAGTGGTGCTTGCAGTGGCAAAAAGCTCGCTCGGTTGCTAGGGTGTTCTGGGTGGTTGCTAGGGTGTTCTGGGTGGTTGCTAGGGTGTTCTGTGTGGTTGCTAGGGTGTTGCTAGGCGGTTGCTAGGGTGTTCTGGGTGGTTGCTATGGTGTTGCTAGGTGGTTGCTAGGGTGTTCTGAGTGGTTGCTAGGGTGTTGCTAGGTGGTTGCTAAGGTGTTCTAGGTGGTTTCTAGGGTGTTATAGATGGTTGCCAGGGTGTTGCTAGGTGGTTGCTAGGGTGTTCTGGGTGGTTGCTAGGGTGTTGCTATGTGGTTGCTAGGGTGTTCTATATGGTTGCTAGGGTGTTCTGGGTGGTTGCTAGGGTGTTATAGATGGTTGCTAGGGTATTGGTAGGTGGTTGCTAGGGTGTTCTGGGTGGTTGCTAGGGTGTTGCTAGGTGTTCTGGTTGGTTGCTAGGGTGTTGCTAGGCGGTTGCTAGGGTGTTCTGTGTGGTTGCTAGGGTGTTGCTAGGTGGTTGCTAGGGTATTCTTGGTGGTTGCTAGGGTGTTGCTAGGTGGTTGCTATGGTATTCTGGGTGGTTGCTATGGTGTTACTAGGTGGTTGGTAGTGTTCACATATGGTTACTATAGAGTTTTTATAACATTCATGGCATGATTTAGCACTTAGCTAATCAATATTAGCATGTAGCTATTCACTGCTAGCATGTGTAGCATGTAGCAAGTCATGTTTGCTAACATGAGTAAAAAGAGCCAAACCCCATCTCTATACGATGTTTTGATGCAGAGATATAGGTCTTGAAAAACGGTTGCTAGGGTACTCTGTTTGGTTGCTAGGGAGTGGCTTGGCAGCTGCCAATCATGAAGCTCCAAAGTCAATGTGAATGTTTAAACCAACCCCCATCTCTATACGATGTTTTGATGCAGAGATATAGGTCTTGCAAAACGGTTGCTAGGGTACTCTGTTTGGTTGCTAGGGAGTGGCTTGGCAGCTTCCAATCATGAAGCTCCAAAGTCAATGTGAATGTATAAACCAACCCCCATCTCTATACGATGTTCTGATGCAGAGATGTAGGCCTTGCAAAATGGTTGCTAGGGTACTCTTTTTGGTTGCTAGGGAGTGGCTTGGCAGCTGCCAATCATGAATCTCCAAAGGCTGCTTGTCAGTATAATTGATATAATACAACTCCCAAGCCTGTATGACATTCACAATGGAAGATATCCCTCTTTAAAATTTGGTTGCTAAGGTGCTCGATAATGGTTGCTAGGGTGTGGCCAGAAATTGTTGAGGTGATTCATGATTGGCTGTTTGCTACCCCGAGTCAAACGAGACCACCCTTGTGTTTCTATGACACTTCTATCCGGAGATATCCCTTTGATCTCTTTCAATGGAAGTCTATGGGAGTTGTTGCTAAGGTGCTCTATATGGTTGCTAGGGCGTGGCTTGATAGCATCACAATGATCCTGAGAGACTGATTGGTCGTCTGAGTAAAATGAGCCCGCCCCCTTGTCTCTATGACACTGTGATCCAGAGCTATGTTCAATACAAAATCCCTATGCAATTTACCATAGTAGGAAAAACACATGCATTTGATGGGACGTCCTTCACCATAGTAAGTCAATGGGGAAAACTTTGGGCAGCTCCTGCCCCCCAGGGGTGCAACTTTTACCCCATTGTGAGGTATATTCTTACAGAGCCTGCAAGCCTCTTCAAATGTGGAAAGTCACACATTTTTCCGAAATCGTTGTTCGGAGCTATGAGTCGTCAAAGTTTGTCTCAATGTTAAGTCTATGGGATTTTTTGGAAATTTGTTCGCCCCTGGGGCGAGCACCGTACCCCTGATCTCTTATAAAATTCATTTGACACTTCTCCTCAATAGGCCGCACGATTTGATGCCTCATTCATGGGTCTGTGACAAAAACTGTGGACGTAGGAGTGCTCCAAACTTTTTCCTGGAATAGTAAAATGCTATACTAGAAAATTTCAATGGGAAAAATATTCGGGGAGCTCCTGCCCCCCAGGGGTGCAACCTTTACCCCATTGTGAGGTATTTTCTTACAGAGCCTGTCAGCCTCTTCAAATGTGGTAAATTGCTGGTTTCTGCGAAATCCTCGCTCAGAGCTATGACTCGTCAAATTTTTTCGCAATGTTAAGTCTATGGGAATTTTGGCAAAATTTTGGGCAGCTCCTGCCCCCAAGGGGTGCAACTTTTACCCCAATGTGAGGTATTTTCTTACAGAGCCTGTCACCCTCTTCAAATGTGGTAAATCACAGGTTTCTGCGAAATCCGATCTCAGAGCTATGACTCGTCAAAATTTTTCGCAATGTTAAGTCTATGGGATTTTTTTCGGCCGTTTTTCGCCCCTGGGGCGACCATCGTACCCCCGATCTCTTAGAAAAGTCATAGCACACCTCTCCTAAATGAGCCGGTCGATTTGACACCTCACCCATGGGTCTGTGACAAAATTTGCGGGAGGAGTAGCGAACCAAAAAGTGGCCAGAATAATAATAATAAGAAGAAGAAGAAGAAGAATAATAAATAACATGGGGGTCAATGGGGAAAATTTGGGCAGCTCCTGCCCCCCAGGGGTGCAACTTTTACCCCATTGTGAGGTATGTTCTTACAGAGCCTGTCAGCCTCTTCAAATGTGGTGAATCGCAGGCTTCTGTGAAATTCTCGCTCGGAGCTATGAGTCGTCAAAGTTTGTCGCAATGTTAAGTCTATGGGATTTTTGGGAAATTTGTTCGCCCTTCGGGCGAACATCGTACCCCCGATCGCTTAGAAAAGTCATAGCACACCATTCCCGAATATTCCGCACGTTTTGAGACCTCATTCATGGGTGTGTGACAAAAACTGCGGGAGGAGTAGCGTGCCAAACTTTTGGGCCGACTCAAAAAACACAATAGTAATAGTGTTGCCTTGCTTTCAGCAAGCACCACTAACTAGAATGTACATTTCCAGAGGAAAATGTGAAGTGGTGCTTGCAGTGGCAAAAAGCTCGCTCGGTTGCTAGAGTGTGGCACATTTTTGCATACGAGACGCCAA
Organism: Pimephales promelas; assembly: GCF_988280905.1. Classification (NCBI taxonomy): domain Eukaryota; kingdom Metazoa; phylum Chordata; class Actinopteri; order Cypriniformes; family Leuciscidae; genus Pimephales; species Pimephales promelas. The sequence continues at coordinate 13,224,603 of NC_142786.1, read as the reverse complement.
ACACGTCTGTACGATGTTTTTGTGATGATAAATTGTTTATTCAGCTGAGAAATGGCTTATTCATGTGTTCAGGTGGTTACTAGGTTATTCTATATGGTTGCTATGGTGTGATTATACAGTGTATGAGATTATATTTAAACACTAGTTGACAGTCTAAATCAAAAAAAGGCAAAATCCATGTTTCTTCTATTTTCTGAAGCTGAGAAATGACTTGAATATGTTGATTTATGGTTGCTAGGCTGCCCTAAGTGGTTGCTAGGGTGTAAATATGAAGTTATTATGTCTCTACTTGTTGGCTGCATGATAGGCCGAGTAAAAAGAGCCCAACCCCAAGTCTCTATGACCTTCTGTTCAAAAGATATGATCTCACAAATTTGGTGCCAATGTTAAGTCTATGGGAGATTTTTCGGCCGATTTATCGCCCGCTAGACGAGCATCGTACACCCGATCTCTTAGAAAAGTCATAGCACACCTCTCCTCAATGACCGGGTCGATTTGACACCACATTCATGGATCTACGACAATAAATGCGGGAGGAGTAGCGTGCCAAAGTTTTGTCTTGGAGAATAGTATTCACAACACTAGAATGTACATTTCCAGAGGAAAATGTGAAGTGGTGCTTGCAGTGGCAAAACTCACCACCTGGTTGCTAGGGTGTTATGGGTGGTTGCTTCGGTGTTCTGGGTGGTTGCTAGGGTGTTATGGGTGGTTGCTTTGGTGTTGCTAGGTGGTTGCTAGGGTGTTCTGGGTGGTTGCTAGGGTGTTGCTAGGTGGTTGTTAGGGTGTTCTGGGTGGTTGCTAAGGTGTTGCTAGGTGGTTGCTAGGGTGTTGCTAAGGTGTTCTGGATGGTTGCTAGGGTGTTTCTAGGTGGTTGCTAGGGTGTTCTGGGTGGTTGCTAGGGTGTCCTGGGTTGTTGCTAGGGTGTTGCTAGGTGGTTGCTAGGATGTTCTAGGTGGTTGCTAGGGTGTTGCTAGGCGGTTGCTAGGGTGTTCTGGGTGGTTTCTAGGGTGTTGCTAGGTGGTTGCTAAGGTGTTGCTAGGTGGTTGCTAGGGTGTTGCTAAGGTGTTCTGGATGGTTGCTAGGCGGATGCTAGGGTGTTGCTAGGCGGTTGCTAGGGTGTTCTGGTTGGTTGCTATGGTGTTGCTAGGTGGTTGCTAGGGGGTTCTGGGTGGTTGCTATGGTGTTACTAGGTGGTTGGTATTGTTCACATATGGTTACTATAGAGTTTTTATAATGTTCATGGCATGATTTAGCACTTAGCTAATCAATATTAGCATGTAGCTATTCACAGCTAGCATGTTTAACATTTTGAAAGTTCTATGTGCTAGCATGAGTCAAAAGACCCAACCCCCATCGCGATACAATGTTCTGATGCTGAGATATAGCTGTTACAAAATGGTTGCTAGGGTACTCTGTTTGGTTGCTAGGGAGTGGCTTGGCAGCTGCCAATCATGAAGCTCCAAAGTCAATGTGAATGGATAAACTAACCCCCCATCTCTATACGATGTTTTGATGCAGAGATATAGGTCTTGCAAAACGGTTGCTAGGGTACTCTGTTTGGTTGCTAGGGAGTGGCTTGGCAGCTTCCAATCATGAAGCTCCAAAGTCAATGTGAATGTATAAACCAACCCCCATCTCTATACGATGTTCTGATGCAGAGATGTAGGCCTTGCAAAATGGTTGCTAGGGTACTCTTTTTGGTTGCTAGGGAGTGGCTTGGCAGCTGCCAATCATGAATCTCCAAAGGCTGCTTGTCAGTATAATTGATATAATACAACTCCCAAGCCTGTATGACATTCAGAATGGAAGATATCCCTCTTTAAAATTTGGTTGCTAAGTACTCGATAATGGTTGCTAGGGTGTGGCCAGAAATTGTTGAGGTGATTCATGATTGGCTGTTTGCTACCCCGAGTCAAACGAGACCACCCTTGTGTTTCTATGACACTTCTATCCGGAGATATCCCTTTGATCTCTTTCAATGGAAGTCTATGGGAGTTGTTGCTAAGGTGCTCTATATGGTTGCTAGGGCGTGGCTTGATAGCTTCACAATGATCCTGAGAGACTGATTGGTCGTCTGAGTAAAATGAGCCCGCCCCCTTGTCTCTATGACACTATGATCCAGAGCTATGTTCAATACAAAATCCCTATGCAATTTACCATAGTAGGAAAAACACATGCATTTGATGGGACATCCTTCACCATAGTAAGTCAATGGGGAAAATTTTGGGTAGCTCCTGCCCCCCAGGGGTGCAACTTTTACCCCATTGTGAGGTATGTTCTTACAGAGGCTGCCAGCCTCTTCAAATGTGGCAAATCACACGTTTTTCCGAAATCGTTGTTCGGAGCTATGAGTCGTCAAAGTTTGTCTCAATGTTAAGTCTATGGGATTTTTTGGAAATTTGTTCGCCCCTGGGTCGAACACCGTACCCCCGATCTCTGATAATAGTGATAGGACACTTCTCTTCAATAGGCCGCACGATTTGATGCCTCATTCATGGGTCTGTGACAAAAACTGTGGACGTAGGAGTGCGCCAAACTTTTTCCTGGAATAGTATAATGCTATACTAGACATTTTAAATAACATTGGGGTCAATGGGGGAAAATTTGGGCAGCTCCTGCCCCCCAGGGGTGCAACTTTTACCCCATTGTGAGGTATGTTCTTACAGAGCCTGTCAGCCTCTTCAAATGTGGTAAATCACAGGCTTCTGTGAAATCCTCGCTCGGAGCTATGAGTCGTCAAAGTTTGTCGCAATGTTAAGTCTATGGGATTTTTGGGAAATTTGTTCGCCCTTCGGGCGAACATCGTACCCCCGATCGCTTAGAAAAGTCATAGCACACCATTCCCGAATATTCCGCACGTTTTGAGACCTCATTCATGGGTGTGTGACAAAAACTGCGGGAGGAGTAGCGTGCCAAACTTTTGGGCCGACTCAAAAAACACAATAGTAATAGTGTTGCCTTGCTTTCAGCAAGCACCACTAACTAGAATGTACATTTCCAGAGGAAAATGTGAAGTGGTGCTTGCAGTGGCAAAACTCACCACCCGGTTGCTAGGGTGTTATGGCTGGTTGCTATGGTGTTCTGGGTGGTTGCTAGGCGGTTGCTAGGGTATTATTGTTGGTTGCTAAGTTGTTCTGGGTGTTGCTAGGTGGTTGCTATGTGGTTGCTAGGGTATTCTGGGTGGTTGCTAGGGTGTTGCTAGGTGGTTGCTAGGGTGTTCTGGGTGGTTGCTAGGGTGTTGCTAGGTGGTTGCTAGGGTGTTTTGGGTGGTTGCTAGGGTGTTGCTAGGCGGTTGCTAGGGTGTTCTGGGTGGTTGCTAGGGTGTTGCTAGGCAGTTGCTAGGGTGTTCTGAGTGGTTGCTAGGGTGTTGCTAGGTGGTTGCTAGGGTGTTCTGGTTGGTTGCTAGGGTGTTATGGGTGGTTGCTATGGTGTTGATGGGCGGTTGCTAGGGTATTCTGGGTGGTTGCTAGGGTGTTCTTGGTGGTTGCTAGGGTGTTCTGGGTGGTTGCTATGGTGTTGTTAGGCGGTTGCTAGGGTATTCTGGGTGGTTGCTAGGGTGTTGCTAGTGTGTTCTGGGTGGTTGCTAGGTTGTTGCTAGGAGGTTGGTAGTTGTCACAGATGGTTACTATGAAGTTTGTAGAATTTTCTTGGCATGATTTAGCACTTAGCTAATCAATATTAGCATGTAGCTATTCTCTGCTAGCATGTGTAGCATGTAGCAAGTCATGTTTGCTAGCATGAGTAAAAAGAGCCAACCCTCATCTCTATACGATGTTTTGATGCAGAGATGTAGGTCTTACAAAATGGTTGCTAGGGTACTCTGTTTGGTTGCTAGGGAGTGGCTTGGCAGCTGCCAATCATGAAGCTCCAAAGTCAATGTGAATGTATGAACCAACCCCCATCTCTATACGATGTTTTGATGCAGAGATGTAGGCCTTGCAAAATGGTTGCTAGGGTACTCTGTTTGGTTGCTAGGGAGTGGCTTGGTAGCTGCCAATCATGAAACTCCAAAGGCTGCTTGTCAGTATGAATGATAAAAACCAACTCCCATGCCTCTATGACATTCAGAATGGAAGATATCCCTCTTTGGATTTTGGTTGCTAAGGTGCTCTACAATGGTTGCTAGGGCATGGCCAGAAATTGTTGAGGTGATTCATGATTGGCTGTTTGCTGGCCCAAGTCAAACGAGCCCACCCTCATGTTTCTATGACACTTATATCCTGAGATATCCCTTTGATCTCTTTTAATGGAAGTCTATGGGAGTTGTTGCTAAGGTGCTCTAAATGGTTGCTAGGGCGTGGCTTAATAGCTTCACAATGATCCTGAGAGACTGATTGGTCGTCTGAGTAAAATGAGCCCGTCCCCTTGTCTCTATGACACTGTGATCCAGAGCTATGTTCAATACAAAATCCCTATGCAATTTACCATAGTAGGAAAAACACTAAAAGTCTATGGGACTTTTTTACCCAATGATTTGCCCCTGGGGCGAACACCGTACCCCCGATCGCTACGAAAAGTCACAGCACACCTCTCCTCAATAATCCGCAAAATTTGACGCCTCAATCAGGGGTCTGTGATGTCGGCGTGTATTTTTTAACAGATGATTACTATTTAGTCTCTAAAATGATTTTTATAGAGTTTTTATAGAGTTATTTAGTATGGCACGAGGCCTGCGGCCTCGTGCCTATTGCCCACGGTTGCTAGGGTGCTTTAACCGGTTGCTATGGTGTGGCTATTAAGATTTTAGGCCATTACTTACTGGCTGCTTGATAAATTAAATCCTCCTAGGGAGAGAGAGAGGTCTGCCCTACAGCAGGGCTGTCAGGCCCTTTTGTGTCTGTGAGAAAGTGACAGTTGGGATTTGAATTTTTGAAAATCCCCCAATGTTTAGTCAAAATCGCTGATACTTGGCCTCGAACAAACCTCCCTAGAGACAAAACTATAGGTTGTATCAGCGAAATGACCTGACCGTGAGCGAGACAAGGCCTTTGTGAACGCTGTGATGTATTTTTTGTGTGGATAGAGTTGAAAAAAGGGACCACTTTGGCAAGTTAAAAAACTGGTCTGTAATGCTCTGATTACTAAAGTTTGACCTGAATTTATAATTGCTGCCAATGGAGGAATGTCTGTCACTCCTGTCGTTTGGAAGGACACAGAGAAAAAACTATAAGTCCGAGGGATTTACTAAACACACGAGAGGAAGCACAACAAAAATACCTACGTTTTAAGTATAATTTCATGGCCAAAGAGTGAAGATTGTGGCCAGGCCAGCGATTTAAAAATTATTTTTTAGCATTAGTTTTCAAGCTGGCTCACTCTAGCTTATGACATCACGTGCTCTAGCTCTGAACAGTCGCTCTCATTCACTCCCATTATAATTTCAGAAACGGCTTGAAAAACATCATGAGACTAAAGTAGAGATTGTGAAAAAAGTATAATAGATATCAAAAAGTTGAATACAAGTTTAATAGCTGACAAATTTCTCAACATTTTAAAGTTTTAATGGCTGAAATAGCTGTCAAAATAGGGCTGTCAGGCCCCTTTTTGTGTCTGTGAGAAAGTGACAGTTGGGATTAGAATTTTTGAAAATTCCCCATAGGAAATGAACTAGGACATTTTTGGCCGCTTTTTCGTCCGCTGTGCGAACATCGTACACCCGATCTCTTAGAAAAGTCATAGCACACCATTCCCGAACAAGCCGCACGTTTTGATACCACTTTCATGGGTCTGTGACAAAAGCTGCGGGAGGAGTAGCGCGTCAAAAAGTGACCAGGAAAATAAGAATAAGAACTAGAATGTACATTTCCAGAGGAAAATGTGAAGTGGTGCTTGCAGTGGCAAAAAGCTCGCTCGGTTGCTAGAGTGTTATGGGTGGTTGCTAGGGTGTTCTGGGTGGTTGCTTTGGTGTTGCTAGGTGGTTGCTAGGGTGTTCTGGGTGGTTGCTAGGGTGTTGCTAGGTGGTTGCTAGGGTTTTCTGGGTGGTTGCTAAGGTGTTGCTAGGTGGTTGCTAGGGTGTTTCTAAGGTGTTCTGGATGGTTGCTAGGGTGTTTCTAGGTGGTTGCTAGGGTGTTCTGGGTGGTTGCTAGGGTGTCCTGGGTTGTTGCTAGGGTGTTGCTAGGTGGTTGCTAGGATGTTCTAGGTGGTTGCTAGGGTGTTGCTAGGCGGTTGCTAGGGTGTTCTGGGTGGTTTCTAGGGTGTTGCTAGGTGGTTGCTAAGGTGTTGCTAGGTGGTTGCTAGGGTGTTGCTAAGGTGTTCTGGGTGGTTGCTAGGCGGTTGCTAGGGTGTTGCTAGGCGGTTGCTAGGGTGTTCTGGTTGGTTGCTATGGTGTTGCTAGGTGGTTGCTAGGGTGTTCTGGGTGGTTGCTATGGTGTTACTAGGTGGTTGGTATTGTTCACATATGGTTACTATAGAGTTTTTATATTGTTCATGGCATGATTTAACACTTAGCTAATCAATATTAGCATGTAGCTATTCACAGCTAGCATGTTTAACATTTTGAAAGTTCTATGTGCTAGCATGAGTCAAAAGACCCAACCCCCATCTCTATACGATGTTTTGATGCAGAGATATAGGTCTTGCAAAACGGTTGCTAGGGTACTCTGTTTGGTTGCTAGGGAGTGGCTTGGCAGCTTCCAATCATGAAGCTCCAAAGTCAATGTGAATGTATAAACCAACCCCCATCTCTATACGATGTTCTGATGCAGAGATGTAGGCCTTGCAAAATGGTTGCTAGGGTACTCTTTTTGGTTGCTAGGGAGTGGCTTGGCAGCTTCCAATCATGAAGCTCCAAAGTCAATGTGAATGTATAAACCAACCCCCATCTCTATACGATGTTCTGATGCAGAGATGTAGGCCTTGCAAAATGGTTGCTAGGGTACTCTTTTTGGTTGCTAGGGAGTGGCTTGGCAGCTGCCAATCATGAATCTCCAAAGGCTGCTTGTCAGTATAATTGATATAATACAACTCCCAAGCCTGTATGACATTCAGAATGGAAGATATCCCTCTTTAAAATTTGGTTGCTAAGGTGCTCGATAATGGTTGCTAGGGTGTGGCCAGAAATTGTTGAGGTGATTCATGATTGGCTGTTTGCTACCCCGAGTCAAACGAGACCACCCTTGTGTTTCTATGACACTTCTATCCGGAGATATCCCTTTGATCTCTTTCAATGGAAGTCTATGGGAGTTGTTGCTAAGGTGCTCTATATGGTTGCTAGGGCGTGGCTTGATAGCATCACAATGATCCTGAGAGACTGATTGGTCGTCTGAGTAAAATGAGCCCGCCCCCTTGTCTCTATGACACTGTGATCCAGAGCTATGTTCAATACAAAATCCCTATGCAATTTACCATAGTAGGAAAAACACATGCATTTGATGGGACGTCCTTCACCATAGTAAGTCAATGGGGAAAACTTTGGGCAGCTCCTGCCCCCCAGGGGTGCAACTTTTACCCCATTGTGAGGTATATTCTTACAGAGCCTGCAAGCCTCTTCAAATGTGGAAAATCACACATTTTTCCGAAATCGTTGTTCGGAGCTATGAGTCGTCAAAGTTTGTCTCAATGTTAAGTCTATGGGATTTTTTGGAAATTTGGTCGCCCCTGGGGCGAGCACCGTACCCCTGATCTCTTATAAAATTCATTTGACACTTCTCCTCAATAGGCCGCACGATTTGATGCCTCATTCATGGGTCTGTGACAAAAAATGTGGACGTAGGAGTGCTCCAAACTTTTTCCTGGAATAGTAAAATGCTATACTAGAAAATTTCAATGGGAAAAATATTTGGGGAGCTCCTGCCCCCCAGGGGTGCAACCTTTACCCCATTGTGAGGTATTTTCTTACAGAGCCTGTCAGCCTCTTCAAATGTGGTAAATTGCTGGTTTCTGCGAAATCCTCGCTCAGAGCTATGACTCGTCAAATTTTTTCGCAATGTTAAGTCTATGGGAATTTTGGCAAAATTTTGGGCAGCTCCTGCCCCCAAGGGGTGCAACTTTTACCCCAATGTGAGGTATTTTCTTACAGAGCCTGTCACCCTCTTCAAATGTGGTAAATCACAGGTTTCTGCGAAATCCGATCTCAGAGCTATGACTCGTCAAAATTTTTCGCAATGTTAAGTCTATGGGATTTTTTTCGGCCGTTTTTCGCCCCTGGGGCGACCATCGTACCCCCGATCTCTTAGAAAAGTCATAGCACACCTCTCCTAAATGAGCCGGTCGATTTGACACCTCACCCATGGGTCTGTGACAAAATTTGCGGGAGGAGTAGCGAACCAAAAAGTGGCCAGAATAATAATAAGAAGAAGAAGAAGAAGAAGAAGAATAAACTAGAATGTACATTTCCAGACGAAAATGTGAAGTGGTGCTTGCAGTGGCAAAACACACCACCCGGTTGCTAGAGTGTGGCACATGATTGCATACGAGACACCAAACATGTCTGTACAATGTTTGTGTGATGAGAAATGGCTTATTCAGCTGAGAAATGGCTTATTCATGTGTTCAGGTGGTTACTAGGGTACTCTATATGGTTGCTATGGTGTGATTATACAGTGTATGAGATTATATTTAAACACTAGTTGACAGTCTAAGTCAAAAAAGGCAAAATCCATGTTTCTTCTATTTTCTGAAGCTGAGAAATGACTTGAATATGTTGATTTATGGTTGCTAGGCTGCCCTAAGTGGTTGCTAGGGCGTAAATATGAAGTTATTATGTCTCTACTTGTTGGCTGCATGATAGGCCGAGTAAAAAGAGCCCAACCCCAAGTCTCTATGACCTTCTGTTCAAAAGATATGATCTCACCAATTTTGTGCCAATGTTAAGTCTATGGGACTTTTTCTGTCCGATTTATCGCCAGCCAGACGAACATCGTACGACCGATCGCTTAGAAAAGTCATAGCACACCTCTCCTCAATGACCGGGTCGATTTGACACCACATTCATGGATCTACAACAATAAATGCGGGAGGAGTAGCGTGCCAAAGTTTTGTCTTGGAGAATAGTATTCACAACACTAGAATGTACATTTCCAGAGGAAAATGTGAAGTGGTGCTTGCAGTGGCAAAACTCACCACCCGGTTGCTAGGGTGTTATGGCTGGTTGCTATGGTGTTCTGGGTGGTTGCTAGGCGGTTGCTAGGGTATTATTGTTGGTTGCTAAGTTGTTCTGGGTGTTGCTAGGTGGTTGCTATGTGGTTGCTAGGGTATTCTGGGTGGTTGCTAGGGTGTTGCTAGGTGGTTGCTAGGGTGTTTTGGGTGGTTGCTAGGGTGTTGCTAGGCGGTTGCTAGGGTGTTCTGGGTGGTTGCTAGGGTGTTGCTAGGCAGTTGCTAGGGTGTTCTGAGTGGTTGCTAGGGTGTTGCTAGGTGGTTGCTAGGGTGTTCTGGGTGGTTGCTAGGGTGTTATGGGTGGTTGCTATGGTGTTGATGGGCGGTTGCTAGGGTGTTCTTGGTGGTTGCTAGGGTGTTCTGGGTGGTTGCTATGGTGTTGTTAGGCGGTTGCTAGGCTATTCTGGGTGGTTACTAGGGTGTTGCTAGCGTGTTCTGGGTGGTTGCTAGGTTGTTGCTAGGAGGTTGGTAGTTGTCACAGATGGTTACTATGAAGTTTGTAGCATTTTCTTGGCATGATTTAGCACTTAGCTAATCAATATTAGCATGTAGCTATTCTCTGCTAGCATGTGTAGCATGTAGCAAGTCTTGTTTGCTAGCATGAGTAAAAAGAGCCAACCCCCATCTCTATACGATGTTTTGATGCAGAGATGTAGGTCTTACAAAATGGTTGCTAGGGTACTCTGTTTGGTTGCTAGGGAGTGGCTTGGCAGCTGCCAATCATGAAGCTCCAAAGTCAATGTGAATGTATGAACCAACCCCCATCTCTATACGATGTTTTGATGCAGAGATGTAGGCCTTGCAAAATGGTTGCTAGGGTACTCTGTTTGGTTGCTAGGGAGTGGCTTGGTAGCTGCCAATCATGAAACTCCAAAGGCTGCTTGTCAGTATGAATGATAAAAACCAACTCCCATGCCTCTATGACATTCAGAATGGAAGATATCCCTCTTTGGATTTTGGTTGCTAAGGTGCTCTACAATGGTTGCTAGGGCATGGCCAGAAATTGTTGAGGTGATTCATGATTGGCTGTTTGCTGGCCCAAGTCAAACGAGCCCACCCTCATGTTTCTATGACACTTATATCCTGAGATATCCCTTTGATCTCTTTTAATGGAAGTCTATGGGAGTTGTTGCTAAGGTGCTCTAAATGGTTGCTAGGGCGTGGCTTAATAGCTTCACAATGATGCTGAGAGACTGATTGGTCGTCTGAGTAAAATGAGCCCGCCCCCTTGTCTCTATGACACTGTGATCCAGAGCTATGTTCAATACAAAATCCCTATGCAATTTACCATAGTAGGAAAAACACTAAAAGTCTATGGGACTTTTTTACCCAATGATTTGCCCCTGGGGCGAACACCGTACCCCCGATCGCTACGAAAAGTCACAGCACACCTCTCCTCAATAATCCGCAAAATTTGACGCCTCAATCAGGGGTCTGTGATGTCGGCGTGTATTTTTTAACAGATGATTACTATTTAGTCTCTAAAATGATTTTTATAGAGTTTTTATACAGTTATTTAGTATGGCACGAGGCCTGCGGCCATGTGCCTATTGCCCACGGTTGCTAGGGTGCTTTAACCGGTTGCTATGGTGTGGCCATTAAGATTTTAGGCCATTACTTACTGGCTGCTTGATAAATTAAATCCTCCTAGGGAGAGAGAGAGGTCTGCCCTACAGCAGGGCTGTCAGGCCCTTTTGTGTCTGTGAGAAAGTGACAGTTGGGATTTGAATTTTTGAAAATCCCCCAATGTTTAGTCAAAATCGCTGATACTTGGCCTCGAACAAACCTCCCTAGAGACAAAACTATAGGTTGTATCAGCGAAATGACCTGACCGTGAGCGAGACAAGGCCTTTGTGAACGCTGTGATGTATTTTTTGTGTGGATAGAGTTGAAAAAAGGGACCACTTTGGCAAGTTAAAAAACTGGTCTGTAATGCTCTGATTACTAAAGTTTGACCTGAATTTATAATTGCTGCCAATGGAGGAATGTCTGTCACTCCTGTAGTTTGGAAGGACACAGAGAAAAAACTATAAGTCCGAGGGATTTACTAAACACACGAGAGGAAGCACAACAAAAATACCTACGTTTTAAGTATAATTTCATGGCCAAAGAGTGAAGATTGTGGCCAGGCCAGCGATTTAAAAATTATTTTTTAGCATTAGTTTTCAAGCTGGCTCACTCTAGCTTATGACATCACGTGCTCTAGCTCTGAACAGTCGCTCTCATTCACTCCCATTATAATTTCAGAAACGGCTTGAAAAACATCATGAGACTTAAGTAGAGATTGTGAAAAAAGTATAATAGATATCAAAAAGTTGAATACAAGTTTAATAGCTGACAAATTTCTCAACATTTTAAAGTTTTAATGGCTGAAATAGCTGTCAAAATAGGGCTGTCAGGCCCCTTTTTGTGTCTGTGAGAAAGTGACAGTTGGGATTAGAATTTTTGAAAATTCCCCATAGGAAATGAACTAGGACATTTTTGGCCGCTTTTTCGTCCGCTGTGCGAACATCGTACACCCGATCTCTTAGAAAAGTCATAGCACACCATTCCCGAACAAGCCACACGTTTTGATACCACTTTCATGGGTCTGTGACAAAAGCTGCGGGAGGAGTAGCGCGTCAAAAAGTGACCAGGAAAATAAGAATAAGAATAACTAGAAAAATTGCATTTCCTGCGGAATATGCGTGTGAATGCTTCAAAAGCTGAACTGAAATGCTTAAAAAAAAAATATTGCAGTTCAAACAACAGCAAAACAGAGCAAAAAAGAAAAAAAAGCTTAATTCAAATGCATTTAATAAGCTGAAATGCAAAACAAGATCCAAAAATTGTAGAAAACTACAAGTTTACTTAGAGAGGTAAAGAGAGGTAGAGATGTAGACACAGAGGTAAAGAAATATAGGGGTAGAGAAAGAGACAGAGGTAGAGAAGTAAAGGAGTATAAAAAAGAAAGGTAGAGAAAGACAGGGGGTAGGTAGATAGATAGATAGATAGATAGATAGATAGATAGATAGATAGATAGATAGATAGATAGATAGATAGATAGATAGATAGATAGATAGATAGATAGATAGATAGATAGACAGATAGATAGATAGAGTTAGAAAGAGATAGATAGATAGATAGATAGATAGATAGATAGATAGATAGATAGATAGATAGATAGATAGATAGATAGATAGATAGATAGATAGATAGATAGATGGATGAATGGATTATTAGAAAGAAAGAAAGAAAGAAAGAAAGATGGATTAGGTAGAAAGAAAGAAAGAAAGAAAGAAAGAAAGAAAGAAAGAAATAAAGAAAGAAAGAAAGAAAGAAAGAAAGATGAATTAGGTAGAAAGAAAGAAAGAAAGAAAGAAAGAAAGAAAGAAAGAAAGAAAGAAAGAAAGAAAGAAAGAAAGAAAGAAAGAAAGAAATAAAGAAGGATTAGGTAGAAAGGAAGAAAGAAAGATGGATTAGGTAGAAAGAAAGATAGATAGATAGATAGATAGATAGATAGATAGATAGATAGATAGATAGATAGATAGATAGATAGATAGATAGATAGATAGATAGATAGATTATTCAAAATAAAGAAAAAGAAAGAAAGAAAGAAAGATAAAAAGAAAGAAAGATTAGTTAGAAAGAAATATGGATTTGAAAGAAAGAAAGAAAGAAAGAAAGGATTAGTAAGAAAGAAATATGAATTTGAAAGAAAGAAAGAAAGAAAGAAAGAAAGAAAGAAAGAAAGAAAGATTAGGTAGAAAGAAAGAAAGAAAGAAAGAAAGAAAGAAAGATAGATAGATAGATAGATAGATAGATAGATAGATAGATAGATAGATAGATAGATAGATAGATAGATAGATAGATAGATTATTAGAAATAAAGAAAAAAGAAAGAAAGAAAGAAAAATAGATGATAGATAGATGAAAGAAAGAAAGAAAGCAATGATTAGTAAGAAAGAAATATGAATTTAAAAGAAAGAAAGAAAGAAAGAAAGAATTAGTTAGAAAGAAAGATGGATTTGAAAGGATGAAAAAAGAAAGAAAGGATTAGTTAGAAATAAAGAAAGGATTAGTTAGAAAGAAAGAAGGAAAGATATATTGGTTACAAAGAAAGACAGATAGTATAGTTAGAAAGAAAGAAAAGATTATTTAGAAAGAAAGATAGTATAGTTAGAAAGAAAGATAGATTATCTAGAAAGAAAGAAAGATAGATTAGTTAGAAATATAGATGGTTAGATAGATAGATAGATAGATAGATAGATAGATAGATAGATAGATAGATAGATAGATAGGTAGATAGATAGATAGATACACAGATAGATACACAGATAGATACATACATAGTCTATACATAGATAGATAGATCATTTGGACACAGAAAGTCAAATAGTTAAGACAGGCAGATGGATAGAAGAGGATAAAAGGAAGAGTAGAAAGGAGAAGAGATTATGAAAGGAGGGTAGAATAGGAGGACAGGAGGAGTAGAGGATTGGAGGAGGAGAAGAGGAGGGAAGAGAGAGGGAGAACAGGAGAAGTAGAGGCATAAATGCAACAAAAACTTGTAGTATCCTTCAGAAAAGAGCTGAGTGACTGTCCACCAATCAGAACACAGGACCAGTTATGTGTGTCTCCCTTTGATCTTTGCTAATCAGCATCACCTGTGCAATCAGCTTTCCTATTTAGACAGAGGCCAAAATTGCTGATACTTGGCCTCGAACAAACCTCAATAGAGACAAAACTATAGGTTGTATTGGCGAAATGACCTGACCGTGAGCGAGACAAGGCCTTTGTGAACGATCTGATGTATTTTTTTTGTGGATAGAGTTAAAAAAAGGGACCACTTTGGCAAGTTAAAAAACTGGTTTGTATTGCTCTGATCACAAAAGTTTGACCTGAATTTATAATTGCTGCCAATGGAGGAATGTCTGTCACTCTTGTCCTTTGGAAGGACACAGTGAAAAAACTATAAGTCCCAGGGATTTACTAAACACATGAGAGGAACCACAACAAAAATACCTACGTTTCAAGTATAATTTTATGCCCAAAGAGTGAAAATTGTGGCCAGGCCAGCGATTTAAAAATTATTTTTTAGCATTAGGTTTCAAGCTGGCTCACTCTAGCACGTGCTCTAGCTCTGAACAGTCTCTCTCATTCACTCCCATTATAATTTCAGAAACGGGTTGAAAAACATCATGAGACTAAAGTAGAGATTGTGAAAAAAGTATAATAGATATCAAAAAGTTGAATACAACTTTAATAGCTTACAAATTTCTCAACATTTTAAAGTTTAAATGACAGAAATAGCTGAAAGTATGCAGAAGTTGTAGGCTTTGAAAGCAGATGGAGCATAAAACAGAATTTGAAGAATTCTCCATTGACTTCCATGTTAAAAAATATGCACAAAAAGTTTAATAATTTAAAAATTATAAAGGTTATAAAAAAGAAAAGTAATAGCACACATGTCCTTGAAAAGCTGCACATTTTGATACTTGAATGGTTTTTGTAGCACAAAGTAGAGAGGAGAAGAAAGCGACCGAAAAACGTACGGAAGAATACGGAATAATAATAATAAGAAAGATTTGGATTTCAAGAGTGTGAATGCTTGAAGCATTCACACTAATAAGTATGGAGGATAACAATAGTGTTGCTTTGCAAGCACCACTAACTAGAATGTACATTTCCAGAGGAAAATGTGAAGTGGTGCTTGCAGTGGCAAAACTCACCACCCGGTTGCTAGGGTGTTATGGCTGGTTGCTAGGGAGGTTGCTAGGTGGTTGCTAGGTGGTTGCTAGGGTGTTCTGTGTGGTTGCTAGGGTGTTGCTAGGTGGTTGCTGGGGTGTTCTGGGTGGTTGCTATGGTGTTGCTAAGCGGTTGCTAGGGTGTTCTGAGTGGTTGCTAGGGTGTTTCTAGGTGGTTGCTAGGGTGTTCTGGGTGGTTGCTAGGGTGTCCTGGGTTGTTGCTAGGGTGTTGCTAGGTGGTTGCTAGGATGTTCTAGGTGGTTGCTAGGGTGTTGCTAGGCGGTTGCTAGGGTGTTTTGGGTGGTTTCTAGGGTGTTGCTAGGTGGTTGCTAAGGTGTTGCTAGGTGGTTGCTAGGGTGTTGCTAAGGTGTTCTGGATGGTTGCTAGGCGGTTTCTAGGGTGTTGCTAGGCGGTTGCTAGGGTGTTCTGGTTGGTTGCTTTGGTGTTGCTAGGTGGTTGCGAGGGTGTTCTGGGTGGTTGCTATGGTGTTATTAGGTGGTTGGTATTGTTCACATATGGTTACTATAGAGTTTTTATAATGTTCATGGCATGATTTAGCACTTAGCTAATCAATATTAGCATGTAGCTATTCACAGCTAGCATGTTTAACATTTTGAAAGTTCTATGTGCTAGCATGAGTCAAAAGACCCAACCCCCATCGCGATACAATGTTCTGATGCTGAGATATAGCTGTTACAAAATGGTTGCTAGGGTACTCTGTTTGGTTGCTAGGGAGTGGCTTGGCAGCTGCCAATCATGAAGCTCCAAAGTCAATGTGAATGTATAAACCAACCCCCATCTCTATACGATGTTTTGATGCAGAGATATAGGTCTTGCAAAATGGTTGCTGGGTACTCTGTTTGGTTGCTAGGGAGTGGCTTGGCAGCTGCCAATCATGAATTTCCAAAGGCTGCTTGTCAGTATGAATGATATAATACAACTCCCATGCCTCTATGACATTCAGAATGGAAGATATCCCTCTTTGGATTTTGGTTGCTAAGGTGCTCTACAATGGTTGCTAGGGCGTTGCCAGTAAGTGTTGAGGTGATTCAGGATTGGCTGTTTGCTTGCCCAAGTCAAACGAGCCCACCCTCATGTTTCTATGACACTTATATCCTGAGATATCCATTTGATCTCTTTCAATGGAAGTCTATGGGAGTTGTTGCTAAGGTGCTCTAAATGGTTGCTAGGGCGTGGCTTAATAGCTTCACAATGATCCTGAGAGACTGATTGGTCATCTGAGTAAAATGAGCCCGCCCCCTTGTCTCTATGACACTGTGATCCAGAGCTATGTTCAATACAAAATCCCTATGCAATTTACCATAGTAGGAAAAACACATGCATTTGATGGGACGTCCTTCACCATAGTAAGTCAATGGGGAAACTTTGGGCAGCTCCTGCCCCCCAGGGGTGCAACTTTTACCCCATTATGTGGTATGTTCTTAAAGAGCCTGCCAGCCTCTTCAAATGTGGCAAATCTCACATTTGTCCGAAATCCTTGTTTGGAGCTATGAGTTGTCAAAGTTTGTCTCAATGTTAAGTCTATGGGATTTTTTGGAAGTTTGTTCGCCCCTGGGTCGAACACCGTACCCCCGATCTCTGATAAAAGTGATAGGACTCTTCTCTTCAATAGGCCGCACGATTTGATGCCTCATTCATGGGTCTGTGACAAAAACTGTGGACGTAGGAGTGCTCCAAACTTTTTCCTGGAATAGTAAAATGCTATACTAGAAAATTTTCAATGGGAAAAATTTGGGGAGCTCCTGCCCCCAAGGGGTGCAACTTTTACCCCATTGTGAGGTATTTTCTTACAGAGCCTGTCACCCTCTTCAAATGTGGTAAATCACAGGTTTCTGCGAAATCCGATCTCAGAGCTATGACTCGTCAAAGTTTGTCGTAATGTTAAGTCTATGGGATTTTTTTTGGCCGTTTTTCGCCCCTGAGGCGACCATCGTACCCCCGACCGCTTAGAAAAGTCATAGCACACCTCTCCTAAATAAGCCGGTCGATTTGACACCTCACCCATGGGTCTGTGACAAAATTTGCGGGAGGAGTAGCGAACCAAAAAGTGGCCAGAATAATAATAAGAAGAAGAAGAATAATAAATAACATGGGGGTCAATGGGGGAATATTTGGGCAGCTCCTGCCCCCCAGGGGTGCAACTTTTACCCCATTGTGAGGTATGTTCCTACAGAGCCTGTCAGCCTCTTCAAATGTGGTAAATCGCAGGCTTCTGTGAAATCCTCGCTCGGAGCTACGAGTCGTCAAAGTTTGTCGCAATGTTAAGTCTATGGGATTTTTGGGAAATTTGTTCGCCCTTCGGGCGAACATCGTACCCCCGATCGCTTAGAAAAGTCATAGCACACCATTCCCGAATATTCCGCACGTTTTGAGACCTCATTCATGGGTGTGTGACAAAAACTGCGGGAGGAGTAGCGTGCCAAACTTTTGGGCCGGCTCAAAAAACACAATAGTAATAGTGTTGCCTTGCTTTCAGCAAGCACCACTAATAACATGGGGGTCAATGGGGAAAATTTGGGCAGCTCCTGCCCCCCAGGGGTGCAACTTTTACCCCATTGTGAGGTATGTTCTTACAGAGCCTGTCAGCCTCTTCAAATGTGGTGAATCGCAGGCTTCTGTGAAATTCTCGCTCGGAGCTATGAGTCGTCAAAGTTTGTCGCAATGTTAAGTCTATGGGATTTTTGGGAAATTTGTTCGCCCTTCGGGCGAACATCGTACCCCCGATCGCTTAGAAAAGTCATAGCACACCATTCCCGAATATTCCGCACGTTTTGAGACCTCATTCATGGGTGTGTGACAAAAACTGCGGGAGGAGTAGCGTGCCAAACTTTTGGGCCGACTCAAAAAACACAATAGTAATAGTGTTGCCTTGCTTTCAGCAAGCACCACTAACTAGAATGTACATTTCCAGAGGAAAATGTGAAGTGGTGCTTGCAGTGGCAAAACTCACCACCCGGTTGCTAGGGTGTTATGGCTGGTTGCTATGGTGTTCTGGGTGGTTGCTAGGCGGTTGCTAGGGTATTATTGTTGGTTGCTAAGTTGTTCTGGGTGTTGCTAGGTGGTTGCTATGTGGTTGCTAGGGTATTCTGGGTGGTTGCTAGGGTGTTGCTAGGTGGTTGCTAGGGTGTTCTGGGTGGTTGCTAGGGTGTTGCTAGGTGGTTGCTAGGGTGTTTTGGGTGGTTGCTAGGGTGTTGCTAGGCGGTTGCTAGGGTGTTCTGGGTGGTTGCTAGGGTGTTGCTAGGCAGTTGCTAGGGTGTTCTGAGTGGTTGCTAGGGTGTTGCTAGGTGGTTGCTAGGGTGTTCTGGTTGGTTGCTAGGGTGTTATGGGTGGTTGCTATGGTGTTGATGGGCGGTTGCTAGGGTATTCTGGGTGGTTGCTAGGGTGTTCTTGGTGGTTGCTAGGGTGTTCTGGGTGGTTGCTATGGTGTTGTTAGGCGGTTGCTAGGGTATTCTGGGTGGTTGCTAGGGTGTTGCTAGTGTGTTCTGGGTGGTTGCTAGGTTGTTGCTAGGAGGTTGGTAGTTGTCACAGATGGTTACTATGAAGTTTGTAGAATTTTCTTGGCATGATTTAGCACTTAGCTAATCAATATTAGCATGTAGCTATTCTCTGCTAGCATGTGTAGCATGTAGCAAGTCATGTTTGCTAGCATGAGTAAAAAGAGCCAACCCTCATCTCTATACGATGTTTTGATGCAGAGATGTAGGTCTTACAAAATGGTTGCTAGGGTACTCTGTTTGGTTGCTAGGGAGTGGCTTGGCAGCTGCCAATCATGAAGCTCCAAAGTCAATGTGAATGTATGAACCAACCCCCATCTCTATACGATGTTTTGATGCAGAGATGTAGGCCTTGCAAAATGGTTGCTAGGGTACTCTGTTTGGTTGCTAGGGAGTGGCTTGGTAGCTGCCAATCATGAAACTCCAAAGGCTGCTTGTCAGTATGAATGATAAAAACCAACTCCCATGCCTCTATGACATTCAGAATGGAAGATATCCCTCTTTGGATTTTGGTTGCTAAGGTGCTCTACAATGGTTGCTAGGGCATGGCCAGAAATTGTTGAGGTGATTCATGATTGGCTGTTTGCTGGCCCAAGTCAAACGAGCCCACCCTCATGTTTCTATGACACTTATATCCTGAGATATCCCTTTGATCTCTTTTAATGGAAGTCTATGGGAGTTGTTGCTAAGGTGCTCTAAATGGTTGCTAGGGCGTGGCTTAATAGCTTCACAATGATCCTGAGAGACTGATTGGTCGTCTGAGTAAAATGAGCCCGTCCCCTTGTCTCTATGACACTGTGATCCAGAGCTATGTTCAATACAAAATCCCTATGCAATTTACCATAGTAGGAAAAACACTAAAAGTCTATGGGACTTTTTTACCCAATGATTTGCCCCTGGGGCGAACACCGTACCCCCGATCGCTACGAAAAGTCACAGCACACCTCTCCTCAATAATCCGCAAAATTTGACGCCTCAATCAGGGGTCTGTGATGTCGGCGTGTATTTTTTAACAGATGATTACTATTTAGTCTCTAAAATGATTTTTATAGAGTTTTTATAGAGTTATTTAGTATGGCACGAGGCCTGCGGCCTCGTGCCTATTGCCCACGGTTGCTAGGGTGCTTTAACCGGTTGCTATGGTGTGGCTATTAAGATTTTAGGCCATTACTTACTGGCTGCTTGATAAATTAAATCCTCCTAGGGAGAGAGAGAGGTCTGCCCTACAGCAGGGCTGTCAGGCCCTTTTGTGTCTGTGAGAAAGTGACAGTTGGGATTTGAATTTTTGAAAATCCCCCAATGTTTAGTCAAAATCGCTGATACTTGGCCTCGAACAAACCTCCCTAGAGACAAAACTATAGGTTGTATCAGCGAAATGACCTGACCGTGAGCGAGACAAGGCCTTTGTGAACGCTGTGATGTATTTTTTGTGTGGATAGAGTTGAAAAAAGGGACCACTTTGGCAAGTTAAAAAACTGGTCTGTAATGCTCTGATTACTAAAGTTTGACCTGAATTTATAATTGCTGCCAATGGAGGAATGTCTGTCACTCCTGTCGTTTGGAAGGACACAGAGAAAAAACTATAAGTCCGAGGGATTTACTAAACACACGAGAGGAAGCACAACAAAAATACCTACGTTTTAAGTATAATTTCATGGCCAAAGAGTGAAGATTGTGGCCAGGCCAGCGATTTAAAAATTATTTTTTAGCATTAGTTTTCAAGCTGGCTCACTCTAGCTTATGACATCACGTGCTCTAGCTCTGAACAGTCGCTCTCATTCACTCCCATTATAATTTCAGAAACGGCTTGAAAAACATCATGAGACTAAAGTAGAGATTGTGAAAAAAGTATAATAGATATCAAAAAGTTGAATACAAGTTTAATAGCTGACAAATTTCTCAACATTTTAAAGTTTTAATGGCTGAAATAGCTGTCAAAATAGGGCTGTCAGGCCCCTTTTTGTGTCTGTGAGAAAGTGACAGTTGGGATTAGAATTTTTGAAAATTCCCCATAGGAAATGAACTAGGACATTTTTGGCCGCTTTTTCGTCCGCTGTGCGAACATCGTACACCCGATCTCTTAGAAAAGTCATAGCACACCATTCCCGAACAAGCCGCACGTTTTGATACCACTTTCATGGGTCTGTGACAAAAGCTGCGGGAGGAGTAGCGCGTCAAAAAGTGACCAGGAAAATAAGAATAAGAACTAGAATGTACATTTCCAGAGGAAAATGTGAAGTGGTGCTTGCAGTGGCAAAAAGCTCGCTCGGTTGCTAGAGTGTTATGGGTGGTTGCTAGGGTGTTCTGGGTGGTTGCTTTGGTGTTGCTAGGTGGTTGCTAGGGTGTTCTGGGTGGTTGCTAGGGTGTTGCTAGGTGGTTGCTAGGGTTTTCTGGGTGGTTGCTAAGGTGTTGCTAGGTGGTTGCTAGGGTGTTTCTAAGGTGTTCTGGATGGTTGCTAGGGTGTTTCTAGGTGGTTGCTAGGGTGTTCTGGGTGGTTGCTAGGGTGTCCTGGGTTGTTGCTAGGGTGTTGCTAGGTGGTTGCTAGGATGTTCTAGGTGGTTGCTAGGGTGTTGCTAGGCGGTTGCTAGGGTGTTCTGGGTGGTTTCTAGGGTGTTGCTAGGTGGTTGCTAAGGTGTTGCTAGGTGGTTGCTAGGGTGTTGCTAAGGTGTTCTGGGTGGTTGCTAGGCGGTTGCTAGGGTGTTGCTAGGCGGTTGCTAGGGTGTTCTGGTTGGTTGCTATGGTGTTGCTAGGTGGTTGCTAGGGTGTTCTGGGTGGTTGCTATGGTGTTACTAGGTGGTTGGTATTGTTCACATATGGTTACTATAGAGTTTTTATATTGTTCATGGCATGATTTAACACTTAGCTAATCAATATTAGCATGTAGCTATTCACAGCTAGCATGTTTAACATTTTGAAAGTTCTATGTGCTAGCATGAGTCAAAAGACCCAACCCCCATCTCTATACGATGTTTTGATGCAGAGATATAGGTCTTGCAAAACGGTTGCTAGGGTACTCTGTTTGGTTGCTAGGGAGTGGCTTGGCAGCTTCCAATCATGAAGCTCCAAAGTCAATGTGAATGTATAAACCAACCCCCATCTCTATACGATGTTCTGATGCAGAGATGTAGGCCTTGCAAAATGGTTGCTAGGGTACTCTTTTTGGTTGCTAGGGAGTGGCTTGGCAGCTTCCAATCATGAAGCTCCAAAGTCAATGTGAATGTATAAACCAACCCCCATCTCTATACGATGTTCTGATGCAGAGATGTAGGCCTTGCAAAATGGTTGCTAGGGTACTCTTTTTGGTTGCTAGGGAGTGGCTTGGCAGCTGCCAATCATGAATCTCCAAAGGCTGCTTGTCAGTATAATTGATATAATACAACTCCCAAGCCTGTATGACATTCAGAATGGAAGATATCCCTCTTTAAAATTTGGTTGCTAAGGTGCTCGATAATGGTTGCTAGGGTGTGGCCAGAAATTGTTGAGGTGATTCATGATTGGCTGTTTGCTACCCCGAGTCAAACGAGACCACCCTTGTGTTTCTATGACACTTCTATCCGGAGATATCCCTTTGATCTCTTTCAATGGAAGTCTATGGGAGTTGTTGCTAAGGTGCTCTATATGGTTGCTAGGGCGTGGCTTGATAGCATCACAATGATCCTGAGAGACTGATTGGTCGTCTGAGTAAAATGAGCCCGCCCCCTTGTCTCTATGACACTGTGATCCAGAGCTATGTTCAATACAAAATCCCTATGCAATTTACCATAGTAGGAAAAACACATGCATTTGATGGGACGTCCTTCACCATAGTAAGTCAATGGGGAAAACTTTGGGCAGCTCCTGCCCCCCAGGGGTGCAACTTTTACCCCATTGTGAGGTATATTCTTACAGAGCCTGCAAGCCTCTTCAAATGTGGAAAATCACACATTTTTCCGAAATCGTTGTTCGGAGCTATGAGTCGTCAAAGTTTGTCTCAATGTTAAGTCTATGGGATTTTTTGGAAATTTGGTCGCCCCTGGGGCGAGCACCGTACCCCTGATCTCTTATAAAATTCATTTGACACTTCTCCTCAATAGGCCGCACGATTTGATGCCTCATTCATGGGTCTGTGACAAAAAATGTGGACGTAGGAGTGCTCCAAACTTTTTCCTGGAATAGTAAAATGCTATACTAGAAAATTTCAATGGGAAAAATATTTGGGGAGCTCCTGCCCCCCAGGGGTGCAACCTTTACCCCATTGTGAGGTATTTTCTTACAGAGCCTGTCAGCCTCTTCAAATGTGGTAAATTGCTGGTTTCTGCGAAATCCTCGCTCAGAGCTATGACTCGTCAAATTTTTTCGCAATGTTAAGTCTATGGGAATTTTGGCAAAATTTTGGGCAGCTCCTGCCCCCAAGGGGTGCAACTTTTACCCCAATGTGAGGTATTTTCTTACAGAGCCTGTCACCCTCTTCAAATGTGGTAAATCACAGGTTTCTGCGAAATCCGATCTCAGAGCTATGACTCGTCAAAATTTTTCGCAATGTTAAGTCTATGGGATTTTTTTCGGCCGTTTTTCGCCCCTGGGGCGACCATCGTACCCCCGATCTCTTAGAAAAGTCATAGCACACCTCTCCTAAATGAGCCGGTCGATTTGACACCTCACCCATGGGTCTGTGACAAAATTTGCGGGAGGAGTAGCGAACCAAAAAGTGGCCAGAATAATAATAAGAAGAAGAAGAAGAAGAAGAATAATAAATAACATGGGGGTCAATGGGGAAAATTTGGGCAGCTCCTGCCCCCCAGGGGTGCAACTTTTACCCCATTGTGAGGTATGTTCTTACAGAGCCTGTCAGCCTCTTCAAATGTGGTGAATCGCAGGCTTCTGTGAAATTCTCGCTCGGAGCTATGAGTCGTCAAAGTTTGTCGCAATGTTAAGTCTATGGGATTTTTGGGAAATTTGTTCGCCCTTCGGGCGAACATCGTACCCCCGATCGCTTAGAAAAGTCATAGCACACCATTCCCGAATATTCCGCACGTTTTGAGACCTCATTCATGGGTGTGTGACAAAAACTGCGGGAGGAGTAGCGTGCCAAACTTTTGGGCCGACTCAAAAAACACAATAGTAATAGTGTTGCCTTGCTTTCAGCAAGCACCACTAACTAGAATGTACATTTCCAGAGGAAAATGTGAAGTGGTGCTTGCAGTGGCAAAAAGCTCGCTCGGTTGCTAGGGTGTTCTGGGTGGTTGCTAGGGTAATGCTAGGTGGTTGCTAGGGTGTTCTGTGTGGTTGCTAGGGTGTTGCTAGGCGGTTGCTAGGGTGTTCTGGGTGGTTGCTATGGTTTTGTTGTACGGTTGCTAGGGTGTTCTGAGTGGTTGCTAGGGTGTTGCTAGGTGGTTGCTAGGGTGTTCTGGGTGGTTGCTAGAGTGTTGCTAGGTGGTTGCTATGGTGTTCTGGGTGGTTGCTAGGGTGTTGCTAGGCGGTTGCTAGGGTGTTCTGGGTGGTTTCTAGGGTGTTGCTAGGCAGTTGCTATGGTGTTCTGAGTGGTTGCTAGGGTGTTCTTGGTGGTTGCTAGGGTGTTCTGGGTGGTTGCTATTGTGTTGTTAGGCGGTTGCTAGGGTATTCTGGGTGGTTGCTAGGGTGTTGCTAGCGTGTTCTGGGTGGTTGCTAGGTTGTTGCAAGGAGGTTGCTAGGATGTTCTGGTATTGGATGGTTGGTAGTTGTCACAGATGGTTACTATGAAGTTTGTAGCATTTTCTTGGCATGATTTAGCACTTAGCTAATCAATATTAGCATGTAGCTATTCTCTGCTAGCATGTGTAGCATGTAGCAAGTCATGTTTGCTAGCATGAGCAAAAAGAGCCAACCCCCATCTCTATACGATGTTTTGATGCAGAGATGTACGTCTTACAAAATGGTTGCTAGGGTACTCTGTTTGGTTGCTAGGGAGTGGCTTGGCAGCTGCCAATCATGAAGCTCCAAAGTCAATGTGAATGTTTAAACCAACCCCCATCTCTATACGATGTTTTGAGGCAGAGATATAGGTCTTGAAAAACGGTTGCTAGGGTACTCTGTTTGGTTGCTAGGGAGTGGCTTTTGCAGCTGCCAATCATGAAGCTCCAAAGTCAATGTGAATGTATAAACCAACCCCCATCTCTATACGATGTTTTGATGCAGAGATAAAGTCTTGCAAAATGGTTGCTAGGGTACTCTATTTGGTTGCTAGGGAGTGGCTTGGTAGCTGTCAATCATGAAACTCCAAAGGCTGC
Organism: Pimephales promelas; assembly: GCF_988280905.1. Classification (NCBI taxonomy): domain Eukaryota; kingdom Metazoa; phylum Chordata; class Actinopteri; order Cypriniformes; family Leuciscidae; genus Pimephales; species Pimephales promelas. The sequence goes on along the minus strand of NC_142786.1, from coordinate 13,200,025 downwards.
TTGTCAGTATGAATGATATAAACCAACTCCCATGCCTCTATGACATTCAGAATGGAAGATATGCCACTTTGGATTTTGGTTGCTAAGGTGCTCGATAATGGTTGCTAGAGCATGGCCAGAAATTGTTGAGGTGTTTCATGATTGGCTGTTTGCTGGCCCAAGTCAAACGAGCCCACCCTCATGTTTCTATGACACTTATATCCTGAGATATCCCTTTGATCTCTTTTAATGGAAGTCTATGGGAGTTGTTGCTAAGGTGCTCTAAATGGTTGCTAGGGCGTGGCTTAATAGCTTCACAATGATCCTGAGAGACTGATTGGTCGTGTGAGTAAAATGAGCCCGCCCCCTTGTCTCTATGACACTGTGATCCAGAGCTATGTTCAATACAAAATCCCTATGCAATTTACCATAGTAGGAAAAACACATGCATTTGATGGGACGTCCTTCACCATAGTAAGTCAATGGGGAAACTTTGGGCAGCTCCTGCCCCCCAGGGGTACAACTTTTACCCCATTGTGTGGTATGTTCTTAAAGAGCCTGCCAGCCTCTTCAAATGTGGCAAATCTCACGTTTGTCCGAAATCCTTGTTTGGAGCTACGAGTCGTCAAAGTTTGTCTCAATGTTAAGTCTATGGGGTTTTTTGGAAATTTGTTCGCCCCTGGGTCGAACACCGTACCCCCGATCTCTGATAAAAGTGATAGGACACTTCTCCTCAATAGGCCGCACGATTTGATGCCTCATTCATGGGTCTGTGACAAAAACTGTGGACGTAGGAGTGCTCCAAACTTTTTCCTGGAATAGTAAAATGCTATACTAGAAAATTTTCAATGGGAAAAATTTGGGGAGCTCCTGCCCCCAAGGGGTGCAACTTTTACCCCATTGTGAGGTATTTTCTTACAGAGCCTGTCAGCCTCTTCAAATGTGGTAAATTGCTGGTTTCTGCGAAATCCTCGCTCAGAGCTATGACTCGTCAAATTTTTTCGCAATGTTAAGTCTATGGGAATTTTGGCAAAATTTTGGGCAGCTCCTGCCCCCAAGGGGTGCAACTTTTACCCCAATGTGAGGTATTTTCTTACAGAGCCTGTCACCCTCTTCAAATGTGGTAAATCACAGGTTTCTGCGAAATCCGATCTCAGAGCTATGACTCGTCAAAATTTTTCGCAATGTTAAGTCTATGGGATTTTTTTCGGCCGTTTTTCGCCCCTGGGGCGACCATCGTACCCCCGATCTCTTAGAAAAGTCATAGCACACCTCTCCTAAATGAGCCGGTCGATTTGACACCTCACCCATGGGTCTGTGACAAAATTTGCGGGAGGAGTAGCGAACCAAAAAGTGGCCAGAATAATAATAAGAAGAAGAAGAAGAAGAAGAATAACTAGAATGTACATTTCCAGAGGAAAATGTGAAGTGGTGCTTGCAGTGGCAAAACTCACCACCCGGTTGCTAGGGTGTTATGGCTGGTTGCTATGGTGTTCTGGGTGGTTGCTAGGCGGTTGCTAGGGTATTATTGTTGGTTGCTAAGTTGTTCTGGGTGTTGCTAGGTGGTTGCTAGGGTATTCTGGGTGGTTGCTAGGGTGTTGCTAGGTGGTTGCTAGGGTGTTCTGGGTGGTTGCTAGGGTGTTGCTAGGTGGTTGCTAGGGTGTTGCTAGGGTGTTGCTAGGCGGTTGCTAGGGTGTTCTGGGTGGTTGCTAGGGTGTTGCTAGGCAGTTGCTAGGGTGATCTGAGTGGTTGCTAGGGTGTTGCTAGGTGGTTGCTAGGGTGTTCTGGGTGGTTGCTAGGGTGTTATGGGTGGTTGCTATGGTGTTGATGGGCGGTTGCTAGGGTATTCTGGGTGGTTGCTAGGGTGTTCTTGGTGGTTGCTAGGGTGTTCTGGGTGGTTGCTATGGTGTTGTTTGGCGGTTGCTAGGGTATTCTGGGTGGTTGCTAGGGTGTTGCTAGCGTGTTCTGGGTGGTTGCTAGGTTGTTGCTAGGAGGTTAGTAGTTGTCACAGATGGTTACTATGAAGTTTGTAGCATTTTCTTGGCATGATTTAGCACTTAGCTAATCAATATTAGCATGTAGCTATTCTCTGCTAGCATGTGTAGCATGTAGCATGTCATGTTTGCTAGCATGAGTAAAAAGAGCCAACCTCCATCTCTATACGATGTTCTGATGCAGAGATGTAGGTCTTACAAAATGGTTGCTAGGGTACTCTGTTTGGTTGCTAGGGAGTGGCTTGGCAGCTGCCAATCATGAAGCTCCAAAGTCAATGTGAATGTATGAACCGACCCCCATCTCTATACGATGTTTTGATGCAGAGATAAAGTCTTGCAAAATGGTTGCTAGGGTACTCTGTTTGGTTGCTAGGGAGTGGCTTGGTAGCTGCCAATCATGAAACTCCAAAGGCTGCTTGTCAGTATGAATGATATAAACCAACTCCCATGCCTCTATGACATTCAGAATGGAAGATATCCCTCTTTGGATTTTGGTTGCTAAGGTGCTCTACAATGGTTGCTAGGGCATGGCCAGAAATTGTTGAGGTGATTCATGATTGGCTGTTTGCTGGCCCAAGTCAAACGAGCCCACCCTCATGTTTCTATGACACTTATATCCTGAGATATCCCTTTGATCTCTTTTAATGGAAGTCTATGGGAGTTGTTGCTAAGGTGCTCTAAATGGTTGCTAGGGCGTGGCTTAATAGCTTCACAATGATGCTGAGAGACTGATTGGTCGTCTGAGTAAAATGAGCCCGCCTCCTTGTCTCTATGACACTGTGATCCAGAGCTGTGTTCAATACAAAATCCCTATGCAATTTACTATAGTAGGAAAAACACTAAAAGTCTATGGGACTTTTTTACCCAATGATTTGCCCCTGGGGCGAACACCGTACCCCCGATCGCTACGAAAAGTCACAGCACACCTCTCCTCAATAAACCGCACAATTTGACGCCTCAATCAGGGGTCTGTGATGTCGGCGTGTATTTTTTAACAGATGATTACTATTTTGTTTTTAAAAGGAGTTTTTATAGAGTTTTTATAGAGATATTTAGTATGGCACGAGGCCTGCGGCCTCGTGCCTATCGCCCACGGTTGCTAGGGTGCTGTAACTGGTTGCTATGGTGTGGCTATGAAGATTTTAGGCCATTACTCATTGGCTGCTTGATAAATTAAATCCTCCTAGGGAGAGAGAGACGTCTGCCTGACAGCAGGGCTGTCAGGCCCTTTTGTGTCTGTGAGAAAGTGACAGTTGGGATTTGAATTTTTGAAAATTTTTCAATGTAAGTCAATGGGCCTTTTTTTGGCCTCTTTTTCGTCCGCTGTGCGAACATCGTACATCCGATCTCTTAGAAAAGTCATAGCACACCTCTCCTAAACGAGCCGGTCGATTTGACACCACTCTCATGGGTCTGTGACGAAAGCTGCGGGAGGAGTAGCGCGCCGAAGAAGTGTCCGGAATAATAAAAATAAGAATAATAAGTATGGAGGATAACAATAGTGTTGCTTTGCAAGCACCACTAATAAGAATAACTAGAATGTACATTTCCAGAGGAAAATGTGAAGTGGTGCTTGCAGTGGCAAAACTCACCACCCGGTTGCTAGGGTGTTCTGGCTGGTTGCTAGGGTGGTTGCTAGGTGGTTGCTAGGGTGTTGCTAGGTGGTTGCTAGGGTGTTCTGTGTGGTTGCTTGGGTGTTGCTAGGTGGTTGCTGGGGTGTTCTGGGTGGTTGCTATGGTGTTGCTAAGCGGTTGTTATGGTGTTCTGAGTGGTTGCTAGGGTGTTGCTAGGTGGTTGCTAGGGTATTCTGGGTGGTTGCTAGGGTGTTATGGGTGGTTGCTATGGTGTTATTAGGTGGTTGCTAGGGTATTCTGGGTGGTTGCTAGGGTGTTGCTAACGTGTTCTGGGTGGTTGCTAGGTGGTTGCTAGGGTGTTGCTAGGAGGTTGCTTGGATGTTCTGGTATAGGTGGTTGGTAGTTGTCACAGATGGTTACTATGAAATTTTTAGCATTTTCTTGGCATGATTTAGCACTTAGCTAATCAATATTAGCATGTAGCTATTCTCTGCTAGCATGTGTAGCATGTAGCAAGTCATGTTTGCTAGCATGAGTAAAAAGAGCCAACCCCCATCTCTATACGATGTTTTGATGCAGAGATGTAGGTCTTACAAAATGGTTGCTAGGGTACTCTGTTTGGTTGTTAGGGACTGGCTTGGCAGCTGCCAATCATGAAGCTCCAAAGTCAATGTGAATGTATAAACCAACCCCCATCTCTATTCGATGTTTTGATGCAGAGATATAGGTCGTGCAAAATGGTTGCTAGGGTACTCTGTTTGGTTGCTAGGGAGTGGCTTGGCAGCTGCCAATCATGAAACTCCACAGGCTGCTTGTCAGTATGAATGATATAAACCAACTCCCATGCCTCTATGACATTCAGAATGGAAGATATCCCTCTTTGGATTTTGGTTGCTAAGGTGCTCTACAATGGTTGCTAGGGCGTTGCCAGTAAGTGTTGAGGTGATTCAGGATTGGCTGTTTGCTGGCTCAAGTCAAACGAGCCCACCCTCATGTTTCTATGACACTTCTATCCGGAGATATCCCTTTGATCTCTTTCAATGGAAGTCTATGGGAGTTGTTGCTAAGGTGCTCTATATGGTTGCTAGGGCGTGGCTTAATAGCTTCACAATGATCCTGAGAGACTGATTGGTCATCTGAGTAAAATGAGCCCGCCCCCTTGTCTCTATGACACTGTGATCCAGAGCTATGTTCAATACAAAATCCCTATGCAATTTACCATAGTAGGAAAAACACATGCATTTGATGGGACGTCCTTCACCATAGTAAGTCAATGGGGAAACTTTGGGCAGCTCCTGCCCCCCAGGGGTGCAACTTTTACCCCATTGTGTGGTATGTTCTTAAAGAGCCTGCCAGCCTCTTCAAATGTGGCAAATCTCACGTTTGTCCGAAATCCTTTTTTGGAGCTACGAGTCGTCAAAGTTTGTCTCAATGTTAAGTCTATGGGATTTTTTGGAAATTTGTTCGCCCCTGGGTCGAACACCGTACCCCCGATCTCTGATAAAAGTGATAGGACACTTCTCCTCAATAGGCCGCACGATTTGATGCCTCATTCATGGGTCTGTGACAAAAACTGTGGACGTAGGAGTGCTCCAAACTTTTTCCTGGAATAGTAAAATGCTATACTAGAAAATTTTCAATGGGAAAAATTTGGGGAGCTCCTGCCCCCAAGGGGTGCAACTTTTACCCCATTGTGAGGTATTTTCTTACAGAGCCTGTCAGCCTCTTCAAATGTGGTAAATTGCAGGTTTCTGCGAAATCCTCGCTCAGAGCTATGACTCGTCAAATTTTTTCGCAATGTTAAGTCTATGGGAATTTTTGCAAAATTTTGGGCAGCTCCTGCCCCCCAGGGGTGCAACTTTTACCCCATTGTGAGGTATTTTCTTACAGAGCCTGTCAGCCTCTTCAAATGTGGTAAATTGCTGGTTTCTGCGAAATCCTCGCTCAGAGCTATGACTCGTCAAATTTTTGCGCAATGTTAAGTCTATGGGATTTTTTTGGGCCGTTTTTCGGCTCTGGGGCGACCATCGTACCTCCGATCTCTTAGAAAAGTCATAGCACACCTCTCCTAAATGAGCCGGTCGATTTGACGCCTCACCCATGGGTCTGTGACAAAAGCTGCGGGAGGAGTAGCGAACCAAAAAGTGGCCAGAATAATAATAAGAAGAAGAACTAGAATGTACATTTCCAGACGAAAATGTGAAGTGGTGCTTGCAGTGGCAAAACTCACCACCCGGTTGCTAGGGTGTTCTGGGTGGTTGCTAGTTGGTTGTCAGGGTATTCTGGGTGGTTGCTATGCAGTTGCTAGGGTATTATGGGTGGTTGCCAATGTGTTCTGGGTAGTTGCTAAGGTGTTGCTATGTGGTTGCTAGGGTGTTCTGGGTGGTTGCTAGGGTGTTGCTAGGTTGTTACTAGGCGGTTGTTAGGGTGTTCTGGATGGTTGCTAGGTGGTTGCTAGGGTGTTTCTAAGGTGTTCTGGAAGGTTGCTAGGCAGTTGCTAGGGTGTTGCTCGGTGGTTGCTAAGGTGTTGCTAGGTGGTTGCTAGGGTGTTGCTAGGCGGTTGCTAGGGTGTTCTGGGTGGTTGCTAGGGTGTTGCTAGGTGGTTGCTAGGGTATTGCAAGGTGGTTGCTAGGGTGTTCTGGGTGGTTGCTAGGGTGTTGCTAGGTGGTTGCTAGGGTGTTGCTAAGGTGTTCTGGATGGTTGCTAGGCGGTTGCTAGGGTGTTGCTCGGTGGTTGCTATGGTGTTGCTAGGTGGTTGCTAGGGTGTTCTGGGTGGTTGCTAAGGTGTTGCTAGGTGGTTGCTAGGGTGTTGCTAGGGTGTTGCTAAGGTGTTCTGGATAGTTTCTAGGTGGTTGCTAGGGTGTTGCTATGCGGTTGCTAGGGTGTTCTGGAAGGTTGCTATGGTGTTGTTAGGTTGTTGCTAGGGTATTCTGGGTAGTTGCTATGGTATTACTAGGTGGTTGGTAGTGTTCACATATGGTTATTATAGAGTTTTTATATTGTTCATGGCATGATTTAGCACTTAGCTAATCAATATTAGCATGTAGCTATTCACAGCTAGCATGTTTAGCATTTTGAAAGTTCTATGTGCTAGCATGAGTCAAAAGACCCAACCCCCATCGTGATACAATGTTCTGATGCTGAGATATAGCTGTTACAAAATGGTTGCTAGGGTACTCTGTTTGGTTGCTAGGGAGTGGCTTGGCAGCTTCCAATCATGAAGCTCCAAAGTCAATGTGAATGTATAAACCAACCCCCATCTCTATACGATGTTCTGATAAAGAGATGTAGGCCTTGCAAAATGGTTGCCAGGGTACTCTTTTTGGTTGCTAGGGAGTGGCTTGGCAGCTGCCAATCATGAATCTCCAAAGGCTGCTTGTCAGTATAATTGATATAATACAACTCCCAAGCCTGTATGACATTCAGAATGGAAGATATCCCTCTTTAAAATTTGGTTGCTAAGGTGCTCGATAATGGTTGCTAGGGTGTGGCCAGAAATTGTTGAGGTGATTCATGATTGGCTGTTTGCTACCCCGAGTCAAACGAGACCACCCTTGTGTTTCTATGACACTTCTATCCGGAGATATCCCTTTGATCTCTTTCAATGGAAGTCTATGGGAGTTGTTGCTAAGGTGCTCTATATGGTTGCTAGGGCGTGGCTTGATAGCATCACAATGATCCTGAGAGACTGATTGGTCGTCTGAGTAAAATGAGCCCGCCCCCTTGTCTCTATGACACTGTGATCCAGAGCTATGTTCAATACAAAATCCCTATGCAATTTACCATAGTAGGAAAAACACATGCATTTGATGGGACGTCCTTCACCATAGTAAGTCAATGGGGAAAACTTTGGGCAGCTCCTGCCCCCCAGGGGTGCAACTTTTACCCCATTGTGAGGTATATTCTTACAGAGCCTGCAAGCCTCTTCAAATGTGGAAAATCACACATTTTTCCGAAATCGTTGTTCGGAGCTATGAGTCGTCAAAGTTTGTCTCAATGTTAAGTCTATGGGATTTTTTGGAAATTTGGTCGCCCCTGGGGCGAGCACCGTACCCCTGATCTCTTATAAAATTCATTTGACACTTCTCCTCAATAGGCCGCACGATTTGATGCCTCATTCATGGGTCTGTGACAAAAAATGTGGACGTAGGAGTGCTCCAAACTTTTTCCTGGAATAGTAAAATGCTATACTAGAAAATTTCAATGGGAAAAATATTTGGGGAGCTCCTGCCCCCCAGGGGTGCAACCTTTACCCCATTGTGAGGTATTTTCTTACAGAGCCTGTCAGCCTCTTCAAATGTGGTAAATTGCTGGTTTCTGCGAAATCCTCGCTCAGAGCTATGACTCGTCAAATTTTTTCGCAATGTTAAGTCTATGGGAATTTTGGCAAAATTTTGGGCAGCTCCTGCCCCCAAGGGGTGCAACTTTTACCCCAATGTGAGGTATTTTCTTACAGAGCCTGTCACCCTCTTCAAATGTGGTAAATCACAGGTTTCTGCGAAATCCGATCTCAGAGCTATGACTCGTCAAAATTTTTCGCAATGTTAAGTCTATGGGATTTTTTTCGGCCGTTTTTCGCCCCTGGGGCGACCATCGTACCCCCGATCTCTTAGAAAAGTCATAGCACACCTCTCCTAAATGAGCCGGTCGATTTGACACCTCACCCATGGGTCTGTGACAAAATTTGCGGGAGGAGTAGCGAACCAAAAAGTGGCCAGAATAATAATAAGAAGAAGAAGAAGAAGAAGAATAATAAATAACATGGGGGTCAATGGGGAAAATTTGGGCAGCTCCTGCCCCCCAGGGGTGCAACTTTTACCCCATTGTGAGGTATGTTCTTACAGAGCCTGTCAGCCTCTTCAAATGTGGTGAATCGCAGGCTTCTGTGAAATTCTCGCTCGGAGCTATGAGTCGTCAAAGTTTGTCGCAATGTTAAGTCTATGGGATTTTTGGGAAATTTGTTCGCCCTTCGGGCGAACATCGTACCCCCGATCGCTTAGAAAAGTCATAGCACACCATTCCCGAATATTCCGCACGTTTTGAGACCTCATTCATGGGTGTGTGACAAAAACTGCGGGAGGAGTAGCGTGCCAAACTTTTGGGCCGACTCAAAAAACACAATAGTAATAGTGTTGCCTTGCTTTCAGCAAGCACCACTAACTAGAATGTACATTTCCAGAGGAAAATGTGAAGTGGTGCTTGCAGTGGCAAAACTCACCACCCGGTTGCTAGGGTGTGTTACAGAATTGCATACGAGCCAACAATCATGTGTGTACGATGTTCTGGGGCTGAGATATGGCTTATTCGTGTGTTTGTGTGGTTACTAGGGTACCCTACATGGTTGCTATGGTGTGATTATACAGTTTATAAGATGATATTTAAAGACTAGTTGACAGTCTGAGTCAAAAAAAGGCAAAATCCATGTTTCTTCTATTTTCTGGAGCTGAGATATGTCTTGTATATGTTGTTTTATGGTTGCTAGGCTGCCCTAAGTGGTTGCTAGGGCATGAATATGAAGTTATTATGTCACTAATTGTTAGCTGCATGATAGGCCGAGTCAAAAGAGCCCAACCCCAAGTTTCTACGACCTTCTGGTCAAAAGATATGATCTCACAAATTTGGTGCCAATGTTAAGTCTATGGGACTTTTTTCGGCCGATTTATCGCCCGCCAGACGAACATCGTACAACCGATCGCTTAGAAAAGTCATAGCACACCTCTCCTAAATGAGCCGGTCGATTTGACACCTCTGGGTGGTTGCTAGGGTGTTGCTAGGTGGTTGTTAGGGTGTTCTGGGTGGTTGCTAAGGTGTTGCTAGGTGGTTGCTAGGGTGTTGCTAAGGTGTTCTGGATGGTTGCTAGGTTGTTTCTAGGTGGTTGCCAGGGTGTTCTGGGTGGTTGCTAGGGTGTCCTGGGTTGTTGCTAGGGTGTTGCTAGGTGGTTGCTAGGATGTTCTAGGTGGTTGCTAGGGTGTTGCTAGGCTGTTGCTAGGGTGTTCTGGGTGGTTTCTAGGGTGTTGCTAGGTGGTTGCTAGGGTGTTGCTAAGGTGTTCTGGATGGTTGCTAGGCGGTTGCTAGGGTGTTGCTAGGCGGTTGCTAGGGTGTTCTGGTTGGTTGCTATGGTGTTGCTAGGTGGTTGCTAGGGTGTTCTGGGTGGTTGCTATGGTGTTACTAGGTGGTTGGTATTGTTCACATATGGTTACTATAGAGTTTTTATAATGTTCATGGAATGATTTAGCACTTAGCTAATCAATATTAGCATGTAGCTATTCACAGCTAGCATGTTTAACATTTTGAAAGTTCTATGTGCTAGCATGAGTCAAAATACCCAACCCCCATCGCGATACAATGTTCTGATGCTGAGATATAGCTGTTACAAAATGGTTGCTAGGGTACTCTGTTTGGTTGCTAGGGAGTGGCTTGGCAGCTGCCAATCATGAAGCTCCAAAGTCAATGTGAATGGATAAACCTACCCCCATCTCTATACGATGTTTTGATGCAGAGATATAGGTCTTGCAAAACGGTTGCTAGGGTACTCTGTTTGGTTGCTAGGGAGTGGCTTGGCAGCTTCCAATCATGAAGCTCCAAAGTCAATGTGAATGTATAAACCAACCCCCATCTCTATACGATGTTCTGATGCAGAGATGTAGGCCTTGCAAAATGGTTGCTAGGGTACTCTTTTTGGTTGCTAGGGAGTGGCTTGGCAGCTGCCAATCATGAATCTCCAAAGGCTGCTTGTCAGTGTAATTGATATAATACAACTCCCAAGCCTGTATGACATTCAGAATGGAAGATATCCCTCTTTAAAATTTGGTTGCTAAGGTGCTCGATAATGGTTGCTAGGGTGTGGCCAGAAATTGTTGAGGTGATTCATGATTGGCTGTTTGCTACCCCGAGTCAAACGAGACCACCCTTGTGTTTGTATGACACTTCTATCCGGAGATATCCCTTTGATCTCTTTCAATGGAAGTCTATGGGAGTTGTTGCTAAGGTGCTCTATATGGTTGCTAGGGCGTGGCTTGATAGCATCACAATGATCCTGAGAGACTGATTGGTCGTCTGAGTAAAATGAGCCCGCCCCCTTGTCTCTATGACACTGTGATCCAGAGCTATGTTCAATACAAAATCCCTATGCAATTTACCATAGTAGGAAAAACACATGCATTTGATGGGACGTCCTTCACCATAGTAAGTCAATGGGGAAACTTTGGGCAGCTCCTGCCCCCCAGGGGTGCAACTTTTACCCCATTGTGAGGTATATTCTTACAGAGCCTGCAAGCCTCTTCAAATGTGGAAAATCACACATTTTTCCGAAATCGTTGTTCGGAGCTATGAGTCGTCAAAGTTTGTCTCAATGTTAAGTCTATGGGATTTTTTGGAAATTTGTTCGCCCCTGGGTCGAACACCGTACCCCCGATCTCTGATAAAAGTGATAGGACACTTCTCTTCAATAGGCCGCACGATTTGATGCCTCATTCATGGGTCTGTGACAAAAACTGTGGACGTAGGAGTGCGCCAAACTTTTTCCTGGAATAGTATAATGCTATACTAGAAATTTTAAATAACATTGGGGTCAATGGGGGAAAATTTGGGCAGCTCCTGCCCCCCAGGGGTGCAACTTTTACCCCATTGTGAGGTATGTTCTTACAGAGCCTGTCAGCCTCTTCAAATGTGGTAAATCACAGGCTTCTGTGAAATCCTCGCTCGGAGCTATGAGTCGTCAAAGTTTGTCGCAATGTTAAGTCTATGGGATTTTTGGGAAATTTGTTCGCCCTTCGGGCGAACATCGTACCCCCGATCGCTTAGAAAAGTCATAGCACACCATTCCCGAATATTCCGCACGTTTTGAGACCTCATTCATGGGTGTGTGACAAAAACTGCGGGAGGAGTAGCGTGCCAAACTTTTGGGCCGACTCAAAAAACACAATAGTAATAGTGTTGCCTTGCTTTCAGCAAGCACCACTAATAATAAATAACATGGGGGTCAATGGGGAAAATTTGGGCAGCTCCTGCCCCCCAGGGGTGCAACTTTTACCCCATTGTGAGGTATGTTCTTACAGAGCCTGTCAGCCTCTTCAAATGTGGTAAATCGCAGGCTTCTGTGAAATTCTCGCTCGGAGCTATGAGTCGTCAAAGTTTGTCGCAATGTTAAGTCTATGGGATTTTTGGGAAATTTGTTCGCCCTTCGGGCGAACATCGTACCCCCGATCGCTTAGAAAAGTCATAGCACACCATTCCCGAATATTCCGCACGTTTTGAGACCTCATTCATGGGTGTGTGACAAAAACTGCGGGAGGAGTAGCGCGTCAAACTTTTTGGCCGGCTCAGAAAACACAATAGTAATAGTGTTGCCTTGCTTTCAGCAAGCACCACTAATAATAATAATAATCCTAAGGAAAACAATAGGGCCTTCGCCCTTGCAGGGCTTGGGCCCTAATAATAATAATAATAGAAAAGAATAATCCTAAGGAAAACAATAGGGCCTTCGCCCTTTCAGGGCTTGGGCCCTAATAATCGTTAGGAAAACAATAGGGCCTTCGCCCTTTCAGGGCTTGGGCCCTAATAATAATAATAATCCTAAGGAAAACAATAGGGCCTTCGCCCTTTCAGGGCTTGGGCCCTAATAATCCTTAGGAAAACAATAGGGCCTTCGCCCTTTCAGGGCTTGGGCCCTAAATATAGCTGCGAGCAGCGATGGCGGGCCCAAGCCGGAGGCACCGCAACCCCGGTTCCTTTAGTTACCTAAATGCACCCGGGTGGCGGTGCCGAAGGCTTTGGCCCTTTCATGATTAAATGTTAAAACGGCTTGCCATACTCTGTCATTTCGACTAGTCACAATTATGTTGCAGATATCTTAAATGATAATATAAACTATCCAAAGTGTAATGACTAGACAGAAAAACGTTGTTGACATCTACAATGTTAATTCCGGATAGGCAAACTTAGCTTTTAAATGTTAAAAGGGCTTGCCATACAGGGACGTAGGCTCAGAGAGAGGCTCAGCATATTCAGACCAAAATATCTGACTTCCTCTTGGTCCGAGCTAATGACTATGTATTAGAAAGTTGTCCGGCTTGAGGAGTACAATGTATATAGCGATTTTTGTAACTGTAGATAAAACTAACAACCCCACTTTTGTCAAAAGGTGGCGCTATTTAGTCCTTGCACTATGCCCGTTTCTGAAACTTTGCACATGTCTACTGGCTAATAAATGTGATGTATCTGTTGAGTTTCAAGCAATTTCAATTTCAATTTGACTGTTGAAAAGAAGTGCGCCGATTAGATACTCAGGATCGGTATCGGCTCTGACACTGCCATCTTTGACGAGGCTGATTCAAATTCTATATTGTGCATATATACTATTCTATGTTAGGCACAAAAGCACAAAAACTTTCTAAAGTACCATAAAGTTTTTGTGTACTGTATTATTAGTGTTCTTAAGCTATTATGTGATATAGAAATTAATATTTAAATCATTAAATTTAAGAACACAAACTTTTCCCTCTCTGCGCCTGTCAGTCATTCTCCATTCAGCATTCAAACAGCACGTCACATTCGGTTACAGTCAATGATGAAACGATCTTCAAGATGATTCAATGTTCATCCTATTATACTGGATCTTTAAGATAAAGGTCTAAAGGTCTATATTTTCGAATGAAGAAACTTTTTCTTGCTGGACTTTATTGCTGTAACTTAACCGTGTTACTTTCTACCGGGTGTCGGACGCTGTCGGTTAGATCACAACACTAGAGTCAGAGCACTATAATTGTTCTTCACGCACACAGTAACTGAAATTTAAAACCTTTAAAAGAAAAGGCTCAATAAACTATTGCATAGATAGATAATGTATAATACACTGTTCATAAATATGTATTTCCTTTGTGCTTTGAACTTTTCAATACGGATTCACTGCGCTGTAACTTTATGTGGCTTCAAGCACATCATTCTCCGCTCGGGATGCACATAAGTGCTTTTTGCTGCACCGTATTGGAGCCGTAATATCATAATGCAGTGACGTAATGACAGATTATTAATTGCCTTTCAATTATATGTTGCTGCGTCATTAAACATCTGTCCTATGCATTTCAAACATTTATTGCAGCCATGGCTATATTTTTTTATGATTTTTGTTATCTTGTTTTTCATGAATGTATTTTTCAAAAATAAGAGCAATGTGTATTATCTATTATTAATATGGTTTATAATAGCATTTTTGTCATAGATTATGACAAAGTAATCATATGATCCACCAGCGAGGAACCAGCAGAACAGAGTGAACATTCTTTCTGTGTAGTTCAATCCTACTTAATAGGAATTTATTTAAAATGCTCGCTCTACTCCACACCATTAATGTCTTGTGCGGACATCCGTATTTTGACTTTCGGTTTTAAGTAAGCGATTTAAAAGCTCCCAAGTCCCAGCGGAGTCACACGTTGATTAACCGGTGGGAATACACAATAGACCTACCTGATATTGAACACAAGAGGGCAGTATAGCACTACGTATGACTCAGATTATTATTTTTTTATGAATTTTACAACAATTCTGGCTGTTTTTGAACGTAAACATAATTCTTAAATGAAAAAAAGGAAAAATTGGGGAAGTTATAATATTTGTATAATTTAATTTAGAAACAAATGATGTATAATTACATTTTTAGAAGATATGAGGCTTTTAGTGTTTACTTTTTTGACATTACTTTAATCTTTTGCCATAGTTGCACATGTCTACTGGCTAATAAATGTGATGTATCTGTTGAGTTTCAAGCAATTTCAAGCATGCTAAGAGTCCCAAAAGCATCAAAAAAGAATGTTAAAGTTTGTTTCTTTACCACGGCAACAGTATCAAAGATATCAAAAATTCATTCACAGGTCTACATCTGCCGTGTATTTACATTATACAGATGAAGTTTGAAGCAAATCGGTTAAAAATAAGAGAGTGATTTCAAAGCATTTTGAAAGTGACACACTTCCTGCTGCCAGTTGTTGGCGCTATAACTTTGACTCACAATAGTCACATCCATGTGATCGGTCTCTTACAGCGAAAACACTGCTGAAGTTTCATCAAGATCAGTTAATGTATGCTGAAGTTATAACACACATCCTGTTTCATGTTTCTCGCCATAATTTCGTTTCCTCGCCACGGCCAAACCGTTCGAGATATCAAAAATCCCGTGGCACTTTTTCATCCTTAATGTCTTGACTTCACGCTGATCGAGTTTCGGCGAATTTGGTTCAGTGCTCTAGGAGCAATAATTTAAATTCCATTGCATGTGTTTTAAACACAACCCTAAATAGCCAACTTCCTGTTGGGCTGGGGTAAAAAGTAAGAGTGTGAAGTATATATGAAACGATGAGATCTATATGTGTACCAAGTTTCATATTATTACATGCAAGTGTGTTTGATTTATGGACCAAATTTTCAGACCAAGTTTATTGACCAAGTTAATCTGATTAATAAACTAATTATATAAAACTATTGTCAATTCACTACAATTAAACTGGTTATATGCCTTTACTTATAAAAAATAAAAATAAAAACTTAATTAAAAAATACCAGGCTTGAGAAATGTATTTTCTTTATGCAGGTCATACACACAGCAGTGAAATGGTTAAGCCCCCTCCCCCTGCACACACACACACACACACACACACAGACAGCCAGCCAGCCAGCCAAAGACACAGAGACACAGAGACATGTAGGCTCAGAGTGGCCATATTCAAACAAAAATATCTGACTTTCTGTGGGTCCTAGCTAATAAGTGTCAATTAGAAAGTTGTCCGGCTCGAGGAGTACATTATACATACCAATTTTTGTAACTCTAGTTAAAACTAACCACCCCACTTTTGTCAAAAGGTGGCGCTACTGAGCCCTCACCACGCCCGTTTCTGCAACTTTGCACATGTCTACTGGCTAATAAATGTTATGTGTCTGTCGAGTTTCATGCAATTTGAAGCATGCTAAGGGTCTCAAAAGCATCCTAAAAGCATCCTAAAAGAAGGGTAAAGTTTGATGCGTTGCCACGGCAACAGTATCAAAGATATCAAGAATCCATTCACAGGTCTACATCTGCCGTATGTTTACATTATACAGATGAAGTTTGAAGCAAATCGGGTAAAAATAAAAGGGTGATTTCAAAGCATTTTGAAAGTGACACACTTCCTGCTGCCAGTTGGTGGCGCTATAACTTTTACTCACAATAGTCACATCCATGTGATCGTCCTCTTACAGCGAGCACACTGCTGAAGTTTCATCAAGATCAGTTAATGTATGCTGAAGTTATAACACACTTCCTGTTTCACGTTTCTCGCCATGATTTCGTTTCCTCGCCACGGACAAACCGTTCGAGATATCAAAAATCCCCTCGCAAACTTTCATCCTCAATGTCTTGACTTCACGCTGACCGAGTTTCGTCGAATGTGGATCAAAGCTCTAGGAGGAGTATTTCAAATACCATTGCGAGCGTTTTACAAACAAACCTCAATAGCCGACTTCCTGTTGGGCTGGGGTAAAAAGTAAGAGCGCGAGGTATAGATGAAACGATGAGATCAACATGTGTACCGAGTTTCATATTATTACATGCAAGCGTGTTTGAGTTATGGACCGAGTGTTTGGACCCCGTTCCAGGTGGCGCTGACGAGCCCCCCTGCCACGCCCGGGTACCAGCTTCAGCCCGGCTCTGATGGCCGCGGGTTCTGACCCGTGTGCAAAGTTTCAAGAGTTTTCGAGCACGTTAAGGGCCCCAAAAGTGCCCAAAAGGTAGCAAAATAATAATAAATATAGCTGCGAGCAGCGATTGCGGGCCCAAGCCGGTGGCACCGCAACCCCGATGCCTTTAGTTACCCAAAGTCACCGGGATGGTGGTACCGCCGGCTTTGGCCCTTTATCGCTGCTCACAGCTATATTTATATTTAATATAAAGCCGGTGGCACCGCCACCTTGGTGCCTTTAGGGTTATTCTGTACGACGTGTAAAAACGTAACCCCCGCTTTGACTATCAAAAAGAAGTGTATTGTAGAGCTTGCATCAATGCGGACTCGATGCGCTGTGCGCTGTAACTCCATGTGGCTTTAAGCGCATCATTCTCCACTCGGGATGCGCATAAGCGTTTTGTGCCACACTGTACTGAGCCTTTCATATCATAATGCAGTGACGCAATGACAGATTATTAATTGCCTTTCTTGTTCTGTTCCATCTATTATATGTTGATAATAGATAGGACAGAGCACTAAAAACCTCAAACAAAGCACTAAAAACTTAAGCTGTTTGCTGTGTAGTCTGAGAATGAGCTGTTTGATTTGCACCCTCTTCCTCTTCACTGTCCTCCATAAACACCAGCTATCCAGGTCCATGTTGTTCTAGAAAGTTTGTATGTTGCTGCCTCAATTAACATCTCTGCTATACATTTAAAACATGGCTATATCTAAAATAATTTATCTTTTTGATTTTTGTTATCTTGTTTTTCATGAATATTTTACAACAATACAAAGAGCAATGTGTATTTTCCAATAATATAGTTTGTAATGGCTTTTTTTCATAGATTATAATCATATATTTTTTGGATTTGTTATTTATCTTTATAATGAAGTTGTCTGTATTAAGTAGATTGTGTTTAACACACACAAGAGTGATTTATTAGTTCAACACATAGTTATAGAAATTCTACTTTATCTAAAAAAAACCTGCACTTTATACACACACACACACACACACACACACACACACACACACACACACACACACACACACACACACACACACACACACACACATATAAATACATGTAAATAAAAATACCAAAAAAAAAACATCAAATGTGTTTTTAGTCAGAGTATTATTTTATACAGAAACAAATATTTGTAATTCAGATAAGAATG
This sequence comes from Pimephales promelas, assembly GCF_988280905.1. NCBI lineage: Eukaryota > Metazoa > Chordata > Actinopteri > Cypriniformes > Leuciscidae > Pimephales > Pimephales promelas. The sequence goes on along the minus strand of NC_142786.1, from coordinate 13,182,604 downwards.
AAGTTAGTGTTTTAAAATCTTAAGGAAAACAAATATATTGAAATATAGCACATGAATTTTAAATTCATTCAACTTCAATTACAAATACAATCTTACTTTTATTTAAAGCAATCTATACATTTAAAAGATGGGGGTTATATGCCTATTTTGTCATTTAAAAATATTGTTATGCAAAATTGTTATGCAAAAAGACAAGGACTTAGAGACAAGGACTTATAGGAAAAATCACAGCCAGCCACACACACACACATAAACACAGACAACAGCCCTCCCCTCCCCACACACACACACACACCCACACACACACACACACACACAGAGAGAGAGAGAGAGAGAGAGAGAGAGAGAATCGCAGGGGAAATAAATCCATTCAAACTACAATATCTGACTTTCTGTTGCTCAGAGCGAATGACTTTAAATTGGAAAGTTGATCGGCTTGACGAGAACAATATACGTGGTAAGTTTTGTAACTGTAGGTAAATTGAGCAAAGTTATAGCACACTTTATGTGTCCTTTTTTAGTCATAAAATTCATTTCCTCGCCACGGCCAGACCGTTCGAGATATCAAAAAACCGTCCGGAATTGAGCATCCTCAATGTCTTGACTTCATGCACACCGAGTTTGGTTGTGATTGGTAAACACATGCATTGTGATTTGATGTATTTCTCCTAGGACAATTATTCAAACAACCCATAATTCATAATTCATAAATAACTTCCATTTGAACTGTCATAAAACTTAGAGCACGAAAGTTGTTTGGCCTGATGTGATCTATAATTGTACCGAGTTTCATATTAATTCATGCAAGTGTGTTTGATTTACGGACAAATGTTCGAATCCCAGTCCAGGGGGCGCTGTCGAGCCGCCCTGCCACGCCCGGTTACCAGCTTCAGCCCGGCCCTGATGGCCATGGGTTCTGACCCGTGTGCAAAGTTTCAATTGTTTTCGAGGATGTTAAGGCCCCCGAAAATGCCAGAGAAGTCGCACACAGCAAATAAAGGGTTAAAATTAACCTGACAGGCGCCCCTCCTCTCACTCACACAGAGGGACACTGAGACACTGGCAAAATTCTGAGATTTTCTCTACATTCAAACAAACATATCTGACTTTCTGTGGGTCCTAGCTAATGAGTGTCAATTAGAAAGTTGTCCGGCTCGAGGAGTACAATATACATACTGATTTTTGTAACTGTAGATAAAACTAACAACCCCACTTTTGTCAAAAGGTGGCGCTACTGAGCCCTCACCACACCCGTTTCTGAAACGTTGCACATGTCTACTGGCTAATAAATGTGATGTGTCTGTCGAGTTTCATGCAATTTGAAGCATGCTAAGAGTCTCAAAAGCATCCTTAAAGAATGGTAAAGTTTGATGCGTTGCCACGGCAACAGTTTTAAAGATATCAAGAATGCATTCACAGGTCTTCATCTGCCGTATATTTACATTATACAGATGAAGTTTGAAGCAAATCGGGTAAAAATAAAAGGGTGATTTCAAAGCATTTTGAAAGCGACACACTTCCTGCTGCCAGTTGGTGGCGCTATAACTTTGACTCACAATAGTCACATCCATGTGATCGTCCTCTTACAGCGAACACACTGCTGAAGTTTCATCAAGATCAGTTAATGTATGCTGAAGTTATAACACACTTCCTGTTTCACGTTTCTCGCCATAGTTTCGTTTCCTCGCCACGGACAAACCGTTCGAGATATAAAAAATCCCCTCGCAAACTTTCATCCTCAATGTCTTGACTTCACGCTGACTGAGTTTCGTCGAACTTGGATCAAAGCTCTAGGAGGAGTATTTAACATTCCATTGCGAGTGTTTTACAAACAAACCTCAATAGCCGACTTCCTGTTGGGCTGGGGTAAAAAGTAAGAGCGCGAGGTATAGATGAAACGATGAGAGCAACATGTGTACCGAGTTTCATATTATTACATACAAGCGTGTTTGAGTTATGGACCAAGTGTTCGGACGCCGTTCCAGGGGGCGCTGATGAGCCGCCCTGCCACGCCCAGGTACCAGCTTCAGCCCGGCTCTGATGGCCGCGGGTTCTGACCCGTGTGCAAAGTTTCAAGAGTTTTCGAGCATGTTAAGGGCCCCAAAAGTGCCCGAATAGTCGTTAGAAAAATAAAAGAAAAAAAAAATATAGCTGCGAGCAGCGATGGCGGGCCCAAGCCGGTGGCACCGCAACCCCGGCTCCTTTAGTTACCTAAAGGCACCGGGGTGGCGGTGCCGAAGGCTTTGGCCCTTTCATGATTAAATGTTAACACGGCTTGCCATAGTCTGTCATTTTGACTAGTCACAATTATGTTACAGATATCTTAAATGATAATACAAACTATCCAAAATGTAATTACGACTAGACAGAAAGACATTGTTAATATCTACAATGTTAATTTCCGGATAGGCAAACTTAGCTTTTAAATGTTAAAGGGGCTTGCCATACACGGACGTAGGCTCAGAGAGAGTCTCACCATATTCAAACCAAAATATCTGACTTCCTCTTGGTCTGAGCTAATGACTATGAATTAGAAAGTTGTCTGGCTTGAGGAGTACAATGTATATAACGATTTTTGTAACTGTAGATAAAATAACAACCCCACTTTTGTCAAAAGGTGGCGCTATTTAGTCCCTGCACCATGCCCGTTTCTGAAACTTTGCACATGTCTACTGGCTAATAAATGTGATGTGTCTGTTGAGTTTCATGCAATTTAAAGCATGCTAAGAGTCTCAAAAGCATCCTAAAATATTTTCAAAGTTTGAAGCTTTGCCACGGCAACAGTTTAAAAGATATCAAGAATCCATTCACAGGTCTACATCTACCGTATGTTTACATTATACAGATGAAGTTTTTCATCTGTTTACATTATACAGATGAAGTTTTTCATTCATATTATTACATGCAAGCGTGTTTGATTTATGGACCAAGTTTTCGGACCCCGTTCCAGGGGGCGCTGTCTAGCCCCCCTGCCACGCCTAGGTACCATCTTCAGCCCAGGCCTGATGGCTGTGGGATATGGCCTGTGTGCAAAGTTTCAAGAGTTTTCAAACCCGTTAAGGGCCTCAAAAGCCATTAGGAGTCTCAAAATCATCAAAAAAAAAGAATTTTAAAGTTTGATGCGTTGCCACAGCAACAGTATCAAAGATATCAAGAATCCATTCACAGGTCTTCATCTGCCATGTATTTACATTATACAAATGAAGTTTGAAGCAAATCGGGTAAAAATAAGAGGTTGATTTCAAAGCATTTTGAAAGTGACACACTTCCTGCTGCCAGTTGGTGGCGCTATAACTTTGACTCGAAATAGTCACATCCATGTGATCGTCCTCTTACAGCGAACACACTGATGAAGTTTCATCAAGATATGTTAATGTATGCTGAAGTTATAACACACTTCCTGTTTCACGTTTCTCGCCATAATTCCGTTTCCTCGCCACGGCCAAACCGTTTGAGATATCAAAAATCCCCTCGCAAACTTTCATCCTCAATGTCTTGACTTCTTGCACACTGAGTTTGGTTGTGATTGGTAAACACATGCGTTGTAATTTGATGTATTTCTCCTAGGACAACTATTCAAACAACCCATAATTCTCAACTTCCATTTTAATTGTCGTAAAACTTAGAGCACGAAAGTTGTTTGGCCTGATGTGATCTATAATTGTACCGAGTTTCATATTAATTCACGCAATTGTGTTTGATTTATGGACAAATGTTCGAATCCCAGTCCAGGGGGCGCTGTTGAGCCGCCCTGCCACGCCCGATGACCAGCTTCAGCCCGGCCCTGATGGCCATGGGTTCTGACCCGTGTGCAAAGTTTCAAGAGTTTTAGAGGATGTTAAGGCCCCCGAAAATGCCAGAGAAGTCGCACACAGCAAATAAAGGGTTAAAATTAACCTGACAGGCGCCCCTCCTCTCACTCACACAGAGAGACACTGAGAGACTGGCAAAATTCTAAGATTTTCTCTACATTCAAACAAAGATATCTGACTTTCTGTGGGTCCTAGCTAATGAGTGTCAATTAGAAAGTTGTCCGGCTCGAGGAGTACAATATACATACCGATTTTTGTAACTGTAGATAAAACTAACAACCCCACTTTTGTCAAAAGGTGGCGCTACTGAGCCCTCACCACGCCCGTTTCTGAAACTTTGCACGTGTCCACTGGCTAATAAATGTGATCTGTCTGTTGAGTTTCATGCAATTTCAAGCATTCTAAGGGTCTCAAAAGCATCCTAAAAGAATGGTAAAGTTTGATGCATCGCCACGGCAACAGTTTCAAAGATATCAAGAATCCATTCACAGGTCTACATCTGCCGTATGTTTACATTATACAGATGAAGTTTGAAGCAAATTGGGTAAAAATAAAAGAGTGATATCAAAGCATTTTGAAAGTGACACACTTCCTGCTGCCAGTTGGTGGCGCTATAACTTTGACTCACAATAGTCACATTTATGTGATCGTCCTCTTACAGCGAACACACTGCTGAAGTTTCATCAAGATCAGTTAATGTATGCTGAAGTTATAACACACTTCCTGTTTCACGTTTCTCACCATAATTTCGTTTCCTCGCCACGGCCAAACCGTTCGAGGTATCAAAAATCCCCTCGCAAACTTTCATCCTCAATGCCTTGACTTCATGCTGACCGAGTTTCGTGCCGTGTGTTTGAATTCTCTAGGAGGAGTATTGCACATTCCATTGCGAGCGTTTTACAAACAAACCTCAATAGCCGACTTCCTGTTGGGCTGGGGTAAAAAGTAAGAGTGTGAGGTATAGATGAAACGATGAGATCAACATGTGTACCGAGTTTCATATTATTACATTCAAGCGTGTTTGATTTATGGACCAAGTGTTCGGACCCTGTTCCAGGGGGCGCTGTCTAGCCCCCCTGCCACACCCGGGTACCATCTTCAGCCCGGCTCTGATGGCTGTGGGATCTGACCCGTGTGCAAAGTTTCAAGAGTTTTCAAACCCGTTAAGGGCCCCAAAAGCCGCTAAGAGTCTCAAAATCATCAAAAAAAAGAATTTTAAAGTTTGATGCGTTGCCACGGCAACAGTATCAAAGATATCAAGAATCCATTCACAGGTCTTCATCTGCTATGTATTTACATTATACAGATTAAGTTTGAAGCAAATCGGGTAAAAATAAGAGGGTGATTTCAAAGCATTTTGAAAGTGACACACTTCCTGCTGCCAGTTGGTGGCGCTATAACTTTGACTCACAATATTCACATCCATGTGATCGTCCTCTTACAGCGAACACACTGCTGAAGTTTCATCAAGATCAGTTAATGTATGCTGAAGTTCTGACACACTTCCTGTTTCACGATTCTTGCCATAATTTCGTTTCCTCGCCACGACCAAACCGTTTGAGATATCAAAAATCCCCTCGCAAACTTTCATCCTCAATGCCTTGACTTCATGCTGACAGAGTTTCGTGCCGTGTGTTTGAATTCTCTAGGAGGAGTACTTCAAATTCCATTGCGAGTGTTTTATGAACAACCCTAAATAACCGACTTCCTGTTGGGCTGGGGTAAAAAGTAATAGTTTGAGGTATATATGAACGATAAGATCAACATGTGCACCGAGTTTCATATTATTACATGCAAGCGTGTTTGATTTATGGACCAAGTTTTCGGACCCCGTTCCAGGGGGCGCTGTCTAGCCCCCCTGCCACGCCCGGGTACCATCTTCAGCCCGGCCCTGATGGCCGCGGATTCTGACCCGTGTGCAAAGTTTCAAGAGTTTTTGAGCATGTTAAGGGCCCCAAAAGTGCCCAAATAGTCGTATAAATAATAATAATAATAATAATAATCGTTAGGAAAACAATAGGGCCTTCGCCCTTTCAGGGCTTGGGCCCTAAAAATAATCGGAAGGAAAACAATAGGGCCTTCGCCCTTTCAGGGCTTGGGCCCTAAATATAGCTGCGAGCAGCGATGGCGGGCCCAAGCCGGTGGCACCGCAACCCCGGTTCCTTTAGTTACCTAAAGGCACCCGGGTGGCGGTGCCGAAGGCTTTGGCCCTTTCATGATTAAATGTTAAAACGGCTTGCCATACTCTGTCATTTCGACTAGTCAAAATTATGTTACAGATATCTTAAATGATAATACAAACTATCCAAAATGTAATTACGACTAGACAGAAAGACGTTGTTGATATCTACAATGTTAATTCCGGATAGGCAAACTTAGCTTTTAAATGTTAAAAGGGCTTGCCATACAGGGACGTAGGCTCAGAGAGAGGCTCACCATATTCAAACCAAAATATCGGACTTCCTCTTGGTCCGAGCTAATGACTATGTAATAGAAAGTTGTCCGGCTTGAGGAGTAAAATGTATATACCGATTTTTGTAACTGTAGATAAAACTAACAACCCCACTTTTGTCAAAAGGTGGCGCTATTTAGTCCTTGCACCATGCCCGTTTCTGAAACTTTGCACGTCTACTGGCTAATAAATGTGATGTATCTGTTGAGTTTCAAGCAATTTCAATTTCAATTTGACTGTTGAAAAGAAGTGCGCCGATTAGATACTCAGGATCGGTATCGGCTCTGACACTGCCATCTTTGACGAGGCTGATTCAAATTCTATATTGTGCATATACTATTCTATGTAAGGCACAAAGGCACAAAAACTTTCTAAAGTACCATAAAGTTTTTGTGTACTGTATTATAAGTGTTCTGAAGCTATTATGTGATATAAAAATTTATATTTAAGTCATTAAATTCAAGAACACGTAAACTTTTCCCTCTCTGCGCCTGTCAGTCATTCTCCATTTAGCATTCAAACAGCACATCGCATTCGGTTACAGTCAATGATGAAACGATCTTCAAGATGATTCAATGTTAATCCTATTATACTGGGTCTTTAAGATAAAGGTCTAAAGGTCTATATTTTCGAATGAAGAAACTTTTTCTTGCTGGACTTTATTGCTGTAACTTAATCGTGTTACTTTCTACCGGGTGTCAGACGCTGTCGGTTAGATCACAACACTAGAGTCAGAGCACTATAATTGTTCTTCACGCACACAGTAACTGAAATTTAAAACCTTTAAAAGAAAAGGCTCAATAAACTATTGCATAGATAGATAATGTATAATACACTGTTCATAAATATGTATTTCCTTTGTGCTTTGAACTTTTCAATACGGACTCAATGCGCTGTAACTTCATGTGGCTTCAAGCACATCATTCTCCGCTCGGGATGCACATAAGTGCTTTGTGCTGCACCGTATTAGAGCCGTAATATCATAATGCAGTGACGTAATGACAGATTATTAATTGCCTTTCAATTATATGTTGCTGCGTCATTAAACATCTGTCCTATGCATTTCAAACATTTATAGCAGCCATGGCTATATCTTTTTATGATTTTTGTTATCTTGTTTTTCATGAATGTATTTTTTAAAAATAAGAGCAATGTGTATTATCTATTATTAATATAGTTTATAATAGCATTTTTGTCATAGATTATGACAAAGTAATCATATGATCCACCAGCGAGGAACCAGCAGAACAGAGTGAACATTCTTTCTGTTTAGTTCAATCCTACTTAATAGGAATTTATTTAAAATGCTCGCTCTACTCCACACCATTAATGTCTTGTGCGGACATCCGTATTTTGACTTTCGGTTTTAAGTAAGCGATTTAAAAGCTCCCAAGTCCCAGCGGAGTCACACGTTGATTAACCGGTGGGAATATACACAATAGGCCTACCTGATATTGAACACAAGAGGGCAGTATAGCACTACGTATGACTCAGATTATTATTTTTTTCTGAATTTTACAACAATTCTGGCTGTTTTTGAACGTAAACATAATTCTTAAATGAAAAAAGGGAAAAATTGGGGAAGTTATAATATTTGTATAATTTAATTTAGAAACAAATGATGTATAATTACATTTTTAGAAGATATGAGGCTTTTAGTGTTTACTTTTTTGACATTACTTTAATCTTTTGCCATAGTTGCACATGTCTACTGGCTAATAAATGTGATGTATCTGTTGAGTTTCAAGCAATTTCAAGCATGCTAAGAGTCCCAAAAGCATCAAAAAGAATGTTAAAGTTTGTTTCGTTGCCACGGCAACAGTATCAAAGATATCAAAAATTCATTCACAGGTCTACATCTGCCGTGTATTTACATTATACAGATGAAGTTTGAAGCAAATTGGTTAAAAATAAGAGAGTGATTTCAAAGCATTTTGAAAGTGACACACTTCCTGCTGCCAGTTGGTGGCGCTATAACTTTGACTCACAATAGTCACATCCATGTGATCGGTCTCTTACAGCGAAAACACTGCTGAAGTTTCATCAAGATCAGTTAATGTATGCTGAAGTTATAACACACATCCTGTTTCATGTTTCTCGCCATAATTTCGTTTCCTCGCCACGGCCAAACTGTTCGAGATATAAAAAATCCTTTGGCACCTTTTCATCCTTAATGTCTTGACTTCACGCTGATCGAGTTTTGTCGAATTTGGTTCAGTGCTCTAGGAGCAATACTTTAAATTCCATTGCATGTTTTAAACACAACCCTAAATAGCCGTCTTCCTGTTGGGCTGGGGTAAAAAGTAAGAGTGTGAAGTAGGCTATATATGAAACGATGAGATCTATATGTGTAGCAAGTTTCATATTATTACATGCAAGTGTGTTTGATTTATGGACCAAATTTTCAGACCAAGTTTATTGACCAAGTTAATCTGATTAATAAACTAATTATATAAAACTATTGTCAATGCACTACAATTAAACTAGTTATATGTCTTTACTTATAAAAAATAAAAATAAAAACTTATTTAAAAAATACCAGGCTTGAGAAATGTATTTTCTTTATGCAGGTCATACACACAGCAGTGAAATGGTTAAGCCCCCTCCCCCTGCACACTCACACACACACAGACAGCCAAAGACACAGAGACACAGAGACATGTAGGCTCAGAGTGACCATATTCAAACAAAAATATCTGAGTTTCTGTGGTTCCTAGCTAATAAGTGTAAATTAGAAAGTTGTCCGGCTCGAGGAGTACAATATACATACCAATTTTTGTAACTCTAGTTAAAACTAACAACCCCACTTTTGTCAAAAGGTGGCGCTACTGAGCCCTCACCACGCCCGTTTCTGAAACTTTGCACATGTCTACTGGCTAATAAATGTGATGTGTCTGTCGAGTTTCATGCATTTTGAAGCATGCTAAGGGTCTCAAAAGCATCCTAAAAGCATCCTAAAAGAAGGGTAAAGTTTGATGCGTCGCCACGGCAACAGTTTCAAAGATATCAAGAATCCATTCACAGGTCTACATCTGCCGTATGTTTACATTATACATATGAAGTTTGAAGCAAATCGGCTAAAAATAAAAGGGTGATATCAAAGCATTTTGAAAGTGACACACTTCCTGCTGCCAGTTGGTGGCGCTATAACTTTGACTCACAATAGTCACATCCATGTGATCGTCCTCTTACAGCGAACACACTGCTGAAGTTTCATCAAGATCAGTTAATGTATGCTGAAGTTATAACACACTTCCTGTTTCACGTTTCTCGCCATGATTTCGTTTCCTCGCCACGGACAAACCGTTCGAGATATCAAAAATCCCCTCGCAAACTTTCATCCTCAATGTCTTGACTTCACGCTGACTGAGTTTTAGTCGAATTTGGATCAAAGCTCTAGGAGGAGTATTTGACATTCCATTGCGAGCGTTTCACAAACAAACCTCAATAGCCGACTTCCTGTTGAGCTGGGGTAAAAAGTAAGAGTGTGAGGTATAGATGAAACGATGAGATCAACATGTGTACCGAGTTTCATATTATTACATACAAGCGTGTTTGAGTTATGGACCAAGTGTTCGGACCCCGTTCCAGGGGGCGCTGACGAGCCGCCCTGCCACGCCCGGGTACCATCTTCAGCCCGGCTCTGATGGCCGCGGGTTCTGACCCGTGTGCAAAGTTTCAAGAGTTTTCGAGCATGTTAAGGGCCCCAAAAATGCCCAAAAGGTAGCAGAAAAATAAAAAGAAGAAGAAGAAATATAGCTGCGAGCAGCGATGGCGGGCCCAAGCCGGTGGCACCGCAACCCCGGTTCCTTTAGTTACCTAAAGGCACCCGGGTGGCGGTGCCGAAGGCTTTGGCCCTTTTATGATTAAATGTTAAAACGGCTTGCCATACTCTGTCATTTCGACTAGTCACAATTATGTTACAGATATCTTAAATGATAATACAAACTATCCAAAATGTAATTGCGAATAGACAGAAAGACGTTGTTGATATCTACAATGTTAATTCCAGACAGGCAAACTTAGCTTTTAAATGTTAAAAGGGCTTGCCATACAGGGACGTAGGCTCAGAGACAGGCTCACCATATTCAAACCAAAATATCTGACTTCCTCTTGGTCCGAGCTAATGACTATGTATTAGAAAGTTGTCCGGCTTGAGGAGTACAATGTATATACCGATTTTTGTAACTGTAGATAAAACTAACAACCCCACTTTTGTCAAAAGGTGGCGCTATTTAGTCCTTGCACCATGCCCGTTTCTGAAACTTTGCACATGTCTACTGGCTAATAAATTTGATGTATCTGTTGAGTTTCAAGCAATTTCAATTTCAATTTCAATTTGACTGTTGAAAAGAAGTGCGCCGATTAGATACTCAGGATCGGTATCGGCTCTGACACTGCCATCTTTGACGAGGCTGATTCAAATTCTATATTGTGCATATACTATTCTATGTAAGGCACAAAGGCACAAAAACTTTCTAAAGTACCATTAAGTTTTTGTGTACTGTATTATAAGTGTTCTGAAGCTATTATGTGGTATAGAAATTAATATTTAAGTCATTAAATTCAAGAACACGTAAACTTTTCCCTCTCTGCGCCTGTCAGTCATTCTCTATTCAGCATTCAAACAGCACGTCGCATTCGGTTACAGTCAATGATGAAACGATCTTCAAGATGATTCAATGTTAATCCTATTATACTGGGTCTTTAAGATAAAGGTCTAAAGGTCTATATTTTCGAATGAAGAAACTTTTTCTTGCTGGACTTTATTGCTGTAACTTAATCGTGTTACTTTCTACCAGGTGTCAGACGCTGTCGGTTAGATCACAACACTAGAGTCAGAGCACTATAATTGTTCTTCACGCACACAGTAACTGAAATTTAAAACCTTTAAAAGAAAAGGCTCAATAAACTATTGCATAGATAGATAATGTATAATACACTGTTCATAAATATGTATTTCCTTTGTGCTTTGAACTTTTCAATACGGACTCAATGCGCTGTAACTTCATGTGGCTTCAAGCACATCATTCTCCGCTCGGGATGCACATAAGTGCTTTGTGCTGCACGTATTAGAGCCGTAATATCATAATGCAGTGACGTAATGACAGATTATTAATTGCCTTTCAATTATATGTTGCTGCGTCATTAAACATCTTTCCTATGCATTTCAAACATTTATAGCAGCCATGGCTATATCTTTTTATGATTTTTGTTATCTTGTTTTTCATGAATGTATTTTTTAAAAATAAGAGAAATGTGTATTATCTATTATTAATATAGTTTATAATAGCATTTTTGTCATAGATTATGACAAAGTAATCATATGATCCACCAGCGAGGAACCAGCAGAACAGAGTGAACATTCTTTCTGTGTAGTTCAATCCTACTTAATAGGAATTTATTTAAAATGCTCGCTCTACTCCACACCATTAATGTCTTGTGCGGACATCCGTATTTTGACTTTCGGTTTTAAGTAAGCGATTTAAAAGCTCCCAAGTCCCAGCGGAGTCACACGTTGATTAACCGGTGGGAATACACAATAGACCTACCTGATATTGAACACAAGAGGGCAGTATAGCACTACGTATGACTCAGATTATTATTTTTTTCTGAATTTTACAACAATTCTGGCTATTTTTGAACGTAAACATAATTCTTAAATGAAAAAAAGGAAAAATTGGGGAAGTTATAATATTTGTATAATTTAATTTAGAAACAAATGATGTATAATTACATTTTTAGAAGATATGAGGCTTTTAGTGTTTACTTTTTTGACATTACTTTAATCTTTTGCCATAGTTGCACATGTCTACTGGCTAATAAATGTGATGTATCTGTTGAGTTTCAAGCAATTTCAAGCATGCTAAGAGTCCCAAAAGCATCAAAAAAGAATGTTAAAGTTTGTTTCTTTACCACGGCAACAGTATCAAAGATATCAAAAATTCATTCACAGGTCTACATCTGCCGTGTATTTACATTATACAGATGAAGTTTGAAGCAAATCGGTTAAAAATAAGAGAGTGATTTCAAAGCATTTTGAAAGTGACACACTTCCTGCTGCCAGTTGTTGGCGCTATAACTTTGACTCACAATAGTCACATCCATGTGATCGGTCTCTTACAGCGAAAACACTGCTGAAGTTTCATCAAGATCAGTTAATGTATGCTGAAGTTATAACACACATCCTGTTTCATGTTTCTCGCCATAATTTCGTTTCCTCGCCACGGCCAAAGCGTTCGAGATATCAAAAATCCCGTGGCACTTTTTCATCCTTAATGTCTTGACTTCACGCTGATCGAGTTTCGGCGAATTTGGTTCAGTGCTCTAGGAGCAATAATTTAAATTCCATTGCATGTGTTTTAAACACAACCCTAAATAGCCAACTTCCTGTTGGGCTGGGGTAAAAAGTAAGAGTGTGAAGTATATATGAAACGATGAGATCTATATGTGTACCAAGTTTCATATTATTACATGCAAGTGTGTTTGATTTATGGACCAAATTTTCAGACCAAGTTTATTGACCAAGTTAATCTGATTAATAAACTAATTATATAAAACTATTGTCAATTCACTACAATTAAACTGGTTATATGCCTTTACTTATAAAAAATAAAAATAAAAACTTAATTAAAAAATACCAGGCTTGAGAAATGTATTTTCTTTATGCAGGTCATACACACAGCAGTGAAATGGTTAAGCCCCCTCCCCCTGCACACACACACACACACACACACAGACAGCCAGCCAGCCAGCCAAAGACACAGAGACACAGAGACATGTAGGCTCAGAGTGGCCATATTCAAACAAAAATATCTGACTTTCTGTGGGTCCTAGCTAATAAGTGTCAATTAGAAAGTTGTCCGGCTCGAGGAGTACATTATACATACCAATTTTTGTAACTCTAGTTAAAACTAACCACCCCACTTTTGTCAAAAGGTGGCGCTACTGAGCCCTCACCACGCCCGTTTCTGCAACTTTGCACATGTCTACTGGCTAATAAATGTTATGTGTCTGTCGAGTTTCATGCAATTTGAAGCATGCTAAGGGTCTCAAAAGCATCCTAAAAGCATCCTAAAAGAAGGGTAAAGTTTGATGCGTTGCCACGGCAACAGTATCAAAGATATCAAGAATCCATTCACAGGTCTACATCTGCCGTATGTTTACATTATACAGATGAAGTTTGAAGCAAATCGGGTAAAAATAAAAGGGTGATTTCAAAGCATTTTGAAAGTGACACACTTCCTGCTGCCAGTTGGTGGCGCTATAACTTTTACTCACAATAGTCACATCCATGTGATCGTCCTCTTACAGCGAGCACACTGCTGAAGTTTCATCAAGATCAGTTAATGTATGCTGAAGTTATAACACACTTCCTGTTTCACGTTTCTCGCCATGATTTCGTTTCCTCGCCACGGACAAACCGTTCGAGATATCAAAAATCCCCTCGCAAACTTTCATCCTCAATGTCTTGACTTCACGCTGACCGAGTTTCGTCGAATGTGGATCAAAGCTCTAGGAGGAGTATTTCAAATACCATTGCGAGCGTTTTACAAACAAACCTCAATAGCCGACTTCCTGTTGGGCTGGGGTAAAAAGTAAGAGCGCGAGGTATAGATGAAACGATGAGATCAACATGTGTACCGAGTTTCATATTATTACATGCAAGCGTGTTTGAGTTATGGACCGAGTGTTTGGACCCCGTTCCAGGTGGCGCTGACGAGCCCCCCTGCCACGCCCGGGTACCAGCTTCAGCCCGGCTCTGATGGCCGCGGGTTCTGACCCGTGTGCAAAGTTTCAAGAGTTTTCGAGCACGTTAAGGGCCCCAAAAGTGCCCAAAAGGTAGCAAAATAATAATAAATATAGCTGCGAGCAGCGATGGCGGGCCCAAGCCGGTGGCACCGCAACCCCGGTTCCTTTAGTTACCTAAAGGCACCCGGGTGGCGGTGCCGAAGGCTTTGGCCCTTTCATGATTAAATGTTAAAACGGCTTGCCATACTCTGTCATTTCGACTAGTCAAAATTATGTTACAGATATCTTAAATGATAATACAAACTATCCAAAATGTAATTACGACTAGACAGAAAGACGTTGTTGATATCTACAATGTTAATTCCGGATAGGCAAACTTAGCTTTTAAATGTTAAAAGGGCTTGCCATACAGGGACGTAGGCTCAGAGAGAGGCTCACCATATTCAAACCAAAATATCGGACTTCCTCTTGGTCCGAGCTAATGACTATGTAATAGAAAGTTGTCCGGCTTGAGGAGTAAAATGTATATACCGATTTTTGTAACTGTAGATAAAACTAACAACCCCACTTTTGTCAAAAGGTGGCGCTATTTAGTCCTTGCACCATGCCCGTTTCTGAAACTTTGCACGTCTACTGGCTAATAAATGTGATGTATCTGTTGAGTTTCAAGCAATTTCAATTTCAATTTGACTGTTGAAAAGAAGTGCGCCGATTAGATACTCAGGATCGGTATCGGCTCTGACACTGCCATCTTTGACGAGGCTGATTCAAATTCTATATTGTGCATATACTATTCTATGTAAGGCACAAAGGCACAAAAACTTTCTAAAGTACCATAAAGTTTTTGTGTACTGTATTATAAGTGTTCTGAAGCTATTATGTGATATAAAAATTTATATTTAAGTCATTAAATTCAAGAACACGTAAACTTTTCCCTCTCTGCGCCTGTCAGTCATTCTCCATTTAGCATTCAAACAGCACATCGCATTCGGTTACAGTCAATGATGAAACGATCTTCAAGATGATTCAATGTTAATCCTATTATACTGGGTCTTTAAGATAAAGGTCTAAAGGTCTATATTTTCGAATGAAGAAACTTTTTCTTGCTGGACTTTATTGCTGTAACTTAATCGTGTTACTTTCTACCGGGTGTCAGACGCTGTCGGTTAGATCACAACACTAGAGTCAGAGCACTATAATTGTTCTTCACGCACACAGTAACTGAAATTTAAAACCTTTAAAAGAAAAGGCTCAATAAACTATTGCATAGATAGATAATGTATAATACACTGTTCATAAATATGTATTTCCTTTGTGCTTTGAACTTTTCAATACGGACTCAATGCGCTGTAACTTCATGTGGCTTCAAGCACATCATTCTCCGCTCGGGATGCACATAAGTGCTTTGTGCTGCACCGTATTAGAGCCGTAATATCATAATGCAGTGACGTAATGACAGATTATTAATTGCCTTTCAATTATATGTTGCTGCGTCATTAAACATCTGTCCTATGCATTTCAAACATTTATAGCAGCCATGGCTATATCTTTTTATGATTTTTGTTATCTTGTTTTTCATGAATGTATTTTTTAAAAATAAGAGCAATGTGTATTATCTATTATTAATATAGTTTATAATAGCATTTTTGTCATAGATTATGACAAAGTAATCATATGATCCACCAGCGAGGAACCAGCAGAACAGAGTGAACATTCTTTCTGTTTAGTTCAATCCTACTTAATAGGAATTTATTTAAAATGCTCGCTCTACTCCACACCATTAATGTCTTGTGCGGACATCCGTATTTTGACTTTCGGTTTTAAGTAAGCGATTTAAAAGCTCCCAAGTCCCAGCGGAGTCACACGTTGATTAACCGGTGGGAATATACACAATAGGCCTACCTGATATTGAACACAAGAGGGCAGTATAGCACTACGTATGACTCAGATTATTATTTTTTTCTGAATTTTACAACAATTCTGGCTGTTTTTGAACGTAAACATAATTCTTAAATGAAAAAAGGGAAAAATTGGGGAAGTTATAATATTTGTATAATTTAATTTAGAAACAAATGATGTATAATTACATTTTTAGAAGATATGAGGCTTTTAGTGTTTACTTTTTTGACATTACTTTAATCTTTTGCCATAGTTGCACATGTCTACTGGCTAATAAATGTGATGTATCTGTTGAGTTTCAAGCAATTTCAAGCATGCTAAGAGTCCCAAAAGCATCAAAAAGAATGTTAAAGTTTGTTTCGTTGCCACGGCAACAGTATCAAAGATATCAAAAATTCATTCACAGGTCTACATCTGCCGTGTATTTACATTATACAGATGAAGTTTGAAGCAAATTGGTTAAAAATAAGAGAGTGATTTCAAAGCATTTTGAAAGTGACACACTTCCTGCTGCCAGTTGGTGGCGCTATAACTTTGACTCACAATAGTCACATCCATGTGATCGGTCTCTTACAGCGAAAACACTGCTGAAGTTTCATCAAGATCAGTTAATGTATGCTGAAGTTATAACACACATTCTGTTTCATGTTTCTCGCCATAATTTCGTTTCCTCGCCACGGCCAAACTGTTCGAGATATAAAAAATCCCTTGGCACCTTTTCATCCTTAATGTCTTGACTTCACGCTGATCGAGTTTTGTCGAATTTGGTTCAGTGCTCTAGGAGCAATACTTTAAATTCCATTGCATGTTTTAAACACAACCCTAAATAGCCGTCTTCCTGTTGGGCTGGGGTAAAAAGTAAGAGTGTGAAGTAGGCTATATATGAAACGATGAGATCTATATGTGTAGCAAGTTTCATATTATTACATGCAAGTGTGTTTGATTTATGGACCAAATTTTCAGACCAAGTTTATTGACCAAGTTAATCTGATTAATAAACTAATTATATAAAACTATTGTCAATGCACTACAATTAAACTAGTTATATGTCTTTACTTATAAAAAATAAAAATAAAAACTTATTTAAAAAATACCAGGCTTGAGAAATGTATTTTCTTTATGCAGGTCATACACACAGCAGTGAAATGGTTAAGCCCCCTCCCCCTGCACACTCACACACACACAGACAGCCAAAGACACAGAGACACAGAGACATGTAGGCTCAGAGTGACCATATTCAAACAAAAATATCTGAGTTTCTGTGGTTCCTAGCTAATAAGTGTAAATTAGAAAGTTGTCCGGCTCGAGGAGTACAATATACATACCAATTTTTGTAACTCTAGTTAAAACTAACAACCCCACTTTTGTCAAAAGGTGGCGCTACTGAGCCCTCACCACGCCCGTTTCTGAAACTTTGCACATGTCTACTGGCTAATAAATGTGATGTGTCTGTCGAGTTTCATGCATTTTGAAGCATGCTAAGGGTCTCAAAAGCATCCTAAAAGCATCCTAAAAGAAGGGTAAAGTTTGATGCGTCGCCACGGCAACAGTTTCAAAGATATCAAGAATCCATTCACAGGTCTACATCTGCCGTATGTTTACATTATACATATGAAGTTTGAAGCAAATCGGCTAAAAATAAAAGGGTGATATCAAAGCATTTTGAAAGTGACACACTTCCTGCTGCCAGTTGGTGGCGCTATAACTTTGACTCACAATAGTCACATCCATGTGATCGTCCTCTTACAGCGAACACACTGCTGAAGTTTCATCAAGATCAGTTAATGTATGCTGAAGTTATAACACACTTCCTGTTTCACGTTTCTCGCCATGATTTCGTTTCCTCGCCACGGACAAACCGTTCGAGATATCAAAAATCCCCTCGCAAGCTTTCATCCTCAATGTCTTGACTTCACGCTGACTGAGTTTTAGTCGAATTTGGATCAAAGCTCTAGGAGGAGTATTTGACATTCCATTGCGAGCGTTTCACAAACAAACCTCAATAGCCGACTTCCTGTTGAGCTGGGGTAAAAAGTAAGAGTGTGAGGTATAGATGAAACGATGAGATCAACATGTGTACCGAGTTTCATATTATTACATACAAGCGTGTTTGAGTTATGGACCAAGTGTTCGGACCCCGTTCCAGGGGGCGCTGACGAGCCGCCCTGCCACGCCCGGGTACCATCTTCAGCCCGGCTCTGATGGCCGCGGGTTCTGACCCGTGTGCAAAGTTTCAAGAGTTTTCGAGCATGTTAAGGGCCCCAAAAATGCCCAAAAGGTAGCAGAAAAATAAAAAGAAGAAGAAGAAATATAGCTGCGAGCAGCGATGGCGGGCCCAAGCCGGTGGCACCGCAACCCCGGTTCCTTTAGTTACCTAAAGGCACCCGGGTGGCGGTGCCGAAGGCTTTGGCCCTTTTATGATTAAATGTTAAAACGGCTTGCCATACTCTGTCATTTCGACTAGTCACAATTATGTTACAGATATCTTAAATGATAATACAAACTATCCAAAATGTAATTGCGAATAGACAGAAAGACGTTGTTGATATCTACAATGTTAATTCCAGACAGGCAAACTTAGCTTTTAAATGTTAAAAGGGCTTGCCATACAGGGACGTAGGCTCAGAGACAGGCTCACCATATTCAAACCAAAATATCTGACTTCCTCTTGGTCCGAGCTAATGACTATGTATTAGAAAGTTGTCCGGCTTGAGGAGTACAATGTATATACCGATTTTTGTAACTGTAGATAAAACTAACAACCCCACTTTTGTCAAAAGGTGGCGCTATTTAGTCCTTGCACCATGCCCGTTTCTGAAACTTTGCACATGTCTACTGGCTAATAAATTTGATGTATCTGTTGAGTTTCAAGCAATTTCAATTTCAATTTCAATTTGACTGTTGAAAAGAAGTGCGCCGATTAGATACTCAGGATCGGTATCGGCTCTGACACTGCCATCTTTGACGAGGCTGATTCAAATTCTATATTGTGCATATACTATTCTATATTAGGCACAAAGGCACAAAAACTTTCTAAAGTACCATAAAGTTTTTGTGTACTGTATTATTAGTGTTCTGATGCTATTATGTGATATAGAA
Source organism: Pimephales promelas (assembly GCF_988280905.1). Taxonomy (NCBI): domain Eukaryota; kingdom Metazoa; phylum Chordata; class Actinopteri; order Cypriniformes; family Leuciscidae; genus Pimephales; species Pimephales promelas. The sequence goes on along the minus strand of NC_142786.1, from coordinate 13,163,590 downwards.
ATTAATATTTAAATAATTAAATTCAAGAACACAAACTTTTCCCTCTCTGCGCCTGTCAGTCATTCTCCATTCAGCATTCAAACAGCACGTCACATTCGGTTACAGTCAATGATGAAACGATCTTCAAGATGATTGAATGTTAATCCTATTATACTGGATCTTTAAGATAAAGGTCTAAAGGTCTATATTTTCGAATGAAGAAACTTTTTCTTGCTGGACTTTATTGCTGTAACTTAATCGTGTTACTTTCTACCGGGTGTCGGACGCTGTCGGTTAGATCACAACACTAGAGTCAGAGCACTATAATTGTTCTTCACGCACACAGTAACTGAAATTTAAAACCTTTAAAAGAAAAGGCTCAATAAACTATTGCATAGATAGATAATGTATAATACACTGTTCATAAATATGTATTTCCTTTGTGCTTTGAACTTTTCAATATGGACTCAATGCGCTGTAACTTCATGTGGCTTCAAGCACATCATTCTCCGCTCGGGATGCACATAAGTGCTTTGTGCTGCACAGTATTGGAGCCGTAATATCATAATGCAGTGACGTAATGACAGATTATTAATTGCCTTTCAATTATATGTTGCTGCGTCATTAAACATCTGTCCTATGCATTTCAAACATTTATAGCAGCCATGGCCATATTTTTTTATGATTTTTGTTATCTTGTTTTTCATGAATGTATTTTTCAAAAATAAGAGCAATGTGTATTATCTATTATTAATATGGTTTATAATAGCATTTTTGTCATAGATTATGACAAAGTAATCATATGATCCACCAGCGAGGAACCAGCAGAACAGAGTGAACATTCTTTCTGTTTAGTTCAATCCTACTTAATAGGAATTTATTTAAAATGCTCGCTCTACTCCACACCATTAATGTCTTGTGCGGACATCCGTATTTTGACTTTCGGTTTTAAGTAAGCGATTTAAAAGCTCCCAAGTCCCAGCGGAGTCACACGTTGATTAACCGGTGGGAATATACACAATAGGCCTACCTGATATTGAACACAAGAGGGCAGTATAGCACTACGTATGACTCAGATTATTATTTTTGAATGAATGAATTATTTTTATGAATTTTAAAACAATTCTGGCTGTTTTTGAACGTAAACACAATTCTTAAATGAAAAAAAGGAAAAATTGGGGAAGTTATAATATTTGTATAATTTAATTTAGAAACAAATGATGTATAATTACATTTTTAGAAGATATGAGGCTTTTAGTGTTTGCTTTTTTGACATTACTTTAATCTTTTGCCATAGTTGCACATGTCTATTGGCTAATAAATGTGATGTATCTGTTGAGTTTCAAGCAATTTCAAGCATGCTAAGAGTCCCAAAAGCATCAAAAAAGAATGTTAAAGTTTGATTCGTTGCCACGGCAACAGTATCAAAGATATCAAAAAGTCATTCACAGGTCTACATCTGCAGTGTATTTACATTATACAGATGAAGTTTGAAGCAAATCGGTTAAAAATAAGAGAGTGGTTTCAAAGCATTTTGAAAGTGACACACTTCCTGCTGCCAGTTGGTGGCGCTATAACTTTGACTCACAATAGTCACATCCATGTGATCGTCCTCTTACAGCGAAAACACTGCTGAAGTTTCATCAAGATCAGTTAATGTATGCTGAAGTTATAACACACATCCTGTTTCATGTTTCTCGCCATAATTTCGTTTCCTCGCCACGGCCAAACCGTTCGAGATATAAAAAATCCCTTGGCACCTTTTCATCCTTAATGTCTTGACTTCACGCTGATCGAGTTTTGTCGAATTTGGTTCAGTGCTCTAGGAGCAATACTTGAAATTCCATTGCATGTGTTTTAAACACAACCCTAAATAGCCGTCTTCCTGTTGGGCTGGGGTAAAAAGTAAGAGTGTGAAGTAGGCTATATATGAAACGATGAGATCTATATGTGTACCAAGTTTCATATTATTACATGCAAGTGTGTTTGATTTATGGACCAAATTTTCAGACCAAGTTTATTGACCAAGTTAATCTGATTAATAAACTAATTATATAAAACTATTGTCATTGCACTACAATTAAACTAGTTATATGTCTTTACTTATAAAAAATAAAAATAAAAACTTATTTAAAAAATACCAGGCTTGAGAAATGTATTTTCTTTATGCAGGTCATACACACAGCAGTGAAATGGTTAAGCCCCCTCCCCCTGCACACTCACACACACACACAGACAGCCAAAGACAGAGACACAGAGACATGTAGGCTCAGAGTGACCATATTCAAACAAAAATATCTGAGTTTCTGTGGGTCCTAGCTAATAAGTGTTAATTAGAAAGTTGTCCGGCTCGAGGAGTACAATATACATACCAATTTTTGTAACTCTAGTTAAAACTAACAACCCCACTTTTGTCAAAAGGTGGCGCTACTGAGCCCTCACCACGCCCGTTTCTGAAACTTTGCACGTGTCTACTGGCTAATAAATGTGATGTGTCTGTCGAGTTTCATGCAATTTGAAGCATGCTAAGGGTCTCAAAAGCATCCTAAAAGCATCCTAAAAGAAGGGTAAAGTTTGATGCGTCGCCATGGCAACAGTTTCAAAGATATCAAGAATCCATTCACAGGTCTTCATCTGCCGTATGTTTACATTATACATATGAAGTTTGAAGCAAATCGGGTAAAAACAAAAGGGTGATATCTAAGCATTTTGAAAGTGACACACTTCCTGATGCCATTTGGTGGCGCTATAACTTTGACTCACAATAGTCACATCCATGTGATCGTCCTCTTACAGCGAACACACTGCTGAAGTTTCATCAAGATCAGTTAATGTATGCTGAAGTTATAACACACTTCCTGTTTCACGTTTCTCGCCATGATTTCGTTTCCTCGCCACGGACAAACCGTTCGAGATATAAAAAATCCCCTCGCAAACTTTCATCCTCAATGTCTTGACTTCACGCTGACCGAGTTTCGTCGAATTTGGATCAAAGCTCTAGGAGGAGTATTTGACATTCCATTGCGATCGTTTTACAAACAAACCTCAATAGCCGACTTCCTGTTGGGCTGGGGTAAAAAGTAAGAGCGCGAGGTATAGATGAAACGATGAGATCAACATGTGTACCGAGTTTCATATTATTACATACAAGCGTGTTTGAGTTATGGACCAAGTGTTCGGACCCCGTTCCAGGGGGCGCTGACGAGCCGCCCTGCCACGCCCGGGTACCATCTTCAGCCCAGCTCTGATGGCCGCGGGTTCTGACCCGTGTGCAAAGTTTCAAGTGTTTTCGAGCATGTTAAGGGCCCCAAAAGTGCCCGAATAGTCGTAAGAAAAATAATAATAATAATAAATATAGCTGCGAGCAGCGATTGCGGGCCCAAGCCGGTGGCACCGCAACCCCGATGCCTTTAGTTACCCAAAGGCACCGGGATGGTGGTACCGCCGGCTTTGGCCCTTTATCGCTGCTCACAGCTATATTTATATTTAATAAAAAGCCGGTGGCACCGCCACCTTGGTGCCTTTAGGGTTATTCTGTACGACGTGTAAAAACGTAACCCCCGCTTTGACTATCAAAAAGAAGTGTATTGTAGAGCTTGCATCAATGCGGACTCGATGCGCTGTGCGCTGTAACTCCATGTGGCTTTAAGCACATCATTCTCTACTCGGGATGCGCATAAGCGTTTTGTGCCACACTGTACTGAGCCTTTCATATCATAATGCAGTGACGCAATGACAGATTATTAATTGCCTTTCTTGTTCTGTTCCATCTATTATATGTTGATAATAGATAGGACAGAGCACTAAAAACCTCAAACAAAGCACTAAAAACTTAAGCTGTTTGCTGTGTAGTCTGAGAATGAGCTGTTTGATTTGCACCCTCTTCCTCTTCACTGTCCTCCATAAAAACCAGCTATCCAGGTCCATGTTGTTCTAGAAAGTTTGTATGTTGCTGCCTCAATTAACATCTCTGCTATACATTTAAAACATGGCTATATCTAAAATAATTTATCTTTTTGATTTTTGTTATCTTGTTTTTCATGAATATTTTACAACAATACAAAGAGCAATGTGTATTTTCCAATAATATAGTTTGTAATGGCTTTTTTTGTCATAGATTATAATCATATATTTTTTGGATTTGTTATTTATCTTTATAATGAAGTTGTCTGTATTAAGTAGATTGTGTTTAACACACACAAGAGTGATTTATTAGTTCAACACATAGTTATAGAAATTCTACTTTATCTAAAAAAACCCCTGCACTTTATATATACACACACACACACACACACACACACATAAATACATGTAAATAAAAATACAAAAAAAAAACATCAAATGTGTTTTTAGTCAGAGTATTATTTTATACAGAAACAAATATTTGTAATTCAGATAACAATGAAGTTAGTGTTTTAAAATCTTAAGGAAAACAAATATATTGAATGAAATATAGCACATGAATTTTAAATTCATTCAACTTCAATTACAAATACAATCTTACTTTCATTTAAAGCAATCTATACATTTAAAAGATGGGGGTTATATGCCTATTTTGTCATTTAAAAATATTGTTATACAAAATTGTTATGCAAAAAGACAAGGACTTAGAGACAAGGACTTGAAGGAAAAATCACAGCCAGCCACACACACACACATAAACACAGACAACAGCCCTCCCCTCCCCACACACACACCCACACACACACACACACACACACACACACATAAACACAGACAACAGCCCTCCCCTCCCCACACACACACACACCCACACACACACACACACACAGAGAGAGAGAGAGAGAGAGAGAGAGAGAGAGAGAGAGAATCGCAGGGGAAATAAATCCATTCAAACTACAATATCTGACTTTCTGTTGCTCAGAGCGAATGACTTTAAATTGGAAAGTTGATCGGCTTGACGAGAACAATATACGTGGTAAGTTTTGTAACTGTAGGTAAATTGAGCAAAGTTATAACACACTTTATGTGTCCTTTTTTAGTCATAAAATTCATTTCCTCGCCACGGCCAGACCGTTCGAGATATCAAAAATCCGTCCGGAATTGAGCATCCTCAATGTCTTGACTTCATGCACACCGAGTTTGGTTGTGATTGGTAAACACATGCATTGTGATTTGATGTATTTCTCCTAGGACAATTATTCAAACAACCCATAATTCATAATTCATAAATAACTTCCATTTGAACTGTCATAAAACTTAGAGCACGAAAGTTGTTTGGCCTGATGTGATCTTTAATTGTACCGAGTTTCATCTTAATTCATGCAAGTGTGTTTGATTTATGGACAAATTTTTGAATCCCAGTCCAGGGGGCGCTGTCGAGCCGCCCTGCCACGCCCGGTTACCAGCTTCAGCCCGGCCCTGATGGCCATGGGTTCTGACCCGTGTGCAAAGTTTCAAGAGTTTTAGAGGATGTTAAGGCCCCCGAAAATGCCAGAGAAGTTGCACACAGCAAATAAAGGGTTAAAATTAACCTGATAGGCGCCCCTCCTCTCACTCACACAGAGAGACACTGAGAGACTGGCAAAATTCTGAGATTTTCTCTACATTCAAAAAAACATATCTGACTTTCTGTGGGTCCTAGCTAATGAGTGTCAATTAGAAAGTTGTCCGGCTCGAGGAGTACAATATACATACTGATTTTTGTAACTGTAGATAAAACTAACAACCCCACTTTTGTCAAAAGGTGGCGCTACTGAGCCCTCACCACACCTGTTTCTGAAACGTTGCACATGTCTACTGGCTAATAAATGTGATGTGTCTGTCGAGTTTCATGCATTTTGAAGCATGCTAAGGGTCTCAAAAGCATCCTAAAAGCATCCTAAAAGAAGGGTAAAGTTTGATGCGTCGCCATGGCAACAGTTTCAAAGATATCAAGAATCCATTCACAGGTCTACATCTGCCGTATGTTTCCATTATACATATGAAGTTTGAAGCAAATCGGGTAAAAATAAAAGGGTGATATCAAAGCATTTTGAAAGTGACACACTTCCTGCTGCCAGTTGGTGGCGCTATAACTTTGACTCACAATAGTCACATCCATGTGATCGTCCTCTTACAGCGAACATACTGCTGAAGTTACATCAAGATCAGTTAATGTATGCTGAAGTTATAACAAACTTCCTGTTTCACGTTTCTCGCCATGATTTCGTTTCCTCGCCACGGCCAAACCGTTCGAGATATCAAAAATCCCCACACAAGCTTTCATCCTCAATGTCTTGACTTCACGCTGACCGAGTATCGTCGAATTTGGATCAAAGCTCTAGGGGGAGTATTTCAAATACCATTGCGAGCGTTTTACAAACAAACCTCAATAGCCGACTTCCTGTTGGGCTGGGGTAAAAAGTAAAAGCGCGAGGTATAGATGAAACGATGAGATCAACATGCGTACCGAGTTTCATATTATTACATGCAAGCGTGTTTGAGTTATGGACCAAGTGTTCGGACCCCGTTCCAGGGGGCGCTGACGAGCCCCCCTGCCACGCCCGGGTACCATCTTCAGCCCGGCTCTGATGGCCGCGGGTTCTGACCCGTGTGCAAAGTTTCAAGAGTTTTCGAGCATGTTAAGGGCCCCAAAAGTGCCCGAATAGTCGTAAGAAAAATAATAATAATAATAAATATAGCTGCGAGCAGCGATGAAGGGCCCAAGCAGGTGGCACCGCAACCCCGGTTCCTTAGTTACCTAAAAGCACCAGGGTGGCCATGCCACTGGCTTTGGCCCTTCATCGCGGATCACAGCTATATATATATATATATATATATATATATATATATATATACTGTATATATATATATATATATATATATACTGTATATATACATATATATATGAAGCCGGTGGCACCGCCACCCTGGTGCCTTTAGGTTTATTGTGCACGACATGCAAAATGTAACCCTGCTTTGACTGATGCAAGCTCTACAGCACAGTTTATAGTAAGAAAGAATATAGTAAGAAAGAAAAGTAAGCTGTTACTCAGATGGTTTGGGAAACAAACATTCATCATGTCGCATTGGTTTTAGTTACTTGTCCTCGAACAGAGCCCTAATCTGTTTATATTTCAGTTACACATTCTACATTGATTAAAAAAGAAAAATCAAATGTGTTTTTAATTCATACAGAAATAAAATATTTATAATTCAGCTGAGAATAAAGTTAGTTCAAATTTTAAGAAAAACAAATATATGATCTGAAATATAGCACATTCATTTTTAAATTCATTCAGGTTCAATTACCAAAAATACAATCTTAATTTAATTTAAAACAAATAATAAATCTAAAATATATGGGTTATATGCATATTTTGTAAAAAAAAGAAAAAAAAAAGAAAGAAAGATATGAAGAGTTCAGATGCAAAAGCCTCTAAGTGCCATTTGAAATTTTCTTCTAGAATGATCATTTTTATCAAGCTTGTATATTTAAGTTCAGTGATTTCACTTAAATGGCAATGATGATTACCTATTAATTGTTATTTAAGTGAAATTACTGAACTTAAATATACAAGTTTGATAAAAAATCATCATTAAAGAAGAACATTTCAAATGGCATTTAGAGGCTTTTGCATCTGAACTCTTCATAAAAACACAAGGCCTTAAACTTTAACAAGGATGCAACTCTTATCACTACAACAAACATAGTCACACACACAAGTCAAGTCACTTACATTTTAGATGCAATATTGACTTTTTAGATGCAATATTGACTTTTTTTCTGTTTCAGCAGAGAAAATAGTTAAACAAAGATCACAGCGACCCATCGCGCATCTCAAAGCAATGTGTTTTCTCATTACTGAATGATTCAGCATTTTGAATCCATGACTCGTTCATTAAGACGGTCATCTGGCGACACCTTATGGTGATTTAGGGTTATGTTTAAAAGTATCGTTCTTTACAGCGATTTTTAATTGACTCCTGTTAAACCAATCTCGTAACATTATTGTGTAACCGATTTAATTTGATCAGCCTTACCTAGGGTAACAGCCCTATAGTGTCTTATTATTCTAAATTATTGAATTTATTGATCAAATTTACTAATGAAAAATGAAGCATACATTTATTAAGACTAGGCTGCCCTGCAGATATTAGGCTACAATATGGAGATTTAAATATATCATTTATCAAATAATCTGTTTATTTTTAGGTTACACATTACATTGTTTAAAAAATAAAAATCAAATGTGACCCGCTCTGGCGAAATGAGTCGGAAGTTGCAACCTTCCATTTTAAGATATGGGCCGATTATGTGGAAAAACCATGAAATAACAAAAAAAAAATTATATTTTTTTTTTTGCTAATTTCAAAGAACAGACATTCAAAAATAATCTCACAGGGTTTCGTAGTCGAGATAATTGAGTAAAGGTATTTAAATAACGATTAAAGTTGTCAAAGCTTTAAATTCGCTGAAATAAACATTGCTCTTCTCAACTCCCCTCGTCACCTCTGAGCATTTCCCGGGTATCCCCTGAAACGTTGAACTCACTGGAGGCTTCTAACCTAAACTGCGTGAGTATATTTATCTGCAAGAAGAATATAGCCTATGTAAGGCTGTAACGATCGCGACACTCAGATCCACGAACCTGTGTCGCGGTGTGAGAAGACAGAATCACGACACCGACACGTCCCTTCAACTCCCGAAGTTATCCTTCACGTCCAGACCCAATGCTAGCTACAACATCTTTAAATTACTATTAGTATTATTTGAAGTTAACATTAGCCTATAAAATACGTAGACTTACACCACAAAACTTAAATTATTACTATTTTTTTTTAAATTGGGCAATTTCAGCATCCAATTCCCAGATAATTAAATATTTTAATAAATTGGCCTATGTGAACCACACTGCACAAACCAAAAGTAATACTCACCGGATGAAGAAGGGTTGACTCTCTCCAGAACATAAAATCTTTATTTTATTTTCCGTGTTCGCATTTATGAGGAAAAACAATCCGAACGTGACCGTTCTCTGGAAGCAGCACTAAAACTTTCACATAGCTTAAACATGCAAGCACAAAGCCTTTCTTTAAAGTAAATTTCGTTTTAAAATAATTATCTTAATTTAAATCAATGTTTCATCAACCAATTACTAGGATTTAATAATAAGAAATAAATTGCAGACAATAGGCTAGGCCTAATCACGACGCGGCTACGCGCGGCACGTGAACTGAAGCTTGTCTCATGAACCGAAAGTCAGCGTATAAGGTATCCTCACAGACATATATATTGAAATGTCTACTTTTAAACACAACCATTCAAAATGAAAGAAAACAGACTGCTCTCTGCTTATGTGGGCTAATCCGTATGAAAACTGAATTTCTCTCTGACTCCTCTTTAATCTTATTGATTTTGAACATTTTTGTAAAAGTGACTTTTTAATTATTTATTTCAAAAAAATTAAAAATAAGTTGAGTTTCAGCCTCGTTAAATTGCATTTATATGTTAATCTATTTGGTCAAATTAAGCTATATAAAATAAATAGTTTATCCCTTAAAATGCTATGGATTTTGAAAGATATCAAAAAAAAAAAAAAAACGGGCAAAAAAACTTTAAAAGCGATTTTCTTAGGTTTTCAATTGGAAAAAAAGGGCAGACGACCAGAATTCAAATCTGTATATCGTTACAACCATTCAAGGTATGACCAAGGTATCATTTGAAAGCTTACAGTGTCCTCTTTCCATTAATATCAAAATCTCAATTTTTAAATTTGGGTCACTGTGACTAATTTTGCTGGATCAGTTCGGTCACAAATGTGTTTTTTATTGTAGTATTATTTTATACAGAAATACATTATAATTATATATAATATACAAAATATAACCGTGGGCGCGATTAAACAGTGTTACAATAAAACTCAACATTGTGTTTTTTAAAAATAAATTCAAATAATAAAAATCCCGAAATTGCGCTAATTTTAAAATTAAACTAAAACTCATGGCTGCACAAGCATTCATAACTGTGCGCGCCAACAGCGAGGAACCAGCAGAACAGAGTGAACGTTCATTCTGTTTAGTTCAATCCTACTTAATAGGAATTTATTTAAAATGCTCGCTCTACTCCACAACATTAATGTCTTGTGCGGATATCTGTATTTTGACTTTCGGTTTTAAGTAAGCGATTTAAAAGTTCCCGAGTCCCAGCGGAGTCACACGTTGATTAACCGGTGGGAATATACACAATAGGCCTACCTGATATTGAACACAAGAGGGCAGTATAGCACTACGTATGACTCAGATTATTTTTTCTTCTGAATTTTAAAACCATTCTGGCTGTTTTTGAACGTAAACATAATTCTTAAATGAAAAAAGGGGAAAAACTGGTTTAATTATAATATTTGTATAATTTAATTTTAGAAACAAATGATGTATAATTACATTTTTAGAAGATATGAGGCTTTTAGTGTTTACTGTTTACTTTTTTGACATTACTTTAATCTTTTGCCAAAGTTGCACATGCCTACTGGCTAATAAATGTGATTTATCTGTCGAGCTATCTGTATCTATCTGTTTCAAGCAATTTCAAGCATAGTCCCAAAAGTATCAAAAAAGAATGTTAAAGTTTGATTTGTTGCCACAGCAACAGTATCAAAGATATCAAGAATCCATCCACAGGTCTACATCTGCTGTATTTTTACATTATACAGATGAAGTTTGAAGCAAATCGGGTAAAAATAAAAGGGTGATTTCAAAGCATTTTGAAAGTGACACACTTCCTGCTGCCAGTTGGTGGCGCTATAACTTTGACTCACAATAGTCACATCCATGTGATCGTCCTCTTACAGCGAACACACTGCTGAAGTTTTATCAAGATCAGTTAATGTATGCTGAAGTTATAACACACTTCCTGTTTCACGTTTCTCGCCATAATTTTATTTCCTCGCCACGGCCAAACCGTTCAAGATATCAAAAATCCCCTCGCAAACTTTCATCCTCAATGCCTTGACTTCATGCTGACCGAGTTTCGTGCCGTGTGTTTGAATTCTCTAGGAGGAGTATTGCACATTCCATTGCGAGCGTTTTACAAACAAACCTCAATAGCCGACTTCCTGTTTGGCTGGGGTAAAAAGTAAGAGCGTGAGGTATAGATGAAACGATGAGATCAACATGTGTACCAAGTTTCATATTATTACATGCAAGCGTGTTTGATTTATGGACCAAGTGTTCGGACCCCGTTCCAGGGGGTGCTGTCTAGCCCCCCTGCCACACCCAGGTACCATCTTCAGCCCGGCTCTGATGGCTGTGGGATCTGACCTGTGTGCAAAGTTTCAAGAGTTTTCAAACCCGTTAAGGGCCCCAAAAGCCGCTAAGAGTCTCAAAATCATAAAAAAAAGAATTTTAAAGTTTGATGCGTTGCCACGGCAACAGTATCAAAGATATCAAGAATCCATTCACAGGTCTTCATCTGCTATGTATTTACATTATACAGATTAAGTTTGAAGCACATCGGGTAAAAAGAAAAGGGTGAGTTCAAAGCATTTTGAAAGTGACACACTTCCTGCTACCAGTTGGTGGCGCTATAACTTTGACTCACAATAGTCACATCCATGTGATCGTCCTCTTACAGCGAACATACTGCTGAAGTTTCATCAAGATCAGTTAATGTATGCTGAAGTTATAACACACTTCCTGTTTCACGTTTCTCGCCATAATTTCGTTTCCTCGCCATGGCCAAACCGTTCGAGATATCAAAAATCCCCTCGCAAACTTTCATCGTCAATGCCTTGACTTTATGCTGACCGAGTTTCGTGCCGTGTGTTTGAATTCTCTAGGAGTAGTACTTCAAATTCCATTGCGAGTGTTTTATGAACAACCCTAAATAACCGACTTCCTGTTGGGCTGGGGTAAAAAGTAATAGTATGAGGTATATATGAACAATGAGATCTATATGTGCACCGAGTTTCATATTATTACATGCAAGCGTGTTTGATTTATGGACCAAGTTTTCGGACCCCGTTCCAGGGGGCGCTGTCTAGCCCCCCTGCCACGCCCGGGTACCATCTTCAGCCCGGCCCTGATGGCCACGGATTCTGACCCGTGTGCTAAGTTTCAAGAGTTTTTGAGCATGTTAAGGGCCCCAAAAGTGCCCGAATAGTCGTATAAATAATAATAATAATAATAATAAATATAGCTGCGAGCAGCGATTGCGGGCCCAAGCCGGTGGCACCGCAACCCCGATGCCTTTAGTTACCCAAAGGCACCGGGATGGTGGTACCGCCGGCTTTGGCGCTTTATCGCTGCTCACATCTATATTTATATTTAATATAAAGCCGGTGGCACCGCCACCTTGGTGCCTTTAGGGTTATTCTGTACGACGTGTAAAAACGTAACCCCCGCTTTGACTATCAAAAAGAAGTGTATTGTAGAGCTTGCATCAATGCGGACTCGATGCGCTGTGCGCTGTAACTCCATGTGGCTTTAAGCGCACCATTCTCCACTCGGGATGCGCATAAGCGTTTTGTGCCACACTGTACTGAGCCTTTCATATCATAATGCAGTGACGCAATGACAGATTATTAATTGCCTTTCTTGTTCTGTTCCATCTATTATATGTTGATAATAGATAGGACAGAGCACTAAAAACCTCAAACAAAGCACTAAAAACTTAAGCTGTTTGCTGTGTAGTCTGAGAATAAACTGTTTGATTTGCACCCTCTTCCTCTTCACTGTCCTCCATAAAAACCAGCTATTCAGGTCCATGTTGTTCTAGAAAGTTTGTATGTTGCTGCCTCAATTAACAGCTCTGCTATACATTTAAAACATGGCTATATCTAAAATAATTTATCTTTTTGATTTTTGTTATCTTGTTTTTCATGAATATTTTACAACAATACAAAGAGCAATGTGTATTTCCCATTAATATAGTTTGTAATGGCTTTTTTTGTTATAGATTATAATCATATATTTTTTGGATTTGTTATTTATCTTTATAATGAAGTTGTCTGTATTAAGTAGATTGTGTTTAACACACACAAGAGTGATTTATTAGTTCAACACATAGTTATAGAAATTCTACTTTATCTAAAAAAAACCCTGCACTTTATAAACACACACACACACACACACACACACACACACACACACATAAATACATGTAAATAAAAATAAAAATAAAAAAACATCAAATGTGTTTTTAGTCAGAGTATTATTTTATACAGAAACAAATATTTGTAATTCAGATAAGAATGAAGTTAGTGTTTTAAAATCTTAAGGAAAACAAATATATTGAAATATAGCACATGAATTTTAAATTCATTCAACTTCAATTACAAATACAATCTTACTTTTATTTAAAGCAAACTATACATTTAAAAGATGGGGGTTATATGCCTATTTTGTCATTTAAAAATATTGTTATGCAAAATTGTTATGCAAAAAGACAAGGACTTAGAGGCAAGGACTTGTAGGAAAAATCGCAGCCAGCCACACACACACACTCATAAACACAGACAACAGCCCTCCCCTCCCCACACAGACACACACACCCACACACACACACACAGAGAGAGAGAGAGAGAGAGAGAGAGAGAGAGAGAGAGAGAGAATCGCAGGGGAAATAAATCCATTCAAACTACAATATCTGACTTTCTGTTGCTCAGAGCGAATGACTTTAAATTGGAAAGTTGATCGGCTTGGCTAGAACAATATACGTGGTAAGTTTTGTAACTGTAGGTAAATTGAGCAAAGTTATAACACACTTTATGTGTCCTTTTTTAGTCATAAAATTCATTTCCTCGCCACGGCCAGACCGTTCGAGATATCAAAAATCCGTCCGGAATTTAGCATCCTCAATTTCTTGACTTCATGCACACCGAGTTTGGTTGTGATTGGTAAACACATGCATTGTGATTTGATGTATTTCTCCTAGGACAATTATTCAAACAACCCATAATTCATAATTCATAAATAACTTCCATTTGAACTGTCATAAAACTTAGAGCACGAAAGTTGTTTGGCCTGATGTGATCTATAATTGTACCGAGTTTCATATTAATTCATGCAAGTGTGTTTGATTTATGGACAAATGTTCGAATCCCAGTCCAGGGGGCGCTGTCGAGCCGCCCTGCCACGCCCGGTTACCAGCTTCAGCCCGGCTCTGATGGCCATGGGTTCTGACCCGTGTGCAAAGTTTCAAGAGTTTTCGAGGATGTTAAGGCCCCCGAAAATGCCAGAGAAGTCGCACACAGCAAATAAAGGGTTAAAATTAACCTGACAGGCGCCCCTCCTCTCACTCACACAGAGGGACACTGAGACACTGGCAAAATTCTGAGATTTTCTCTACATTCAAACAAACATATCTGACTTTCTGTGGGTCCTAGCTAATGAGTGTCAATTAGAAAGTTGTCCGGCTCGAGGAGTACAATATACATACCGATTTTTGTAACTGTAGATAAAACTAACAACCCCACTTTTGTCAAAAGGTGGCGCTACTGAGCCCTCACCACGCCCGTTTCTGAAACTTTGCATGTGTCCACTGGCTAATAAATGTGATGTGTCTGTTGAGTTTCATGCAATTTCAAGCATGCTAAGGGTCTCAAAAGCATCCTAAAAGAATGGTAAAGTTTGATGCGTCACCACGGCAACAGTTTCAAAGATATCAAGAATCCATTCACAGGTCTACATCTGCCGTATGTTTACATTATACATATGAAGTTTGAAGCAAATCGGGTAAAAATAAAAGGGTGATATCAAAGCATTTTGAAAGTGACACACTTCCTGCTGCCAGTTGGTGGCGCTATATCTTTGACTCACAATAGTCACATCCATGTGATCGTCCTCTTACAGCGAACACACTGCTGATGTTTCATCAAGATCAGTTAATGTATGCTGAAGTTATAACACACTTCCTGTTTCACGTTTCTCGCCATGATTTCGTTTCCTCGCCACGGCTAAACCGTTCGAGATATCAAAAATCCCCTCGCAAACTTTCATCCTCAATGTCTTGACTTCATGCTGACCGAGTTTCGTCGAATTTGGATCAAAGCTCTAGGAGGAGTATTTGACATTCCATTGCGAGCGTTTTACAAACAAACCTCAATAGCCGACTTCCTGTTGGGCTGGGGTAAAAAGTAAGAGCGCGAGGTATAGATGAAACGATGAGATCAACATGTGTACCGAGTTTCATATTATTACATACAAGCGTGTTTGAGTTATGGACCAAGTGTTCGGACCCCGTTCCAGGGGGCGCTGACGAGCCGCCCTGCCACGCCCAGGTACCAGCTTCAGCCCGGCTCTGATGGCCGCGGGTTCTGACCCGTGTGCAAAGTTTCAAGAGTTTTTGAGCATGTTAAGGGCTCCAAAAGTGCCAAAAAGGTAGTAAAATAATAATACTAAAGAAAAATAATCCCAAGGAAAACAATAGGGCCTTCGCCCTTTCAGGGCTTGGGCCCTAATAATCCTAAGGAAAACAATAGGGCCTTCGCCCTTTCAGGGCTTGGGCCCTAATAATAGTGAAGAAAAATAATCCCAAGGAAAACAATAGGGCCTTCGCCCTTTCAGGGCTTGGGCCCTAATAATAGTGAAGAAAAATAATCCCAAGGAAAACAATAGGGCCTTCGCCCTTTCAGGGCTTGGGCCCTAATAATACTAAAGAAAAATAATCCCAAGGAAAACAATAGGGCCTTCGCCCTTTCAGGGCTTGGGCCCTAAATATAGCTGCGAGCAGCGATGGCGGGCCCAAGCCGGTGGCACCGCAACCCCGGCTCCTTTAGTTACCTAAAGGCACCGGGGTGGCGGTGCCGAAGGCTTTGGCCCTTTCATGATTAAATGTTAAAACGGCTTGCCATAGTCTGTCACTTTGACTAGTCACAATTATGTTACAGATATCTTAAATGATAATACAAACTATCCAAAATGTAATTACGACTAGACAGAAATACATTGTTGATATCTACAATGTTAATTTCCGGATAGGCAAACTTAGCTTTTAAATGTTAAAAGGGCTTGCCATACACGGACGTAGGCACAGAGAGAGTCTCACCATATTCAAACCAAAATATCTGACTTCCTCTTGGTCTGAGCTAATGACTATGAATTAGAAAGTTGTCCGGCTTGAGGAGTACAATGTATATAACGATTTTTGTAACTGTAGATAAAAATAACAACCCCACTTTTGTCAAAAGGTGGCGCTATTTAGTCCCTGCACCATGCCCGTTTCTGAAACTTTGCACATGTCTACTGGCTAATAAATGTGATGTGTCTGTTGAGTTTCATGCAATTTCAAGCATGCTAAGAGTCTCAAAAGCATCCTAAAATAATTTTAAAGTTTGAAGCTTTGCCACGGCAACAGTTTAAAAGATATCAAGAATCCATTCACAGGTCTACATCTACCGTATGTTTACATTATACAGATGAAGTTTTTCATCTGTTTTTCATCATTATACAGATTAAGTTTTTCATCTGTTTACATTATACAGATGAAGTTTTTCATTCATATTATTACATGCAAGCGTGTTTGATTTATGGACCAAGTTTTCGGACCCCGTTCCAGGGGGCGCTGTCTAGCCCCCCTGCCACGCCTAGGTACCATCTTCAGCCCGGGCCTGATGGCTGTGGGATATGACCTGTGTGCAAAGTTTCAAGAGTTTTCAAACCCGTTAAGGGCCTCAAAAGCCATTAAGAGTCTCAAAATCATAAAAAAAAGAATTTTAAAGTTTGATGCGTTGCCACGGCAACAGTATCAAAGATATCAAGAATCCATTCACAGGTCTTCATCTGCCATGTATTTACATTATACAGATGAAGTTTGAAGCAAATCGGGTAAAAATAAGAGGTTGATTTCAAAGCATTTTGAAAGTGACACACTTCCTGCTGCCAGTTGGTGGCGCTATAACTTTGACTCGAAATAGTCACATCCATGTGATCTTCCTCTTACAGCGAACACACTGATGAAGTTTCATCAAGATATGTTAATGTATGCTGAAGTTATAACACACTTCCTGTTTCACGTTTCTCGCCATAATTTCGTTTCCTCGCCACGGCCAAACCATTTGAGATATCAAAAATCCCCTCACAAACTTTCATCCTCAATGTCTTGACTTCTTGCACACCGAGTTTGGTTGTGATTGGTAAACACATGCGTTGTAATTTGATGTATTTCTCCTAGGACAACTATTCAAACAACCCATAATTCTCAACTTCCATTTTAATTGTCGTAAAACTTAGAGCACGAAAGTTGTTTGGCCTGAGGTGATCTATAATTGTACCGAGTTTCATATTAATTCACGCAAGTGTGTTTGATTTATGGACAAATGTTCGAATCCCAGTCCAGGGGGCGCTGTCGAGCCGCCCTGCCACGCCCGGTTACCAGCTTCAGCCCGGCCCTGATGGCCATGGGTTCTGACCCGTGTGCAAAGTTTCAAGAGTTTTAGAGGATGTTAAGGCCCCCGAAAATGCCAGAGAAGTCGCACACAGCAAATAAAGGGTTAAAATTAACCTGACAGGCGCCCCTCCTCTCACTCACACAGAGAGACACTGAGAGACTGGCAAAATTCTAAGATTTTCTCTACATTCAAACAAAGATATCTGACTTTCTGTGGGTCCTAGCTAATGAGTGTCAATTAGAAAGTTGTCCGGCTCGAGGAGTACAATATACATACCGATTTTTGTAACTCTAGTTAAAACTAACAACCCCACTTTTGTCAAAAGGTGGTGCTACTGAGCCCTCACCACGCCCGTTTCTGAAACTTTGCACATGTCTACTGGCTAATAAATGTGATGTGTCTGTCGAGTTTCATGCGATTTGAAGCATGCTAAGGGTCTCAAAAGCATCCTTAAAGAATGGTAAAGTTTGATGCGTTGCCACGGCAACAGTTTAAAAGATATCAAGAATCCATTCACAGGTCTACATCTGCTGTATATTTACATTATACAGATTAAGTTTGAAGCAAATCGGGTAAAAATAAAAGGGTGATTTCAAAGCATTTTGAAAGTGACACACTTCCTGCTGCCAGTTGGTGGCGCTATAACTTTGACTCACAATAGTCACATCCATGTGATCGTCCTCTTACAGCGAACACACTGCTGAAGTTTCATCAAGATCAGTTAATGTATGCTGAAGTTATAACACACTTCCTGTTTCACGTTTCTCGCCATAATTTCGTTTCCTCGCCACGGCCAAACCGTTCGAGATATCAAAAATCCCCTCGCAAACTTTCATCCTCAATGCCTTGACTTCATGCTGATCGAGTTTCGTGCCGTGTGTTTGAATTCTCTAGGACAGTGTTTCCCAAACTTTTTTTCTGGCGACCCACATTTTAAAGTCGATAAATCCTTGTGACCCAAAAAACATTAGGCCCATATAGTTCATATATCACGAAGAGAATTTATGCATTAACAAAATATGTATGACCATTTTTAAGGTCATTTTTTAAGCTTCCAGTTAACTATTTAAAAGAGATACAGATATTTGACAAAGCACTTTTTTTGTTTAACCTGTTGTTGACAATATGCAGAGGTGAAATGAGAAAGGAAAAGTTGACAGGGCATCTCATTGTTTTCATATTCTCATAGTTACAGTGTACATAATTTACTATAATAATTATTATAGGCTTAAATTAAAATATTCTGACACTGAGACTTTGTAACCATGCATGGCTCACTACCACTGCATAAAAATGCCTAAACAAGCACAAAAAAAAAAAACTACACACACGATTAAATACATATTCCTCTACCCCCCTAATAAATCTAAGGCAATATAAATGACTATAACATAGCATTCAATATAAATATTCCACATTTATGCCCAAACCATGGTAAATTATTCAGGCTATTACATGGTAAATGTTTGTAAGGGGGGTGATTAGGGCATTTAGTCTTCTAACTTTATTCATGTTTCTTCTATTTTTCTCATCAGTAGTGTTGGGAATGTTAAGACTGTTTCATCCGATTTAAAACTAGTTAAAATCATTGAGTGATGTGTGGTTTGTAAGAGAGAGGAGTACGTGTCCGACGCTTCTTAAAGGATGTCGCGCAACGTTGTTTAATAATAGTGTCCGGGACCGGGAGTAAACGCAACTCCTTTAAGCTTTGCGTTCCGTTATCCACTGGGCCGTGCTGCCTAGTTCAAAGTAAACTAGTGAAACGACTGAAACCAGCGCTATTTTGTTCTCTATTTGTTGTTACTTACCGAGAAACCGCTTCAGGTGAACAAATCCGAATCGTTTCAGACCGTTATGCACGCGCGTTTGGCCAATGGCCAATTCATGGAAAGGAAATAATCAAACCAACGAATGATTATTATCGCTGGTTCAGTCGACAGAAATACGGGACACACATAAAAACTGCTGAAATATTCGGACTGTAAACTTTTCTCTCAGGTCAGTCGGAGTGCTCATGGTACACACACAGTGCGTGCGTATAGTCATCCAGCTGCACGCGCCACTGCGTCCACGCGCATATCTAACCAAATTTAGCCGCGCGGCACCACCAGAAAATAGGAGGAGAGGGAGGTTGGGGTGCCCTCGGCCGTATGGAGATGATTGGCGGGCCGCACTTGGCCCGCGGGCCGCCAATTGAATAGCCCATATCTAGAGAGTAGCCTACAACACACTGAAAAATAGTGCTCGACTTGGCGACCCAGACAAAATCTCCCGCGACCCACGTGTGGGTCGGGACCCCGACTTTGGGAATGACTGCTCTAGGAGGAATATTGCACATTCCATTGCGAGCGTTTTACAAACAAACCTCAATAGCCGACTTCCTGTTGGGCTGGGGTAAAAAGTAAGAGTGTGAGGTATAGATGAAACGATGAGATCAACATGTGTACCGCGTTTCATATTATTACATTCAAGCGTGTTGGATTTATGGACCAAGTGTTCGGACCCCGTTCCAGGGGGCGCTGTCTAGCCCCCCTGCCACACCCAGGTACCATCTTCAGCCCGGCTCTGATGGCTGTGGGATCTGACCTGTGTGCAAAGTTTCAAGAGTTTTCAAACCCGTTAAGGGCCCCAAAAGCCGCTAAGAGTCTCAAAATCATCAAAAAAAAGAATTTTAAAGTTTGATGCGTTGCCACGGCAACAGTATCAAAGATATCAAGAATCCATTCACAGGTCTTCATCTGCTATGTATTTACATTATACAGATTAAGTTTGAAGCAAATCGGGTAAAAATAAGAGGGTGATTTCAAAGCATTTTGAAAGTGACACACTTCCTGCTGCCAGTTGGTGGCGCTATAACTTTGACTCACAATATTCACATCCATGTGATCGTCCTCTTACAGCAAACAAACTGCTGAAGTTTCATCAAGATCAGTTAATGTATGCTAAAATTCTGACACACTTCCTGTTTCACGATTCTCGCCATAATTTCGTTTCCTCGCCACGGCCAAACCGTTCGAGATATCAAAAATCCCCTCTCAAACTTTCAACCTCAATGCCTTGACTTCATGCTGACCGAGTTTCGTGCCGTGTGTTTGAATTCTCTAGGAGGAGTACTTCAAATTCCATTGCGAGTGTTTTATGAACAACCCTAAATAACCGACTTCCTGTTGGGCTGGGCTAAAAAGTAATAGTTTGAGGTATATATGAACGATGAGATCTATATGTGCACCGCGTTTCATATTATTACATGCAAGCGTGTTTGATTTATGGACCAAGTTTTCGGACCCCGTTCCAGGGGGTGCTGTCTAGTCCCCCTGCCACGCCCGGGTACCATCTTCAGCCAGGCCCTGATGGCCGCGGATTCTGACCCGTGTGCAAAGTTTCAAGAGTTTTTGAGCATGTTAAGGGCCCCAAAAGTGCCCAAATAGTCGTATAAATAATAATAATAATAATAAATATAGCTGCGAGCAGCGATTGCGGGCCCAAGCCGGTGGCAACGCAACCCCGGTGCCTTTAGTTACCTAAACCCCACTTTTGTCAAACCCCGAGTTGCTTCAAACGGCACTGGGGTGGCGGTACCGCCAGCTTTGGCCCTTCATCGCTGCTCGCAGCTATATATATATATAAAGCCGGTGGCACCGCCACCTTGGTGCCTTTAGGGTTATTCTGCATGACGTGCAAAAATGTAGCCCCCGCTTTGACTGAGAATGAGGTTAGTGTTTTAAAATTTTTAGGAAAACAAATACATTGAAATATAGCACATGAATTTTAAACTCTTTCAGCTTCAATTACAAATACAATCTTACTTTTATTTAAAGAAAACTATACATTTAAAAGATGGGGGTTATATGCATATTTTGTCATTTAAAAAATACAAAATTGTTATGCTAACAGACAAGGACTTAGAGACAAGGACTTGCAGGAAAAATCACAGCCAACCACACACACATACACACACATATAAACACAGACAACAGCCCTCCCCTCCCCACACACGCACACGCACACACACACACACACACACACACAAAGACACCAGCAACCCCCCCCCCCTCCCCACACAGACACTGATAGAGACAAGATACACATCCAAAACTACAATATCTGACTTTCTTTTGGTCTGAGCTTCTTACTGTTAATTAGAAAGTTGATCGGCTTGAACAATATACGCAGTTACAAGTTTTGTAACTGTAGATAAAACGAGCAAAGTTCTAACACATTTTATGTGTCCTTTTTCAGTCATAAAATTCATTTCCTCGCCACGGCCAAACCGTTCGAGAAATCAAACATCCGTCCGGAATTGAGCATCCTCAATGTCTTGACTTCATGCACACCGAGTATGGTGGTGATTGGTAAACACATGCGTTGTAATTTGATGTATTTCTCCTAGGAGATTTATTCAAACAACCCATAATTCCCAACTTCCATTTGAACTGTCTTAAAACTTAGAGCAGAGATGGGCGCAGGTCACGCAAGTCTCAAGTAAGTCTCAAGTCTTAACCGTCAAGTCTCAAGTAAGTCCCAAGTATTTTTTTGGGGGGGGGGGCAAGTCAAGTCAAGTCAAGTCACAGGCTATGTCAAGTCAAGTCAAGTCTTGTAGTAGGTTAAGTCAAGTGCAAGTCAAGTCACCTTATTATTTTAATTTTACATGCAGAATCTGATCTTAATAAAATGAAAAGACAAGATAAGTATTTGCCAGTAAATTACAATAATTTGCATTGTAAATACTCATGTTCAGTAAAATACACCATGGAATCAAACAAAATTGTAACTTCATAAAATTATTTATTTTTCACTTCTGCCAACAGTGTGTTTGAAATGTTTTAAATTTTCAACATTGAGTCCATAAAACAAATAACAGCTTAACATCCTACAGACTCTCTGAACACCTTCCTCTCTCTCAAACACAGTTTACAAACAATATTAAACTTTGTTACATTTCTCCTCTCTCTCTCTCTCTCTCTCTCTCTCTCTCTCGTGTGCGCATGTGCGGAGTGATTGTGGGGAGCGTGTGAGCGTAAGAGTGTGTGGCGGTCTTGAGTGAGTTTCAATTTTTCCTTTTCTCTGGGCTTATTTCTTTTGAATATTGCTTCGGATTAGAGGATAGAGAGTCGGAGTGCTGACTTCTGTCAGTATAGCTGATAGAAATGGGCTCAAACTCCGATGGTTTTTCCTGTTTGTCTGCCCGGCATGCGTGCAAGTGCATGCCGGCTGACGGATCAGTGTCAATTGAGAACGTGTTGGTCGCTATTGGTAGAGAAGTAGGTGCACAAAACATCATGTCTGCTTCTAGAATGAATAAAGCAATGGTTGTTTTTCTGAAGGAAGTTGAAATGGTCAATCATTTAGTGGAGTGCGGCTTGACTGTTCAGGATGTTTTTGTCCCTGTATTACCCTTGTCCAACCTGTCGAAAAAAGTGATGTTGTCAAATGTACCGCCGTTTATCTCTGATAAAGCGCTTGAGAATATTTTAGCGCGTTATGGAAAATTGGTCGGGCCGATTAAAATGATTCCTCTGGGTTTGAAAACTCCAGAGTTGAAACATGTTATGTCATTCAGACGTCAGGCTCTTATGATACTGAGTGCTGAATTCACAACTCTTGAGGTGTCCGTTAAATTAACGGTGCTTGGGAAAGATTATACGATCTTTATCAGCACTGAGTCCATGAAATGTTTTGTTTGTGGAAAATATGGACACATTAAAACAGCCTGTCCTCTGGTGAAAGAGGCTCAAAATGCAAGAAATGAAATCGAAACTGACCCAGGGCAGGTTTTAAATGTTCTAGAAAATAATGATGCAGCTAAAGTGACCAGTGCCAGCGCAGCGACCGATCCGAGCGCTGATATACCCACGCTCCCTGAAATCACAGAAGCTGAACAGTTGCATTCAGATTGTAATGCTGATATTATCATTGATAAGCCTACTATTGCTAAAATACCTGAGGATGAACAGAGTGGAACAAACAACAGGATGGAGGCTGTTGATGAGGTAGAGCAATCCAGAGAATACGATGTGCCTGTAAGTGATTCTTTGAGTGAGACGCAGGCATCAAATAACGTGTCAGACAATGATGCTGAATTGTTAACTGAAAGGTCAAAATCGCAAGTTACTAATAGTGATTCGGACAGTGATTGTTCAGATTCGATTGCTGATGAAGTGTCTGAAATTAATTCACAGGAGGGTACGGCTGGGAAATTTGCTAAATCTCGTTATTATACTGTGGAACAACTTAATGACTTTTTGAATGCAACAAAGAATCAGAGAAAGCCAAAGGTTGAAACGTTCTTTCCTGATTTAAGGCTCTTTACAGAATCCTCTCTAATCGCCATGAAGAAAGCCAGTTTAGAGGAATTAGATCAGCCTAAACGATATCGACTTAAAAAGTTTGTGAGTGCAGTCAGAAAAAGACAAAAAAATTCATGATGATCAGGAAATATTGGATTTTGTTTTTTTTTCTCTTTTTTAATACAGATGGTATCCTTGAACATCGGATCCTTAAATATAAATGGTTGTAGGGATATAAAAAAGAGAAATGCTTTATTTAAGTACTTGCACCTTAAGAAAGCAGATGTAATAATGTTGCAAGAGACACACACTGATGTTTGTAATGAAGCTGACTGGATAAATGAGTGGTCCGGTAGCATTAGCCTCAGTCATGGCACAAATCTGAGTGCTGGTGTTGCGTTTTTAATTTCAAAACGTGTAAAAAATGATCCAGACTTTTTAGAAATAATACCTGGACGCTTATTACGTGCTGATATAACAATAGACAATAATAGTTTTTCTCTTTTTAATATTTATGCTCCCAATATTGGAAGCGAAAGAAATGTGTTTTTTAGAGAATTTTCTGATGAATTGATGAAATGTCCTCAGGATAATATTGTTATAATAGGCGGTGATTTCAATTGTACTGTAGATCACAAATTAGATAGAAATCATGAGGAACCTCATTCTGGTTCAGCATACATTTTTAAATCTTTAATTAATAGACACAATTTGGTAGATTTGTGGAGGGATGCTTATCCTCATGTTAAACAATACACTTGGTTAAAAATGAATTCAAATACTGTCTCTGGTGCAAGACTGGATCGTTTTTATGTTGAAGAGTGTAACAAAGGAAGATTTTTTGGTAGCTGTATCTCACCAACATCTATGTCAGATCATCATTTTATTTCTATGTCTATGTCTGTTCAGTCGTCTAAACCCTATCAGGCACACTGGCACTTTAATAGCAGATTACTGCAAGATCACATCTTTGTGCACTCTTTTGACCTTCTGTGGAGATCTTGGAGGGAAGAGAGACATAGTTGTACATCTTTAAGACAGTGGTGGGATTTGGGCAAAGTGCAGATAAAGAACTTTTGCCAAAAATACACTGCACAGAACACAGAAAATCTCAAAATGAAAATGAAGATATTGGAACAAGAAATTCTTCAGCAAAGCTACAATATTAAAGGAGACAGATTATTGTCAGCTGACATCATTAAAGAGAATAAAAATCTTTTGAAGGATTTATTGGAGGAACAGGAAAAGGAAACTTTTGTGAGAACAAGATATATAAAGCACAATGAAATGGATGCTCCAACTGCCTTCTTTTTTGGACTAGAGAAAAAGTCGAAAGAGCAGGATTTTTTTTATAAACTGAAGCTTTCTAATGGCAGTGAAACTACTGACCAGCAAGAAATTATAGCTTCTGCTATATCTTTTTATGAGACCCTCTATCAGTCAGAACACTGTGAGGAAGCAGCAGCTGAAGAACTTCTTCTAGATCTTCCACAGTTGTCAATGACAGAGAAGAAGGAGCTGGAGGGATTTCTAACTTTTGCTGAGCTCTCGAGTGCGGTGCAGGAGCTGAACAGCGGCAGATCCCCTGGACTGGATGGTCTGTCTGCAGAGTTCTACAAGGGGTTTTGGAATGTGCTTGGACAAGATCTGTATCATGTTCTTCTGGAGTCCTTTAACCAAGGTATTCTACCCTTGAGCTGCAGAAGAGCGGTGCTTACTTTAATACCCAAAAAAGGGGATCTTGGACTCTTGAAGAATTGGCGTCCTGTTTCATTACTGTGTACTGACTTTAAAATACTGTCAAAAGCTATAACTAATAGGTTGAAGAAATGTTTGGCAACTATAATTCATGAGGATCAGTCATATTGTATCCCCAAAAGAACAATTTTCGACAACCTATTTTTTCTAAGAGACATAATCACAGTTGCCAAAAAACATCAAATTGATATTGGACTCTTATCTCTCGATCAAGAAAAAGCTTTTGACAGAGTGGACCATTTGTACTTACTAAAGACTTTGAAAGCCTTTGGATTCGGTCCACAATTTGTCTCCTGTGTTAAATTGTTATATAGTGAAACATCTAGTATGCTGAGGATTAATGGGTGCCTAACTAGACCTTTTGCAGTAACTAGAGGCATACGACAAGGATGCCCTCTTTCCGGACTGTTGTATTCAATATCTATTGAACCTTTTCTATCATCTTTAAGGAAGCGATTGCATGGACTTGTTGTTCCTAGGTTTCCCGAGATTCCATCTGTAAAACTCACAGCGTATGCAGATGATATAACTGTATGTATTAGAGACAACGAGGACATTTCTGCTTTGAATTTTTGTTTAGAAATTTTTCAAAAAGCAACATCTGCTAAAATTAATTGGGATAAGTGTGTGTCGCTGTTACTGGGTGAGTGGCAAAATACAGAGCCTCCTCGTCTTCCACAACAATGTAAATGGATTAAGGATGGTTTTAAAGTTTTGGGGGTATATTTGGGAACTGACCTGTACATGGAAAAGAACTGGGAGGGTTTAGCTGATAAAGTTACAGGGAGATTACAAAAATGGAGGTGGATCCTTCCAAAGCTATCTTATAGAGGAAGATGTTTAATTGTTAATAATTTGGCAGCCTCAATGTTGTGGCACAGGTTCACAGTGTTGGATCCTCCTGAAGAGCTACTTGTCACAATTCAGAAAAGTTTTGTCAATTTTTTTTGGGATGGTTTTCATTGGCTTCCTCCTGGAGTTTTATATCTCCCAGTAATTGAAGGAGGACAAGGACTCATACATTTACAAGCAAGAATTAAAACAATGAGACTTCAAACATTACAGAAATTGCTTTACTGTTCAGACAAGATACCCTGGGTTGCATATAGCTTGTCAATTCTACAGGATATGGGAGGAATCGGAATAGACAAGCAGTTGTTCCTAATAGAAAAATCTCTTGTCTCGAAAGTAAGTTGTTCTCTCTTTAAGTTTTATGCGTCTGTCTTCAAAGCTTGGCAATTGTTAAAGAGGGTTAGAAAGGAGAGTGAACATTATGGGGTTTTAGAACCATTATTTTTTAACCCTCTTTTTAAAACAAACTCACTAATTTCAAGTACAGTGGTTGATAAGTTTTTAAAGACTGGAATAGCTACTGTATTGGATTTAATTGACTCTACAAAAGGTCAATGGCATACAGCTAGATCAATAGCTGATCAAGTTGGACTTAGATCAGAAAGATATGTTGAAGGGTTAATTGAGGATGTTAAAAAATCTTTTCCTCAATCTTTCTTGACCTTTGTAAACAATTTTTTTCAAAATGATGAAAGGTCTGTGACTTTTCCTGATCTTATAGTAGAAATAGATTATGAATTGGGTGACAATTTAAATAATACTTTTTTATTAAAGGGAGTTAATGAGGTATTGTTTCAAAACGGGCAAAAAAGGATGTTGTATGAAATGTGTGTGAAATCTTTGTTTTATGCTCAGCTGAAAAGTCGCACTGATACTAAATGGAGAGAATATTTATCAGTTTCTTCAGAGATAACTCCATCATGGAGGTCTTTGTATAAACTCCCTATTCCCAAGAGATCTGGGGATCTCCAATGGAGAATACTCCATTGTGCTGTGGCAACAAATAGCTTTGTGTCAAAATTTAATGCAATGGTTTCATCTACATGTCCGTTTTGTAATCTTCTTGATTCTACTTTTCATCTTTTTTCTGATTGTTTTAGATTAACTCCCTTGTTTGAATTGTTGCATAAAATATTCGCTGTACTTGGATTTATGTTTACAAAAAATCTGTTTATTATGGGTTTGAAGTACAACAAGGAATGGAAAGCACAGTGCACTCTTGGAAATTTTCTATTAGGACAGGCAAAGTTGGCAATTCTAAAATCCCACACATGTAAAAATGAGGGGAGAAATACTGATCTGGTTGGAATGTTTAAATCATTGGTAAAGTATCGGGTTGCGGTGGAATATGCCTATTGTAAATTGACAAATAATATGGATTTTTTTGATGCAAGGTGGAGTGTGAAAAATGCTCTTGTGGTGAGAAATGTGTTTGGAGAGTTATGGTTTAATTGGTAGAGTTTTCATTTATTTATTATTTTGATGTATTTTATTTTAATCTATATATATATATATATCTGTCTTGTCTGAGGGGTGAAAACAATGCTTTTTAACTAGCTGTTTGACTAAAAGAGTTTTAAAAGTCAAAGTCTCTCTCTCTCTCTCTCTCTCTCTCTCACACACACAGTGGCGGTTCTAGACCATTTCAACTGGGGGGGGGCAAGCTGGGGCCAGTTGTACTGTTAGAGGGGCCAGTTACATTTAGACCTTATCATTTTCTGCACTGCACTGAAGGCATAAATAAGCAAAATACCATGTTTATAATTATCCAACAATTTGCATTTCAATTATATTTTTACATTTGCATTACATATATCAGTCTGTATTTGAATTTCCATTTTATTTTTTTACATTGAATATACAGTATGTATATATATATATATATATATATATATATATATATATATATATATATATATCATTTTTACAAATTAATCTACGATTTTTGTGTTTTTTTTTTTTTTTTTTGCAAAAAGATCAGCAAATTATCCTCTAAACTGGCCTTTTTAGGGGGCTTTCCTCTCAGGGTGAATGAGCTTTTTTATAATTGTTTTTTTCCTGACATCTTTGAAAGACAGAAGCAATAATTAATGCATCCTTGGCCAGGATATAATTATAAAATATGACATGATTTTAAAAGTGACCTATAAAATCGACTATGCAATACACTTTAATTTATCTAGTGCTAATACAATTATTAAGCCTATTTGGAGAGAGAGATGTTTTAAAATCGACTATGCATTACACTTTAATTTATCTAGTGCTAATAAAATTATTAAGCCTATTTGGAGAGAGAGATGTTTATAATGTGACAATATGTCAGTCATCGTGATTCGTGTAATAAGATGACTAGGCCTAGACTACTTGTTCTGAGCAGGTGTTGTCAGTGAACAGGCTGTAAAACTGTTGTCTAAGTTACAGACTGATACTAATTAAATGGGAAACGAATCGATTACCTAACGTAACCTCGGTTCTCTCTAGATGAGGGAACGAGCATTGCGTAAGCTAGCTTACGCTACGGGAAAGATTCATCTTACATCAGTCAAGTTGTCATAGTTTTTGTCAAACAAGTTGTGAATTTGTTGTAACATTAAAACAGGAGATCATGACTTACTCCGTGCTCCAAGTGATGTTCGGAGCTCCAGTGATTAGTTTCATCTGTGGGACGGGTGAAGAAACTTTCGGAAGATGTTGTAACAGAATCATATGAACAATTCCAGGATATGCTTTTTTTCATTGGTTGTTGCGTTAAATTTTACCCAGATACAATAGTGCCCTTTCCTGATTGGCTATTAAGTAGCACTTCTCTTTTTTTGATTGGCTGATGCGTAGCAGGGTCGACTGCTGAACTCCAGGCGAGACGCGCTTGATTCTCACGTGAGAGCGGCGCGGCCAGAGAAATTGCGTATATTAAATATATTATTAATAGTTTTTCCGCATGAGAAATACAATGTGTGACGGGAGTGTGAGACAAAAGACTGAAACGAGTGACTGTCATGCTCAATGCGTGACACACTATAAAAAAAATATTTCACACTGACTCCACATTTAGGGGGGCCACAAGGGGGTCCAAGCTTGTTGTCGCAGGGGCACTGGCCCCCCCAGGCCCCCGCCTAGAACCGCCACTGCTCACACACACACACACACACACTTTCTCTCTCTCTCAATAAGCAAAAACATGACTGCTAAAGGTTGTATCAGCGATGGCGGGGTAACATCACTTAACATCACGAGTGATATTCCCTTAGGCCACGCCCCCTTGTCTCCCCAAAGTATTATAAGCAATCATGCGCATCCCGTGTGCAGAATGATGCACTTGAAGCAACACCAAGTCACAGCACGCAACGCTTCACTTTGAAAAGAACATAGCGAAGGGATGGTATCTATAATCTATGCTTAGTAGGGCTGCACGATTTGGGAAAATGTCATATTGCCATTATTGAGCCAATATTGCAATTGCGATTTGCAACTCCGATATAATAAAATGGTTTCATGAGTCCAACTTGCTTGGTTCTAAAGTAAAATGCACACACAGATTAATGTTTATTTCTCAACTCAAACTAAAAACAACAACAACAATAAATGATTGATAACACCTATAATGATCAATAAACCATCAACCAAACCAACATTACAGTGATTCCATCAATTGAAAGCCATCAACTTTTTAAAAAATTATTAGGCTTAAAAAAATATATAACAGCTTTTAAATTAAGTGAACTTCAAACAATCCCCACATAAACCCATAATAAAAAACATATTTACCTGTGCCCTTCCTGTCTTAACAGGTACAGAAATTGAATAAAGTTATCAAACAGTCTGCGCTGCCTGAATCATAAATTATATATATAATAATCCTTATTAAAGCTACAAAAGTTCTTTACTCAAGATCAGTGAGTAATTTTCTAATTTCCCTTTGTTCTTTTAACTTTACTGAAAGAACGCTTTATTCGCTGCTGGCCCTTTAAGAGCACCCGTTGCCGAGACGCGGATCTCACACGCGCCTCATAGCACAACTCTTTTCATCCATAGACTTTTCTTATGTTATGAAGATACTAGAAAAAACCACATTTTGGCATAATTGTGTGTGCTATTGTTCGTTCAAGCTCGAAAGAGAACTGTTTATTCTGGGCTGGCACACGGTCAGTGCATGCGCATTATGCGAGTCTCATCTATTCTAATCTAGGGCACTCACAGGCAGCTTTTCACTTCTTGTCGTGCAAAATGCGAAAAGGCATTTGAACCAATAAGAGGAGGATCTTGTAACACTAGTCAAAGGATGACAAAAAAGAAGAGATGCTGCGCTAATAGCCCTACTTTGTTTATTTCATATAAAATCGCGGCATTTTGCGTTATATAATTGCATAGGTTTGAGATCGCTATTACGACTGAATTAATCATGCAGCACTAATGCTTAGTGTATTCTAAAGGGCAATAAACTCCACTCCAGCAAGATAGTCATTTTATGCAAATCATAGACCTTTATGCCTTATCTACAAATAAAGTATAATATTGGGAACATTGATCTTGAAGAGAGTGTCGTCGTGTTACTGTCGCAACCGAACGCGACGCGCTGTGTGAATGCTGATGCATGGAGAATGACTGAGGCGAGATGACTTTCCGTTAACTTTAACTTAGAGACTAAAATATTAATTTTACCACACATTAAGCTATTGAATGACTTTAGAAGTCTTGGAATATAGTGTGAAAACTTGATTGTGCTTTACAGTTTTTTATGCCTTTAGTGGGGCTTAACAAAATAACACAATATGCAGAATGTCGGACGTCACTTATAGGCTAAACTGTTTTTATAGATAAAACTATTTACATTCGGCAGTCATGAAAACAAATCTCAGATAACGGTTGACTAGGTAACAATGTGTAATTTTGCGCCGGAGTTCTCCTTTAACTTACATTAGCTAGCTAACTACGAACGAGCTAACCAGATAACATTAACAAATTGACAAGCACTTACTGGGCAGAATATGGCTCTTCAAATGACGGACGAAATTGGAGGTTGTTGACTGTCCGCGATCTTAACGTTGCATGTCTTGCAAAGCGCTGTTCTTTTGCCATCTTGTTGTAAGAAATTCTTGAATCCAAAAGTGACGACGACCCTCGTTATCCCTCCGGCTGACATGTTGATGTGATCTGATGTAAGTGGGCGTGGTGTGCGCGTAAGGTATGAGAGGGCATGACTGATGATCTCTGATCCAGTCATGACAGCGCTATTCTCAGCCTGCGCTCCAGCTGGATCAACTTTATTTTTTTTTACATAATTTATATATTTTATATTCAAACTGAAAACATGATGTGATTAACACTCAAGTCATATTATTACATGCAAGTGTGTTTGATTTATGGACCAAATTTTCAGATCAAGTTTATGGACCAAGTTAATTTAATTAATAAACTAATTATATAAAACTATTAATGCACTACAATTAAACTGGTTATATGCCTTTACTTATAAAAAATAAAAAGCTTATTTAAAAAAATACCAGGCTTGAGGCATTTATTTTTTATGCAGGCCATACACACAGGAGTGAAATGGTTAAGACCCCTCCCCCTACAAACACACACACATACACAGACAAGCAAAGGCAGAGATGTAGGCTCAGATTGAGCAAGACCACATTCAAACAAACATATCTGACTTTCTGTGGGTCCTAGCTACTGATTGTCAATTAGAAAGTTGTCCGGCTCGAGGAGTACAATATACATACCGATTTTTGTAACTGTAGATAAAACTAACAACCCCACTTTTGTCAAAAGGTGGCGCTACTGAGCCCTCACCACGCCCGTTTCTGAAACTTTGCACGTGTCTACTGGCTAATAAATGTTATGTGTCTGTCGAGTTTCATGCAATTTCAAGCATGCTAAGGGTCTCAAAAGCATCCTAAAAGAATGGTAACGTTTGATGCGTCGCCACGGCAACAGTTTCAAAGATATCAAGAATCCATTCACAGGTCTACATCTGCCGTATGTTTACATTATACAGATGACGTTTGAAGCAAATCGGGTAAAAATAAAAGGGTGATATCAAAGCATTTTGAAAGTGACACACTTCCTGCTGCCAGTTGGTGGCGCTATAACTTTGACTCACAATAGTCACATCCATGTGATCGTCCTCTTACAGCGAACACACTGCTGAAGTTTCATCAAGATCAGTTAATGTATGCTGAAGTTATAACACACTTCCTGGTTCACGTTTCTCGCCATGATTTCGTTTCCTCGCCACGGCCAAACCGTTCGAGATATCAAAAATCCCCTCGCAAACTTTCATCCTCAATGTCTTGACTTCATGCTGACCGAGTTTTGTCGAATTTGGATCAAAGCTCTAGGAGGAGTATTTAACATTCCATTGCGAGCGTTTTACAAACAAACCTCAATAGCCGACTTCCTG
The DNA here is from genome assembly GCF_988280905.1 of Pimephales promelas. Classification (NCBI taxonomy): domain Eukaryota; kingdom Metazoa; phylum Chordata; class Actinopteri; order Cypriniformes; family Leuciscidae; genus Pimephales; species Pimephales promelas. Next base: position 13,130,978 of record NC_142786.1, on the reverse strand, counting down.
TTGGGCTGGGGTAAAAAGTAAAAGCGCGAGGTATAGATGAAACTATGAGATCAACATGTGCACAGAGTTTCATATTATTACATACAAACGTGTTTGAGTTATGGACCAAGTGTTCGGACCCCGTTCCAGGGGGGGCTGACGAGCCGCCCTGCCACGCCCGGGTACCAGCTTCAGCCCGGCTCTGATGGCCGCGGGTTCTGACCCATGTGCAAAGTTTCAAGAGTTTTCGAGCACGTTAAGGGCCCCAAAAATGCCCAAAAGGTTACAAAATAATAATAAATATAGCTGCGAGCAGCGATGGCGGGCCCAAGCCGGTGGCACCGCAACCCCGATGCCTTTAGTTACTTAAAGGCACGGGGATGGTGGTACCGCCGGCTTTGGCCCTTTATCGCTGCTCACAGCTATATTTATATTTAATATAAAGCCGGTGGCACCGCAACCCCTTGGTGCCCTAAGGGTTATTCTGCATGACGTGCAGAAACGTAACCCCCACTTTGTCGAAAAGAAGTGTGCTGAAGAGCTTGCATCAGTGAGGGTTCTGCTGGGCCTGTAATTGCTGCTCGTAGCTATATATATATATATATATATATATACACAGACGCATACATACATATTTATATATATATATATATATATATATATATATACACAGAGAATATTATTTGCTCTTTCATTAGAATGTTACCTTGAAAATCAATCATTTTAATTAAATCTCAACCAACAGAGAAATCCCCCTGCCCTCCCCTCCCCTCCCCTAACGTTTTAATTTATTCAGGTTTAATTACCAATGCAATCTTAATTTTATTTTAAAGCAAAGTATACATTTAAAAGATGTAGGTGCATATTTTGTCATTTAAAAAATATAAAATTGTTATGTAAAAAGACAAGGACTTTATCTTTTAATGCAGGAAAAATCATACAGCATAGCATACGATATAATATCTTAAGAGTAAGTACATCATTACAAATTAAGATAGTACATTTATTTATATATTTTGTAGTAGCCAATATAACAAGCAAGTACACTGCAGGGAATCGAACCCCACCCAAGTGGTTATCCTGGAGTACCATTACCAGTGTGTTTTTGCTTTTTGTTATTGTTTTGGCTATAAGGAAAAGCAAAAACTTGTATTAGCAACAGCATAGTGTAATTATGTTGATCTGGGTAGCATGAGATTAAACGGAAAAATAAAGTATAGTATGTGTTTTATGTGATTTTTTTGTTGAAATGTCAACATTTTTTACGATGGTTTTTGAAATCACAATATTGCAATAACAGTTATGTGTTGTTTGTAATAATTTTGTATATTCAGTATATTTACAGATAAATTAATTCAAATGTAATATAACCATAAATGTGTATTTGAATGTATTTGTCTTGTAAAAACTCGTTCAATATTTAATCAGTAAGCTATAACAAACTGTGGGTATTGGCATTTATTTATGGTGTAATATTGTGAAATGGTCTGAATTAAAGATTGAAGTTAGAAGTTATGAAGTTAGATTTACATATTAAGTATAACTGTATAGATAATGTTGTGTTATTCACATGCTGTTGCAATGCAAGAAAAACAAAACCTTTTTTGTTAAAATATGTGTGAATAGAAAAATAAAAATGAATGTACTTGTTTAGCAATGGTTAATTTTACATACTTGTAGAAATTGAATAATGAAAAATGGTGTAGAATTTTTTTAAAGTATTTAATTCATATGTATATTTTAAAGCTTTAAAAGGTACACGTAAATGTATAAAAGTAAATTAGGAACAGCATAATTAAGGTATAATAACATATAAATGTAATTAAGTAAGACATTATTTGTATTTATCTGAACTGTGTATCGCACAAAGGAATAAAATACCAAACACTGCAATTAATTATGCACATTCACAAAACACAGATCAGAACTGTGTGTTTCTGTAAATTTAATACTGGGAGGTTTGTTCAACACACTCTCCCTGTATATAGTAGCACACTAAATAACGCACAGAGAATTAAAATACCAAAACAGTTCAATTAATCACGCATAATAACAAAACACAGATCAGAACTGTGTGTTTCTGTAAATTTAATACTGGGAGGTTTGTTCAGCACACTCTCCCTGTATATAGTAGCACACTAAATAACGCAACAGAGAATTAAAATACCAAAACAGTTCAATTAATCACGCATAATAACAAAACACAGATCAGAACTGTGTGTTTCTGTAAATTTAATACTGGGAGGTTTGTTCAGCACACTCTCCCTGTATATAGTAGCACACTAAATAATGCACAGAGAATTAAAATATCAAAACAGTTCAATTAATCACGCATAATAACAAAACACAGATCAGAACTGTGTGGTTGTGTAAATCTAATACTGGGAGGTTTGTTCAGCACACTCTCCCTGTATATAGTAGCACACTAAATAACGCACAGAGAATTAAAACACCAAAACAGTTCTGTCTCGCAAATAGGAATAAAATACCAACAAAAAAACTGCAATTAATTACGCACAGACTAGAACAGCTAAACTGTGTGGTTTAACAAGGATCCAAAAGATAGAGTTAAGCTCTGTTCTGGGGGTCCCTATTTCCTTTACCATGTAATCAGATCTGTACATAATCGTATTTACCATATCAAGGTTTTACTACTGATTGATGTGTGTAAATGTAAGATATTATCTATAAGCTATACCTATGGAACAAGTTGTTCAACACTTTTAAACATGTAACTGTTGAAATGAACACAAAACTCCCTCGTGTGTGCTAAAGTAAACTGGCACAACACTTGTGTGCACAGAAAAGTTGTTAATATTCTTCACGTACACATGGTCAATTAAGGTTCCGTTTTCAGATGTTGGCTTTTCAACAAGTTGGACAAAGCCATGATCTGACATGAAAGAGCACAGGGAATTTGATTTCAATGCATCATTATTAAAGTCTCCCATAAGTATGATTTTATTGCAAAGTGAAGTCATTAAATTAATCAATTTACCTATATTATCTTTGAAAATGGATAAAGGATATGTTTGTGGCCTATAGACAACTCCGAGTAATATGTCAATTTCAGTGAAGTGTGTGAGCATGCACTCCAAGTTAAGATTTGGGAATGTTATAGTAGTGTTTTCCACACCACATGCTGTATATAACCCAACTCCACCATGTTGTTGAGCTTTCAAATCATTGAAAAGAGGACTATTGTTTGTGTATGCAGCTGATCGAGAAAGATTAACAAAGTTATAATTGTTTAAGTGCACATTTTCTGACTGATAGAAAGCAGGCAACCAAGTTTCAGTTAAAGCTATACACGTGGGTTGCAACTGTTGAACAGAAACCATCAAATCTTGTTTATGGCAATGCAAACTCTGTACATTTAACAAAAACACAGAAAAAGAGGTATTTGGAATAGTATAATCTAAATCATTATGCGTCATAAAAGACGACATTTCATTAATTGCCTCAAACACTTTTTCATTACAATAAATACTTTTTTCTTTGAAGTCTTTTATCGTCAAACCAGACAAAGTTCTTACACGACTTAATGCTACATAAGCCTGTCCTGCAGTGAAAACTCTTTTTAAACTAACAACAGCACTATCAACAGTTAAACCCTGAACTTTATGAACTGTGCACGCCCAAGCTAATTTTAAAGGAAATTGTCGACGAAGTCCACCTTTCGTACAAACGGTTTCTTCTTCTACATATATTGGTGTAGATTGAACCTCTCTTGTTGGTTCAGTCAAACACTGCTTACGTCTTTTCATCCCCACATTAATATCATCAAAACAAACGTGAATAGCTTCAGGTAATTTATTTTTATCTGAACGTGCAATATGTGTAACTGTGCCACAGACAGAATTTACTAATCCATCATTGATATCAATATTTTTAATCAACATGACGCATGCATTTATTCCTAAAAGCAACTTTGCTGCCAAGTTAGTATTATGAACTTTTACATGATGTCTAACAAGTAATTCTAATTTACCAGTCTGCTTGCTACGTGCAAAATCTTCAGCCTCTATAGTTTCAATATCATCGCAGATTTTAATTAATTGCTCTAGGTTGTGCTCATGGACTTCATCATTAGTAGAAAATATATGTAAAGAGTCGTTATTTTCATCATTATCACAACTTGATAATATTTCCAAATCTTCTTTTTTTAGTGGACATTTCCTGTTTCGCCTTCTTAGACGATTTAATAATTCAGCAAAAGTGCTGTCTTGTTGTCTAACAACCTGTGTCAATTCTACAACACTAAAATAATTCATCCATAAATCGATTCCTGGTACATCTACAAAGAGCGGTTTACCCTTCACGGGAGGTAATTGGAAGAAATCGCCAACAGCTATGACAGCAACATTACCAAAAATAGAAAAATCTCCAGTTTGCTTAATTTGTCTCAATCGTCCATGCATATATGTTAGCAGTTTATGGTCTACCATTGATATTTCATCTATAATTAATATTTGAAGGCTGTGGAATTTTGTGCGTAAAGAATTTAGCTTGTCTTCGCTCAAAGGGGTGTACGGCAACTTCACATTTGTGTTAATACAAAAGGTTGTATGAATTGTTGAAGTTTTTAGTTGGTACGCTGCAATGCCAGTTGGAGCGGTTAAAAGAACAGTAATGTCATCTGGGTGCAGAGACATTTGAGACAGTAATCTTGTTGCTTCATATTGTATGGCTTTAATTAAATGACTTTTTCCTGTACCAGCTCCGCCAGTAAGAAAGACATGAAATGGTTTTGGGTTTTCTCCTCTGATTTTATCCAAACACCACTGTCTAATTTTATAGAAAACAGCCATCTGGGTTTTGTTTAAAGAGCGAATTAAGCTCAAGCCATCTACACGATTCAGACAATTCTGTTTTTTTTTCTATCTGAGCATTTAGCTGATTGTTACATGCTAAATCTGGAATGCTCTCATGTCCCTCTATTTCCTGATCTGTTTCCAGTCTTACTTGTTTACACTCAAAACGTTATAATTGCTGTTCAGGACAAAGTGCACACCATGCATTTTCTAACACGTCCTCATTATGAACAGTGTTTTGTGCAGTGTCCAGCACATCTGCATCCTTTTCAAATAATGCTCTGTGTGTATTTACGACATGTTGTACTGATTGTGCTGAACCGTCGCTAAAAGACACTTCACCTTCCTTATAAAAATTTTCATAATTATTATATCCTGCTGGTTTCAGTTGACTATCTGTACGGTATGGAAGAAACAATTGTAATAAACTTTGATAAAATTTTTCAGGATTTTTTGTGACAGAGAATCGGGCAAAACGGACAATAGCAGGTTGAGTGCGTGTTCTCTTCACAATGAAACCTAAGTTGTTTTGCAACATAATTTTATTGGAACCCGACTGACTTTCGTACACTATTCGGTACTCTGATGCAAATGTGGCTAAGCACATATCATTAAAAATGTTCTGATTTGGTCTATTTTTGTAACGATCAACAAAACTTGTCATCCACATCTCTTCACTATTCAGATTTTGAGATTTCAACTTGTTTTGTATAACGCTAAGTGGCAAACTCATACGAACAGTATCGTCACCTGTAGGAATAAACTGAACCTTCCTTGAACACTCTTTTAAGTGCATATTGGTTAATCTATAAACTGCTTCCTGTGCACTAACCTCTCGATTGTGTAAATACACGGTCCCTAATTTTTTCAAAGCTTGTTTTGCATCCACATTACCCTGCGTTGTTGATTCTCGTTGGGCATTAGCTAACAACAAACCCATTTCTCTTTCAGATTTGGAAATGTAGGAAATGATATAAACAATGCAGGCATAAGCATCTGTGACATATTGAATGTCCATATTAGCGTTCCAGCACTGAAGGCTAAAATTATTATACTGATTAACCCACACTTCATTTAATTGTCGTTTTAAGACAATGTGTGTAGTATTATTTATGCACTTATATGCCATCTCAAACAATTCCTGATTTATACCAATACTAGTAAACAAACTTTGTAAAGAATCTATCTTCTCTTCTAAAACAGCTGTCTTAACTGCTGTCATTATGCCACGAGCATATTCTAAATTGACATTATCATTTATAGTTCCAGTTTTAGTTCTGTCTTGACAACTATTTGTACTATCACCATTATTGGGCACGTCTACCTCAGACTCATCTACTTTTCTTCGACAAATGAACGTCTTCATTGATGGTGGCTTTGGAAAGTTAAAACGACAGACTGTGTTTTTCTTTTTGCACGTTTTAGAATGATGCTTACTGTGACATTGCACCGATGTGACAATACTGTGCAAGTTTTCATTTTCAATGGGCACTTCACAAGTAACATATTTATCTATAAACTCAACAACCTCCTCATCAGAATTTTTATCTATTTGTGGAGCATTTTTGATCCAAAACAAACAATGAACATGGGGAGAACCACGTTGTTGAAATTCAACCCTATAAAAATAATCTACAATTTCTCCAATGGGGTGGACTGGTGACATGAGCACCTCTTTCAAAAAACAATGCCATCTAAAATCAAATATGCGAGCTGCAGTAACAGGATTACGACGTAAAAGCTCACATTTGTCTGCCCATTCCAGTTGATCTAAAGTTTCCTGTCTTCCTTCATTTTTTAAAATACTTGACATCAAATTTGTCCATCTCATATCAGCAGATGAAAATGAGCAAAACCAAGTTGGAATGCCTAACTGTCTTACCATAGCAAACAAATCTTTTTGCACACCTTGCCAGAATGATGGAGTGCCACGGATGGGCTTCAAAAACCTGTACCCTTCATCAAAATTAAGAACTTGCCTCAAGGATTCTGTGTCTTTAAACAGGTCATTTGGTATGGATTTACTACAGCCATGTCCTTTCCTTAGAGCAATAGATACACTAGACACTACCTGTTCAACTTCAGACAAATATTGTGCATAAAAAATGTATTCAACATTTTGCGCAAATCTTCCATCTGCATGCAAAATTCTATTATTAAAATAGCGTGACAATGTTAATCTCTGTGCCCTTTTGTCGCGATAAATTGAACAACCATGTGGAAATAAAACTGGAAAACATTTTGCCTCGTTTGTTTCATCTGCAAGCATTTTGACTGGATTATTCCCTTCAGCAGGAGCAATGTTCAAGATCCCATCAAAGTACTGATCAAGAACTTCTTGCCCAATATCTACAGGCTGTAAACACGTGTCCATATAGACACAGTGCTGTTGCCTATCATGTAACTCCTCATCAACTTGTAAATTTTCTGCTTCATTTTCTTCAATGTCATTTTTATCATCTTCATTTTGTTGCCTAGTAAACTCATTTAACCAATCATCATTAAAAACTACATCTGAATAAAATTTGTTGTGTTGTTTTAAGTAACATAATGCTTGTTTAATTTTATTTTTATCTACATACTGATACTTATAATGACCTTTATACGTTAATTTGCGCTTTAACTTAACACAAACGAAAGACCCCTCAGCGTCTGTTCTAGGCAAGACATTGGTTGTGTTTTTAACATTAGCTGGTACACAAGTCACAGGACCATGAACTCCATTTTGACCACCTTTTGGCAAAGCCAACATCTTCATAAATGGAATATGCAAAGAGATCAAATGTTGTTCTAAATTATTAAGGCAACTAAGCTCTTGTGGTATTGGTTGCAATTCCAGATTGTTAACAGCACTTTCTGCTGGCTTTTCTCCTTTTTTCAACTTAGAATGACAAGTATTGCAAATCCAAAGCTGACCTTTACATGAATTTGCTAAATTACAGGGAATATCACATTGTTCATCACACTTATGCAAAAAAATCTCTGTAATACATGAGTTGGCTACCAATGAAGTTGCAGAATTGTTATTGTAATTTTCTTTGTTACAACACAATACTTGCTGTCTAAACAACAATCTATGGCAAACACAACAAACAAACTCTAACCCAGAACTAACTTTATCGTGAAACTGTTTTCTGACAAAATCAGAAACCTGCTGATTTAGTTTTAATTGTTCTCTTTTTATCTTGTTAATTCTTTTTACATTTGTTTTGTGTAATGGGTTGCTGTGATACTTTAAGTTACTGGCTTCTTTTACAGTGTGTCTGTGCTTTTCATTATTATGGTATCTCTCCCTGTTGTATGTCTTCATTTTATTCTTATGTTGCACAATGAGCCTGTATTTCAGCCTATGGTCCTGTTTAACTTTAACCTTATGTTGCTCATTCAGCCTATATTTCATTCTATTGTAGTGTTTAGCTTTAACCTTATGTTGCTCATTAAACCTGTATTTCATCCTATTGTAGTCTTTAACTTTGACCTTTTGTTGCTCATTTACACTGTATTTCATCCTATTATAGTCTTTAACTTTTTCTTTATGTTGCTCATTAAGCCTGTATTTCATCCTATTGTAGTCTTTAACTTTGACCTTTTGTTGCTCATTTACACTGTATTTCGTCCTATTATAGTCTTTAACTTTTTCTTTATGTTGCTTGTTTTCCAAATATTTTATTTTACTTGCTTGTTTTAATGACTCATTATATAAAACATTTGTATGATATCTTGTTTTATTTACAGTTTTGACATGTTGTTGAAACTCTGTATTTCTATGATACAACTCTTTGATATGGTCTTTATTCAAACGTTTTTTAACATTAGTTTTACTTTGAACTCTTTTTAGTGAATAATAATGCTTTAAATATCTGCTCCTATTAACAGATAAATCATTATTTGTATCATGACCAACATAAACTGTATCTTCGTGTTTTATGTTATCTTTCTTTTGCTTTACACTGTGTCTTGTGCATATTTTCCCATCATCTTGTTTTTCATTCTGACACAACTTATAGCAAATCTGGTTATCAGGTTGTGTCACACAAATAACAACTTCATAGTGATTTTCATTGCAATGTTTTAAATATATCCCTTGGCTACACATCCTTTTGTGCATACAACTGTACTTTAACCATCTTTCATTATGATATGTATAAATATCAACTCCAAAATAATTAGCGGTGGATTGAATTTCCACTTCTGTGGCCCATGATCCTACAAACTTCATTTTTGAATTTGACAAATAATCTTCCATAGATGTATACTGACATCTTAAGAGATTACTGTATTCCACACTGTGCAATTCCATGTGCTTTACGATTGCAAGTCTAACTGCTCTATGAGCTTTTTGTGTGCCACACACAGCTTGTGCCACTGCTCTGAAGAAACAATTCCCATCACCTACAATACTGATTGTTTTACAAGGACTGCCCAATGGTCCAATTTTTGTTGGCAAAAGAACATTTTCACCATGGCACTCTAAATTAAGGTTCTCACTTAATTTTTGCTTAACTTCATGACACAGTGGATTGAAATCAAACATTCTGTTAATTCCACTTCCTAAACAAACTACATCTGAATTGTCAGAAATGTCAACATTTGATTTGCTAACCTCAGTCCAGTCCTTGAAACATTTTTTCTGTTTTTTCACAACTACACATTTTTTGTTTTCTTCCAAACTCACTTTTGAACCCTGCAATTTCCTTTTCTTATTAAGACACTGCTGTTTTTGTGGATCACGGACAGTTGCTTTAATGCTTTTAACTTGATGTACACAAATGCCACTTAATTCAAAAACCTTCTGGTTTCCTCCAATACAACCAGACAAATTTTCAATGTGCCTTAAAACACAGCTCAGTGTTTTGTAATATACAACCACACTAAAACCATTCCCATCAATCATCCCAGTACAACTACGTGCATGAGAATCTACTATAGCAAACTGTCCATTTTGCTTAATAATACCACAGGTATAACCATCTAAAGTTAAAAAGCATGTATCATATTTTTCAAACATTGATTGTAAACCATTAAGCAATGTTACACATGCACCAGACAAAATAAATTCTTCGTCAACCACATCTACAAATCCAGAAACAAAGTCGCCATATTCAAATTGAAATGCATTTGAATTAAAAGTGTATTGTTGAGGAAGATCTTGAATGCACAACATCTTGTCCTCCGTTGGATCACTGATTGAACCACTTTGACGTAAACTGGTATACAAGCTGTCACCATCAATCACAACATTATCTAAATCTTTTTTTCGCCATGAGAACACACTACGTATGCTGTGTTTTGCCATTGCAGCCAAAGTAATTGCCACACATTGTTTTCCTGCCCACTGGAACTGGTCATCGCCCTGATGAAATGATCCACGAATGCTACAAACACTTCCTCTTTCATTTGATGTAGATGGCAGGCTTTGTTCAGTATCTTTGACTGTACATGGACTTATTTCTCCAACAACATCCCTAAGGTCAAAGGATTGTATATCTGATGAGATGATGTCTATGTTAATACCACAAATGCTAAACTTATCTGAAGATAAGCTTGTCATTAAATTATCCATGTGAAAAACTAGGTCTTGCCAGTTTGTGTTAAAAACAACAACTGATGCACCAATGTCAGAGCCTAAACCACATGCGTTACGGACATTACAGTCTACACGATAGTGCACATGTCTCCATTTATGGTCATTAAACAATATTCATGACTGAACAGCATCTCTTGTACTTTCTCATACAGCTCGTTTTTTGATCCATCCAATGCCTTTCCTACTTTTACATTGAATGTTTTATTGAAAACATTATATTGCCCAGTAAAATTATGAAGAAACTGACGGCCTCCATTAGGCTCGGCTTTCATGTCCTTAACTAACTCTCTTCCCTTATTATGAATGTCTTCAAGATCTGATTTCTTCCATGTACACACATTATGTATCTTGTGCTTGACTATTGAAACTACACTGCAGGCTACACCTGTAAGGTCTTCATTTACTTCAGCAGACCGCAATCTTACCTCATTGCCTGCAACGATGCCAGATACATCTGGACACACACAAACAGGGGAAATAGAGGTATCAGTCTTACTTTTGTTGTTAAAGGATGGACGCCGCTTACGAAATCTCTTCAGATTAGGCATCTAAGGAAAAACATAAGATCACATTAAAATTATAAAAATATAATAATGTGCTTTAACACATACATTAATATTCAAAATAATACATCATGCATTTATTATCTTTATACATTTCAATAAAAAACAGAATTGCTTCACATTTTTTTAAGTCAAAGACCTGAATAAATAAAAAATAATAATACTGTACATTAGTGGTGTGTAATATTGACTTAAAAATTATATCAGAACTTTGGAAAGTTTGTTGATAATGTGTTTTTGTGGTGGAACCATGGTTTGTTTATGTGTGTTGTGATAGCTAACTAATGAAGACATTAATATAATTCATATTCTATGCGGTGGTCAAGTCACAGTAGTGACAGAAATTACATTTTTATTAAGGGGCAATATTTCTAACCTTAAAGATTTTCAAGGGGCATTTTTTACGACGAGCTTCTTGCCGACTCTCGATTTATTCTTATTTGATTGGTTTAATAAACACGCCAATCACCAGAAAAGATGTTTATCTTCATTTGGCTCAGAAACATTATTGTTGCTGAACTGGTACTTTTAATGCACACATACATGTTAATAATAGATACATGAATAAATAAATCATGATTGCTGTGCACCATTACACTGACTATATGCGCCAGTACTGAATTTCGAGGTGGTGTGTTAAGAAAGAAAATGTCTGTGTTTTCAGTGCATGTATCCTGCTGATCAGGCCTGTAATATTAATGCTGCTGAATGTAGGCCTAGTATGTGAAAGAACCAAATCGCTTACCACAGCTTGTGAATGCATACCTTCAGTCTAGGGGTCTAACAACTAAAAATCAAGTCAGGAATCTTGGTGTGTCTCTAGATTCAGACCTTAGTTTCAGTAGTCATGTCAAAGCAATAACTAAATCAGCATACTATCATCTGAAAAATATTTCAAGAATTAGATGCTTCCAGTCAAGACTTAGAGAAACTTGTACATGCTTTCATCACCAGCAGGGTGGATTACTGTTATGGCCTCCTCACTGGCCTTCCTAAAAAGACCATAAAACAGTTGCAGCTCATACACAACGCTGCTGCCAGGATTCTGAGCAGGACCAAAAAGTATGAACACATCACACCAGTCCTCAGGTCTTTACACTGGCTGCCAGTTACATTTATGATTGATTTTAAAGTATTATTACTGGTATATAAATCATTCAATGGGTTAGGACCTCAATATATTGCAGATATGCTCACTGAATATAAACCTAACAGATCACTCAGATCATTAGGATCACATCAACTAGAAATACCAAGGGTTCACTCTAAGCATGGCGAGTCTGCTTTTAGCTATTATGCTGGAACCAGCTTCCAGAGGAGATCAGGTGTGCTCCTAGTAGTCACATTCAAATCCAAACTCAAAACACTTAATTTTAGCAATGCATTTACTGAATGAGCACTGTGCCACTGTTCGTCCGACTGTTACTGTACTTCATTTTATTTTTGATTCTAAACTGTAGCAAACTCAGATCAGAACATCAGACTGTTCTGACTCACTAATATCTTTTTTAACTAGACTTTACTCACAAAATCCATTGGCTTGCCGTATCCACAAGTTTCCGAGGGACGGTCCAGTAAAAAATAAAGTGGGTGAAACTTCCGGTGACGCGGCGGAAGTAGCATTCCAATGGTATTTTGTGTGTTAGTTAGCGAAGAGGCTAGCTGTTTTTCGGAGAATTATTTTACAATTTAAAGACGCAAATCTTTATGAGAGATGTCGTTACGGGGCTCAGGGACAACATGTGCTGTTCGCGGTTATATGTATAACCGGACTAAACTAATTCAGTGGCTTAAACGTGATTGTTTTGAACATAAGCTGAAAACGAAATCTGAGTGATCCTGCCAGAGCCCGTCTCTGATCCTGCCAACGACTGTAGTTTCCATCACCTCCCAAAAGACGACGAATCTTCCTGTGTACATTTGTTTAAATTCTTAATATTCTACAAACTCTATCAGCATGTGATACTGTTAGCTACTGATGTTACACCTAAACTCAGGATCAAAGCCTGTGTTGACAGAATACCAAATGTGCCAGTTAATGTATTCAAGCAGCACATTCATTTATAGTTTTGAATAAACTCCAAAGCACAATGACTAAGTGTAATTTTTTATTTTAATTGTTTGTCAGCTCGCACAACTGTCTGTCACTATGCCTTGTCTTGATGAGTATTGATTATTAATGTTATTATAATACTCCCAATCAACTACTGCGGAGGTACTGTTATTTCACCCTTTTGAATTTCGTTGAGGTTGTGTTCCCACATCGTTAGCTAGTTTGGATCGCTATAACTTGAATGACTGTCAACTGTTGAATGAACGAGTGTTAAGCATGTCAAATCGCGCTTTGTTTACTTCCAACCGGAAGTCGCGCCCACTTTTGACTAGGGCTGAACGATTTTGGAAAATAATCTAATTGCGATTTTTTAACCAATATTGCGATTGCGATTTAATATGCGATTTAAATAAAAAAGTTATTTACCTTCTGTATTAGTCGACAAAGACAAGCAATAAATCATTGTACAGTAGGGATGGGAATCTTTAGATAGCTCATGATCCGATCTACTTTTTTTCTTATTAATTAATCTTAATAACTCTTAAAATGTGTATTTAATTACATGTGTAAAAACACATACTTTAAAAAAATAAATATATATATTTTTTAATTAAACCAATTAGTTAAATAGGCTATATAAAATAATATAGCTTCAAAATATAAAAGCTAGTAAATAAAGAGAAACAAAAAAAACATTACAAGCAATAAACAAAGAGTGGTCTCACTCTCAGTATTTAAAAGTAGGCTGTCTGAATGTTTTTCATTCAAGAGCTGGAGTGATTTCCCCTCAGTTTAGATACGATTGAAATTGTAAATGTGGTTTGTCCTGTTGGTTTAAGATATAACTGACCGTGTTTACATTAATTTCGCGTCATAAAAGCATTTTGACATACAACATTTACCAATGAGTCACTCACGGCCGCATGCACGAGCGCTCTTCACAAAGCACGCGTTAGTATTTTAAAATGAAAGCAGCCTTCTCAGTGATTTTCATGGTTTTAATATATAAGCCAACTGCATTCCAAAAGACATAAATAATGCCTCTGTGAAGCATTTGTAAAGAAAATTCCCGCGGGAGAGAACGCGCACTGCAAGAGTAACGTTGTAACATCAAGCAAAGCGGCAAAACCTGTTCAATGAACCCACGAATGTCCTTGTAATTCGGTTCAATCCCGAACTTTATGAAATAACGTTACTATGTTTTGGAAGGTTCGAGCGGTGTCGTGTGTGTGAGTGAGGAAGAGAGAGAGCGAGAGAGAGAGAAAATAGAAGCAAGCAGATTCAGAACACGGTTCGTTTCTGAAGCACGCGCAGCGTCATCACGCATCTGTGTTTAAAAACTAAGCTCAGACTCGATTCTGAAATTCTCTGAATCGATCCAAAATTGTTGAGGAGAGAATAAATAACACAATATCACATACATTAAACACAAACTATTCTTTTCTGAACGCCAGAACGCGTAGCGTGGCAAGTTGATGCTTTATCTTGCAGACTGCTTTTCACGTGTCACATGACCAGTGTAATCGCAGCTCTTGCGATTACAAAATCGCGTTTCATCATATCGCGATTTTATCGCAAATGCAATTAATCGTTCAGCCCTACTTTTGACGCAAGGCCTCATGGGGCGTAGGAAACTTGTGGATATGAGCAATGAAGGGGTAATACTTAATGCTGTCCACTAGAGGGGGCGACATGATAATACGTCTTCTCTACTGTCTTTCCCTGTTTGCATCAGTTTAAATGACAAATAAAAGCATTATTAAGCAATCATGATTTATTTATTTAGTAATTTATTTATTTATTAATTAATTCATTTATTTATTATTTAAAATGTAGGCCTATGTGTGCATTAAAAGTAGTCTACCATTTCTGCAACGAAAATGTTTCTGAGACAAATAAAGATACAGATGTGTTATGGTGATGTTATGGTCTTTTAACCAATCAGATAAGAGTAAATCGCTACCAAAGGGTTTTTAGCTTGCTGAAAACTCCAGACACTCTGCTAAAGATGCTGTGCTTAATAGTTTATTACTTAACCGGCTGCTCAGCGTTTTTTCGAATACTATTTAGGACGGATAGTATGCGAATTGTGACGCAAAGACTTTTTGGTATTAAAACAAGTGCTGTAGGCTACAAAATTCCAACTCGCGGACAAATCACACGCCCCTTCGTGTGCACGTGCCTCTTACATAATGTGCGCTAAAGAGAGTTTGAATGCATTTCCTTTGCCGTATGCGTTTACCGATTGATTTTTCACACAGCAAGCACCCAGATTCTGCATGAAAGCTTTGTCATTTTACAGAGTTTTGAGCACAATTGAAAATAAAAGATTATTTTGAAATAATTTATTTTCTGAAAATAGTGATTTTCTAGAGTGTAGAAATTATAAATAAAGTAGCCTAATACATAAAACCCTTGAAAGAGAAATGACACCAAAACAGGGATTTCTTTTCCTTTTTTTTTTTTTTTACCTGAAAATTATGCTCCTTAACTGTTGACCGATACATTTCTTGGTAATTTTTAATATAGCTTACTGGGGAGGAGACCTATCATTAAACGTTTTAGTTTCAATCGTCAGAAATAATTCATACTATCATTGTTGTTCATTTTAAAGTTCTACAATATGTAACAATAATAATACCTACATTATAATATCATCTATGTGCTTAAGAGATGGTATTAAACGTGCAATAGACATTAATAACCCAGAACATTTGTAAATTGTTCCCAAACTTTAGTAAGTTTAAGTAAAACGTTATAGGCCTACATAAATTATCTGTATTATTATACATATTATAGATCTGTAAGTTAAACTCCTTGCTTCTTTGTCTTGTGGAAATTAAAAAATGAAAACTTCCTGCAGCTAAATGCAGACAAAACAGAAACATTGATCATTGCCCCTGAGGATGTAATCCCTGGGATTAAACAATACTTGGGTGATCTAGGCCAGTCTGCTAAGCCAAGTCTTAGAAATTTGAGAGTTATCCTCGACAAAGACATGTCGTTAGTGCAGCACTGCAAGCAGCTGACGAGAAACTGCTTCTTTCAATTAAGGAAAATCTCGAAACTTAGAAATATGGTTTCAAGAAATGATTTAGCTTATGCCTTTGTGTCTTCGCAGTATAGATATGCAACTTCATGAGACTGTGTTGGTCTTCGCGTTTAGACTATTGTAATAGTTTATTCTTATGCCTAAACCAGAAGGAGCTCTTTCGACTGCAATTAGTTCAAAACTCTGCAGCCAGAATTTTAACACGTACAAATAGGAGGTCTCACATATCCCCAATCCTAAAAGAACTTCATTGGTTACCAGTGTCTTATAGGATAAATTTTTAAATTTTGGTTTTAGTTTTCAGAGCTTTACATGGCCAGGCTCCCCTTATATTAGTGACCTAATTCAGCGTTATGCCCCTGTGCGTGCTCTGAGGTCTGTGGATCAGAACCTGCTGACGGTTCAACGCACTCGCTACCGTACTAGAGGTGACCAATCTTTTCAGGCAGTTGCCCCTAGGTTGTGGAATGACCTTCCACCGTCTATGCGCTCCTCTGATTCTGTTGATGTCTTCAAATGCAGACTTAAGACACATTTATTTGTTCAGGCTTTCAATTAGCTACCTGTGAGTTGATATGATCATGTACTGTCTATGTTTTTATTGTGTGTATTTTATGATATAAATTGTTTTTGTTGTGAAGCACTTTGTGGCCCTATACCTGTGAAACACTATAAAAAATGATGTGTTGGATTTACTTAAAATATATATGCACCATTTTTGCATCATACTTTTTAAGTAATCCCAACTTGGAATAATTTTACTTAAAATTAACAAGAAAATCTTTGTTATATGTGTATACTTAATTATTTGAGTTCACGCAACATTCTTTACTTAAAAATGTATGCATCACGTTACATATATTTTTAAGTAAAGAATGTCACGTGAACTAAAATATTTAAGTTTATTTTATGTAAAATTATTCCAAGTTAAAAATTTACTTAATTAAATGATTACGGATTACTTAAAAAGTATGACGCAAAAATGGTGCATATATCTTTTAAGTAAATCCAACACAGTGCAGGCCATGTGAGATCAAAACAAATCTTAGTTCTGTTTACTTAACATTTAAGCTCATTTATATATAAAAATAAGACAATTAAATCAGTTGAACCAACCATTTTAACTTATTTTAGATCTTCAGCTTACATGTCTTAAAATAAATTAAACATGCAAATCACACACAATAAAGCATTTCACTTTATTATTTATTTTTTACCCAAAACTTTTAAATTGCATCTTAAAATATATTAAAATAGAAAATAGTTGTTAAAATAATAATAATAATAGTCACAATATTACAGTTTTTTCTTGGATCAAAGAAATGAAGGCTTGGTGGGCAGATGATATATATGCCTATTTAGTTAATTAATGACTTTTGTCCAGAGGTTTTGAACGAATCTCTTCAAAAACATTTTAACAGTAACTACTGGAAAACAGTAAAGATCTACAATCTTTATTTGAAGCTAAACTTTTGTTTAAAGGGTATTTACTTATTTTGATAATAATTTTGAAGGTTTAATTTACTGAATTGTCGCTGTCATTTGGGAATAATATTGTGCTAGAATAAAGATTGCCATTATTTAATGATAAATTGTGCACACGGAGCTGTAGGCAATGTGTTTTTGAATGTAATATTTATGTTAACGTTACCAAACGTAGGCTAACCCGCGCCCAAAGCCCCATTCCCCGCGATCCATATATAGATAGAGAACATGGGAATTGGTAAATATGCAAGGTACATTTGTTTTATCCAAAAACAACTCGCTAATAAAGTAGGCCTATAATCTAGGCTATCCGTGGGGGAGAAAGCGCCGTCCGAATTGGTAACCGAACGCGTCAGACTCAAACACGTCGCGTCTAGTTAGATGCTTGAATCTTCTGCAGCCCGCACAAGTTCAAATTTTTCTACCGAGGAAGACGTTCGCGGCAAACGACTCACCCAATTCGCGACGCCCGGTGCGAATGATGCGTCTTTGCATTGACTATGAATGTAATCTGCTATCGCAAATAATTAAATTCACGTTCTGTGTGAACACACCATTAATGCATAAGCCAACATCATGGTCATCTATTTTGAAAAAACACAATATACTCTTCAAATAGGCTACTCGCGTGCAAAACACTTATTTCATTCATTAACATGTAGACTACAAACGTTTACATTCGTAACACGTTTCTAATTGTTGATGCAAAATTTGTAGCAATTCTGAAATTCAGTTAAAAGTAAATTTCTTGACCAAAAATGCAATAAATGATCATGTGTAGGCCTAAGTACAAAAAATAAGCTTACCTCTTCTCAACGTCTTCACATGTGCTGTGAAATAAAATGGCTTAAAATTTTTGTCTGGATAGGCATCACGGGAAATTGCATATCACGTGGCTCATAGTACTTAAAATGATATGCTAGATTTACTTAATTTTGACGCAAGTTGACATGCCTTATGTATTTTTCATTTTATTTATACATACATTTGAGTGCACCTAGTAACTTATATTTTTGTGTTACACACACTATGTTAAGTAAATGTTGAAAAGTTATGAATACTTAATTTTTTATGTTTGATCCAATTACTTTTATAAGTAATGGTTGTTCGGCCAACAAATCGTTTTTCAAATTATAAACAGAGGAATGAATAAATATACAGATAACAAGAAAAAGTCCGAGAGATATAGCCTAGTAACACAATACTTAGCTAGCTATAGCTATTTCTTAAATAATTTGAACAGCTCTCATATTAACAACTATAACTGTTTTAGACTTAAAATAGCTTTTGCAGGCATGTCACTCTTAAATGTCAGAGAAAAGGACCGAATCAGAGATGATTTTAATAGAAAATTGTACTTTGCATGTTATAGGTTACTGTAAAAACACATAATCATAGTTGATTTAAGTTTATCATTATAAAAATATTTTAATTGCATGTATATAGTGACCAAAATGACCACGGTTATACACAGAATCTTGTTCAAATAGCCTAATATACAATGAAATCAATTCACATAAAAAGTTGTTCAAATAAATTTTGACAAAAAAGGTTTTATAAAAAGATAAGCCTCACATATTACATCATTTAAATAATCTTTATAAAAAATTGAGTTAATAAAGATACATTCCTGACATTTATAATGCACATAAGCTTATATTTTTTTAATTAGCCTAATAGTAAAATTCGGTCCGATTTGGCCATGGCTGTCATTGCTACAATGCACTGCGCTCTCCACAAAGACAAAGTTTTAGTAGCTAATGTATTTCCACCACAGAAAAACGCTTGCTGTTGCTCCGCTAAAAGATTTATTTACGGAGAAGGGAAAAACACCCACGTGTTTGGGTGCACGCACTTCCATATAGCCTACTGAAAAATAGCCTACAATTTTTCATCTAGCTGCTCCTGGAAAATATTAGTGCGTCACTTCAACGGAACATAACAGAATACAATTTAAAGAAACAAAGAAGCAGTGACGCGAAATGTTTCACATAGGCCTAAATGAGCCGATCAACAAAATTAAGGAAGAAAACCGTCTATTTGCTGTGTTTAAGTTCATTTGAATAACATTGTTTATATTGTGAGACTAAAAATATAAAAACAACCATTTAATTGTTTTGAATAATTTCTTAATCTGTAGCCTATGGTCAGTAGCCTAGCTTATTTTAGTGTTTTTTTCTGCTGTTAAAAGGTAAAACACATTTATGATCTAACATTAAAAAGCTAATTTTAAATGATTGTTTTAAAAAAACACAAAATCACATATACCGTGATAATAAATCTCTTTAGCCTAATTGTAAAAGTCGAGATGTCTCACACAGCAAGCACCCAGATTCTGCATGAAAGCTTTGTCATTTTACAGAGTTGAGTACAATTGAAAATAAAAGATTATTTTGAAATAATTTATTTTCTGAAAATAGTGATTTTCTAGAAAGTAGAAATTATAAATAAAGTAGCCTAATACATAAAACCCTTGAAAGAGAAATGACACCAAAACAGGGATTTCTTTTCCTTTTTTTTTTTTTTTTTTACCTGAAAATTATGCTCCTTAACTGTTGACCGATACGTTTCTTGGTAATTTTTAATATAGCTTCCTGGGGAGGAGACCTATCATTAAACGTTTTAGTTTCAATCGTCAGAAATAATTCATACTATCATTGTTGTTCATTTTAAAGTTCTACAATATGTAACAATAATAATACCTACATTATAATATCATCTATGTGCTTAAGAGATGGTATTAAACGTGCAATAGACATTAATAACCCAGAACATTGTAATTAACTTTAGTAAGTTTAAGTAAAACGTTATAGGCCTACATAAATTATAAACAGAGGAATGAATAAATATACAGATAACAAGAAAAAGTCCGAGAGATATAGCCTAGTAACACAATACTTAGCTAGCTATAGCTATTTCTTAAATAATTTGAACAGCTCTCATATTAACAACTATAACTGTTTTAGACTTAAAATAGCTTTTGCAGGCATGTCACTCTTAAATGTCAGAGAATAGAACCGAATCAGAGATGATTTTAATAGAAAATTGCACTTTGCATGTTATGGGCTACTGTAAAAACACATAATCATAGTTGATTTAAGTTTATCATTATAAAAATATTTTAATTTCATGTATATAGTGACCAAAATGACCACGGTTATACACAGAATCTTGTTCAAATAGCCTAATATACAATAAAATCAATTCATATAAAAAGTTGTTCAAATAAATTTTGACAAAAAGGTTTTATAAAAAGATAAGCCTCACATGTTACATCATTTAAATAATATTTATAAAAGATTGAGTTAATAAAGATACATTCCTGACATTTATAATACACATGAGCTTATATTTTTTTTAATTAGCCTAATAGTAAAATTCGGTCCGATTTGCCCATGGCTGTCATTGCTACAATGCACTGCGCTCTCCACAAAGACAAAGTTTTAGTAGCTAATGTATTTCCACCACAGAAAAACGCTTGCTGTTGCTCCGCTAAAAGATTTATTTACGGAGAAGGGAAAAACACCCACGTGTTTGGGTGCACGCACTTCCATATAGCCTACTGAAAAATAGCCTACAATTTTTCATCTAGCTGCTCCTGGAAAATATTAGTGCGTCACTTCAACGGAACATAACAAAATACAATTTAAAGAAACAAAGAAGCAGTGACGCGAAATGTTTCACATAGGCCTAAATGAGCCGATCAACAAAATTAAGGAAGAAAACCGTCTATTTGCTGTGTTTAAGTTCTTTTGAATAACATTGTTTATATTGTGAGACTAAAAATATAAAAACAACCATTTAATTGTTTTGAATAATTTCTTAATCTGTAGCCTATGGTCAGTAGCCTAGCTTATTTTAGTGTTTTTTTCTGCTGTTAAAAGGTAAAACACATTTATGATCTAACATTAAAAAGCTAATTTTAAATGATTGTTTTAAAAAAACACAAAATCACATATACCGTGATAATAAATCTCTTTAGCCTAATTGTAAAAGTCGAGATGTCTCACACAGCAAGCACCCAGATTCTGCATGAAAGCTTTGTCATTTTACAGAGTTGAGTACAATTGAAAATAAAAGATTATTTTGAAATAATTTATTTTCTGAAAATAGTGATTTTCTAGAAAGTAGAAATTATAAATAAAGTAGCCTAATACATAAAACCCTTGAAAGAGAAATGACACCAAAACAGGGATTTCTTTTCCTTTTTTTTTTTTTTTTACCTGAAAATTATGCTCCTTAACTGTTGACCGATACGTTTCTTGGTAATTTTTAATATAGCTTCCTGGGGAGGAGACCTATCATTAAACGTTTTAGTTTCAATCGTCAGAAATAATTCATATCATTGTTGTTCATTTTAAAGTTCTACTTTTTAGAAGTTCTTCATTTTAGAAGTTTTGGCATCTGGGCTGGTGTTGTGATCGATGAGCGGTTAGGGCCGGTCTTGTGTGGGACACCGAACTGTCATGCTCAGGTTGTGCAGCTGTCAGTTGTGGTGGCTGCTTGGTGTTGTCGCTTTGTGATGCGACAGTGAGCTCTGTGGTCTGATGCTGACGAGCAGTGTTCTGGGTGTCTGGCTTGGGTCTTGCGCTGAGACATAGGATGTCTGACTTGTCTCCTTGTGATGTCTCGTGCCGAAACGCTTTCAGCACCTTCAGGATTTCTGCCGTCTGTGACGTGGCTGCACTGTTGTTATCTGATGTGTGCTCAGACTTGTGCTTACCAGTGGCGTGTTGAGAGGGTACCGCTCTGGGCTGGTTGGGCTTGAGTCTCTTGGTGCTGGGCGGTCCATTCTGGGTCGCCGGCTGGCTTCCAGAAATGTTTCAGAGCTCTTGCTCTGGGGCGTTAGATGAGCACCATGACTGTTGTGTTGCCCTCTGCTGGCCTGGAACGGTTTAACTCTCAGTGAAGGTGTTTGTGATGTATGGGGTGCCTTCTAGGGGCAGCTCTGAGTCGTGCTCAGAGACAGGTTAGTCTGAGGGTTTTTACACAGTCTTTTCGGACAAAGTCTTTGCTTAATGTGAGCTTTGCGGGCCCAGTCTCGTAGCTGAGGTAGACAGGCTACAAGCACAGGCCAGGGTGCTTATCGACTAACTCACTGTGGGATGCAGGTTTTAAGGGAACAAAGTTCTGAAACTGGTATCCTTTTCATACCTGATGGTTTGCTTCTCGAAGTAGGCTTGCCGAAGTCGGTGGAGTTTCAAGTCGGTCTTACTTGATGTCCCCGGCGGTGATAACCCTTGGTCTGATTCTGGATCAGGGAGTTAAGCGGTCATTGCCGCTTCAACGGCAACAGCCGGTCAACAGCTGGTGGTCCATTTTGACAGTCTCTGTTTGACGATCTAGGAAGCTGTGCACCTCGCGACTGGACGTAATCCATATCAAGCAGAATCTGTTTCATGCAGTCATGTTGGTTAGACAGTTTGCAAGTGAAAGTCTTGTCTGCATGTCGTGGGTAGATGTAGGGTCCTGAGTGAATCTTGGGACCTTTCTGGTTAGCTTTGTTGCATCCTTTTTGGAGCCATGCCGTGGTTTGGGGCAGTGGTTCCTTGGCAGGTTGAGGTCGGTTTAAGCAGGGGCTCTGTGGCATTCTGGCACACTTGTTGTGAGTGACTAATGCATGGCCCTGAAAGTTCAGAACTACTGCTTAATAAGTTAGTTAAGTGTTTAGCATAAAGCTAAGTGTCTCTTGTGTCCTTGTCTTAGCTGTGCATGTTAGGGCTAAGTGTTGTGTGGTTCCGAGCGTATTTCCTGGAAAGGACATATCCGAGATGAAATAAATAACATAAGGTGGTCCTTATGACTAAATTATTTCTCTGGACTTAGCTGGTGGTCCACTATGGCTCGACGAAGTGAACAATAATAGGAAAAGGACCGCTTTCTTATTTAAATTCTGCTTATTATCGACCCTCAGGACTCTAGTAGTGCCCTAGTAAATTGTTGAAATTACTTGCGTTGCAGGGTCACAAACGAGTGCATTGGTTGAAACTAAGCCAAAATAACAAATAAGGGGGTCTCTGTTTCCTTTCTGGGCCCTATTGGGAATAGAACCACACTTGGACAAGAGAGGAAATGAAATTAAATCATATAGATGACCTAAGGGAATAGCTGCTTGCTATTATCATCAAGGTCGAAGGAATGAAATAATCAAGGAGGCAAAATAAAATTAAAATTAAAGCAAAAGGAAATAAAGTGATCAAAACACGGGAATGATCTGAGGTCAAGAGTGTTCAGTGGCATTAGTGACTAAACTTTGGATTTGCTTTGATCAACACTATAGTGGGTTGTAGCGGTTGGGTGTTCAAAACCACATTGTGTGTCCCTCCAAAGCTTTAGTCAACATGCCGATGAAAATTCCTACGGTTACACGCGTTATTCTGTAGTTAGTTACGCAGTTTTCATGTAGTTAAACTTAAGTTTAATTAACAAGGCATCTGCGAAGTTCGTCCTTAACGGTTAGCAAGGAAAATTCCTAACCCTGTGAAGGTAAACTTTAGCTAATAAGAATGGTAAACATGGAAAGTGAGTAATTTAAAACCCTAACTGGTGTTGAGAAAGTATTCTAGAATACTTTGCACTGTGGAACACGAGCGGTGAGTAAGGGTTCACGTAAATGATGCTAACTGTTAACTGCGGAGGTTATTCAGCTTAGCCTATGTTGGATGGGAGCTACGTTAGGTTAGCTTAGCCTAAGTTAGCTTGATGCTAAGCTAGGTTAGCTTAGCCGGAGTTAGCTTAGTGCTGGGTTAGTTTAGCTTAGCCTAAGTTAGCTTGATGCTAGGCTAGCCACCCAGGCTGGTTTGTTTACAAAAGTGACATTACAAGGTAACACTTCCTATGACAAGTTGTTGTCATGGGAACCAGAGCGTGTCGCTAGGCTAGGTTAGCTTAGCCACCCAGGCTGGTTTGTTTACAAAAGTGACATTACAAGGTAACACTTCCTGTGACAAGTTGTTGTCATGGGAACCAGAGCGTGTCAGACCAATTCAACAGTACCTGAAGAATGTCTGTATATTTTACATGAATCATGCACGTTTTAATGGGTTAAAAGGAGGCGCCTATACTTTATGATTTTCAAGAACTTTGGTTGCATTCAGTAAAACGCAAATGTGTTTTGGCATTTGCTGATTTTCTCATGGAACTCTGTTCTTTACTTTACACGTCTTCTATTTGTTTACAGAGTAAGGAAATAGATTTGCTGCAAGTCAAAGCTTGTCTTGTTCTATTTGTTTACAGAGTAAGGAAATAGGTTTGCTGCTGAGTCAAAGCTCGTGTAAGCATATATAGGTACGTCTCTCTCATGCATGAGTGTTAGCTCTTCCGCGAGTAGCTTGTTTTGATCGTTTAGTGGCTTTCTGCTTGTCGATGCAGCTAAAATTTAGGTGAATTACATCAATCTAACAATAAAATTAAGGCCTTTACTTTGTAGAAAGGGGAGCGTCCCCCAGGTCTACCTACATATAACTCTGTCCTGAGCTTCCTTCGTCAGGGACAGGTTTAGTCATACCGCGATTTGGATTTCTTTTTAACCAAAGCAGAATAGATATCGGTACAGATTACAAGCTGCTGAGGTGATACCTTTGTTACACAGACTTACGCTTTAATGCTGAAGTTCTTGATATCAGTTGGGAATCTAAGGCTGTTTTTCTTTTTTTTTATTAAAGTAGAGATGTCAATTTCAGCTATTTGTTTTATCTGCATTTAGACAAGTCAGCGATCAAAATGCGTGTTGCACGTTGCGTTCTAGTGGGATCGCGATGATCGAGTGCACGCCTGTAGGTTAACAATAGTTTAAAACTCGGGTGGTTTTACTACACTCTGTCGTCAGGGTAACGTACTGTAGGCCCTGTTTGGAGTTGGTGTTTTCTGTAACTCTTCACTGTCACAAAACCTAATGTTTAACGGTGCTGATTTAAACAGCATCTAGAAACTGTCTGTTTCAAAAGAGTCGTGCATAGTCCGTCGGCCGTTGAGGCTTACATGTCTATCTAAGATTCCTCTAATCTTAGTAAAATTCTTCTTCTACAAACGCAGAGTCTTGCACGGTGTTCGTGCTGTGTGTCTTCTGGTTCTGCAGTTCAGAATAATTTGGGGTTTGAGGAATTTTTACTGGGGGCCTCCACGCCTCGTTGAGTGGGCATGGTATGGGGCCGAGAGAACTATGGTGACTGACGGGTTTTTTGGAGGGAAAGTTTCTTGAAACTGGCGTCCTCCTCAGTTACAGGTTCGTTGTAAGTTCCACAGAAAACTCGTTTGGAGCCGGTGGTGGTAGCACAGGCCCTCCTGGGTCTGTCCTGCTGGGTGTCGGTGTCGGGTGTGCACCGGTTGGAGACAGCAGGTGAAAAGTCAATGTCTTGTAGATTGTCAGAGATGTTGTGGAAGGCGGGCTTTTCCACCCCCCTTTTTCAGCTCTTGTGTTTTGGCTGAAATGTGCAGACTGGTCAGGGGAAGCTTGTGGTGTGTGTCCTCCCCCTTTCCAGTCATGCTGCAGTCTATCAGAGTGTTGCAACTCTGTGGGTCAAGTTCGTGTTCGAGATCTTGTCTCTGCTGAACGAGCTTGTGGGTGGTCGCACGGGCCTCTTGCGCAGGCCGTGGCTTTTGAGTCTCTTTCAGTTCAGTCTCTGCTCTTTGCAAGAGACTTCACTTTGTCGGAGTTTCTCGTTGAATTCTTTTTAGTTCTTTTCTCTGACTATTCTTCTTCAGTCTGTGTAGAAAATTAGACAGGGCAGTTTGAAGTCTTTACACTTCCTTCGGTAGCTCGGGGTCGTTGTCATCCTCGGCGTTGCAACCTTGTGCTCCAGGGCGATGCGGCTCCTTTCGCGGAGGCGTGCGTGTGCGTTGAGCTGGTGAGCGAGGTTGTGACGTGTCTGGCCCAGTCTTTGTCAGCTGCTCTTGGCTCGGGGCTCTGAGTCGCTGGTGGCTTTGGGCAGGGATGGAGATGTCATGAATCTCAGCCATGTCTCCAGGTTGTCCCAGGTCGTCCCAGCGGGTTGTGGGACTGTAGGACTGGAACATACTGGCTTCACTGTGGACGAGAGGAACACAACACACACAGACAGACCAATGCCAGTACGACTACTTTTAACGAGCTATAATACAGGCTAAGCCGTGTATGAGAATTTTGGTTAACTGATGCAGACAGTTAAACCGTTTGGTGGGACAATTTGGGTAGGTCATCATGGGTCTGAATGAAGGTTTTTGACAGGGCGCTAGCTTAGGGGTCACCTGTTGGTGCTAACGACTTGGTTGTCAAACTATTCTTCAGCTTTCCTTGGTGTGTCAGAGAGGTTCTGTCTCTAGGTGAACTGAAAGGAACAGAGCACAACAGAACAGAGCAATGGCAATCTAGCAAAGTTTGAAGACCATCATGCAACATGCAACCATCAGAGATGGGGAGGTCTGTACTGAAATGGCATTAGTAGTAGTACACCAGCAGTGTTAGAAAGGGGAAGAAGAGAAGGCCTAAGCCTGTTTGGAGCCGGTTTGTGGCTCGGAGAGGAGGAAGCCAATCACTTCAAATTACCAGGGGAATCTCTAGATTCTGTGGCAAATAGTAAGTGGATGGGTTTTAATACCTTTTCTAGTTTGCCTGGGGTGAAATGAGGTCATTCTGGCCGGAGTCAGCATCGTGGTTGGTCCTTCTGTCGCCCCACACATGACAGCAGTGTCCCGGGCCTTTCGGTGCATCTGTACAGAGGTACGCCCTCTCAAGCAACTTGACCTCGAACACAACCGGCGGTGCCAGATTGGTGATATCGTGTTGCGGGCCGCACCAACAGAAGATACAGAAAAGTCCGAGACTCACGCTCAGTCAGTGATGGTGACGCAGATTAGACGAACCAGCTCGCTGGACCCCAGGCAGAGATGACTGTCAAATCATCACAGCACGAGAGAGATTTCTACTTGCAAACACAAAACAGGATGAAGAACAAGTGTACTTCAATGTGAATTAAAGCTCCTTTATCTAAATCAAATTGAGTGTTTTTTTTTTTTTTTTTAGAAAAATCAAAGGCAACAGCTTTACTAAAATTATGGTATAAACAAAAAGGAAAATATGACAATGTTACTTATCAGAATAACCTAGCCTCCATTCAGGAAAGGAATAGAGTGCAGCAATGAAGAACACAGGAGGAAGCGAGCTGTAGTGGCGGGTTTTGGCCACTAAGGGTTTTGGTCCACTTCCTGCTAGTGTTTCACCGGGCTGACAGAGAGCTTGATTTAAATTGCATTCAAACTGATTTAAACACAATTCAAATTGAGCAAATGCATAGGGGTTAAGTAACCATTAGATTAGTAAGGATACAGTTGTACCGAGACCAGATCAAAATTATTAAAAATAATTTGAGGAGGAAATATAGAAATAAAGCCATAAACAATTCCCAATGGGAAATGAGAGAATTAATTCAAATTAACTTCGAGATTTGTCTGTTTCAAACCAAATTTGAATAAGTGTGGGAAATTAAAGGTTGGTGTCATATTTGATGATAATCACGATTACGGTGAGGGATCAGTGATAACCAGAATACAACCAGCAGTGAGAGAGCCATGCGAACAGAGTGAGGTTAGCTGATGACTTAGCAAAGGGACGGCCACAAGGGGGCGCTTTCCTCTAAGTGGTCATCAGAAGCTGCTAAGACTTAATTCTGAATTTTAAATTCAAATGTCATTTGAACCAAATTCAAAACAAGTGCACACAGTCAAGGTAAAGAAAATCATGTTATTACAACGAGGCTGTAAATTGCACATGCATTGAAAGTTAGAGAAACTAGTTCAAAATTTCAGTAAGAAAATAGGAATTTTCTAACAGAGAATTTTGAGCTGTTAGTGTCCACACGATGGCGCCACTGCGCTCACACGGGGTAAAGTCAGGACACCGGTGGAAATTTGATACTGCAAAGCACTCAAGGGCGCACCCTAGTGTCTGGCAGTAGTATTACAACCACCTGCTGCCCCTGTGATTTTCTCAGAGGGAGTGGAGCGTTACCACCCTCCCTGCTGTATAATCACAAATATTACGGAATTTTAAATCTCGACGGATTTCTTTCCGGTACTATATTTTACAAGCACGTTGGCAGGATTTTTTCTTTTCGCTGCGTTGTGCAAAAGAAAACAGGAATTACTCGTCTGTTTCAAAACTCCAAATAACATTTATCACAACTAGTATTAATGATTGGAATGTTTTCAGTTTTGGATTTTTTTGGTGCTATATTTGTTTAAAACACGTTCGCAGGTTTTCTTCGCTGCATTGTGCAAAGGAAAACAGGAATTACTCGTCTGTTTCCTGCTCCAACAGGCATATATCAAATAGCACTTATGATAATATGCTTGGCGGTTTTATACATTGAGTAGCTAAGTCAATGTTTTTTTCAACCAGGAGCTTATCGTTACTCTAACGATTATAATAAGGCCTTTTAAGAACAGTAAAAGAGCATCGTTTTACCGTATCTTGTCTTCGACACTATTCGGAGAATTTCGTCCGGACAGTGGAGTTAAAATTATTAAAAGTGTCGTTTATGCGCAGAGGTTTCTCTTCCATCTGTGCCAGAACAAGTTTAATACTATGGAAACTGCAGTTTATTTTTAACAATTAACAGTGACTAAAATGTTTGAACATTTAGCAGCTTGTTAAATGTGCTTGACTGAGGCGGCTTTCGTGCCCAGATCAGTCATATCGTGAGTTCGCAAAGCGTTCACTCCGATGCGCGTGTAATATTAAATATTACATAAACAATATTAAATAACAATATACACATTAGCTTGAAATTGATTGCTCATAAACAAGTTTGAAACGCCCGCATTCATTCCACCAGTCTGTAAAGACACAAGGCGGGTCTGATCAGGGGGGGGAATTTGCATATCATAATTAATAATTGATAATTAATAATTATTCATACAGATTTGGATCAGACCGGTCTTACATGTTAATTTATTAATTTTACCCATATGCATACATGTGCATCCCCGCAATCAACCACAAATTAATTGTTATTGATTGCAAGGACCACGTTTTACAAGATAGGCAAAATCAATTAGCTCAATAAGTTATATAGCTTGTGAAAACAAATTCTGTGGCCACTAGAATCTGCCTTCCCTGCTCTATAACCAAACACCCTCTTAGGTATTTATAGTTCTGTAAAGCGTGTAGCTTTAAATTGACATTTCATTGACCCGTATTATGAGCAAGACAATCAGTCAAGGTAAGCATATTTTGTATTTAATAAAGTTACTACTTAAGCATTTACTACGTGACAATGATACATGTATTTACAAACATTAAAACACAAACTAAGATGACGCAGAGCGTTTAGACAATGGATACGCGCAAGTTAAGTGAGATGGAGAGAGAGAGAGAGAGAGTGAGAGAGAGAGTGAGTTGTGAGAGAGAGAGTTACGTTCATCAAAACAGTCAGTTAACCTTTCTGAACACCACAAAAACATTTTCTTAAGGCTTCTTAGAAGCTCTAAAAGAAGGTATACTTGCAGGGCACAATTGGGTCTGTGTGAGTCGTGGGCTCGTTGCACGTGTCGGCTAGAGGTGCGCCGGTCCGGCGCGCGTGCGTCACGTGAAGCGCGGCCGCGGCGTGTTTGCGCGGCCCGTCCCGACTCGTTCATGGCTGCTTTGTTCCGTGGGGAGTCACGTGGCGTTCGTCGGCATTTAGCGCCGGCGTTTGAAAGGCTGAGAGTCTTTGAGGTTACGTTACCCGAGGAGATAGTTCGGCAAAGTCCACTCCCTTTCCTGGAAGACGAACTTGGTAGTCCACTTGAGGAAAAGATGAAACTTTTAGACGAACAAAAGGAAAGATCCATGGTTGGATCAGAGTCCCATGAGGTTTACATGTTGAGCGCTGGAAAGTTCAGAAGAGAGCGAGGGCGGACCTGCGTTCTCACATTTATCACCTTGGAGAAATCCATCCCCTTCCTGTTGGCTTGAGCCAATCGGAGAGTGGATGTTGCACACGAGAAGCCTTCTTTTATGGTCCCTTTGTTCCTCAGCGCGCGCTTCTCGTGGAAGGGGGTGTGTTCGACGAGAGTTTGCAATAACAATTTGATCTTCATTGGCAGTAAAACGAATTAAAAATACACTTTACTTTACATCTCTATGCATATTCGAGTGTTTCATTCAATAAGCATTCTAGAGATATCAAGGAACATTATGTTATATCAAAGGAATATACACTTATGTTTCAAATGCATGACGAAGGTATTTTTAATTCCTATTTAAACTGTGACCAAACAAAGTTATTTCACTGTGACATGGGGAAGACACATATACATAAAAACCATTGAAAACATTTTGTTGAATGTTTTTAAACACCAAAAGTCCTTCTCTTTGTTCAAAAACATTCCACACATTCCGATGTGTATGGGAAGTGAAAGGTTTTGTGTGTGTGTGTATGATGTAACGAAATTCGCCTGGCCAAAATCGTTACAGCTTTCATAACGTTGAAACAACGCGTTGATTTCAAGTTGATTTTCCGTTAGTTTTGAAAGAATGACGCGTCTGACGTTGGTTCAATGTTAATTTGATGAGCAAAACAATGTCAGATCAACGTTGTTTCTATGTCATATTTCCACGTTGATTCAATGTCAGTTTGCTATCTGGGTCATATTCATAATCGTCTGTTGTTGCCAGTTTACAGGGCGATGTTTCCAAGCACTTTCAGGCTGAAATAAAGGCTATTGCCAAATAATTTCATAAAAGCGGGACCCGCGGGTTGGAAAAAACGCCGACCCGCGCATCACTAATAGAGATGTAAAGTAAAGGGTATTTTTGATTTGTTTTACTGCCAATGAAGATCAAAATTGCTTTATTATAAAACCCTTATTGAACACACCCCCTTCCACGAGGAGCGCGTGTTGCGCCCCTGTTAAAAGGGAAATAGAAAGATATAACACGGACACGATGTGGCTTCAGTCAAGTCCAATGTTGTAATGCATTTACCATGAACAGCATAATATATATTTACTCAGTATCACATTTAACCATGTAATTTTCTCTTTACACGACATAATAATGTCCCGCTAAGAATTACACAATAAAGAAAAACATCAGCTGGTCAGTAATGACTCCTTATTACAAACTATCTGAGTCAATCTTTAAAGTTAGTTACCCAAAAATATATATAAGCATTTTTACAGCATCTTAAAACAACATTGGCAAATTACCTTGAAAAAGTACATTAATAAAACAGACTGTTTAGACAAGAGATTTAACTTAACCCTGTAAATTACTTGGAAAATACAAAGAGCACAATAGAATATTCTGTAATGCTAAATACTACTGTTTTATAGTCATTCATTCAGAATACACACTTTACCATCAGTAGTAACGTTGCACTTAACACAGAAAGTATATTGCCTCTTCACATTAAACACTATTTTTGTATAAACTTTAACAATAATACTTTTACCTTTTTTTTTTACAATATAAAACAAATACACAGAGAAAATGGCGGCGCCTGCACTTTTACATTAGCACCACGCTATTAATCTCGGCCCATGTGACATAGTTAGCATACAGGCAACACTGGACCAACACTTCACGGTTAACCTGCTAAATGTGCATATATCAATTACTATAAACTATAAATGTACTCCCTACATGTTCCCTATGGTATTAGACACTTATATAAATCGTTCAAACATATTACAGCCCACTTTCTTACCTGTTAAAAGGGAAATAGAAAGATATGACACGGACACGATGTGGCTTCAGTCAAATCCAATGTTGTAATGGACGAATGTAAGCCGCGCGTTCCGTACACAGGCTGAACAAGGCATAAGCAATTGTTCACAGATCCTCTGATCACAAACCGGAACTTAAACTTACAGCAAAAGAAAGTGAAACGTATATAAACAAGCAAACACAGCATATTGTAACTTAAAGTACACTACCCAAAAATGTTATAGAAGTTAAATAAGCATTTTAAACACATATTGTCTTTTTTTATCCTATTTAGCTCCTTGACTTACAAAGCAATGGATCACTGATCTACCGATCATACATGTACTTTCCCCTCTCGTTTTACAAAGAAATGAATTAAATATTTTAACCAAACAGTGCAGCAAT
This sequence comes from Pimephales promelas, assembly GCF_988280905.1. Classification (NCBI taxonomy): domain Eukaryota; kingdom Metazoa; phylum Chordata; class Actinopteri; order Cypriniformes; family Leuciscidae; genus Pimephales; species Pimephales promelas. The sequence continues at coordinate 13,098,375 of NC_142786.1, read as the reverse complement.
GCAATGACTTAAACATTTTAACTTTAACCTTAAGATATAAAATAAAGATTTTTAACTTGCACAAACCCATTCAATGTATCATTACTACATCAATTTTATCATCCTTACATACTCCCCTTCAACACAGATGTCGTCCTCGACATCCCAACCACAGATGGATAATGATGAATGCAGTTAGACAGTACGTATAATGTCACCAGATAACCTTCGCAAAAGTTTGTGTGCAAGCGCTTAGCTTATTCAAAAGTCCAGGAGTGTGTGTAGTGTATGTTAGAACTCATCTTGTCCATTAGTCCATCGAGCAATGATTGAATGTGTGTGTGTGTGGTTAACACTCAGTTCGTTCAACAGTCCATCGAGTAATGAATGAATGTGTGTGTATATGGTTAACACTCAGTTCGTTCAACAGTCCATCCTTGAGTGTGTGTTAACACAGATTGTTCAACAGTCCATCTGTGAGTGTGTAATGAGGGAGTGTGTGGGTGTATATGTGCTCCACATTCAGTACCCTGGTACAACAACAGGCAGGTAGTCAAAGCGCTGTCCTGGAACCACCCATGCACTTGTCGCTTGCATGGCTCTATAAGGTGCTGGTGGGTACCACTGCATGGTGTCACTTGTGAGTCCAGTGCTGTAACAACCAGGATTGCCCAGCTGATCATATGTGAAGACTCTTGGAGGTCGTCTCTCTCTTACAGGTCGCTGGCATCGCTGTTCATGTCCACCGTGGGTTCCACTCTGAACAGGTGACTGCACTACAAACGTTCTTTCCTCCAGAGCAGTGTCCTCTTGAACAGTAATCTCCTGTTGTACTGATGTGTCCCTCTCTGTCAGTGTATCTCCACTATCCTGTTCCAGCTGGCAAATGTCCTGTTGCTGAGGCTCAGAATCCTGTGACAGTTGTTCAACTCCTTCAGGCTGTATCACAGAGAGAGACTGATCCCTGGGCGGATAGTATCCATAATCATCTTCGTCACTATCCTCAACGTCTGCTTCTTGGTGTTGTTGCTCCCTTCCTTTGCGGGTCCATGTTTGTCTTTCTGGTTTAGCTGATTTCAATTGTATTTCCAGTGGCAAATGGTCACACGGCAAAAGCAGGTTACGACGCAGTATCCTACGTCCTCTCGCTTTGCCTTGTTCTGGTATCACTTCATATATGGGCATGTCTTTTCCCACCTGACGGATAACTTTATGAATGCAATCTTCCCAGTGGTTTCGGAGCTTCCCTGTCCCACCCCTGGGTGTCAAATTCCTGACGAGAACCCGGTCACCCTCGTGCAATACAGAACTCCTAACTTTGCTGTCATAATTTCTCTTACTCTTTTCAGCACATTTTTTTGCGCTTGCCGTTGTGATCTCATATGCCTCTTGCATCTGTTCTTTCCACCTTCTCATATACTCCTGATGATCAGCAGTCCCAGTCTCTGGTGTCAAGCCAAACAATAAGTCCACCGGTAATCTCGGTGATCTTCCAAACAGGAGGTAGAAGGGGGAGAAACCTGTGACTTCACATCGAGTGCTATTGTATGCATAGATAAGCTTGGGCAATGACTCTCTCCAATCCGACTTCTGCCTCTCTGTGAGCGTTCTCAGCATTTGCAGTAGTGTTCTGTTTAGGCGCTCCACCTGTCCGTTACCTTGGGGGTGGTACGGCGTTGTTCTTGAGCCCATCACTCCACAGTTCTTCTTCAGCTGTGCAAACAACTGGTTTTCGAATTCCCCTCCCTGATCATGATGGATCCTCAGGGGGAACCCAAATTTCAGTGCATAATCATTAAATATCTTATCAGCTACAGTTTTGGCAGATTTCGAAGTGGTGGGGTAAGCTTGTGCAAAGCGTGTGTAATGGTCAACGATTACTAATATGTGTTCATATCCACCTTTACACTTGTCTAGGTGCAGGAAGTCAATGGATACAAGCTCGAATGGCTGAGTGGTGACAATCGATGTAAGTGGAGCTTTTGTTTCACGGCAGGGTTTTTTCTGTTTAAGGCAGGTACAGGTCTGAGTGACATAGTGTTCAATCTCTCTCTGCATGTGAGGCCAGAAAAAGCGATCCCGAACAAGTGATGTTGTGCGTTCGACACCTTGGTGTCCCATTTCATTGTGAAGCTGTCTCATAACTGTTGACTTGTATATTTCAGGGAGAACAAGTTGTGTCCTGGTTGCAGTCTTTCTGTGAAGTATCCCGTCTCCATCAAAGCTGAGCTTCTCCCAGTCACGGAGGAGACACCTGCTCCGTGCACTGAATGATTTTAACTTCTGTCCTACAGGTCTCTCATTTGACTGTTTACAGGCAAAGATGGGGCTAATATCTTGATCATCTTTTTGAGCTTGGCAGAGAGCTGCTCTTGAAAGGGGTGTAGGCATGTCCTCATCTGTTTCTGCACATCCAGTAGCCATAATGGACATCACAGTGGGTGAAACATTAATTTCCACAGCTTGTACTGTAGTTTGCACAGAAGGGGAGGACATTTCCTCTGAACATTCTTCAATCATGGTCTCTATGTCACAGGGTATTCTTGAAAGGCCATCAGCATCACAGTTCTCTCTGCCCGGGCGATATTTTATCGTTAAGTCGAAGTCTGCTAATTCAGCAACCCACCTATGTCCTGTTGCGTTCAGCTTGGCCGTCGACAACACGTAAGTCAGTGGATTATTGTCCGTATATACAGTGCATGATGAGCTGATTAGGTAGTCTCGAAAGCGCTCGGTAACGGCCCACTTCAAAGCCAGAAATTCAAGTTTCCCTGAATGCAGATGGTAGTTTTTTTCTGCTTTGGTTAGTGTGCGAGATGCATAAGCTATTACACGAAGCTTCCCCTCCTGCTCTTGATATAGCACTGCACCCAGGCCTTGCTGTGAAGCGTCTGTGTGTAGGATGAACGATTTGTTGAAGTCTGGGAATCCAAGGATTGGCGGCTCAACCAGACAGTCAATCAATCCCTCCAATATGTGTTGATGTTTATCATCCCACTTGATTGGCTTGTTTGATGGTGTCCCTTTATACTTCCCTTTCACTCTTCTTGTCCGTACATTCCGGTCTTTCTGCTTATCTGGGCCAGGGTCTAATTCCATTAGTGCATAAAGAGGGTTGGCAATGCGGGAGAAGTCCCTAATGTACTGTCGGTAATAGCTCAGTAACCCCATCACTGCTCTCAATTCTCCCACAGTCCGTGGCCTCTTCTCCTTTAAAGCCCTAACAGCCGCAGTATCAGCTGGATCCATCTTGCTGCCCTCAGCCGACACAATGCGCCCCAAGTAGCGAACCTCACGCTTGAACACTTCACACTTGCTTGGTTTCAACTTTATCCCGTGCTGCCGTAGCCGCTGTAGCACTGTTCGCACATTCTCAACGTGATCCTCAAATGTCCTACTGAAGACCAGGGTGTCGTCTAAATATGGGATACAGATCTCATCCCTCAGCCCCTCCAGACATTCTTCCATACAGCGCTGGAAGGCGGCTGGAGCGTTCATCAGGCCAAAGGGGATTCTGATCCACTCGTAGAGGCCCCATGGTGTGACGAAAGCGGTTATGGGTCTGCTCTCCTTCGCCATAAAGCCCTGATGGTACGCTTTCCCTTGATCCAAAAGAGAGAACCACGAATTTCCTCCTAGGCCATCCATTATCTCTTGCACTCTGGGGATAGGCTGGCGGTCAGGAAGGGTCTTTCTGTTTACTTCACGAAAATCTATACAGAGTCGGAGACTCCCATCTTTTTTTCGAACACACACGACTGGTGATGCGTACGGTGAATTAGACTTTTCCACCCAACCCTGAGCAATGAGGTCACTCAAGTAGTCCTTCATTTCCCGATAAAGTGGCTTAGGCACAGAGAGATATGCTTTTGCTACAGGCTCTGTGTCTTTCAAGGAGATGCTGAGTTGAAGTTTTTCTATACAACCAATATCATCATCTGTTCTTGAAAAGGAGGCACACTCCTCTCGTAACATCTTATGAACTTTCTCTCGTTCTGGCTCACTGAGGTGGCCCAGGTCCACAGGTGGATCCCAAACATTTCCTGTAATCTGTTCTTTTTCAGCTCTGATGTGATTTGTTGTAGCTGAAGGCGGAAGGTGGGACCCCTCAAGCATGGAGGCTGGGTAGACTGCTTGGACTTGCTGGACAGTTCCCATTACACTTTTCCCTGGTAACACTATGTCATGATCTGTAATGTTCTCCACACTTACAGTAATAGAGGGTTTTTTTCTGCCCATATTTACTTTCACAAGCATGTCACACAGTTCGAGTCCCTCTGTCCAGCGGGGGTTCACATCAGGCTCGAAGAGAAGTATGTTGTCTTCATGTGGGGAATCCATATTTACATAACACTCAACTCTGACTGATGTATGTTTTGGTATGTTAACCCTCTCCCTTTTTGTCTTGACTAGATACTCATCCACTGGTAGGGTGCCAACTTGCTCTACCACAGCCGTTACCTGCTCTACAAAAGCCGCTGCTTGGCCTGGAAATGCTGCCCTTATTGTTCTACTTAACCCTTCCCTGTCGGTAATGTTTGAATGTTTCAGTTCACCGTCTATAATAATGCCAATCACATTAGACCCAATGATAGGTTGAACAAGCTTATCACCCTTCATCACAAGTGTGGGGACAATCACTTCGGTGTTGGATGCAGCCCCTGAAGCTAATCTAAAAGTTACCTCGACCCAACCTGTGTACGGCATGCTCTCCCCATTTGCAGCCTGTATGTCAAAAGTCTGTGTTACGTCCAGAAGTTCTATTATGTCTCTTAGTTTTGCGTCTGGCAGGTTTGCTTCTTTCCATAGCTCATCAATTATGGTCACTTGGGAGCCTGAGTCCCACAAAGCCTGAACATTTTGGCCTTGGATGAAGCAATCAACCATGTGCTTTTCCCCTACCAATGGCGCCCTTTTAGCCCTTTTTGGAGTGGTTTTTGTAGTCATACATGAGAGTGCTTCACATTCTGTTTTGTGTGCTGCCCAATTATCAACTTGACATGGTCTAGAACAGTAAAGTGCTTTCTTACAGGATGCACGTTGCTTCAGGATTGGTCCTTTACTCTTCTGTCCACAATGCACACATTTCTGGGACGTTGCTGTGTTACTAGTCACTCCCTGTCCCGTGCGAGTGACCTTCCCCCATTTAAAGACTCGCTTCCAAACTGTCTCTGTCCTCTTGCTCGACAACCCGCCAGAAAGTGCTCGCTACTGCCACACCTATAACAGTGTGTGCAATAATCTTCAGCTCCACTCTGCTGACAACCAAAACATTTTCTCCTTTGGCCACGATTTGATTGGGGGAAGCTGTGCTGTGGGACAAACCTTTGCTGATACTGAACAGTTCCTCCTCGGTGTCTGGGGTCCGTATTAAACCAGTATCCCTGTGCTGGATCCTGCACCTGCTGACCTGAGAATTGCAATGCTGATGTTCCATCGGCCCCTCCTACTGGCAGTGGCTGTCTAGGCATGTGCTGGGGCTGTTGCATGGACTCCCTAAGGTGAGACACTTCTGCTTTAAGACCTTTTAACAGAGCCATCTCAGATTTAATTTCCTCAAGCTGGGAAAGAACAGCTGGGGAAACTTTAGCCTTTTGATGAGTCGGTGGGTTTTCATTCTTTTCGGGAGGAGCCTCGGTAGACTGGGCTGAATGGATGGTAACAGGTCTTTGTTGTCCTGAAATTTTTTTCTTGTTCTGCCTCTCTGTCTCATAAGCACATGCCGTATTCATTCGCTCAAGCAACAGTTCATCAGAGATATCAGCTTGCTCCAGATAAGGCTGAAGATCCCGCCTAATGTTGTCATTCTGCAGGCCAGTCAACACAGTATGTAGAAACATCCTCTGCACCAATCCAGGGTCATATTGGAGACCTGACTCCGATTCCTGCGAAGCGAACAAAATCTTTTGTCTCAGGTCAAAAGTGCGAATGAGGAAATTCTGTGGGGTTTCTTTGATGCCCTGCACCTCTGATGTCAACTGCTTATACAGGTCGGTTGCACTTTTCTCTTGATAATGACACCGGAGTATTCGCCTCAGTGTGGGTAAGTTCAAGTTGGTTTTGCCCTCTAAATAGCTGCGAAGTTGCATGCCCGGGGATATCGCTCTTACCACTGCGTCTACTATCTCAAGTTCAGGAAACCCCTTGCTTAAGCCATGTTCAATTTGACGTGCTAAACTTGAAAAAGTCAGCTTGTCTTTCTGACCAAGCTCACCGATTTGGCCAGATATCTTAAAGTCCTTGTGCCATGGATGAGGAGCAAGACTGTGAACTACACTCTGTGGTGACTGTCTGGTGGTTTTAATTCCTCTTGTCTCTGGCTTAGTGTTCTCATTCCGTTTCTGGGCGCTTGCTAACTGAAGCTGCAAGGCCTCAATTCCCTCCAGTATTTTTTTTCCTCCCTGTCTTGTTGTTCGGCTACTTGTGTTGATGTGTCAGCTTTACCAGCTATCTGGAGCTCAGACATTTTGTCTTGAAGATGGAGTAAATCAGCCATACCTTTATCCTCAAGCTCTTCTAGCTCCTCTCTCTGTATGTGATTTGAAATTAGTGTGATGAGAGCTGTACGGCCCTTGTTGGTAACATGTTCAAACTCTGCTCCGGCGATGATTAGATAGTCACACAACTCCACTAAACTCTCTCGGGGCAACAGACACAATGCTCTTATTACTTCAAGCTGTAACTCCTCTAATTCTGTCGACTCCATCTTTCCAGCTGAGTGTGTGGACTAGCAGTGAAGCGGTACCTTTCAATCTTTGGGTAGTAGTATCAGCTCCCCTGGTATGTGGAAATACCTCAGATCACATGCAAGCTGCCCAAGACGATCGGAATCCCACTGTCGCTGATTTGCCACCTGCTACTGATGTTCCTGGTTCTTTAAAAGGGATGTGTGACGGCTGGGGACATCTCTTGAAGACGCTAAACCACGCTGCACACTATCCCAGCGGTGCCTCCAAATGTTGCGCCCCTGTTAACCCCCTGAGCCCGACGGCGTCGTCGACGATGCCACACGTCACCTCCGATAAATGTTTACATAACTCGATGACAGATTTATCGATTTTCTTACCGTTTTTTCCAGCAGAAAGCTAACGAGCTAGCCCTCACGGGGGTGTCTTTCGGGTCTTTCTAGCCTTTACAGAAGGTTTTCTATCCAGCCTGGAACTTGTGCTTCCTTTCAGAGGTTTTCAGCAATAAATCCAAACGCTTTATGTCAAACTTTGATAATCTTGAAGCCCATAATTCATAAATATTCGGTCATTTTTGCCGCTAGCTTGATGCTAGCGGACATCCTGGATATCACGTGATGTTTTCACGTGATGGTTTTTGACCAATTACAGGCTGATCCGTTGTAAACATTGGTGTGCGTCATTACGCATGAACCAAGCGCTGATATAGTGTAGAGAGATAGAGAGACTCACGGAGACGCGCGATTCACAGAGAAACACAGCGAAATGGACGTAAATAAAGCGCTGGTCTATTTTGGTGCATTGCAGGATGAAGGATTTTTAGGAGAACAGAGCTTTTTGACAGATGAGGAACTAGATTACCAGGATAGACCCAGCTGAAGTGCCATTTATTTATTTACTGTAAAAAAGTATTATAGTAGTATAAATGTATTATAAAAGAATAAAAAGAACATAATAAATAAAAGAATAAATAAAATAGAAATGCAAAACCTGTGATGTGGCCCTCTGTGTGATTGCTGATAGGAACTGTTTTGAGGCTTGGCACCAGTGAATTTCATGAGGCCCCAAACGCCTGGACTTCTTTTGGAAAAATGTCAATATTTTTTGTTCTGTACAAGTTATAATGTTTATTCCTGTTCTCCAGGACTCCAAAGACATGAACAAACTATTTTCCAGAGGAAAATTGCTTAGCTTTTATTTATTTGTGTGTGATTTCAATAAATAATTGAGTGATTCCATTTCCGATTTATTTTTTCATTTGTCTTTATGGTCCCATAACTTATTTTACATTCAGGTGACATCAATGTAACACAAATATGCTGAAAGTTCAATTTGTCCTGAAAAAAAAGAGGTGTGTCAATTGTCTGTGCACCAAAGGGTTGATATTTTACAAGCTTTTTTAGTAAATGACACCAGACGGAAAATTTATTGTAAAAATACCCTTAGGTCTCAGAGGGTTAAAAGGGAAATAGAAAGATATAACACGAACACGATGTGGCTTCAGTCAAGTCCAATGTTGTAATGCATTTACCATGAACAGCATAATATATATTTACTCAGTATCACATTTAACCATGTAATTTTCTCTTTACACGACATAATAATGTCCCGCTAAGAATTACACAATAAAGAAAAACATCAGCTGGTCAGTAATGACTCCTTATTACAAAATATCTGAGTCAATCTTTAAAGTTAATTACCCAAAAATATATATAAGCATTTTTACAGCATCTTAAAACAACATTGGCAAATTACCTTGAAAAAGTACATTAATAAAACAGACTGTTTAGACAAGAGATTTAACTTAACCCTGTAAATTACTTGGAAAATACAAAGAGCACAATAGAATATTCTGTAATGCTAAATACTACTGTTTTATAGTCATTCATTCAGAATACACACTTTAACATCAGTAGTAACGTTGCACTTAACACAGAAAGTATATTGCCTCTTCACATTAAACACTATTTTTGTATAAACTTTAACAATAATACTTTTACCTTTTTTTTTACAATATAAAACAAATACACAGAGAAAATGGCGGCGCCTGCACTTTTACATTAGCACCACGCTATTAATCTCGGCCCATGTGACATAGTTAGCATACAGGCAACACTGGATCAACACTTCACGGTTAACCTGCTAAATGTGCATATATCAATTACTATAAACTATAAATGTACTCCCTACATGTTCCCTATGGTATTAGACACTTATATAAATCGTTCAAACATATTACAGCCCACTTTCTTACCTGTTAAAAGGGAAATAGAAAGATATGACACGGACACGATGTGGCTTCAGTCAAATCCAATGTTGTAATGGACGAATGTAAGCCGCGCGTTCCTTACACAGGCTGAACAAGGCATAAGCAATTGTTCACAGATCCTCTGATCACAAACCGGAACTTAAACTTACAGCAAAAGAAAGTGAAACGTATATAAACAAGCAAACACAGCATATTGTAACTTAAAGTACACTACCCAAAAATGTTATAGAAGTTAAATAAGCATTTTAAACACATATTGTCTTTTTTTATCCTATTTAGCTCCTTGACTTACAAAGCAATGGATCACTGATGAAAGGAGAACTTGCAAAATAGCAGGGTGTATTACCTGCTCTAGGAGAGGAGACCACTGCGCGTGCGCGAGCGATCGGTTGTTTGTGTTTGTAGCTCCGGAGAATTTCTTCACAAATCCTTGATTTTCTTCTTTACCACTTATTTATAAACAAGCACTTTCTATTTTTATATTATGTGAACTTATCCTCGATAGTATTCCTTATAAAAAACAATTGGATTGCTTTGATATCGCTACTTATATCCAACCTCCCTAAATCCTGGCTACTAGCCTTTAGCCCGCTAGCATTCCACGCGTGCCCTCTCGCCTATTGATCGTCTCATTTTACACCCGTTTCACTGAATCCTGGTTATTTCCGACATTTCAATCCTAAATTAGTAGTGATAGTTGTAGTATCACTACTAATTTACTGATCATCCGTTATAATGGCGAACATATCAGATGCGTTTCTAACATTACCTTTGAGTGCAGATGAAGACACATTCGAGCTCTTCACGGTGAAGCAGGAGCTGGAATACGTCGAGAAACAGATCCGCGGTCTGCTGGTGAAGCAAGCCGAGCTGCTGGATCGGCGCTCAACGCTTGAAGCATCACGCGCCGACGCTAACAAATCAAATCACTCTTTGACTCCGAGTTCATCTACGCCGTACGTTACTCTGCCGAGGAAGATGCGATCATCTAAGGCTTCATTCACTCCGGCACCGAAACAACATGGACCATGGATCACACAGCGGAAGACTCGAGCCAGAGCTGCCTCTCCGCCCCTCCCGGTCTTCGAGATCTCCACCCGGAACCGCTTCTCCCCTCTTCGCGAGCCGGAACGCGATGACGCCGTGATCATCGGCACATCCATAGTCCGCCATGTCCGCGCTAATTCGGATAAAGGTAAAGTGCGCACTCACTGCTTTCCTGGTGCTCGTGTTCTTGATGTTGCTGCACAGGTTCCCGAGATCCTGAACGGGGACGAGCGCGTCGGAGCTGTTGTGCTGCACGCGGGAGCGAACGACATTAGGCTGCGGCAGACGGAGGTTCTGAAGAAGGACTACAGGAGCCTGATCGAGACGGTACGCAGCACAGCGCCTAAAGCAGCGATCATCGTGTCTGGACCGCTTCCCACGTACAGACAAGGACAGGAAAGGTTCAGTAGACTTTTTGCATTAAATGAATGGTTAATGTCATTGTGTAATGAACAGGGGCTGCACTTTGTAAATAACTGGCATCTGTTTTGGGAAAGACCGAGGCTGTACAGCACAGATGGTCTCCATCCCAGCCGAATCGGAGCGGCTGTGCTGTCGGACAACATTTCCAAGACATTACGCACCAGATGACTAATGAGTCAAAGTCCAAATTACAGCCTTTGCGGTCCAAACTTAACTAATAAGCATAGTGTGGAACATTATATAGAAACTGTGTCTATTCCTCGTTTAGTGAAGCCAAACAATAAATCTAGTGTAGGATCTAGCAAAAATCTTATTGTAATTAAACCATAAAATCTAAATATCAGTCAACAAAAACAATTTCTAAAGCTAGGTCTCCTAAACATTAGATCGCTCACACCTAAGGCGGTTATCGTAAATGAAATGGTCACAGACAATAACTTCGATGTTCTGTGCCTTACTGAAACCTGGCTTAAACCAAATGAGTATTTCGGTCTAAACGAATCTACTCCGCCAGGATACTGTTATAAACATGAGCCTCGTCTGATCGGTCGTGGCGGCGGTGTTGCAACAATCTATAAAGATATTTTTAATATTACTCAGAAAACAGGTCACAGGTTTAATTCATTTGAAGTACTTGTGCTAAATGTTATGCTCTTAGATGTAAGAAGGAAATCTATATTATCTCTAGCCCTGGCTACTGTATATAGACCTCCAGGGCCATATGCTGAATTCCTAAAAGAGTTCGCAGACTTTCTCTCGGATCTATTGGTAAATGTCGATAAAGCAATAATTGCTGGAGATTTTAACATACACGTAGATAATACAAATGATGCTTTAGGGGCTGCGTTTACAGATTTATTAAACTCCTTTGGGGTCAAACAAAACGTCAGTGGTCCCACTCATCGTCTAAATCATACACTAGATTTAATTATATCATATGGAACCGATCCAACTGATATAGATATTATACCGCAAAGCGATGATGTCACTGATCATTACATGGTGACTTGCATAATACGTACTGCTGAAATATGTCATGTTGCGCCACGTTATAGACCAGGCAGAACAATCCTTCCAACCACTATAGATGGATTTTCAAATAGCTTACCTGATCTATCTAAGCTGCTAAGTGAACCCAAACAAACAGATGAATTAGAGGAAATGACTAGTAGTTTAAGCACCATTCTTACTAGTACATTAGATATTGTTGCGCCAATTAGATTAAAAAAGGTTCGAGAGAAAATTAAAGCACCGTGGTACAACAGTGCTACACATGCTATCAAGAGAGAAACTCGCAACTTAGAGCGTAAATGGAAACAAACTAATTTAGAGGTCTTTAGAATCGCGTGGAAAGACAGTATGTCACGTTATAAAAAAACACTAAAAACAGCCAGGGCTGAGCATCTCCGCAAACTAATCGAAAATAACCAAAATAATCCAAGGTTTTTATTTAACACCGTGGCTAGACTAACAAATAAACAGACATCACCAGAGCAAAATATATCTTTACAGTTTAGTAGTAATGATTTTATGAATTACTTCAATGCGAAAATAGAAAGCATCCGAAACAAAATTATAAATGTACAATCCGCTATGGTGTCTTATGATTCAGCTTCAATTATGGACCCTCTAGAACAACTAAACCGCTTTACAATGATAGGACAGGAGGAGCTAAATAAACTTATCATTGCATCTAAACCAACAACTTGTTTATTAGATCCAATACCCACTAAACTACTGAAAGAACTATTACCTGTAGTGGAAGAGCCTCTCCTCAATATTATTAACTCGTCTTTATCTTTAGGTCATGTCCCAAAAATATACAAGCTGGCTGTAATAAAACCGCTCATTAAGAAACCGCAATTAGATCCAAATAACTTGGCAAATTACAGACCCATTTCAAATCTTCCATTTATGTCCAAAATACTTGAAAAAGTAGTGTCCGCTCAATTGTGCTCTTTTTTGCAAGAAAATTATATCTATGAAAAATTCCAGTCAGGATTCAGACCGCATCATAGTACAGAAACTGCGCTAGTTAAAATTACAAATGATTTACTTTTAGCTTCTGACCAAGGCTGTATCTCAATACTAGTCCTACTTGATCTTAGCGCTGCGTTCGACACTATAGATCATATAATACTCTTGGATCGACTACAAAACTTCACCGGTGTCCAGGGACAGGCATTAAGCTGGTTTAGATCGTACTTATCGGACCGTTCTCATTTTGTCTGTTTAAATGGGAAAAAATCAAAGATAACGTCAGTAGACTATGGAGTACCGCAAGGATCAGTTTTAGGCCCTCTGCTATTCTCAATATATATGCTGCCACTTGGTAATATTATAAGAAAACATGGAATTAATTTCCACTGTTACGCTGACGACACTCAATTATATATTTCATCACGACCAGATGAAAACACTAACTCATCTAAAATGACAGAGTGTCTCAAAGATATAAAATGCTGGATGACGCGTAATTTCCTGCTATTAAATTCAGATAAAACGGAGGTATTACTTATTGGTCCAAAAAACTACTCACAAAACCTCTCACAATACAACTTTAATATAGACGGATGTCCTGTTACTTTATCCACAACAGTAAAAGACCTGGGTGTTATACTAGACCGCAACTTGTCGTTCGAAAATCATATTTCATATGTTACAAGAACAGCCTTTTTCCACCTTAGAAACATTGCTAAGCTACGTAACATGCTATCTATTTCTGATGCAGAAAAATTAGTTCACGCATTCATGACCTCGAGACTAGATTACTGTAATGCTTTATTAGCTGGTTGTCCTGCATCCTCAATAAACAAGCTACAGTTAGTACAAAATGCAGCTGCTAGAGTTCTTACTAGGTCAAGAAAATATGATCATATAACACCGATTTTATCATCTCTACACTGGTTACCTATTAAGTTCCGCATCAACTACAAAATACTACTACTGACCTATAAAGCCCTAAATGGTTTAGCACCTATGTACTTAACGGACCTTCTTTCGCCCTACAATCCACCGCGTTCCTTAAGATCACTAAATTCAAGGCTTCTGGTCATTCCTAGGATATCGAAGTCCAGTAAAGGAGGGAGGGCGTTCTCGCATTTAGCTCCAAAACTCTGGAATGGCCTTCCCGATACGGTCCGAGCCTCTGACTCGCTGACACAGTTCAAAACTAGATTAAAGACGCATCTCTTTAGTCAAGCATTCACATAATGCTTACCTTCTAGTCCTCTGTTATGCCATACGGAACCGTTTGCCACTGAAACTGCTTAACGCACCAGTGGGGCTCGACAGCCTTTTAGACAAACGGGTCGGCGCGTATGGTTGGGTTGCGGAGAGTTCGGGTTACGGAGAGTTTGTGAGTTATAACGGAAATTATTATGAACATCAGCTATGCTAATTATTTCCCATCTGCCTTTCTGCTGTTATCTCGGTACGCTTATCCCGAGAAAAATGGCGTTCGTCAGGTCCAGTTTTGTGTCCAGCCTCTCACGGGGATTTCGGATGCCCCAACGCCTGTGATGAGACGACTCAACGCCTGTGATGAGACGACTCAACGCCTGCGATATGTTATGGCGCCGTTTGATTCATAAACAATATTTATATTTAATATTTATATTTAAACAATATGAATGTAAGCCAGAGGAGAACTGGCCCCCGACTGAGCCTGGGTTCTCCCAAGGTTTTTTCTCCATCCAATCTGATGGAGTTTTGGTTCCTTGCCACTGTCGCCTTGCTTTTGGCTTGCTTTGAGCTTGCTCAGTTGGGGTTATTTATTTAGTGTTTAGCAATGTTGTTGATCTGTGTTGTGCTACTTACATGTTATCACTGTGAAGCTGCTTTGATACAATCTGTATTGTGAAAAGCGCTATATAAATAAATGTGACTTGACTTGACTTGATCTACCGATCATACATGTACTTTCCCCTCTCGTTTTACAAAGAAATGAATTAAATATTTTAACCAAACAGTGCAATGACTTAAACATTTTAACTTGAACCTTAAGATATAAAATAAAGATTTTTAACTTGCACAAACCCATTCAATGTATCATTACTACATCAATTTTATCATCCTTACACGCGCGCTGAGGAACAAAGGACAATAAACCAAGAGTTCCTGCGAGCAACGTCCATCTCCCCGATTGGCTCAAGCCAACAGGAAGGGGATGGATTTCGCCAAGGAGATAAAAGGAGCGCGCCGACTCCGCCTCCGCCTGGCTTCTTATCACTGAAACATGTAACGCTCGCGATCTCCTTACGGAGATCTGATCGGACCATGGATCTTTTCTTTTGTTCGTCTAAAAGTTTCGTCTTTTCCTCAAATGGACTACCATGTTCATCTCCCAGGAAAGGAAGTGGACTTTGCCGAACTATTTCCTCGGGTAACGTCACCTCAAAGACTTTAAGCCTTTCAAACACTCGCGCTTAATGCCAACAAATGCCACGTGACTCCCCATGGAACAACGGAGCCATGCGCAAGAAACCGACCATGCACGCGCTGGGAAGGGCCGCGCAAACACGCTGCAGCCGCGCTCCACGTGACGCGCGCACGCAGGGCAGCACCTCCAGTCGACACGTGGCCCGAACTGATTTCTGTATTATGCATAGTTATTATTTCGTGCTGGTTAAAACTAGGGTTGACAATAGAATAAAATAATTATGTTTACTCTCATTATAATATGAACATTCCAGTGTTAAATCTTGTATAAAACATATTTAGGCCTAATTGCAAACTACCTGCAAGGTTATTTATTTGGGTATAGCACACATAAGAACGCATTTGGTAGAACTCAAATGAGCCGTTTTAATCCAGATTAATTTCAAGATTAATCTAGATTAAAAAATAATCTATGTCTCTAATATATATTTAACAATGAAATATTTTCCAGGTAAAACAAAAAACATGATTAAAAAAAACCTTGGATTGCATTAAGTGGACGTAATGTGATATTAAATCTAAATACTTAGGTGCTAAATGTACCCTTTCTTCTAAAATGAATTTTTTTTATTGTCTGTCTGAGAAGGGTTGTAATCTCACACATTACAAAGAACCACTTGTCAGGTTTTGCTTTTACCTCTGAAGGCCAGTGTAACAGGGTTCTTACTCAATATATAGGAAGAAGGAGACAGGGTTGGCGAGACTGGAACTCGAACTGTATTTTATTCTTTCAAACACAAAACAAAGGTGCGCACACAGCGCGTTCACCGTAGCCTCTGCTACAGCAACTCTCATTCATAAACTCTTTCCACGTCGTTGATGACAGCTTCTCAGTCCACTGCATATACGTCCACAGGGAGTTTCAGGTCCCACTCCTTCCCGCTGATTCACAGCTTTAAATAGACAGCCCGAGTTCCAGCCTGTTCTCTCTCTCCGTCCTTCTCCCACTGTGCCGGTTTTAACCGTCTCCCCACACCAATCACTGCAATCAGACACAGGTGTTTATCATTTGTCCTTGATCCACTTACTCACCGCCCAGCCCCTTGACTCATCTCTCCGTGCAGACAGTGCGCAAACCACGCCCCCCTCACCACATAACCCCCACCGCCCGACTCAGGCCAGGGAACCGTCCGGCCTGCAGCCCCCCCCCCCCCTTCCTGGAGAGGAAGTCGGCCACCGCCATCTGCGCCCCCGGCCTGTGGACCACCTGAAACTTAAAGGGTTGTAAGGCCAGATACCAACGGGTGATCCGCGCGTTGGTATCTTTCATGCGGTGGAGCCACTGCAAAGGAGCGTGGTCCGAACACAGGGTGAACTCCCGTCCCAGGAGGTAATAGCGGAGGGTAAGGACAGCCCAGCGGATGGCCAAACACTCCTTCTCAATGGTGCTGTACATCGTCTCTCTCTTGGAGAGCTTCCGACTGATGTACAGCACCGGCCGTTCCTCCCCCTCCACCTCCTGGGACAGAACCGCGCCCAACCCCTTATCCGACGCATCTGTCTGCAGGACAAAGGGGAGAGAAAAGTCAGGAGCATGTAAAAGCGGTCCTCCGCACAGAGCAGCCTTTATCTGGGTAAAAGCCTGCTGGCACTGCTCCGTCCACTGGACCGTATCTGGCGCGCCCTTTTTAGTCAGATCAGTCAGCGGGCTAGCGAGGTCCGAATAATTGGGAACGAAACGTCTATAATATCCCGCTAGCCCCAGGAACTGTCTCACCTCCTTTTTGGTCTTAGGACTCGGACAGGTTGCAACCGCTGCTGTCTTATCAATTTGGGGACGCACCTGTCCGTGACCCAAGTGGAAGCCCAGATACCTTACTTCTACCCGCCCAATTGCACACTTCCTCGGGTTGGCCGTGAGCCCAGCTCTTCTCAGCGTCTTCAGGACAGCACGCAAATACTGCATATGCCGCTGCCAATCATTGCTATAGATGATAATATCATCCAGATACGCCGCGGCATATGCAGCATGCGGCCGGAGAATTCTGTCCATCAGCCGCTGAAAAGTCGCCGGTGCCCCGAACAAACCGAACGGAAGCGTGACGAATTGGTGTAACCCGAACGGCGTGGTAAAAGCTGTCTTTTCTTTGGACATTGGAGATAAGGGGATCTGCCAATATCCCTTTGTTAAGTCCAGCGTCGAATAAAAGCGAGCAGAACCGATCAAGCCGATCAAGCAATTCGTCAATCCTCGGCATTGGATAAGCATCAAATTTGGACACCGCGTTTACCTTTCTATAGACCACACAGAACCGAATCGAGCCGTCAGGTTTTGGAACTAAAACTATCGGGCTGGCCCAGTCACTGTTGGACTCTTCTATTACCCCCAGGTCCAGCATTGTCTCTAATTCGGCCTGAACCGTTTTCTTCTTGTGTTCAGGCAATCGATACAGACGGCAACGTACAACGACCCCCGGATCGGTCTCAACGTGGTGCTGAATGAGATTCGTTCGACCAGGCAGAGGCGAGAACACATCAGAAAACTCCGCTTGTAATCTTTTAATATCAGTGAGCTGTGAGGGCGAGAGATGGTCACCAGATGGAGCCAGAGAGCAGGATTGCGATTTAACACTCGCCTCTGGTCCGAGATCCTCCTCCCCGCTCACCACCGTCGCCAGCATCACTGCCTCAGCCTCAACCCATTTTTTTAGTAGGTTGAGGTGATACGTCTGACGTCCCCCGCCCCTGTCTGTTCGAATTACCTCATAGTTGAGATCACAGACTCGCCGTGTGACCTCAAAGGGCCCTTGCCACTTTGCAAGTAATTTCGAGCTGGACGTGGGGAGTAATACAAGCACTTTATCTCCCGGTGAAAATTGACGGAGTTTAGTCCCCCTATTGTACTGCTGTTTCTGTCTGTTCTGAGCATGTAACAAATTCTCCAAGGATAGCCGCCCCAGTGTGTGGAGTTTTGTTCTCAGGTCCAGGACATACTGAATTTCGTTCTTACTAGCCGACGGTCCGTCCTCCCAAGTCTCCCTCAGTACGTCTAACACCCCACGAGGTTGACGACCGAAGAGAAGCTCGAAGGGGGAAAACCCCGTGGAGGCTTGGGGGACCTCTCGCACAGCAAACAATAGGGGTTCTAACCACTTATCCCAATTTTTGGCGTCTTCGTGAACGAACTTACGAATCATGGTTTTTAACGTGCGATTAAAGCGTTCGACCAGACCATCCGTTTGTGGGTGATAGACGCTGGTGCGAATCGATTTAACGCCCAATAATTCATAAAGTTCGCGAACCGTCCGTGACATAAACGCCGTGCCTTGATCGGTGAGGATCTCCTTAGGGATCCCCACCCGGGAGATTAATGAGAAGAGCGCGCTTGCCACACTCTTAGCCGAGATGTTGCGAAGCGGAACTGCCTCCGGGTATCGTGTTGCGTAATCCACCAAGACTAACGCAAAACGATGCCCCCGTGCTGACCGTTCTAATGGCCCGATGAGGTCCATGCCAATTCGTTCGAAGGGGACCTGCATCAGTGGAAGGGGGCACAAGGGTGCTTTTGGACTGGCCGGTGGATTTACCAACTGACATTCACGACAAGACGCGCACCACCTGCGCACATTCTCGTGAATGCCCGGCCAAAAGAATCGGGCCATGAGACGGTTTAGTGTAGCCTTTTGTCCTAAATGTCCGGCCATCGGATTACAGTGAGCCGCCTGGAAAAGCATTTCCCGGCGGCTCCTTGGCACTAATAACTGGGTTGTATCTTCCTTTGTCTGGGCGTCTTGGGTCACCCGATACAACCTATCTTTAATTATGCAAAAGTAGGGATACGAGAGCGGTTGGTCCGGGTGGAGTAGCTGTCCGTCGATGGAACGGACCGAATCAAGCGCGTGTTTGAGCGTTTCATCCTGGGACTGCTCTAGGGGAAAATCATCGCGCTCAGAGATGAGATTTCTCTCTAAAGCTCTCTCTTCCCCTACAGCAGCACCCAGAGGTCCCGGTACAGCCTCCCCCACCTGCACCACCGCTGTCTTCCCCTGCTGCTTCGTTCTCCAAGAAGCATCCGCACATAAAATCCCCAATAGATTCGCAAAACCTGGCCAATCAGTTCCCAGAATTAGCGGATGCTGGAGGCGCGGATTAACTGCCGCCTCCACCTTATGCTTTTGTCCCCGAAATAGAATCGCGACGGACATTAACGGATAATTTTCCACCTCCCCGTGCACACACCGAACCCTAACCAAGCGGCTGTTATCCAATGCCCCGGACCGAATCAGGCTTTGATGAATAGAGGTCTGGTTACATCCCGAATCCACCAAAGCCTGATAGGTACCCCCCTTTATACTCACAGGTATCTGGTACAAGCCAGCTTGATCGGGGGCGGCCGTTGGCGCGTCGGGGATCCGGACCAGTGTCCCCACCTCCATCACGGGACACCGGTCGATAAAATGGCCCGGGTCCCCACAGCGCCAACAGGCCGGCCCAGGCTTTACCGCTGCCCCAGCGGCGGGAAGGGGAACAAGGGATTGCCGTGAGGAGAGGGTTGTCCCCGGAACCAGGGTGGACGTGTCCCCCGCTGTTGGCCCCCGCGGACCCGTTCTCCCCGCGGAAGCGCTATCCGTTGGCCAGCCAGACTTCCACCGCGGCGCTGGGCGGGGCACCAGGCCCCCTCGAGACCTGGGAGCGGGGAGAGGTTTAGGAGGGAGAGAGGCGGAGAGAGAGAGAGGGAGAGAGGGAGAGAGAGAGACTGATGGGAGGGTTTCGCCGACCCCTGAGCACGCCACCATGTGATCCTCCGCCAGTTGAATGGCCTGGTCTAGCGACGTCGGGCGGTGGCACTGGACCCATTGGGCAGTCCTCTTCGGAAGCTTCCCCACGAACTGCTCCAGTACCACGTGATCAATCATTTTCTCGACGTCGCTACCCTCGGCCGTCAGCCATTTTCGGCAGGAGTCCCGGAGCTGTTGTGCCATCACGAAGGGCCGGCCGGACTCTTCCAAGGTCAGGGATCTGAAGCGTTGTCGATGCTGTTCGGGGGTCCGGCCGACCCGCTGAAGGATGGCACGCTTCAGGTCGTCATAGGCCAGGAGATTCGCGACTGGCAGTTGGTGGGCGGCGATCTGCGACTCACCGGACAACAGTGGGATGAGTCGCAACGGCCAGTCTTCTTTGGGCCACTCCCGGGCCTCGGCCGCCTTCTCGAAAAGGTCCAGGAACGCCTCCGGGTCGTCCTGTGGACCCATCTTCCCGAGGGTCAATGGTGTGGCCGAGGCTGCAGCTGGTGGGGGAGTGGCCGGAATCCCCTGGCCGATACAGCTCCGGAACAACTCGCGGTCTTGCTGCTGGCCTTGGAGGAGCGCCTGGAAGCGCTGGTCCTGTTCCTCCTTCATGCTCAGCAGGGCTTGATGTTGATCGCGCTGAAGAGCCGCGAGTGACTGGATGATCTCCGAAAATGGCGATCCTGACGGGCTCTGCATGGCGGCGGCAGACTCCTTCTTCCTGGGTTTTTCGGCACCAGTGTAACAGGGTTCTTACTCAATATATAGGAAGAAGGAGACAGGGTCGGCGAGACTGGAACTCGAACTGTATTTTATTCTTTCAAACACAAAACAAAGGTGCGCACACAGTGCGTTCACCGTAGCCTCTGCTGCAGCAACTCTCATTCATAAACTCTTTCCACGTCGTTGATGACAGCTTCTCAGTCCACTGCATATACGTCCACAGGGAGTTTCAGGTCCCACTCCTTCCCGCTGATTCACAGCTTTAAATAGACAGCCCGAGTTCCAGCCTGTTCTCTCTCTCCGTCCTTCTCCCACTGTGCCGCTTTTAACCGTCTCCCCACACCAATCACTGCAATCAGACACAGGTGTTTATCATTTGTCCTTGATCCACTTACTCACCGCCCAGCCCCTTGACTCATCTCTCCGTGCAGACAGTGCGCAAACCACGCCCCCCTCACCACAGCCAGCATTCCTATTTCTATGTGAAGTCTCTGGGTCAAATTTTCTGCGAAATCCATCAGATGTGAGGTGCATGTGCGCTCCCTATCCTCTCCTTGTCCTTTTTATATTCAGTTTGAGACAATACTGCAGCTAACGACATAGAGTCTGATGACACCAAAAAATGACCTGGCTCCAGCACAACACAGACTCCAAATCAAACTCCACATAAATATAAAAAACAAACAAAAAATGTATCTGCAAAGCTCGTCAAGCCAAACGTGAATCGACTTAGGACGAAAACATGGATTAAAGGGGTGATGAACTAAGAAATCAAATTTTCTTTGAGCTTTTGACATCTAAGAGGTCATCATATTATAAGAATATCCGGTAACACTTTAGAATACGGTTCCTTCGTTAATGAATAACTACACAAGAACTAATGAGTAACACAATATTAACAATCTAGTTACTATTATTAACTAACAAGAAACTCTGATTAACGAACTAGTAAGTAATAGCGCACAGACGAAAGTGGTAGTTCACTATTAAGTAATCAATAACTACTATTTTTTTAATACTTCCCAGAGAACTACTGAAAAAGTTTATTAACAATCTAGTAACTACTATTAACTAAAATAAACTCTTATTAACGAATTAGTAAGTAATAGCTCACAGATGAAAGTGTTACTAGATACTTCTGTGGGAGTTACTAATTATTTGGATTCGTATTATAAAGTGAAGATAATAATTACTCAAGTGTTACTAAAGACATTTTCTAAAAGTATACTAAAGTTCACCAAAAATCTCAAAAGTTTGCACAAATCATGACTAGATCATGTAGTAACACTTGAGTAATTACTAGTTAGTTCCAATGATCTTCACTTTATAATACGGATCCAAATAATTAGTAAGTAATAGCTCACAGATGAAAGTGTTACTAGATACTTCTGTGGGAATTACTAATTATTTGGATCCGTATTATAAAGTGAAGATTATTGAAACTAACTAGTAATTACTCAAGTGTTACTACATGATCTAGTCATGATTTGTGCAACCGTTTGAGATTTTTGGTGAACTTTAGTATACTTTTAGAAAATGTCTTTAGTAACACTTGAGTAATTACTAGTTAGTTCCAATGATCTTCACTTTATAATACGAATCCAAATAATTAGTAACTCCCACAGAAGTATCTATTAACACTTTCATCTGTGAGCTATTACTTACTAATTCGTTAATAAGAGTTTATTTTAGTTAATAGTAGTTACTAGATTGTTAATAAACTTTTTCAGTAGTTCTCTGGAAAGTATTAAAAAAATAGTAGTTATTGATTACTTAATAGTGAACTACCACTTTCGTCTGTGCGCTATTACTTACTAGTTCGTTAATCAGAGTTTTTTGTTAGTTAATAATAGTTACTAGATTGTTAATATTGTGTTACTAATTAGTTCTTGTGTAGTTATTCATTAACGAAGGAACCGTATTCTAAAGTGTTACCGAATATCCTGTAAGTTTCAGAACTGAAAAAGTCCTTGTTAGTCCAATATAAGCTTTTATTGACACCAGCCTCTGCAAACGACTCGTTTTAAAAAGTGGGGAACTATGACGACAAAGAGGATAAAACTCCACCCCCCCAGAAGAAGATCAACGCCTGCTTCAACATGGCCGGTTTAGCCCCGCCCACCGATTCGCGCATTACACACATAGCTAAGTAACATACATGCCTACCTTGTGATGACAAACTGGATCGAGCTACCAAGTAATGCAGAATATTGTGCAGTGCCTGATTGTGGAAGAAGACAGTGGCTGCATAAGCCTCTTCTGGATTCCAGTAGGACTGCATGGATAAACTTTATTTTAATGACGTTCCAGCTGATGAGGTAAAACATCGTCGTCTGTTCGCTTCATTTCACTGAGGATTGTTTTGTAAACACACGGACTCTGGGTCGAACATGTATGGGCGAATCCGGTTGCCATTTTACAACATTGGACGTTTTCCCCCACGTGCACTGGTTAGTTAAACTCATTATAATATGCAACTGTTCTCCACTCGCAGCAGTGGGCGTTTAATTCCAAGTCTTCGGTGGGCGGGGCTAAACCGGCCGTGTTGAAGCAGGCGTTGATCTTCTTCTGGGGGGTGAGGTTTTATCCTCTTTGTCGTCATAGTTCCCCACTTTTAAAAACGAGTCGTTTACAGAGGCTGGTGTCAATAAAAGCTTATATTGGACTAACAAGGACTTTTTCAGTTCTGAAACTTACAGGATATTCTTATAATATGATGACCTCTTAGGCTACGTTCACACTGCAGGCTGAAACAACCTAATTCCGATTTTTTTTTTTGCCCCTATGCGACCTGTATCTGATTTTTTTCATGACAGTCTGAACGACACAGATCCGATCTTTTCAGATGCGACCCAGGCCACTTGGGATTGTGGTCTAAATCCGATATGAATCCGATCTTTTGAAATGCGACTTCAATCTGAACGGCCAGGTCACATATATCCGACCCGCACGTCATTGCACACACCTGTAGCTAGCCAATACACGCTAACTCCAACGCGTTTCTGCACTGTTATGTAGCGAAAAAACACCCAATCTGGCAACACCAGCCACCAGTGTCGCACCGCGGCCGCCGGTGACAAAGCAAGGAGCGCCGAGGACGCGCACTATCAATTAAACAGGTTTTATGATGAGATCGGTGAGGATTAGAAAAATCTTACATTTATGTGCAAACTTTGCCCGTCGATGAAATAATTGTTGTCTGTGTTATGGGCTGTGGCAATAATAATAAAACAAAAGCTCGCAACAATATGGAAAAAAAGAACTATTCCGCAAACAACAAGTGACGTCGTTGACCGTTGATTACTCTTCTGCGCATGCGGGTCACTTCTGGATCATTTCACGTTCACACAGGAGATCACAAAAGGTCGCATTTAATTGAAAATGTGGAAAATTGGAACTTGTTCATTCTGGTGTCTGTGAACGCACGCTCTCTCAGTTTAACTTCGTTCAATGGGGTGCCAGATTTCTATAGGGCCTTCCAGGCGAAAACCCGGCTAAAACTCACCATAAACAGGGCTTAATATGTAGCGAAAAAAACACCCAATCTGGCAACACAAGCCACCAGTGTCGCACCGCGGCCGCCGTTGACAAAGGCATCGTATGATCTTTTTTTTTTTTTTTTAACACTTTTATTTTTATTTTTTGATTTACATGATGAACAATTAAAGCAAAAAACAATAATAACAGAAGGGAGAAAAAATTATGCATAAATACATCGCAGATGTATGCTACATGGCATAGTCAGCTTTATACTTATACAAATTTAAACAGCCCCAGGGCCGTCACAATATTCATGCATATTCTCAAGTATAAATCATCATATACCTGCATAACTAGAGTTATATGTAAGTACTAGTCCCCTTATTTAAAAAAAAAAAAAAACACTGAACAACATAGCCAAACTGATGAGGTTAACCATTCTGATAGCCATTACTGTTTACTTAGTTAAAGATGTCTTTACATTCTTTATATATCAACCACTTTTCCCAGTCCCTTTTAAAAGCATCTTTTTTCATCTTTAAAAAATATGTAAGTTCTTCCATAACCATGATTTCTTCAATAATCCCAAACCATTGTTTACACTTTAAAGTTGTATCTTTGAGCCAGTTCCTAGTTATGTTTTTTTTGCAGGCTGCAAGCAGGATCTTACATAGGTACTGATCACTTTTAGGGATTATGCCTTTAATATTTCCCATTAGTAAAAACATAGAGGTTCTAGGTATTTTAAATCCAAACACTTCTGACATAACTACCTGCACATCGTCCCAAAAAGACTGAATTTTCTCACAGCTCCAAAAAATGTGTGTGTGATCCGCTTCTAACTGTCCACACTGCCTCCAGCAAGTTTGTTGTCCGGAGACTTGCTTGTTTCTGATCTTAGGTGTTATAAAGAAGCGGATAAGGCACTTCCAGCAAAACTCCCTCCATATTTGTGAACTAGTAGTAGTTTGGTGTATTGACCACAAGTCGTACCAATCCGTTTCTATTATTTCAATCTTTAGTTCCTTTTCCCATTTCAATTTTATATATATTGTAGAGGAGGGGCCGCTACACATCAACACTTCATACAAATACGAGATTATTCTGGGTAGTGTATGCTCGTAGGTGTCCATCATCATTTTAGTAAGGGGGTGTATATCGTTTATTTTAACTTTCCTTTTTTTGTTGTAGTAATCCCTTAACTGGAAGTATCTATATAAATCCTGATTTCTCATTCCAAAGTTCTCTTTTAAGTCCTGGAAACTTCTTATTTCACCCTCTGAAATTACAGAGCACAATGCTGTTATTCCCCTATCTCTCCACTGTTGAAATATTGGGTCGTCCCTTCCTGACTTAAATTCCTCATCATGAGTAATCCACCTAAGTATTCCAATTTCTTTCTCCAATTTGAATTGTTTAACAATAGACTGCCATACCTTCAATGTGAATGTTGTTATTGGGTCCAGTTTGTCTTTAATATATCCATGGATTTTACTCTCCCCTATAAGTGACTGAACTTGAAGATCTTGTAAATGTGTTTCTATGTCTTTCCACTTGGCTATGTAACTAGGTGCACCAATTTAAGATGGGACGCAACTGTGCCGCACAGTAATAATTTTTAAGACTCAGAAGAGCCATGCCACCTTTCTCTCTAGGTAATTGGAGGGTTGAATAGCGCACTCTGGGTCTTTTACCCCCCCATATATACCTGGATATTATTTTGTCCCATTCGAAAAATTGCTTTGGTGGGATTTCTACTGGGAGGGATTGAAACAAGTATAGCAGGCGCGGTAAGACATTCATTTTTATTCCTTTTATCCTATCTGTCATGTCCTGTCGTGTTGTGTCTGGTTCTCTCTCTTTACTCTGTCTCCCTCTGCTGGTCATATTAGGTTACTTTCTCTTTCTCCGCTCGTCCAGCTGTTCCTCATCTCCTCTGACTACCTCGTTCTCCCTCTTTCCACCTGTTCCCTTTCTCCCCTGATTAGCTCTCTATTTCTCTCCCTGCTACTGCTGCGTTCTTTGTCAGATTCTCTTTTGAGCATCTAATGTTGGAAGCAAACCTCTGTCTCGGTTGTTTCACCGTCGTCCTGTCCTGTCGTGTCCCGTTGGTGTCCGTCTGGTTAGTGCTACCTGTTAATCCTCTGATATCTACCCTGTCCAGTTCTCCTGAGGCTACATCTGAA
Source organism: Pimephales promelas (assembly GCF_988280905.1). Lineage (NCBI taxonomy): Eukaryota > Metazoa > Chordata > Actinopteri > Cypriniformes > Leuciscidae > Pimephales > Pimephales promelas. Next base: position 13,072,415 of record NC_142786.1, on the reverse strand, counting down.
CTGGTACCCACTCTCTCCGCGTCTTCCTGGTGAGACCTGCAGTCTGTTGCCGTAACCCAGAGATTCCTCTCGACTGCCTAAAGACTTTTTGAAGTTCATCAGTGACTTGAGTTTCGTTTCGGCGCCCGCTCTGCGGGCAGTTTATTTCCTCATTGTTAATTAATAAGAAGATCAGTCTGCCTCACTGTGTCTATCCTGGGTTCACGTTTCATTAAAGACTCTGTTTCTGTTACCTCGCTGTTGGGTCCTCTTTACCTGCATAACACTATCACTAAAGCTCATAATGTAACGAGTATTAATTTGTAACTAGTTTTTTTATTTTTATTCACACAAAATCCTTATGGTTTCTGTTAGAAATCAATATCCATATGTGAGAAAAGGAAAATTTATTCATTTTTGTATTTTTATGAGTTTTGAGTTCGTCGCGGTTGTGACGTCATTGTCGCATTGCGCGCGCTCTCGCTTCAGTCCGCGGGAGGTCTGAGCAGAGCGAGGTATGTGTTTCGTGCACTCCTGTTATAAAGATGGATAAAAGTGAAAAGAAGAGTTATTAATTCATTAATCTGTGTTTTGTTGGGACGCAAATGAGCATACATGCAGGTTATCTTTTCTTTAAAACTGTTTTATTTGTGAAAGTGAAGTTTTAACCGAGTAAATGCAGTGTGAAGTTGTATGTTAGTGTAAAAGTTGGCCTGTGAAACGTGACTGCTAATTTCTCTCCTGTATTCGACTATTCGGCAGGAGCTGGCTTTATTACACAACCTGATTGTATACTGCATTTTCCCAACTTGGTGCTTCACAGGTATGGTTATGCATTTAAATGTGGTTTTGTGATTTATTGTTTAAAATTTTATTGTTTCTATGTATAAACCAAATTCTGAAAATGTGGGTGATTTGGAAAAGGTATATAAATTTAGTTTCATTTAAATAAGTGTTTGATGTATTACAAACAATGTCAATATATATTTTTATATTCATTTATTGGCTGTTGATTGTATGTAGCTATATATGGCTATGTCGTAGGCCTAAGTGATGTGATATTATTTTTGTTAGTCAACAAGATTCTCTATAAAGTGTGAGCTCTTCAGTCCGCGGGAGGTCTGAGCAGAGCGAGGAGCTGGCTTTATTACACAACCTAATTGTATACTGCATTTTCCCAACTTGGTGCTTCACAGATAAAAGAGTCATTGAATCAGCAATTTCGGCTCCAGTCTTTATTCATCGCCTCCACCGCACAACACAACGCAGAGGGGTAGCTGAACCGGTTACATTGGTGCCGTGACGACCCGGATTCCTAGATGGATCGACGTCAGATTGACCGCCGGATGTTGCTGGGTACCTCATAGTTTGTTCTATGGACTGGGTTTAATTCTTCTTTTCCAGTCTAATCTGCTGGAGAGAGAGGTACAAAGACTGAGTATTACTATACAGCAAAAAAAAAAAAAAAAAAGAGAGAACTTTTGTCATTTTGTTGTAATTTGTTTTTGTGACAATGTCATACACTTATGTTGTGGAAGATGCACAGGATAAAGTATATGTTGGTGGGGGGAGAGAGCTCTTGAGGGATATGGCTCACACTCCTGGAGCCAGAGGTATTGCTGACTCTCCAGTGTTTTGCTCCACACGTATACAAACTGATAGGCAGGTTCCCAAGTCAGACACAACTTCCGCCGATTTAAGCAACCTCATTACACAGTTAGCTCATGAGATAGGACAGTCCATTTCAGCGCAGCTAAAGAAGGGAAGTGAGAATGAGGAATGAGGAGAGAATGACTAGCAGCCAAAATGTAGGTTTAGAACCACTTCCTGCTGACCCTCATTCATTAACCATGACTGGTGTAAAATTGGTGATGCAGTCTGATGTGAAAGAACCACCAAGCTTTCGTGGAGATAGCACAGATAAACTTTCTATCCACGAGTGGGAAGAACAGATTGAACTCTATTTAAGAAAAAGAGGTGTGCCCACAGGAGAACAGGCTCAGGAAATTATGTCAAGACTTGGAGGGAGAGCGAGAGACATAATCAAAATCACATTACGTAGTAACCCATCATTAAAATCTGGTGAAGACCCAAGAGTCATTATTGATATACTAAAGCAGCACTTTAGTGAACTGACGTACTCTTCAATGCCACTCGCTGACTTCTACAACACCTTACCTACAGTGGGAGAAAACGTGATGGATTACTGGATTCGTCTGAATAAGGCTGTTGACGTGGCAGAGGAGTGCTTAAAGAGGCAGTGACGCAACCTTGAAGATCCGAGTAAAGAGGTAACCATGATGTTCGTTAAGCACTGCCCAGACCCAGCTCTTTCTGCAGTGCTGAAGTTCAAAACTGCTGACAAGTGGGAAGCCAGTGAAATTCAGGAACGCCTCGATGATCACCATACACAACTGAAGATTCAGCAACAGCGAGCCAGATCGAAACGTTCAGGTGCTGAGAGATATGCTTCTGCAAACGTGCAGGCTGCTGCAATTGATGAACGAACTTTGGTGGGTGCTTCAATGAGATCACAAAGCCAAATGGACACTGGGCGTGATGCTGGCACATCGTCCGAAGATATCAATCTTCAGAGCCTCATACTTGATCGTGTGTTAAAGCAGAACCATCAAGCAGCGGTCCAGCCACCATACATGTCAAGCGGATTCCAGTCTTTCCGAAAGCCATGCAGAGTTTGCAAAGCGACTGACCACTCCACGACCATGCATTGCAGACGAGATGGGTTGTGTTTGTATTGCTGCAAAGCAGGACATTGGAAGAGAGAGTGTCGTAAGGCGGCATCTGGAGCCAGTGGTCCTGGTATGCATTCAAGTCAGGAACAACCACCGTTAAACTAACAAGCCTGCATATGGAGAGGGGATGTGTGGGTGGACAAAATCAAACCCTCGAACAAAAAGATGATGATGATGATGATGACTGGGAGCAATGGTATGAACACACATCTCAATCAGAAGGTGTTCAAGTAGTTCTGCAGAATTCACAAAGAATTGAACCTTTTAGTGAATTATTCTATGCTCCAGTGATCATGAACAAGACATTCAGAGTTAAAGGAATGCTAGACTCTGGCTCCATGGCTTGTACAGTAAACGAAGCAACAGCATCTAGGATGTTAGAAGAAAAGGTAATCACCACAGACAAGCAGTTAAATGAGCAAGTCATCTTGATCGGCTGTGGGGGTCATCAAACTCGCCCTAAGTGTGTGTATGAAGTAGAGATGGAAGTGTACGGTGTACAGTGTATCGTTCCCATTCTTGTGGTCCCAGGACAGAAAGGTGACCTCATTCTCGGATCTAACGTCATAAAGTTCATCATGCATCAAATGAAGAGCAGTGACGATTATTGGAGGGTGACCAGTCAGAGCTGTGGCATGCTGTGTTCTCCTGATACTTCTCAATTCCTTGACATGATGGCAGGGTTGACAAGATGGCAGGGTGTCGATACTCCTAACAAGATCGGGACTGTGAAGTTGACACAAGCTGTAACACTCTTGGCTAGACATGAACATCTTGTATGGGGCAGACTGCCGACCAACACTCCCATGTCCCCCGGAAGCACAGTGATTGTTGAGCCTACATCTTCAAGATCCGTGCCACGAAATATCCTTGTTGGTCGGTTGGTTACACCCATGTGGGGTGACAGATACGTCCCCATGAAAATAGTGAATCTTTCTGATCGGCCTGTAACTTTGAAGAGGAATTGCAAGTTAGCTGATGTCTCGGCTTGTATGGCTGCTGAAGATTTTACAGTTTTACAGAACTCCAGTCATGTTGAGGCTTGTGAACCAGTAATGAGTTATCTAGAAGCAGACAGTGAAGATTTTGGGAAGCAACTTGCAGCAGTTGGCCTGAAAGATATAGACCTCAGTTTGTGCCAAATCAGTCATTCTACCAAGAGGGAGTTAGTCCAGCTTTTAGTTAGCTATAATGACATCTTCTCAAAACATGCATTAGATTGCGGTGAGGCGAAGGACTTCTCTCATCGTATCCGTCTGATGGATGAACGACCATTCCGCCTTCCTTATCGAAGAGTTCCACCAGCTCATTACCAAAACCTGAGGCAGGTCTTGACGGACATGGAGAATCAGGGCATAATAAGGAAATCCATCAGTGAATTTGCATCACCACTTGTAATGGTATGGAAAAAGGATGGCAGTCTGAGAATTTGCACCGACTTTAGATTGCTAAATGCCAGGACTCTAAAAGACGCACACCCACTCCCGCACCAATCAGATTGTCTAGCAGCTCTGGGCGGAAATGTCTATTTTAGCACTATGGACTTGACCTCCGGTTTCTATAACATTCCCATGCATGAGGAGGATAAAAAATATACCGCATTCACCACCCCACTTGGATTACATGAGTACAACCGTATGCCACAAGGTCTGTGCAATAGCCCGGCTTCATTTATGCGAATGATGCTGAGTATATTTGGTGACATGAACTTCACCCAGCTGTTGTGTTACTTGGATGACTTGCTGGTATTTGCAGCCACTGAGAAAGAAGCATTGAGTAGGCTTGACGTGGTATTCCAGAGACTCCGCCAACATAATTTGAAGCTGAGCCCAAAAAAATGTCACCTTATGCGCACTTCTGTGAGATTCTTGGGACATGTCATCGAAGGGGGTGGGGTTGCTGTGGACCTAGAAAAGGTGGGTGTGATTTCCCGCATGACCAAAGATGATCTTATGGAGGATGATGGAGTTACTCCTTCTGTAAAGAGAGTTAAATCTTTTTTGGGAATGGTCTTTTATTATCAACATTTTATATCATGTTGTTCCGCCATTGCCAAACCATTGTTTGCTCTCACTGCTGGGCAGAAGAGGAAGGGTAGAGGAAATGTCACAAGAAAAGCTGGTACCTTCAGGAAACTAAAGCCCTCTGACTGGACAGCTGAGTGTGATGCAAGTTTCAGTGCTCTAAAGGAAAAGCTGTTGAGCTGCGCAGTCCTGGCACATCCTGATTTTTCAAGGCCTTTGATCCTGGCCATAGATGCTTCTCTAGATGGTTTAGGGGCAGTGTTGTCTCAAATACCCCTGGGTGAGAACAAAGCGAGGCCCATCGCTTTTGCGAGTAAAACACTGAGTGCTTCACAGAGGCGATATCCAGCCCACCGTCTAGAATTCTTGACCCTCAAGTGGAGTGTCTGCGAGAAGTTTAGTCATTGGCTTAAAGGACACACATTCTCCGTCTGGACGGATAATAATCCTCTAACGTATATAATGACTAAACCGAAGCTTGATGCCTGCGAACAGCGCTGGGTCGCGAAGTTAGCCCCTTACACCTTCGAGATACGACACATAGCGGGCAACAAGAACATCGTGGCTGATGCTCTAAGTCGTGACCCCTTTTCAAGGACAATTGGTCATAGACTGCTCAATGAACGATATGAGAGGTTGTTGTCTGAAGCTGAGGGTATAAGTGAGGAAGGGATTCAGGATACTTTCCGACTGAAAGTTCAATGTCAGCGGCAAGGGTCGGAGACTGATCCAGGAGAGATCTTTTCAGTGGTTAGCCCAGGAACATGCAGTGTTGGCGATGTTCATGCCATTTGTGAAGCTCATGACAACTGGGAAAGGGCAGTGGAGTCTAGAGCAGCACAGTTGATCCAGTCTGTTCAGCAGTTTGTACCATCAAGTCTGGACACATTACCTGAACTCTCGCTCCTAGAACTTCAACAAAGACAGGAACAGGATCCTAACATATCTGCGGTTGTTCCTTTTGTGACTCGCAAGAGAAGGCCTTCCAGACGTGAGAAAGCAAATCTCAATCCAAGTGCACTTTCTCTCAGCAAACAATGGGAGAGACTTACCGTCTTGGATGGCATACTCTATCGAGTGAGCAAGGACCCGTTGAGTAAACACAGAAGACATCAATTTGTGCTCCCCCAGAGTCTTAAGGCCAAAGCACTGAGTGGCATCCATGACCTCGCTGGACATCAGGGGCAGGCAAGAACGCTTCATTTAGCGAGGCAACGATTTTACTGGCCCAAGATGGAGCAAGACATTAAGTCTTATCTTAAATGTTGTCAAAGATGCATCCTCGCTAAAACCCCTGAACCATCTGCTAGAGCCCCGTTGGAGAGTATCAGAACTTCAGCACCCATGGAATTGGTATGTTTGGATTTCTTGAGTGCAGAAGATTCTAGGCAGAACTCTATTGACGTGTTGGTGGTCACTGACCATTTTACAAAGTTAGCTCACGCATTCCCATGTGCGAATCAGACAGCCAAGCAAGTGGCCAGAAAGCTATGGGATCACGTTTTCTGTGTCTATGGCTTTCCTGAGCGTATACACACCGATCAGGGCGCTAATTTTGAGAGTGGTTTAATCGCAGAGCTACTTAAATTGTCAGGAGTTGCTAAGTCACATACCACAGCCTATCATCCAATGGGCAATGGAGGAACTGAACGATTTAACAGGACTTTAGGAGGTATGTTGCGTTCCTTGCCTCTCAAAGCTAAACATCAGTGGCCTCAACAAATTCAGACTCTTACATTTGCTTACAATGCCACGGTGCATGAAACAACAGGCTTCCCACCCTTTTATCTCATGTTCGGCCGTGTACCACGACTTCCAGTAGACGTGATGTTCAAACAGGTACTCCGGGATCCTGTGGTGGTTGATTATGGTAGTCACGCCAAGATGCTTCTCTCACATGTCCATGAAGCAGCAACTATCGCGCAGCAGCATGCTGTCAAAGAACAGAAAAAACAAGCTTGGGGATATAACAAAAGAGTTAAGGGCACTCACCTAAGCATTGGAGATCGTGTGCTGATTGCCAATAAGGGAGAGCGAGGGAGGAGAAAACTTTCTGACAAGTGGGAGTCAACGGTCTATGTTGTCGTCAATCGGAACCCCCAGACACATACCTATGTAGTGCAGGATGAAAAAGGATCCAAAAGGGTTGTACATCGCAATCTCTTGTTGAACATTAGTTTCTTACCTGTTCAGACAGAACTCGGAGGAGCCAGTAACCCATTTCTCGATGACTGTGATGGAGAGTCGGGTTCTCATCAGCAGCCCCAGGATTTTGCAGATTGGTTGGAAAGTGAAAGTTCAGAGAGACGAACAAGCCTCTGGGTGTTAGACGAAACTGAACATTCCCTGGGTCAAAGCTCACAAAGCGAAACTGGATCTGTACAGTTCCATGCTGAGGGAGAACAGCAGAGTGAAGATGGTGATTGTTCTAAAAAGTCCTGTGATGCTGACAGTCATGTGACAGAGCTTTTTAATGATCAGACGGACTGTTTTAGTCTTGATTGTGAAAGAGTCAATCCCATAGTGGAGGAAAGAGACATTCCCAATACAGAACAGCCTAGTTCAGAGACTAGAGACCGAGACACTCAGGGTGTAGAGAATCCTCAAGAACGAGTTACACGTGCTGGAAGAGTGGTTAAGAAGGTCAATCGTCTTATTGAATCTATGGCACAAAAACAGTTGAAGATTAAATCACTTACAAACACATTGGGTAGAAAGTCCCAGTCACTACTTACCTTGTTTTAAGAGTTATTTCATAGTCTGAGTTCATATTTTCTGATACACTTGAGCATTATCACTGTAGCTGTAAAGTAATTCATTTGATGTGACCGATGTTATATGTTTGACTTGAAGATTTGTGGGTTAATACCTAGTATGGTGTAAAAGGCACCATTTATTCTGGGAGTTTTTTAAGGCCTGATCACCCTTGAATCTCTCTCAACCTTTCTAAGAAGGTAGCCTTTTTAGGCTGAAATGGGTGAATGAGACATTTAGGAGATTCCAGTCAAGTGTATGAGTGAAGTTGGTTGAGTCTGGATTTTGGTGAATTCAGAAGGGGGTGAATGTAACGAGTATTAATTTGTAACTAGTTTTTTTATTTTTATTCACACAAAATCCTTATGGTTTCTGTTAGAAATCAATATCCATATGTGAGAAAAGGAAAATTTATTCATTTTTGTATTTTTATGAGTTTTGAGTTCGTTGCGGTTGTGACGTCATTGTCGCATTGCGCGCGCTCTCGCTTCAGTCCGCGGGAGGTCTGAGCAGAGCGAGGTATGTGTTTCGTGCACTCCTGTTATAAAGTTGGATAAAAGTGAAAAGAAGAGTTATTACATACATGCAGGTTATCTTTTCTTTAAAACTGTTTTATTTGTGAAAGTGAAGTTTTAACCGAGTAAATGCAGTGTGAAGTTGTATGTTAGTGTAAAAGTTGGCCTGTGAAACGTGACTGCTAATTTCTCTCCTGTATTCGACTATTCGGCAGGAGCTGGCTTTATTACACAACCTGATTGTATACTGCATTTTCCCAACTTGGTGCTTCACAGGTATGGTTATGCATTTAAATGTGGTTTTGTGATTTATTGTTTAAAATTTTATTGTTTCTATGTATAAACCAAATTCTGAAAATGTGGGTGATTTGGAAAAGGTATATAAATTTAGTTTCATTTAAATAAGTGTTTGATGTATTACAAACAATGTCAATATATATTTTTATATTCATTTATTGGCTGTTGATTGTATGTAGCTATATATGGCTATGTCGTAGGCCTAAGTGATGTGATATTATTTTTGTTAGTCAACAAGATTCTCTATAAAGTGTGAGCTCTTCAGTCCGCGGGAGGTCTGAGCAGAGCGAGGAGCTGGCTTTATTACACAACCTGATTGTATACTGCATTTTCCCAACTTGGTGCTTCACAGATAAAAGAGTCATTGAATCAGCAATTTCGGCTCCAGTCTTTATTCATCGCCTCCACCGCACAACACAACGCAGAGGGGTAGCTGAACCGGTTACAATGGGATACGTTGACCACCTCTCAATCTCACTCTTTATATTATTAGTAATTAGATCGTAATTGACCCTATACAATTTTGATAAGTCTTTAGTTATATTTATACCTAGGTATTTTATATATTTTGCGTTCCAATTAATATCATCGTTTTGTTTGAGTTGCATGTTTGGTTTACAATTAAGCATAAGAATTTGAGTTTTTGTTACATTTAATTTGAATCCAGCATATTCATTAAATTGCTCTAATATCTGCATAAGCTTTATTAAATGTTTTTTGGGTTCAGCTAAATAGATCATAACATCATCTGCAAAGAGACAAATTTTATGTTCCATGCCATTAATTTCGACTCCCGGAATCAACAAGTGCTGTCTGATTAATTGAGCCAGTGGCTGTATATTAATGGCAAATAGAGAGGGACTAAGACAGCAACCCTGTCTAGTTCCTCTTTCCAGGAGGAATCTCTCTGATAGAGACCCATTTATTCTCACTCTAGCTGTTGGGTTCTGATACTTGATACACTGGACAGATTTGTCATTAAAAACCAACTTTTCTAATGTTAAATAAAGAAATTCCCAATTGACCCTGTCAAAGGCCTTCTCGGCATCAAGGCTGATTAGACCTATAGGTAATTTATTTCAATTAGCCCTATCTATTATATGGAGAGTTCTTCTTATGTTGTCATATGTTTGTCGACCTTTAACAAAACCTGTTTGGTCTTCATCTATCAAGTCTGGTAAGAACAATTGTATTCTGGATGCCAAGATAGAGCTAAAAATGTTATAGTCTGTATTAAGAAGTGATATGGGTCTATAGTTTTGACAATATTCCCTGTCTTTTTTCTCTTTGGGGATAACAGAAATGATAGCCTCTTTCCACGATGGAGGAGTTTTCCCTTCTTTTATGACCAAATTGAAAGTGTCCCTCAGTAATGGCATCAATTCTTTGTAGTAAGCTCTATACCACTCTGAAGGGAAACCATCGCTCCCTGGTGATTTGCCTGATTTTAATTTGCCCATGACTTGTTGTAGTTCCTCAGTGGTTATTTCTGCAATTAGGCTTTTATTTTGTATTTCACCAATAGAGGGCATATCTAATGTGTTAAGAAATTCTTGTGTTTTGGTTCCATTCATCCACGAGGTCTGTTTATATAATTCTTCATATTCTGTCCTGGCAGATACGTCACTGTATTGTTAGACAGATAGCGAACATTGACAATAAGACTCAGTAGGCTTGACTCCAGGTTGAGTGTTTTCTTTACTGAAATCTTGATTGTTTCCTTTTTTGTAAAACTGCAATACAGTATAAAATAAACACTATGTTACAGTCAAATATGTGCAACATCAAACATAAATATAATAACAACAGCACATATTACAATATTATCCACTCAAAGAACATAAGAAAATAGGCTAACTAAAACACAGGCAAGTAAATAAACATAAATGAGGCTTAACAGCCTGAGCTACCTGTGCAAATAGCCCAGCTAATCCAAGCTAACAGTTAGCATCACGATTAGCATTAACACGAATTTCACTGAAAATAATTGCTTTTAAACAACAGTAGTATAACATCTACACATATTTTAACTACTTAAACAACTGAGCGACCATACTCACTGATGGATCTATTCCAAGGATAGACAAATAACGTTAGTGGAGGAGCATTCAGTCTGCATGTACCCCTGTTGTCGATCTCCTTATAAGCGCAATGACTCTACATACCACCAGATGTCGCTAAAGCACTGGCACTGATAGGAGTCAGAACACTCCCCGCTTGGTATAATTATTTTATACCACTCTCTACTCTTTTCCCTTTGGTATCAGTAACACAACCTCACTAATTGGCCTAAGATACTCCTTAATTGTCCCTTGGCTAAAGGTCTTCACCATAACCTTACGGATCCTGCTGTCAGAGCTGGGAATGGCCTCAACTATCAATCCAAGAGGCCACTGATTGCGTCTTGCTTGAACATCCTTTATCAGAACAACGTCACCCTCCTGGAGATTATGCTTCTCCCTGGTCCACTTTCTACGTGGCTGAAGAGTTGCCAAGTATTCCAGCCTCCACCTTTTCCAGAAGGAGTCCGCCAAGCTCTGGACCTGGCGCCACTGTCCCTTACAAAGGTGGTCCAATTTGAAATCCCCTGGGGGAGCAGGAGTAACACTTGCCTTTTGGGTTAATAACATGGCAGGCGAGAGTATCTCAGGTATCTCTGCATCATATGTGATTGGGACCAGTGGTCTGGAATTCATGATGGCCATAACCTCAGCCATCAAGGTTGTTAGGACTTCATGGGTAAGTCTGGAAGCTCCATCCTTCACCAGCAGCGCATCTAAAATCCTTCTAACCACTCCTATCAATCTCTCCCAAGCTCCTCCCATATGTGAAGAATGAGGAGCATTAAAGGTCCATGTACAGCCCTGGTCTTGCAAGTAGTTCTTGACCTCAGGGTCGCCAGTGTTAATCTGAAGCTCTCTGCATGCACCAATGAAATTGGTGCCTCTATCTGACCTGAGGTGTCTGACAGGTCCCCGTATGGACAGGAAGCGCCTCAAGGCGTTGATGAAGCTTGAGGTCGACATAGATTCAATGACTTCCAGGTGGACGGCTCTAGTACTTAGGCAACAGAAAATGACAGCCCACCTTTTGCTCTCAGCAGCACCACCTCGTGTCCGCCGGGTTTCAACATTCCATGGACCAAAAACATCCAGTCCTACATGGGTGAAAGGCGGGTCCATAGCCACCCTGTCAGTGGGCAGATCAGACATCTTTTGAACTTCAGGCTTGCCCCTCAACTTCTTACAGGTGACACATTTGTATATAATGCTGGAGATGAGCCTCTTCCCTCCTACTATCCAGACTCCAGCGGCACGTACTGCACCCTCTGTAAAGTGGCGACCTTGGTGTGCCACTTCATCATGATAATGCCGGACTAAGAGAGTGGTGACATGATGTCTAGCTGGAAGGATTAATGGGTGTTTCTCTTGATCTTTCAGATCTGCTTTGTGTATCCGACCTCCCACTCTGAGCAGTCCATACTCATCAAGGAAAGGATCCAACTTTACAAGAGGGCCTTGGTGGTGAATTTTGATGCCCTGAGTTAGACATTTTAGCTCCTCCTGATACACATCCTCTTGCACTGCTCTGAGGATAACTGTCTTGGCTTGATAGCGCTCTGTGGGGTGCTGCTGCCTGCATTGATGCCATCCCTTACATCCATCATTCTTAATCTCACCGGAGAATGACTTTGCTACATGAATGAGACTTGTCATGCCTCTTACCAGACTCTTCCAGGTAGAGAAGTTTTCGAATCTTTGTGATCCAAAAGACTGCTCTGTAACTTTGGTTGCAAGAGAGGTGACTTCAGGCCGAATGTCTTTGTCTGTATCTGGCTGCACTAGCTCGAACGATTCTGCCTCATCCTCTTGACGTGCGTTTGGCTGGCGGAGAAATTGAGGACCAAGTAACCAACTGGATGTGGCCAGGTAAGCCACTGGAAACGGCCTGGTTCCATGGTCGGCAGGGTTCTCATCGGTTTGTACGTACTGCCACTGAGTGGGTTTGGTGGAGCTCCGAATGCGAGTTACTCGGTTAGCTACATAGGTATAGAACCTTCTTGATCTGTTATGGATGTAGCCCAGCACGACACGACTGTCTGTATAGAACCTGACTGCTTTCAACTCTATATCCATTTCAGATTGAATCAGTTCCGCCAGTTCAACTGCCAAGACTGCGGCACACAACTCTAGGCGTGGAACAGTGTGCATGGGATAAGGAGCCAGCTTTGTTTTTCCCATTACAAACCCCACATGCCATATTCCATCAGAGTCCAAGACACGCAGATAGGCTGCAGCCGCTATTGCCACAGTAGAAGCGTCTGAGAAAACGCATAAGTCTATCGTTCTACAACATGACAACGGGACTGGAACGTATGTTCGCTGGATGTGAATCTGTTCCAGCTCAGTTAATGAGTCGGTCCATGCTTTCCACTGTGCCTCTTTTTGCTTTGGGAGAGGAGTATCCCATTCATACTGCTCAGAGGAAAGTTCTCTTACCAGTGACTTGCCTTCCACAGTAATGGGGGAAGCAAATCCAAGAGGATCATAAAGACTATTTACAGTTGAGAGAATGCCTCTTCGAGTGAATGGTTTCACATCTCTTGACACTCTGAAAGTAAAACGGTCAGTCTGGAGTTCCCAGCTTACACCCAGACTGCGTTGGGAGGGCAAGGGGTCTGCTCCTAAATCTAGATCCTTAAAGTCACTTGCTCGTTCTTCTGGAGGAAATGCCTCCATTACCTTTGAACTATTTGAGGCAATTTTGTGAAGTCGTAAGTTGGACTCAGCTAGTAGGGCCCTGGTGCGTTGCAGGAGATCAATGGCGTCAACCTCCTTTGACACTGAAATGAGACCATCGTCAACGTAAAAATTTCGGTAAATGAAATCCTTGGCATCTGTGCCATGTTCATTTTCTCCTTGTTCTGCAGCTTTCCTCAGCCCATACGTTGCTACAGCGGGTGACGGGCTGTTCCCAAAAACGTGTACAGTCATCCAAAAGTCCATGATCTCTTTATCCGGATCATTATCTCTGTGCCACAGAAATCGCAAGAAATTGCGATGGTCCTCTCTGACTTTGAACCCATAGAACATTTGTTCAATATCAGCTGTGATGGCTATTTGCTCCCTCCTGAACCTTAGCAGGACTCCAACTAGAGAGTTGTTGAGGTTAGGTCCGCTGAGGAGCATGTCATTCAGTGACGTTCCCTTAAACACTGCACTGGAATCAAAAACCACCCTAATTTTCCCAGGCTTCTGTGGGTGATAGACACCAAAGGTAGGTAAATACCAGCATTCTTGCCCTGGTTGCAATGGAGGAGCTGGCTCTGCCTGCTGGTTGTCAAGGACTTTCTGCATGAAGTCAAAGAAGTGCTGTTTCATGTCAGGTCTCCTTCTGAATGAGCGTTGTAGAGTGGAGAGTCTCTGGGTGGCCTGTACTCTGTTATTTGGAAGGGGCTTGCGAGGTGACTGAAAAGGTAGGGGAGCCACCCAGTGATTTTGGTCATCCATGTAAACTTCGCTTACCATTATTCTGAGAAAGTTGGTATCATCTACTGACATGGCTAGTTTCTCATCTTCCGGTGTTTTCTGAAACACCCTTTCCCCCAAACCATCTCGACAGGTCTCCCGAAACATCTCCTTGCTGTAAGATGATGTCTGAAGAGTAGGCTGCACTGGACCCTGTACTCTCTCCGCTATGTGAATCTTGTTGGTACATGGCTCGAGGAAAGAGGAGCGTCCATTTTGAAGGACATGAGTCTTGTAGGCATTAACTTCTTCGTTCTTGTGAGCACCACTCAAGCATAACTCTCCAACTATGACCCAGCCAAGGTCAAGGCGCTGGGCATACGGTGAGTTGTGAGGCCCGTTATGCTGTTCCCTCACCTTATGCACGCTCAAAATGTCTCTGCCTAGGAGAAGGAGAATGGGAGCACTAGGGTCAAGAGGAGGGATCTTATCGGTCACAGGACTGAGATGAGGAAAATATTTAGTGCACTCAGGCGTTGGGATCTCTGATCTGTCGTCAGGTAGGCTGTTACATTCTAGCAGAGTTGGAAGTTTCACCTTGGTTTTACCATTGAATGACTCCACTATAATGTTATTTGCTTTCCGCCCTGCAGTCTCCACTGTGCCGGAGCATGTTTTGAGAGTATAGGGGGATGCAGTGCTGTTAATGTCTAGCAGATCAAAGAATTGTGATTTTACTAACGACCTGTTGCTTTGGTCATCTAGTACTGCATACACCCTGTGAACCTTACTTGGATTATTGGCGTGATAAACCTTGACCAAGCAGATTTTTGAGCAGGATCTGGCCTTGGTAGAGCCACCACATATTTCTGTACACTTGGACGTGACTATAGGAGGTGTTCGCTCTTCACACCCCCCGCTTTGCTCGTCCTCAGCCACGTGCTGAAGCTGCTCACCAAGCAACCAAGGGGCTGTTCCAGGATGCATCGCTGAAATATGTCTGTTGCTTTCGCACTCATTGCATTTAAGTGTTGTCCTGCAATCTTTGGCCATATGCTTGGTGCTGGCACAACATCGAAAACAGATTGAATTCTCCTTCAAATATGTTTTCCTCTCATCAATATGTTTCCCACGAAAACCACGACATTTTGATAGCGGGTGTGGTTTATTATGCATGGGACACTGCTTGTCTGGTTCCTCCTTGGCAGTTGCATCTGCATGTGGAGTGGTAGATGTAGCAGTGACCGCTGTTTTTCTGACTGTCACAGGTGTTCTGGGGAGGTATTTTGGTGACCTTTCGACTTTGCTGTGGCTTGGGGTAGAGGAGAGGCTAAATGCAAAACTGGGGTCATTCCGGGTCTTTGCCTGGGAACATACAAAGTTGACAAAGAAGCTGAATGGTGGGAAGGGGACATGAAAATCCTCCTTGTATTTGGATCCCTGCCCTATCCAGCGGTCCCGGAGGGAGAAAGGAAGCTCCTCCACTATAGGATTAACACCCCGTGATGTGTCTAGATATGCGAGTCCAGGCAAGTATCCCTCTGCTTTAGCAGCCTCTAGCTCTCTTAGCAAGTCACCTAACTCCACAAGCTTGTGTATGTCTCTGTTAGAGATGGCTGGGAAGGTCTCGAGTCTTCTCAGCAGGGCATTTTCGATAACCTCTGGGCTTCCATACATCTCTTCCAAGCGCTGCCATATCATACACACACCTGCTCTGGGATTGTTAACATGCACTGACCTTAACCGCTTGGCTTGTGCTGATGACTCCGGCCCAAGCCATTTTACGAGGAGGTTAAGCTCTTCCTGGTCAGATAGATTAAGCTCCTTTATGGTTGCTAGGAAAGACGATTTCCATGCCCAATAATTTTCTGGACGGTCATCAAAGGCAAGGAGCCCAGAGCTAACCATTTCTTTTCTCACTAGATACTGGGCCAAATCAGCAGTCTGAGGCGTTGACCGTGAGTATGACTTGTACTGGGCCTGATTAGGTGCTGGAAATGTAGCGGCTGGGTATTTGTTTGGGATGTAAGGAGCCTTATGGGCAGGTGGAAGTGCATAGCGCTCATTTGCAATGGGTTTGTAATTTTCTTCCTCCTTAAGTGGTCTACTCACTGTGTTTTGTGCTCCGTTGATAGTGCATGGGCTTTTGTCCTGTTGGATTGGCTGCTGTGGCGTACCATCATGAAGCTCCTGGTAAGCATGTTCAAATGGTTGAGTTTCTATATAGTCTCTGGTGCGTTTTGTTGGATCTTCAAAACTCAAATCCTGAAACTCACCAAGAGAGCCTCTTTCTATCTGTTCAACTGCTGCTGCCTCTTCATATATTGCTGCCTCTTTTGAAGCTGCTGCAGCTTCCTTCTCTTGCTGTAACACATGAAGACTGGCCTCTATGTTTACCTTTTCTTTCATGATGGCTGCCTCCTTCTCTGCATAAGACACCTTTATTTTTGCTGCTTCAGCCTTGGCCCTTGCCCTCGTTGCAGCGGCGCTGACAGATGTCCGAGTTGAGGATCTGCAGGACTTGAGAGAAGAGGAGACTCTAGACCTCGTCTGCATCTGAGACTGACGTGTTCCGTCATCGTTGTCGCTCATCTTTGCAATATCTTGAGGTTCTTAAGGTTTATGCTTCTGAGTGCTGTTCACATAGTTATTTTGTTGTCTTTTCCCGCTGTGTGGTCATCATTTTACTATTCTGTCCTGGCAGATACGTCACTGTATTGTTAGACAGATAGCGAACATTGACAATAAGACTCAGTAGGCTTGACTCCAGGTTGAGTGTTTTCTTTACTGAAATCTTGATTGTTTCCTTTTTTGTAAAACTGCAATACAGTATAAAATAAACACTATGTTACAGTCAAATATGTGCAACATCAAACATAAATATAATAACAACAGCACATATTACAATATTATCCACTCAAAGAACATAAGAAAATAGGCTAACTAAAACACAGGCAAGTAAATAAACATAAATGAGGCTTAACAGTCTGAGCTACCTGTGCAAATAGCCCAGCTAATCCAAGCTAACAGTTAGCATCACGATTAGCATTAACACGAATTTCACTGAAAATAATTGCTTTTAAACAACAGTAGTATAACATCTACACATATTTTAACTACTTAAACAACTGAGCGACCATACTCACTGATGGATCTATTCCAAGGATAGACAAATAACGTTAGTGGAGGAGCATTCAGTCTGCATGTACCCCTGTTGTCGATCTCCTTATAAGCGCAATGACTCTACATACCACCAGATGTCGCTAAAGCACTGGCACTGATAGGAGTCAGAACACTTCATAGTACTTCTTAAATATATTTCTAATATCTGTTGGTTCGCATTTAATTTGATTCGTTTTGGGGTCTCGCATTTTGGAGATTAAATTATCAGTTTGTTGTTTCCGCATTCTTCTTGCCAATAATTTAAGTGCTCTTGGTCCTGATTCATAATAAGTTTGTTTCACGAATCTAGCCTTTTTCTCCACTTCTGTCTGCAACAAGCTGTTAACTTCCTTTCTCAATTCTCCCATTTGAGCCAAAACCTCTTTATTTGGTTTATGTTTATGTTTTAACTCCAAATTTTTTAATTCTGAAATAAGTTTCTCATAATGAGCAATCCTTTCTTTTTAAAGAGTGCTTGTAATAGCTATTAATTTTCCTCGAATCACTGCTTTTAGTGCATCCCATAATATAGAGGGGTCTACCTCTCCATTGTTATTTTCCTCTAAGTATCTTTTTATTTCTATTCGGATTTGCTCAACTACTGATTTATTATTTAATATTCCTAGATTTAATCTCCACAATGTGTTCCTTTTTTCCTCTTCCAGAGAGATCTTCATATAAATAGCATTATGGTCCGATACGTCAGCTACCCCAATCCCACAATTCCGTATCCGGTGTCTGTTTTCTTCTTGTAAGAGAAAGTAATCTATTCTATAATACACAGAATGCGTGGCAGAGTAGTGGCTATAGTCCTTCTCTAATGGGTGTAATTCCCTCCAGACATCAATTAGGCCCATTTCTGTACATATGTGATTTATGAATTTTTTTATGTTTTTTTATTTCTTTTATGGCTTGTAGTATCCAGGTCATGGTTAAGTACTATGTTTAGGTCCCCTCCACATATACCAACCCCCTCCATCTCCTCCGCCACAATATCAAAAAGTACTTTGAAATATTGTTTATTGCTTTCCGGTGGGGCATAGACATTTATCAAAGTTAACATACTATTATTAATTGTTCCTTTAACAATAACGTGTCTCCCTTCTTTATCCTTTACTTCTTTATGACAATCAAAGTTAACACCTTTTGGAATTAAGATAATGACCCCTCTCTTACGATGGTTTGGACATGAACTATAAAATATATTTTTAAAACCAAATTTTTTCAGTTTTTCATGTTCCTCATTCGATAAATGTGTTTCTTGCAAGAAATAAATATGTTTCTTTTCCTTTTTCAATTTGGCTATAACTTTAGCTCTTTTGACTGGATTCCCTAGTCCATTAACATTTAAAGACATTATCTCAATGTCTCTCTCCTGCATTAAACTATCTCTATAATAATCATTGTATAATGATAACCCCACTGACAAACATTTGAACAAGAACAAACTACTAAACAACTTTTACATAAACCAAAACGTAAAAGATTAACTGACAGGATATCAACTGACCTCCAATTGGTAATGTTTACCCAGAACTTAGGGTTTTGAGTCACTGTCTCCATAGAGAGGGAAAGCCTCAGCTGAACTGAGGGCCCCCTTCTAGATATGAGATGCAGTCTGTAAGATGTTTTTGCACCCATACTAGATATATTTTCTTCATTGTCCATGTCTCCCCTAGTCAATGCATGTTCACAAACGCCCCTCACTGTGTCATTGACTTGTTCCGAATACGGTTATCGCAAAATATTGTTTCCCCTTAACCCCTTAAGAATCAAAACCTTGTTCACGTCATCATATAGAAGGTTTCTCACGAATTCGTCGTGCTTGTCCGCCGAAAATCCTCCAGCCGTTTCCGTGCTCTTCTGCTTGCCTCCGCTCTCCGTTCTCTGCCGACCCGTTGCCATGCTAGACTTCGTGCTTCGAGTCGTTCCAGTAACGTTATTGAGCCGGCTGCATCTTCGGAATCCGTCACTTTATATCCTCTGTCACGCAAGTCTTTCTCCACTTCTCCCGCTTCGTTGTATGTTTTTACTCCGTTATCCCAGTGAACTCTCATCTTTGTAAATGGAGTCTGAAATCGGATCCCCGCTTCTTTCAAAATTTTCTTGGCTTTAACATACGACTTGCGTTGCTGCACCACAGCAGAGGTGTAATCATGGTCGAAGAAAATCCTCCGCTCTCCAATCGTGATTATTTTCTTTTCCCAGGCTCTTCTCAGGACTTTCTCCTTCGTATTATACTGTAGGAAATTCACCACGATGGCCCTCGGTGGTTGATCTGTTTTAGGTTTCGGCGCCAGAGCCCTGTGCGCCCGCTGAATTTGACAGTCGGTTTCAATGTCAAGTTTACTCCGGATAATTTCTTCTACGAACTGGGTAACAGACCCCTTCTCGGCCTCTTCTGGCACTCCGAAAATCCGCAGGTTATTTCGTCTGGACCGCGACTCGAGGTCCGTCAATTTTTCCATCATCTTTTTGTGTTCTTGTATGAAGTCGTGTAGTAGGCCATCTGTCTCGGTGCTCCAGCACTCCATTTCTTCAACACGCGACAAGGTGGCCTCAACTTTTGCATTTTGTTCCTTTATTTCTTGTGTTGTTGCCACGATTTTTTTATTAATGTCCTCTTTAAACTCCTCTAGTTCGCGTTTCATCTGGGTTTTGAGTTCATCCTTAAATGACCCGAGCTCCGCTTTCAGCTCACTGCGAAATTCCTGTATCTGCTTACTTATATCTTTTAAGCCCACGCGCAGAGCGTCTGAGGCTTCTCGGTCGCCATTTTCTTCCTTTTCTTGCATGCTGTCTGTCTCTGTTCGTTTGGGGTCTTTTCCTTGCTTTTCGAGGTTTCTTTTAGCTTTAGATTTATTACCTCCGCTCATCTCTCAGCACACGAAAATTCTCAACAAGAGTTTTTAAACTGACTTAAGGGAGCTCACGGCTTAACCTGCCATCGTGCTTCACTGCCCCGTCGTATGATCATTTAAACGGATTTTATAACGAGGTCGGTGAAGATGGGAAAAATCTTACATTTCTGTGCAAACTTTGAACTGAACTAGTTCATTTTAAAATGTGTGAACTGAACTTTGAACTAGTTCAGAAAGTGAGAACTTCCCCAAGACTGGTTGCCACTCCCACGTGACCTGCTGCCTAGATGATGTCAACTTTTTCATTGTTGTCATGACAGCGCACCTTGTCGTTCCGTGAACCTCTGGAGTTGTGAGTTTAGACTTTTTTTCGACTTTTTTTAAAACTGTTACTGTGGTGTTGAGCAACTATAATTCCTGTTAATCCTATAATTTTATATTTGTACTTATTTAAAGTGAATTAATTGTAATGAAAAATAAATAAAATTAAATAGCTAAAGTAAATCGTAAGTGGAAGTGCATCTGTCAATTCATTGAATGTTCAAAATATTCATTTTATTTGGAAAAAAATACACATTGGTTGGCCTATTCATGAGCATATATCAGCAATTACACATGTTTAGGGAATAGGGCATTATTAATGTATGTGTTTTTTTTAACAATTATTCATGTACAAACAGTAAGGCAATAGTAACAATTCTAGATATGGGTAAACTACTATCAGAGTCTGCCCGTGGGGTGGGGGCACCGCCGCGCCATGCGGTGTCCCACATTGTCCCTCAGAAACACACCCCTTGTCCCCCCTTGGGCTTATTAGCAGGTGGTCACCCTACCCCTTTAAGAGCTCACTGGGCCCTGGGGCTATGAGTTACTGCAGCCTGACCCTTTTTATTATATCAAAAATGTAAAGCCACTAAAATTTCATAATTCTTGTGACCAATTTCAATATCACAAAAAATAAAAGTAGCTTAAAGGACAACTCTGGCGCAAAATGAACCTTTGGTCTAATTACACATTGCTACCTAGTCAACCGTTATCTGAGATTTGTTTTCATGATTGCCGAATGTAAATAGTTTTATCTCTAAAAACAGTTTAGCCTATAACGCTAGTATAATGCTAGTATATAGGGCATAGAGTAATGACAAATAAAAATCGCTTGTTATTACCACTAACAAGGCTCAAAATAGCCCCACACCAACACGACAGCATAACAAGGGTCCCTACATTCAAACCGAAGCATTGAGAACTTTGTCAGTGTCCATACAGTTTAATAAGAAGATATTTTATAGACA
This sequence comes from Pimephales promelas, assembly GCF_988280905.1. Classification (NCBI taxonomy): domain Eukaryota; kingdom Metazoa; phylum Chordata; class Actinopteri; order Cypriniformes; family Leuciscidae; genus Pimephales; species Pimephales promelas. The sequence continues at coordinate 13,051,310 of NC_142786.1, read as the reverse complement.
CAGTCAACTTCGCGAATACAGGAAGAAGCCATCTTTGAAAAATAGTCCCTATCAGTCGATCTACGAGCGCCGATCCAAGTGCACTGAACTGAGCAGAATCTCATATGGTCCGTTGTTTCCAGAAGAAACACAAACACAAACCGTTTACTTCCCTTCAATATGTACACGTAGCCTACTGTTCGCGCTCACCTTATTCACATCTCACCAGCGCACTTGGATCGGCGTTCGTAGATCGACTGGTCGAGACTATTTTTCCAAGATGGCTTCTTCCTGTATTCGCGAAGTTGACTGTGTGTATAAAATATCTTCTTATTAAACTGTATGGACACTGACAAAGTTCTCAATGCTTCGGTTTGAATGTAGGGACCCTTGTTATGCTGTCGTGTTGGTGTGGGGCTATTTTGAGCCTTTTTAGTGGTAATAACAAGCGATTTTTATTTGTCATTAATCTATGCCCTATATACTAGCATTATACTAGCGTTATAGGCTAAACTGTTTTTAGAGATAAAACTATTTACATTCGGCAATCATGAAAACAAATCTCAGATAACGGTTGACTAGGTAACAATGTGTAATTAGACTTAAGGTTCATTTCACGAGTTCACATGTACATGAAATCAAATATAATTTTAATGCGTATTTGGCTTGCTGTTCGGGGGAGGGCTCCGAGCCCGGAATTTTTGCCCGAACCCAGAGTTCTCCCCCTATACTGGGGTAGACCCAGCCCAGAGTGAGGTGATGGGGTGGTGGAGGGATGCTGAGAGACTTGTCGTGAGACATGAGGTGAGAGAAGCTTTATTTATACCGGCTTCCTTTGAGTTGATTGGTTGATTACCTGAACATGCTCCTCCCGAACTTTGTTTACATAAAACTTCATTTCACGAGTTCACATGTACATGAAATCAAATATAATTTTAATGCGTATTTGGCTTGCTGTTCGGGGGAGGGCTCCGAGCCCGGAATTTTTGCCCGAACCCAGAGTTCTCCCCAAAAAGCAAGGTATGGGACAGCGAGCGTAAAAATATTCCCCCCAAAAAGTGAAGGGCATGAGAAGGTAATTACCAAAGAACGAGCTTGACCGTTCGACCATTGAGGGCTCTCGCGACGTCCGACGGGAACTTGGATGCTCACAGCATCGGACGGATAAGCCCCGCCAGCAGTTGAACTGACAGCTCGATGACGCCAGATTTAGACGAGCGGGATATTGGAACGAGTTAAGCCGTTCAACCGGGAGGGCTCTCGCGGCATCCGACGGGAACTTAAGTGCACACAGCGTCGGAAGGGTAAGCCTCGCCAGTTGAACGGGGGCGCCCGCTGTACTCGGTCGGGAGGGCTCGACCGGCGCTTCAAAGGGTGCTGGGGCACGGGAATAGACCTCTCGCGGCCCAACGAACGGGGAGCCCTTGCGGCGACACGAGCGCGGCCGTCCAACGATGATGAAAGTAGGCAGGCTCTCACTGCGATTCGGACGGGAGGGCTCGACCAGCGGCTCGGAAGGGGGACGAGCCCGACCCACGAGCGGGGAGCCGTCACTTCGTACGAACGGGGGAGCCTGCAATTTTAAAATGTTACGCCGTAATTTGGATATGCTTACGACGCGGGCGTGGAATACGGTGATGGTGTCGATGAACGGAGCGCAACAGGTGATGGAAATTAATTAATTAATTAATTAGTAAGGGTTTGGTGAGCGTTTCGGATGTGGAAGCGGCTGGATCTAATGTAAGTATTGAAAGCTTCAGATGACCAACGACCGAGGGTTTGGATTTGTTGTTGGGAAAGACCTTTTTGTGCGGCTGTGGTTGCTGCGCCGATGCGAAAAGAATGGCTTGAAAATTGGTTTGCAGAGATGCCGGATTTGATGAGGACTGCTTTGAGATGTTTTTGGAACCAGAATCTCGTGGCTGGATGATTGGAGTCGTCTGTGAAGAGTGGATCGAGAGGGGATTTTAGCGTGGAACGTTTATACTGAAGGTAATTTAGGAGGGAATGGAACGGTTGAATGGGAGTCGGCAGATTGAAAATATATACAAAATGACCTTTTTTAGCTCGATCTGTTTTGCTTTGTTTGATGAAGAAAGATATAGTTTCGTTATCCACGATCTGCAAATCTGAGATGGTAGGGTGAATGTTTGGATTGAAATTGGAAGTGATTGTCAATTCTGAGCAACGGAGAAAGCCGAAGAAAGCCAAAATAAACATAGCTTCTAGTGTGCGCGCTGTGTTGGTGGAGTGGTATCCTAGACGGAGTGATGTAATGCATTTGGCGAGTATATCAATTGTAATGGGTTGTCTGGTATCCGGGCGAGTGGGGTGAGTTCTTTGAATTCCTTTAATGAGAAGGGACGTTTGGGAGTTATTGATAGCGGGGGCGGGCTTACCATAAGTTAGTTTGTGAAAGAATTGAATGCCGCTTAAATAGCTTTTTATGGATCCGGCTTGGAGACCTTTAACTTGGTTGAGGTGAGATATGAAAGAAGTAACGGTTAGAAGAGAAAAATCAGGAAACGGTAAGTTATGCGAGAGGTGAAATAATTTGAAAGATTTCCACGCGGTGTAGTATGATTGGAGAGTTCTGGGAGAAACTGCTTGCAGGATAGAATCGATGGACGTGACCAGAAGGGATTTCAATGGATGGTTTATGGGAAGATTAGTTGAGAATAAGGAGGTACTGGGGTTGGAACGGGGTCCGCTTCTGGTGCCAGCATCCTGAATCTCTGAAAATAGAAACGGGAGAGAGAGTCAGCGATTTGGTTGAGAACACCTGGGACGTGTTTTGCATTAATGATGAACTGATCGCAGGCGGAGATCCAGATGAGGCGTCTGAGGAGTGGCATTATTGCAGGTGAGCGAGAACGACCTTTATTGATGCATTGAACGGTTGCTTCATTGTCGCAATGAATTTGAATGCTTTTAGATGACCATTCTTTCCCCCATAGGGAAGCTGCGACGACAATCGGGTAGAGCTCAAAAAGGGCCGAGGAGGCTGAGGACTCGGGAGTGTCTAGCAGCTGGGGGGGCCATGGAGATGCAAACCAGCGACCCTGGTAATAACCTCCGAAACCGACTGAGGGAGCTGCGTCTGTAAACAACTTGATGTCGAGGGGGAGAGAGATAAAATCGTCGTAAAAAAAAGTTAGACCGTTCCACTGATTAAGGAAAGTGATCCATAATTTTAGCTCCTTTTTGCACTCGCAAGAAAGGTTGACTTGGTCTTCCAGCGCGTGGACTGATGACGAGAGTGCGAGGAGATGCGTGATAAACGGGCGGCCTTGCGGGATGATACGCATTGCATAGTTTAAGTGACCAAGCAGCGAGAGGAGTTCGCGTTTGGAACATTTTGAGCGGTCCGTAAAATTGGCGGCGATTAAAATGATTCGATCTATTTTTTCCTTTGGCAGTGAAGCCTGGAAATTAACGGAATCCAGATTGATGCCCAGAAATTCTATGGATGTGGTTGGCCCTGTTGTTTTTTCCTGAGCTAACGGAATCCCTAGCTCGGCGAAGACTTTTTGCACCCTGACGAGGTGAGCCGCGGGGATGGCGTCGTGAGGTGAAATGATTAAGAAATCATCGAGCAGATGGAGGAGGTGAGGAATTGCGTAATTATTGGAAAGGATCCAACATATGGCTTCTGATAGGGTGTCAAAGATTTTGGGGCTGCTTTTGCAACCGAAAGTTAGGCGTACCGAAAAATAAAATTTTCCCCGCCAGTTCACGCCGAATAAATGCCACGAATCTGGATGGATAGGCATTACTTTGAAAGCAGAAGTGATATCTACTTTCGCCATCCACGCGCCGCGACCTGCTATTTTGATCATGGTTATAGCTTGATCAACGTCGTGATATTTAATTGAGAACTCTTCGAGGGGAATGAGACTGTTGATGCTTGGATATGGAGAGTTGTGAGGAGCTGAGAGGTCGATAATCAAGCGCTTTTTTCCTGAAAATTTTCTTGTAGCCACGCCTATGGGGCTAATGCGGAATTTGACGAACGGGGGGGCTTCGAACGGACCGATCATGAAACCTGATTCTATTTCTTTTTTTATTAGCTCGTCTACCACTTCGGGCTCTGCTAAGGAAGACTGAAGATTATTGCAGATGATGTTTTTGGTAGGCTGGCATTCCACGCCAGGTTTAAAACCTTGGCTGAGACCGGACAACAGGTAATTTGTAAAGTTGGCGTCTGGGTGATGGAATAATTCCTCAGCCAGGCGGGAAATATTCACTGGAGTCGAGAGATAGTTTTTCTCGCCTTTATTTACAGCTTTTTGTACAGGACATACAACACGGGCGTGGGCACCGCCACAATAATTGCAAATGTGGAGAAAACGACAGCGTTGTCTTTGGCATTTACCCTCGTTGAAATTATTGCAGACTTGTCTGTTAGACGCGACGTTTGGGGCTCTGCTCGGAAAGATGCTACCGGAAGAGAGGTCCTCTCTTGCCGGTCGCGGGACGTAGCTTGTGGGTTTGATGGGGATCTGCGCTGGGCCGGGAGGAATCGAGGGATTGATTTGCGGGCATGCTGTGGTGGCATGGTTTACGGACCTGCAAATTGCGCAAGAGATGTTTCGGCATCCGAGAAAGACGCGATTATGGAGATCAGAGTCCAACACTCCCCAGTAAGGACACTGATTCCATTGAGAAATACGGACGGCGCATTTAGCAGAAAATAATTTGTGATAAGTGTAAAAATGACTACCCCCATACGACAGCGCAAGCTCCGCTATGATGGAAAGGTAATCGTTGAGCTCGCGCCGTCTATGGGGAAAAACGGAGCATATAACTTCGGTATAGCGGTTAAAGGAAATACAGAATTCGGCCAAAGACAATGTGCGAGATGAAGCTTGCGTGTTGTTTTTTAAAGTGACGGATATATCGCCGCAATCCACCTGGCGATTGGATTCCGGCATGGGGAACATCGAAAGTAGGGAGCCCAAGTCTACATCCGCACCTGCGAGGATTTGAGCTCTGATGCTGTTCGTCACTGGCGGAGGTTCTGCGGCGACGGCGTTTGGAGGGGCTGGTTGAGGAGTGGCTGAAAAGAGAGAGAAGGAAGATCGAGCGTGTAGAGGATTAGAAGTGGGGAGGACCGGAGCTGAGGTCGTTTGCGGAGGCATCCTCACGCCAGAGTCAGCCCCTGCTCCGGGTGGAGGGGGGAAGAATTGAGGGTAGTAGTGAGGAAGAGGAAGAAAATGCGTCGGCGTCTGACCGGCTAACGGAGGCATCCTCGCGCTAGGGTCAGGGTGCGCACCTGGGGCTTGAAAGTAAGGAAAATTGAAAGAAGTAACAACGGGAGGGAGAGGAAGCGTTTGAGGAGCTGATGTAATGTTGGTGTTACAGAGATCCGGCGCGTTCGGTGCCACGGTGGGAGGGGCTGGAGGGAAAATTTGACCTGAAAGAGAAAGAACCCCTTCCGCGACTGGGTCTGGGGCGCGGCCCAGGCTGGCGGAAGGTCTGCGGCGACGTGGCGCGTGGGCGGAGCCCGGCACTGAAGGTGGATAGGCTGGAAGGCGAGCAATCCGGGTCCGGCAGGCTCTGCTCGTTCGAGCCGGTGAAATGGCATCTGGAACAGAAAGGTGAGTAGGTTGTAAAGACACGTACAAATTATATAAATCTACTTTTTTCGCTCTGCGAGAAAAGTTGACGTCTGAATTAATCAGGGCTTGTCTCAGCGCTTTAACGGTCCACTTCCCTATGGGAGGTATGTTTGGGTGTGTCAAAGAGTGCGAAGACGCAGAGGAAGATGGTGGGGTCCTCGCCGGTGGTGGTGAGGGGAGTCCTCGGCGTCTTGGCGTGCGTGGAGAGGATCGTGGAAGTTGGCGTCCCCGGTTTGAGGAGGCTGGAGATGGAACGATCCTTGGATCCGCGGGTTGTGAAGGAGTCTCATCAGTGACGAGAGAATCGTCATCGGATGGGAAAAGCTCTAGCTCGGACATGACGGCACAAGGGCGGAGTCAAATGCTGAGAGACTTGTCGTGAGACATGAGGTGAGAGAAGCTTTATTTATACCGGCTTCCTTTGAGTTGATTGGTTGATTACCTGAACATGCTCCTCCCGAACTTTGTTTACATAAAACTTCATTTAGCGCCGAAGTTGTCCTTTAAGAAAAGAATCTCAAGCTTACTGATGACACGCGTCACAAATAACAATAGAACAAAGGCACATAAGAAAACGACCTACTTGAAAATATTATACTGTATAAAGTAACCAAAATATACAATACATAGTTTTCACTATAAATTCAACATTAATTGTTATTAATTTTACAAAAGTGATTCAGTCAAGGACAGTAAATTTCTTTCTGTTGTTTGATTAACATTAATAGCCAGGTTTCCATCCAAGGGTTTTTTTTTTTGCGAAAAAAGGTTTTGCGCATCAAAATGTTTACCGATATAGCTGATGGAACCGCCAATTATCGATTTTTTTTTTTTTTTGCAAATGTCGACACAATCCTTTTCCGTTTAACTTTAGCGCATAAATGTTATGTCGATATTTTAAATGTCGCAAAAAACTAGTTTAGAAACACTTTTTGTCGAGAAAAAGGGCTTTCACGCAAAAAAATGTGGTGTCACGTGATATTTTCCTCACGTGCAAGGTGCAGTCGTCGTCACAACTTCATGATTTATCACAACTTTCTTTTGTCAAATAAAATAAGATGAACTAATATTTTTACAGTGCACAACTTTAAAATACATTTTATTGTGTGTAAAGTTATTTACGGCCTGGTAAAATATGTTGAATGGTTAGGCTTACCTGTACAGATCTGATTCTGCAAACACAGCTGCGTCATGGGCACTTCCAGGAGTGCCAACACATATGTCTCGTATCATGCACCCGTCTTCAACAAGTGCCTGGAGAACTATTGATGGCCACCCTTTGCGATTAATGTAATCGTAGTAGCCTTCTGTCGGGGGGGAGAATTGGGATGTGCGTGCCATCCAGCGCACCGTAAACCTGTGGCACAAAATGCGCCAAGGAATTACGGTATGCTATTTCATTGGCCTCCGCTACATTTGGCAGCCTGATATAACGCTGCATTAATTTTTCTTTAAAGGCACTCTATGCAAGATCTGTACCTTAATATAACAGCTTCAAAGTCGTTTCGGTGGTAAACAAAGTCATAGTAGGGCGAATCATCCTGGTAGTAGAGCTTGGGGAGGACGCCGCCGGAAAAACCAGCCATGCAAGTTTGAGAGTGGCGCCCCTGACACAGCTCGCGAGAATCACGACATGCTTTACGGCAACGACGTCACACACATCAACAACAACATTCTGTATGAAGCTACTTGCTCGCATCCAAGAAAACTCAGTCAGAAATGTCCAGACAAAGGGAAAGAGAATCGGACAGTGCAAGAAACCGGACAAGAGTACATTCGGCTTTCACTCGTTGGCGCGAGCTTAAAAGCAGCACTGGATTGTTAATGCGATGCTGACCTGGCGATCTTGTGATGAACTTGTAAGTAAATCTCTTATTTGTAAACTTGTTTGCGTTCTATGTTGTATGTTTCTGCGCTGGCTTGTGGTATGTCATTTGTGCTGTTCATTCATCCGTTGTTGATAATTAGACCAGTTCAATAATTCCCACACGTCTAGCTAGATTTCGATTACCAGAGCTGTAAGCAAACTTCCTAACAAACAGTCGTTTCTCTTAATCTTGTTGTTTTTTTTTCGTTATGTTTTATTGCCGAGCTTGCCACAAGAGCTAGTCAGCTGAACTCAGGTGTTGTGATGTGTATTTATCACGTAACTTTAGTCCTGTGTCTGGTTCAGATTTCTTATGGCGTGCGTAAGTTACTGTTATATAAATTTTACCTGACTAACAGTGCACTTCCCGACTGTAACTTTACTTCAAATTGTTTTGATTATGAATCAATTAAATCTTGACGCTGTTGATGTTGATTCTTGCGATTATCATGAGGACATAGTCAATATCTCACATAATTATTAGGACATATATAAGCCTAGAGGTTGTAAATAATTGTACACAATTTGCTATTATGATAAATTGTAATAATCATGTCTAATGAAATCATAACGGCCAATGTTATGAAATAATGCGACGTACATTTAACTTTATTGATGTCATCTGACATTTTGTAATGTTTACATTACAATCAAAAAACATAAATAAAATTATAAAGTAGTTCAAACACTATAGGCTATTTACTTCTGATTTTGCAGAAATCATGAAAAAAGTTATAAGCCAGCAAACGCGATAGGCAACTTTATTATTAAAAAGCAGTCTAACACTTGACAGTAGTTCAGTAGATATGCAGTAACAGGGGAATACCGGTTATTTACGACAGTGCAAGTACACCACAGAGGCTCTAGAGGTCACTGTTTTACAAAAAAATCTGAGATTGCATAGTGTGGCTTTAATAGATGTGCACACAGCATATACACATCGATGGACGGTTGTTTTACTAACCCCGAAAGTTTCGCCTACTACTCTATACTCATCGGCGCAGGTTGCCAGCTTGTACAGGGAAATGGCAATCTGCTTTCGTGTTGGAACCGGTGGTCGGTGGCAACCTGTGGTAGGCGCAACATCAGGACCAATGAATCCACACAGCATCTCAAACGTCGGCCGTGTCATTCTAAAATGTTGCACCCAGAGACTTTCTGTAAAGTGTCTCTCCACAACTTCTTCCCAGAACGCCTTATTGCATGGTCTCTCCCAGATCCTTGGGCTTCGTCGCATAAGGGTAGTTACTTCAAGCCCTATCAGATGAGCAACTGCTTCATTCTGCCATCGTCTTCTGATATTTCGGACACTTGCAATTATTTGTGAAATTGAAATGACAGTAAGCTGGCAAATTTCAATGAACTGCCTGAATACTCTCTCCATTTTCTTGTTTGTTTGTTCGGTGTTGATGGTGTGCTGACTGGAACCTCAAAAGGTAGAATTTGTGATTAAAAAATAAATAAATGAAAAAAAATGTTCATGGAAACGGCTGAAGTCACTTTTTTTGCGATACATACACCAAAACATATGCGACAAATCACTTTCTTCATTCGTGATGTCAACACGCACACAATCTTATCGGTAAAAGGTCAAATGAATGGAAACAGTCAGGAGACAGCAAATTTCGTAATGTTTTTTTTTTCGCATATTCACTTTGTCTAACATAACAGCGCAAAAAGTGGATGGAAACGAGGCTATTGACACAAATGGCAACAGCAGCTTTATTAGCAGCTTCTGTCACTTCAAGACCTCAGGGTTGGAACTCAAGTGCGCTGTGCAAAACCATCTCAAGTTCACCATGGTCTCAAAACGAGCATTTTGCAAAATGAAATCACTCCCGTTGCTTACTGTGCCTGAGCAGTTTAAAATAATTTGGGAGGAGCAGTGTTTGGCAGGAGAAGCAGTGCCAAACACTGCTCCTCCTGCATCTGCATGGACTCCGCCACCGCAGTGGCATCTTGATGTGAGTGATCATGTGAAGACTTAAATTTCGTCTTTTAATATAATTTCATTATTAAATATTATGTATCTGTATTATTATTCTTTATTTAGTATTCATAATAAGTTGTATTATCTTATGAAGTTTAAAATGCATGAATAGACTATAGATTGCATGTACACGTGTTTGAGAATATATTTTAGACACAAGGAGAGTAGCTGGGATGATTTTGTATTCTGCTTAGAGGTATGCAATGTGCACTTAGCAGACAGTTCCAATGATGCATATTTCAAATGTGTACAGTTTGTATGCACTTTGCAAGAAATTTAATGTTCCAACTGATGCAAATGTACCATTTGTATACCACTAATGTATACACTGAGAAATAGTTTCTTAATGTGGAAAGTGGATTGTATCACGTGCATATACATTTCATTTTAAGCATAAGCAACTTGTTTTTCTACCTTACAAGGAAATCGAAAGTCACTCAGTTGTGTATTTAAACCCAGTTATACTGTACTACAGTAGAGAAACAGAGAAACGGAGAAATGCATAGACCTGGCATGAATATAACATCTTCTCTGGGTTTCTCTCCTGACATATAAGAATAAAGATTTTTACTTGGCAAGATAACTGGTGTCCGGTCCCGTGAATCAAATAATAACGGGGAAAACGAAGGGCTTTAATTCCAAGTATACAATTTGGCGTCACCACAAACTGGATCACATCCTCAGGCATTTGTCTCAATCATTCAAGGTAAGACTTTTTCTTTTTCTAAAATACTTCTAAGTCTGCCTGATGATTAGACATTGACTGAAACTGCTTAAAAGAACTGTGATTTAAAGTGCCAGTTATGTTGCCAATGAATATATGTCATAGTAAAAAAAAAAAAATTTGGAATTTAATAATTCAATCAAATTTGGTATAAGTTGCTCTGATCAGTAAAACCTCTAAAATATTTTGAATTGATTCTGGGTTAAAACGGTGGATCTTTTTTTAGAAAGAAGACCATTTAGAATTAGCTGTAAGGCGATTTAGAGTTTTTCAAGGGTGTTTCGGGATCCCTCCTAACCCTCGGATGGCCAATGAGCGTCACACAACTGAAGGAGCGCGCGCCCACTTGATTAACATATCACGTTGTTAATCTTGGTTCTTAAGACAAAGGAAAAGTTCTGCTAACTTTGAAAACAAACTTATACATAATGGTATACATTTCACAATATCGATATACAGTTTAAAAGACAGATCATGCTATGAGGATTACAAAGACATCAAACACATTGAACTATTTTGAGAGCATTATTGAATTACATGTTTAAAGCATTGTATTACAGTTATCTAAACTTCTTTGACACGCGTGAGTCCATTCGAAGCTGAAATAGTGAATTACAGTTCTTTTACATGTATTTCGGCATACTGGATAATTTTGGTAACTCTTTTACAAGCTTTCAGAGATGTCCGTGTTTGTGTGCGTGCAGGAATGTTCAGCGTGCGGACGCGTTAATGTGTGTGTGTGTTGCATGTAGGTGTGGGTCAGCGGCCACACGTATATTGCGCTAGAACAAACAAAGTCTGGCTTGTATCCAGAGTTTCCTCGCTTTTGGAGGTGTCAAAGGATCAAAGAGGAGAGAGAGTTAATCTGATCGCGATCAGTTTAACTGGCGTTATGGGCGGGGGATGTTGCCCCGTGATGTCTCCGTGTTCGTCCTAAATCACACTTAGTCAGGTAACCCCAGACACTCGGGTGCTTGACTGCAGTAAAAGTCAAAGTTGAATTAAAACACATATGCGTAGGAATGTGTTAAAAGGGTCTCTGCCAACCACGCTCTGAGTAATTGCATGCAAACTGGTTAATGATGTCCGACCCAGAATCTCTACATTCCCCCCTGGATTGGAAGATGACGTCCCTGCGGAGACGTCCTCTGCCGATCACGCATGGGAGGATGGAAGGTGAATCATGAAGTTGTTAGCAGGGGATCATCAGGGCTGGGGGCTTAACTCAATGAGGTCGCTGGCAACTTCCAGCGCAGGAGCTTCTCTTCGAGGGTTTCGGCGGAAGCCTCCGGATACAGCTTTGGTGAGCTTGACGGTAGATGATCGCACCTCATTGAGTCTCCTGTATAGGATGAAGGCCAAGCCCAATGTTAAGAGGTGGCTGACTACCATGGAGATGCACAGCGCCGTGTCGGCTGCGCTCCAGGCTCGGATGACAGGTGAGGTAGTCAAAGGAGGTTGTCGAGACAAAGCTTGCAGAGCAGAGTCGAGAGGAGCAATGTCAATTAACTGTGACCCCCCTGTCTCAATTCCCAGTTCCAGTTCTGGACCCAGGGTGAAGTTGTGGTCCTTGAAGAAGGAGGGGATTTCCAGTTCGGATTCATATTCACTGCTCGGGAGATGATACAATGCCAGATCATCGACGTGGAGGATGGCACCTTTAGGTACTTGAATCCACATGCTCTGGTTGAGCAGGCTGACCCGAGTGGCAGTGTCATGTTGGTCATAGGTGAGAGTAGCAGTGAGAGCCGGGGTGTTTACGAGCCAGCGGTCACCGATGATTTCTGCTCGTGTCTCGCCGACTTGCATGCGAGGTCTGGCCTCAGCAGGGCACCGGTTGTCACTGGACATGGGTTGCAATCCACAGAAACAACGTTGATCTGACATTGTTTTGCTCATCAAATTAACGTTGAACCAACGTCAGACGCGTCATTCTTTCAAAACTAACGGAAAATCAACTTGAAATCAACGCGTTGTTTCAACGTTATGAAAGCAAACCAATTTTCGATTTTCATTTAGCTTTCAAGAATGCCGCGTCTGACGTTGGTTCAACGTTAATTCGATGAGCAAAATCAACGTTGTTTCAATGTCATGAGAGACGTCGTTTCCACGTTGATTCAATGTCAGTTTGCTGTCTGGGGAACCATAAATCAGGTCATATTAATAAACATTTGCAACTTTTACAAAGCAGCATTTGTATTCATCCAATAAGCTAAACCATTTTTTTTATTTCTTAGACCCCCACAAATATGTCTTGACATGCTGGAAGTGCCCGTTTTGTGGCGCTACTGTTTGTATACTTTTCACACGACTTGCACTTCAGGTAGCCGAGACAACTGTTGTCTCCTGCTGCAACTACTTCTGAGAACCGCTCCCAAACATTAGATATAGCAGCCTGACCTTTTTTTTCTTTTAATCATGTATATCCCCGACCTCAATTTCTCCCGCACCTCGTCTTCCATCTTCATTTTTATTTCTCCGTTGTTGTTGTCGAGGCTGTCGCGTCTGTCGGCAGGAGCTGCTTGACGCGGCGCTTTCATGACGTGTCACGTGACACCAAAGGTTTGGGAACCTCACGCAAGTTACGTTGCTACGGCAATCGTATTGTAACCTTATAAAATATGAAAATTGACATTCCCAAATATTTAATATGGGCTGGAAATTGCAAGCAACATACATGGATAAAAAAAAAAAAACTTAATGACCCGCCCCAACCCGCCCCGCAAATAAAGTGACAATTTCTTTACCCGCCCCAACCCGACCCGCGGGGTCCGCGGGTTACGAGTCGACCCGCGCATTACTAATCTCTATGCATATTCGAGTGTTTCATTCAATAAGCATTCTAGAGATATCAAGGAACATTATGTTATATCAAAGGAATTTACACTTATGTTTAACATGCATGTAGAAGGTATTTCTAATTTCTATTTACGCTGTGACCGAACAAAGTTATTTCACTGTGACATGGGGAAGACACATATACATAAAAAACATTGAAAACATTTTGTTGAATGTCTTTAAACACCAAAAGTCCTTCTCTTTGTTCAGAGACATTCCACACATCCCGATGTGTGGGGGAAGGGAAGGGCTTGTGTGTGTGTGTGTGTGTCCATTTCGGAGGACTGTACATGGCAAATTGGCAAAGTCCCTACACTCCCCCTTTTCGTTAGATGAAGTCCTTGCATGGACTTCATCGAACGACACCATCGCAATGGACGGATGGCAGGTGAATCATGAGGGTCAGGTGGCAGGCGGCAGCTAGGCTGAGGTAGGGGCTCAGCTTGCTGAGGTTTGACGCAGTCTCCAGCGTGGTACCCTCTTCCTGAGGGTCCCGTGGTGGCTGTGGAGGTTTGCATTTCCTTGCCTCTTGTGCAGCGTGAATGTCAAGTGTCAGGGTGTGGTTGATTACCGTAGAGGTACCCAGTGCAGAATCAGCTGCAGTCCAGGATTGGACTACCGGTGAGGCAGTTGTGCAGTGCAACAGGTGTGCAGTTGAGACACAGCGGTCACTGGGAACAAGTCCAGTTTGGCTGGACCCCTCCTATCATCGTTCATAATTCCAGTTCTGGAATCAGGGTGAAATCGTGGGTTTCGTCCTGGCTGGGACTTGACTCACGCTCGGTTGCAGCAGGGTAGCTCGGGTCTTGGAGCAAAGGCTGCTTGGTGAATTTTAGCAAAGTCATTCTGGCAGACAGTGAACAGTTGTCTCGCTGGAGCTCACTTGTCTGGTTCAGTAGAATGCTGTGTGCGTTGCGGATTTATCACAGTTCCTTTCAATTTCTTGATGGTCTGTGAGGAGGCACTCTGTGTTGTGAGTTACCTTTTGGCTGTGGGATTTCAGTTCGTTTGGTTGCTGGACAGGCCGGTGTTTGACTGCGTACTGACAGCAGCGGCGTGGGAGTCCATTTAGCTCTGCTTGCGTGGCAGTCGACCATATGCTGTCTGATGTCGGACCCGGCGGTGAGGCGGTCGACAGTAGCTGTCCTCTGGTTGGCTGGAGGCACAGGAAGACGACCACAGCAGCATCCTGTAACAGAGACAGGGGAGAGAGAGAGAAAGGGAGGAAAGAATTCAGCGGCTGTCGGCTGGGACAGTCTGATGCCTTTGAGGATGCCGAGATGTCCTGGTGCTGCGGTGTGCAGCCCACATGGTGCGTGACAGGGCATACACTGGCATATCACCCTTTTTGCACTGTGGCAGCACAAGCCGTGGCGAAGTGATGTCACGAGGTGCATAAATCTCAGGTGTTGGGCCGTTGAGCAGCATGTGCTTGGTGAGCTGCAATTGTTGTGTTCGACGGCAGGCTTGGGAGGTTGGAGGGGTAGAGAGGTGGTTTTCTCAGAGTTCACTTGGTTAGTCAAAGTCTTTAGTGAGCTGAAAGGTGCAGGGTAGCAAGTTCACCTCTCCATTTGGTGCTGTGCCTTCATGGCTGGCTGCGGGAGTTCTTGTGACCTCTGTGACCTGCCAGTCAGGTTGTAGTGACCTGTGTGACTGGAGGGGGAGGGGTTCTTGAACTTGAGCTAAGACCTTCAGTTGTTTAAAGTCTATTAAGGGCTTGAAGCGATCGAACAGATCTTGGCCAGTCAGGAGTGGGTAGGTGATCGTTTGTGATCGGTACACTGGGTGTATTAAGCTCATAGGACCAATTGTTGGGTGAATGGGAGCTACCTGTTTTGAGCCAGAAGTTGTTTTGGCTGTAGGGTTTTCATTCATCTCACATGTTTGGGCTTTGAGAGTGCGTTCTTGACTCTTAGCTTTAGCAGTGAGTCTTTCGAAGAGTTGGGCTGACATTATCGTGATGTTTGAGCTTTTGTTTAGGGTTCCCAGAAGTTTTGGCATCTGGGCTGGTGTTGTGATCGATGAGCGGTTAGGGCCGGTCTTTTGTGGGACACCGTACTGTCATGCTCAGGTTGTGCAGCTGTCAGTTGTGGTGGCTGCTTGGTGCTATCACTTTGTGATGTGACAGTGAGCTCTGTGATCTGATGCTGATGAGCAGTGTTCTGGGTGTCTGGCTTGGAACTTGCGCTGAGACATAGGATGTCTGGCTTGTCCTTCTTGTGAGGTCTCGTGCGGGGACGCTTTCAGCACCTTCAGGATTTCTGCCGTCTGCGACGTGGCTGCACTGTTGTTATCTGATGTGTGCTCAGACTTGTGCTTACCCGTGGCGTAGGGGTGTGCGATATGATGATTTTTAATCGTGGACGATTAAAATGTCTCCACGATCTGCTTTTGAAGAAATATCGTAGTATTGTGTTACAGTGCATTCTATCAGTTCAGTTCTGGCGCCTCCGTCTCTCAACTGTACAACGCGACGTAGCCTACACATGATCACACGTTAATGAATAGGTACGGGACACTGCAATTCACAAAAGTTCATTATTAGCATAAGCCTTGCCGGTTAAACATTTAATTCACGCGCTGATGCCCTGTTCTAACGTGCGCTTTCCTGACCGCATACCCCCGGCGCTCACAGGAACTAGAAGCCTGTCAAACAGCGCCTGAATACTGGACTAAGTTATCTTTCGAGTCTTATTATGCTAATACTGTTAAATACACACAATGTTTACATAAACAGGCTATGTCTAAAGTGAAAGCAAACATTTGAGAGAATATCTGGTGTAATATGCGTCTATATTAAACACGTCGCGTGCTGGTCTAAAAGCGACAGGAATAAATAGTACTGCTGCTTGTCCTTAAAGGGACATTTCACACAAAAAATAAAATAAATAAAAAATAAAAAAAATCAGTCATTATTTACTCACTCTAATGTTGTTCCAAACCTGTATTAATTTCTTTCTTGTGCTGAACACAAAAGACAATTTTTTTTTTTAATGTGGGTAACCAAACAGTTGCTGGTCCCCATTAACTTCCAGGAGAGAACTTATAAAAAAATCTATAAGGGGACCAGCAAGTGTTCGGTTACCCACATTATTCAAAATAACTTTTATTTTCAACAGAAAAAAGAAACTTATTCGGGTTTAAAACATCTTGAGAGAGTAAATTAAGACAATTTTCATTTTTGAGGGAACTATCCCTTTAGTGTTAATAAATAAAAAAAAAACACAAGAAGAAAATCACTCACTGACTGAGAACTTTAATATAGCTTTAATAAGAATCAATTTATTCAGTGAAGTCTATGTAGTGTTTTCATTTAATGTTCATTTAATTACTTCAATGCTACTGCTAAATAAAGCATTCACTGCATCTGAAAAAATAAAGCACTATTTATTTAATATGACACTCTAAAAAATGCTGGGTTATTTTAACCCAATTTTGGGTCAAATATGGACAAACCCGAAATGTTGGGTTAAAAATGTAATGTAAAAATTTAACCCAACGGCTGGGTTAGTCCATATTTGACCCAAAGTTGGGTTAAAACAACCCAGCATTTTTTAGAGTGGAATATTAATTTGTGTAATGTTTATCATGTCTTATCTTTTATTTATTTTTTTCATTACAGCCACTTGCAAAATATTAAAACCAACTTGAAAAAGAATCGTGATAAAAAATCGTGATCGTGATTTTCCTAAAAAAAATCCTGATATGATATTTTTTCCATATCGCCCACCCCTACCGTGGCGTGTTGAGAGGGGTGCCGCTCTGGGCTGGTTGGGCTTGAGTCTCTTGGTGGTGGGGGTGCGGCCCATTCTGGGTCGCCGGCTGGCTTCCAGAAATGTTTCAGAGCTCTTGCTCTGGAACGTTAGATGAGCACCATCACCGTTGTGTTGCCCTCTGCTGGCCTGGAACGGTTTAACTCTCAGTGAAAGCGTTTGTGATGCGTGGGGTGCCCTCTAGAGGCAACTCTGAGTTGTGCTCAGAGACAGGTTAGTTTGAGGGTTTTTACACAGTCTTTTCGGACAAAGTCTTTGCTTAATGTGAGCTTTGTGGGCCCAGTCTCGTAGCTGAGGTAGACATGCTACAAGGACAGGCCAGGGTGCTTACAGAATAACTCACTGTGGGATGCAGGTTTTGAAGGAACAAAGTTCTGAAACTGGCATCCTTTTCATACTTGGTGGTTTGCGTTTCGAAGTAGGCTTGCCGAAGTCGGTGGAGTTTCAAGTCGGTCTTACTTGATGTCCACGGCGGTGATAACCCTTGGTCTGATTCTGGATCAGGGGGTTAAGCGATCAAAGCTTATTGCAACAGCTGATAGTCCATTTTGACAGTCTCTGTTTGACGATCTAGGAAGCTGTGCACCTCACGACTGGACGTAATCCATATCAAGCAGAATCTGTTTCATGCAGTCAGGTTGGTTAGACAGTTTGCAAGTGAAAGTCTTGTCTGCATGTCGTGGGTTGATGCAGGGTTCTAAGTGAATGTCGGGACCCTTCTGGTTAGCTTTGTTACATCCTTTTTGGAGCCATGCCGTGGTTTGGGGCAGTGGTTCCTTGGAAGGTTGAGGTCGGGTTAAGCAGGGGCTCTGCTTATTGTTGTGAGTGACTAATGCATGGCCCTAAAAGCTCAGAACTACTGCTTAATAAGTTAGTTAAGTGTTTAGCATAAAGCTTAGAGTCTCTTGTGTCCTTATCTTAGCTGTGAATGTTAGGGCTAAGTCTTGTGTGGTTCCGAGAGTATTTCCTGGAAAGGACATATCCGAGATGAAATAAATAACGTAAGGTGGTCCTTATGACAAAAATATTTCTCTAGACTTAGCTGGTGGTCCACTATGGCTCGACGAAGTGAACAATAACAGGAAAGGACAGCTTTCTTATTTAAATTCTGCTTATTTAGCAATGTTGTTGATCCTGTGTTATGCTACTTTCATGTTATCAGTGTGAAGCTGCTTTGATACAATCTGTATTGTGAAAAGCGCTATATAAATAAATGTGACTTGACTTGACTTGACTTATTATCGACCCTCAGGACTCTAGTAGTGCCCTAGTAAATTGTTGAAATTACTTGCGTTGCAGGGTCACAAACGAGTGCATTGGTTGAAACTAAGCCAAAATAACAAATAAGGGTGTCTCTGTTTCCTTTCTGGGCCCTATGGGGAATGGAACCACACTCGGACAAGAGAGGAAATGAAATTAAATCCTATAGATGACTTAAGGGAATAGCTGCTTGCTATTATTATCAAGGTCAAAGGAATGAAATAATTACTGGGGAAAAATAAAATTAAGATTAAAGCAAAAAGAAATAAAATTATCAAAACACAGGAATGATCTGAAGTCGAGAATATTCAGTGGCATTAGTGACTAAACTTTGGATTTGCTTTGATCAACACTATAGTGGGTTGTAGCTGTTTGGTGTTCAAAACCACATTGTGTGTCCCTCCAAAACTTTAGTCAACATGCCGATGAAAATTCCTACGATAGTTATACGAATTCTTCTGTAGTTAGTTACGCAGTTTTCATGTAGTTAAACTTAAGTTTAATTAACAAGGCATCTGCAAAGTTCGTCCTTAACGGTTAGCAAGGAGTTTTCCTAACCCAGTGAAGGTAAACTTTAGCTAATAAGAATGGTAAACATGGAAAGTGAGTAATTTGAAACCCTAACTGGTGTTGAGAAAGTATTCTAAAACACTTTGCACTGTGGAACACGAGCGGTGAGTAAGGGTTCACGTAAATTATGCTAACTGTTAACTGTGGAGGTTATTCAGCTTAGCCTATGTTGGATGGGAGTTAGGTTAGGTTAGCTTAGCCTAAGTTAGCTTGATGCTAAGCTAGGTTAGCTTAGCCTAAGTTAGCTTAGTGCTGGGTTAGCTTAGCCTAAGTTAGCTTGATGCTAGGCTAGGTTAGCTTAGCCACCCAGGCTGGTTTGTTTACAAAAGTGCCATTACGAGGTAACACTTCCTGTGACAAGTTGTTGTCATGGGAACCATAGCGTGTCAGAGCAATTCAACAGTACCTGAAGAATGTCTGTATATTTTACATGAATCATGCACGTTTTAACGGGTTAAAAGGAGGCGCCTATACTTTATGATTTTCAAGAACTTTGGTTGCATTCAGTAAAACGCAAATGTGTTTTGGCATTTGCTGATTTTCTCATGGAGCTCTGTTCTTTACACGTCTTCTATTTGTTTACAGAGTAAGGAAATAGATTTGCTGCAAGTCAAAGCTTGTCTTGTTCTATTTGTTTACAGAGTAAGGAAATAGATTTGCTGCTGAGTCAAAGCTCGTCTAAGCATATATAGGTACGTCTCTCTCATGCATGAATGCTGACTCTTCCGCGAGTTACTTGTTTTGATCAGGTGACTTTCTGCTTATCGATGCAGCTAAAATTTAGGTGAATTACATCAATCTAACAATAAAATTAAGGCCTTTACTCTGTAGAAAGGGGAGCGTCACCCAGGTCTACCTGTCCTGAGCTTCCTTCATCAGGAACAGGTTTAGTCATACCGCGATTTGGATTTCTTTTTAACCAAAGCAGAATAGATATCGGTACAGATTACAAGCTGCTGAGGTGATACCTTTGTTACACAGACTTACGCTTTAATGCTGAAGTTCTTGATATCAATTGGGAATCTAAGGCTGTTTTTTTTTTTAAAGTAGAGATGTCAATTTCAGCTATTTGTTTTATCTGCATTTAGACAAGCCAGCGATCAAAATGCGTGTTGCATGTTGCGTTTTAGTTGGATCGCGATGATCGAGTGCAAGCCTGTAGGTTAACAATAGTTTAAAACTCGGGTGGTTTTACTACACTCTGTCGTCAGGGTAAAGTACTGTAGGCCCTGTTTGGAGTTGGTGTTTTCTGTAACTCTTCACTGTCACGAAACCTAATGTTTAACGGTGCTGATTTAAACAACATCTAGAAACTGTCTGTTTCAAAAGAGTTGTGCATAGTCCGTCGGCCGTTGAGGCTTACATGTCTATCTAAGATTCCTTTAACTTAGTAAAATTCGAATTCTACAAACGCAGAGTCTTGCACGGTGTTCGTGCTGTGTGTCTTCTGGTTCTGCAGTTCAGAATAATTTGGGGTTTGAGGAATTTTTACTGGGGGCCTTCACGCCTCGTTGAGTGGGCATGGTGTGGGGCCGAGAGAACTATGGTGACTGACGGGTTTTTGGAGGGAAAGTTTCTTGAAACTGGCGTCCTCCTCAGTTACAGGTTCGTTGTAAGTTCCACAGAAAACTCGTTCGGAGCCGGTGGTGATAGCACAGGCCCTCCTGGGTCTGTCCTGCTGGGTGTCGGTGTCGTGTGTTCACCGGTTGGAGACAGCAGGTGAAAAGTCAATGTCTTGTAGATTGTCAGAGATGTTGTAGAAGGCGGACTTTTCCACCCCCCTTTTTCAGCTCTTGTGTTTTGGCTGAAATGTGCAGACTGGTCAGGGGAAGCTTGTGGTGTGTGTCCTCCCCTTTCCAGTCATGCTGCAGTCTATCAGGGTGTTGCAACTCTGTGGGTCAAGTTCGTGTTCGAGATCTTGTCTCTTGCTGCACGAGCTTGTGGGTGGTCGCACGGGCCTCTTGCGCAGGCCGTGGCTTTTGAGTCTCTTTCAGTTCAGTCTCTGCTCTTTGCAAGAGACTTCACTTTGTCGGAGTTTCTCGTTGAATTCTTCTTAGTTCTTTTCTCTGACTATTCTTCTTCAGTCTGTGTAGAAAATTAGACAGGGCAGTTTGAAGTCTTTCCACTTCCTTCGGTAGCTCGGGGTCGTTGCAACCTTGTGCTCCAGGGCAATGCGGCTCCTTTCGCGGAGGCGTGCGTGTGCGTTGAGCTGGTAAGCGAGGTTGTGACGTGTCTGGACCAGTCTTTGTCAGCTGCTCTTGGCTCGGGGCTCTGAGTCGCTGGTGGCTTTGGGCAGGGATGGAGATGTCATGAATCTCAGCCATGTCTCCAGGTTGTCCCAGCGGGTTGTGGGACTGTAGGACTGGAACATACTGGCTTCACTGTGGACGAGAGGAACACAACACACACAGAGAGACCAATGCAAGTCTGACTACGTTTAACGAGCTATAATACAGGCTAAGCCGTGTATGAGAATTTTGGTTAACTGATGCAGACAGTTAAACCGTTTGGTGGGACAATTTGGGTAGGTCATCATGGGTCTGAATGAAGATTTTTGACAGGGCGCTAGCTTAGGGGTCACCTGTTGGTGCTAACGACTTGGTTGTCAAACTATTCTTCAGCTTTCCTTGGTGTGTCAGAGAGGTTCTGTCTCTAGGTGAACTGAAAGGAACAGAGCACAACAGAACAGAGCAATGGCAAGCTAGCAAAATTTGAAGTAACATGCAACCATGAACCATCAAAGATGGGAAGGTCTGTAATGAAATGGCATTAATAGTACACCAGAAGTGTTAGAAAGGGGAAGAAGAGAAGGCCTAAGCCTGTTTGGAGCCGGTTTGTGGCTCGGAGAGGAGGAAGCCAACCACTTCAAATTACCAGGGGAATCTCTAGATTCTGTGGCAAATAGTAAGTGGATGGGTTTTAATACCTTTTTCTAGTTTGCCTGGGGTGAAATGAGGTCATTCTGGCTGGAGTCAGCATCGTGGTTGGTCCTTCTGTCGCCCCACACATG
Organism: Pimephales promelas; assembly: GCF_988280905.1. Classification (NCBI taxonomy): domain Eukaryota; kingdom Metazoa; phylum Chordata; class Actinopteri; order Cypriniformes; family Leuciscidae; genus Pimephales; species Pimephales promelas. The sequence continues at coordinate 13,029,678 of NC_142786.1, read as the reverse complement.
ACAGCAGTGTCCCGGGCCTTTCGGTGCATCTGTACCAAGGTGCGCCCTCTCAAGCAACTTGACCTAGAACACAACCGGCGGTGCCAGATTGGTGATATTGTGTTGCGGGCCGCACCAACAGAAAGATACAGGAAAGTCCGAGACCCGCGCTCAGTCAGTGATGGTGACGCAGATCAGAAGAACCAGCTCGCTGCACCCAAGGCAAAGATGACTGTCAATCACCACAGCACAAGAGAGATTTCTACTTGCAAACACAAAACAGGATGAAGAACAAGTGTACTTCAATGTGAATTAAAGGTCCTTTATCTAAATCAAATTGAGTGTCTATTTTTGTAGAAAAATCAAAGGCAACAGCCTTACTAAAAATTATGGTATAAACAAAAAGGAAATTATGACAATGCTAATTATCAGAATAACCTAGCCTCCATTCAGGAAAGGGATAGAGTGCAGCAATGAAGAACACAGGAGGAAGCGATCTGTAGTGGCGGGTTTTGGGCCACTTCCTGCTAGTGTTTCACCGGGCTGACAGAGAGCTTGATTTAAATTGCATTCAAACTGATTTAAACACAATTCAAATTGAGCAAATGCATAGGGGTTAAGTAACCATTAGATTAGTAAGGATACAGTTGTACCGAGACCAAATCAAAATTATTAAAAATAATTTGAGGAGGAAATATAGAAATAAAGCCATAAACAATTCCCAACGGGAAATAAGAGAATTAATTCAAATTAACCAAACCAAATTTGAATAAGTGTAGGGAATTAAAGGTTGGTGTCATATTTGATGATAATCACGATTTCGGTGAGGGATCAGTGATAACCAGAATACAACCAACAGAGAGAGCCATGCCAAACAGAGTGATGTTAGTTGATGACTTAGAAAGGGGGCGGCCGCAAGGGGCCTACTCCCGCATTGATTTCTTTCTAGCCAGTAATTCAATCATACCAAATATTTTAGAAACCAAAATACATCCGATCACTATCAGCGACCACTCTCCGGTAACTCTCACATGGAACCCATCTGCAATACAGAAGCACCCCGCCAGATGGCGTTTTAATACATCACTATTGAAAGATCCAGAATTTGACAGTTACTTCAAAAGAGAGTGGACATCCTTCCTTGAAATAAATGACTCTCCAAAGTCGTCAGCATCACTGCTCTGGGAAACATGGAAAGTAGTTTTACGGGGGAAAATTATATCATATTCAGTACATAAAAAGAAAAAGGACAGAGAAAAAGAAACACAACTGGAAGAAAGAATAAAAGAACTAGAAATTTTACACGCAAATAATCAATCAGAAAGCATCTATAAAGAAATTAGAGAAAACAAATTTTTGCTCAATGAAATAATAAACAAAAGAAACCAATTTCTGATTCACAGGCTCCGTCAAGAAACTTTTCACCATAGCAATAAATCCGGAAAATATTTAGCCAGTCAAATTAAAAGAAATAAAGAAAAAACAGCTATAACCTCCATCAGAAACTCGGCAGGGAAGCTAACCAATTCACCAGTTGAGATAAACAGGACATTTCAAGATTACTATACTAAATTATACTCATCCGATCTTGATCCGAACCAAGAAGACATAACCCAATTCCTCGATAACATCATTCTACCAAAACTCAACATGGAACAAATAAACACACTAGAATTACCAATCACAGAAAAAGAACTTCACTCCGCACTGAAAAGCATGCAAAATAATAAAGCACCAGGTCCAGATGGCTTCCCTGCTGAGTTTTACGAACATTTTTGGTCAACCTTATACCCACTATTTAGCAGAACAATAACAGAAATAAAACACAATGCAAAGTTCCCTTCCCACATGAATATAGCACTTATATCACTCATTCCTAAACCTAACAAAGACCACACCTTCACATCTAACTATCGTCCTATCTCACTCATAAATGTCGACATAAAAATTATTAGCAAAGCATTAGCCCATAGAATTGAACAAATTATACCATATATAATCCATCCTGATCAGACTGGCTTCATAAAAGGTAGACATGCATCTAATAACACCCGCAGACTATACAATTTAATGCATTACTCATCAACACAACAGAAAGATACTCTCATTGCCACATTAGACACCGAAAAAGCTTTTGACAGGGTCAACTGAAAATTTTTATTCACCACGTTACAAAAATTCGGCTTTGGAGAGTCATTTATTAACTGGATCAAGATTTTATACACATCACCATCGGCCACAGTCACAACGAATGGACTAACATCACAAAGCTTCGCACTGCATAGGGGGACGAGGCAGGGATGTCCACTCTCTCCATCCCTATTTACCATTTTTATTGAACCTTTAGCAGCAGCTATCCGTCAAAACCCAGCAATCAAAGGTATTGAAACACCACAACAAATACATAAAATCTCACTCTATGCAGATGATATCCTACTATATATACAAGAACCCCTAACATCTACTCAAGAAATAATCAAAACAATCCAGTCCTTCTCAAAAATATCCGATTATGCAATAAACTGGAATAAATCCTCCATCCTCCCTTTACATAAAACCAAATGGGATGTGGCACCCCATCAATCACCAATACCTATTTGTCAGGATCACATCACTACTTAGGCATTAAGATTTCCTCCAGACTGTCAGAGTTGGTAACACTCAACTTCACACCACTACTAAAAAAAATAGAAGACGATTTGCTCAGGTGGCTCAACCTCCCAATCTCCATAATCGACAGGATAGCAGCAATAAAAATGACGATTCTACCAAAAATTAACTACCTATTCTCAATGATTCCAACCCACCCCACACTCACCTGGTTTAAATCACTAGACTCCATTATAACTCACTTCTACTGGAAAAAGAAAACGCCAAGGATAAAACTCACTACACTACAAAAGAGTAAGGTTCAAGGAGGACTAGAAGCACCAAATTTCCAATATTACTCAATGGCTAACCAACTGCAATACATATACAAATGGATTCACCCCACCCAATCTGATATTATATGGCTAGATATAGAACAATCACTATGCAAAGAATTAAATATAGCTGACATACCGTTCCTCACCAAATCAATTAAACAACACACATGTTTTAATGCAGTAACTATAGCCTCCACTCTGACAGCCTGGTGGAAATTTCACCAAATCACATACTCTACATTAGCTCCATCTAACCTCACTCCACTATGGAAAAAACATTGAATTTTCACAAATGGGCGGAAAGGGGTATCACCCACATTAAGCATATTTTCAAATCCAACACATTTAAACCATTTCCACAACTGGCTCAGGAGTATGGCATCGGGAACAACGAATTTTTAAAATACCTACAAATCAAATCTTCTGTCCTGGCAAAAATAAACATCAGAGATACAAATTTAGAACTTCCACCGGCAATATCAGACATGGTCAACATTTCCTCTCCAAAAAAACTGCTCTCTAAAATATACAAAATTATCTCAAATCAACTTCAGACTATATACTTACCAACAATAAAATGGGAAAATGATCTTTCAATAGCCCCTGATGCCAATTTCTGGACCCAAATCTGTAAAAACGTCTATCTCATGTCCAAAAATGCGAATCTTCAGTTAATACAATACAAAATACTCCACAGAACACATTACACAGGCAATAGATTAGCTAAAATGGGTTTCACATCAGAAGTTTGCACACATTGCAATCAAAATTCTACAGATACATACATCCATGCAACCTGGCACTGCACTCCAATCAAACACTTTTGGGAAGAGGTCACACAATCACTATCCACTATAGTTGGCTGCCACATCCCATTGTCGCCTTCCCTTTGCTTGCTGGGGGACCTCACAATAATCACTGATAAAACTATAAACTCTAAAATACTCCTCATAGCGCTAACCATCGCCAAGAAAACTATCCTCATGAACTGGAAAACCAGAAATAAATTACACATTAACATTTGGAAAAATATTATTACAGACTTCATTGCAATGGAACTCGCATCTCCCCTTCATAATTACACATCTGAAACTGACCTCTACCGTCCAACACTTTCTGACCTCTTACAGCTATGAATCCCTTCTCTGTTCTTAACTCAGACTATAACCAACCCACGAATATTTGTGCATTTTAGTTGTTCGAACTTGTTTTTGTCATCATTGTTATTGCTATCTTTACTGTCACTGTTATGATTACTATTTTCACTTTTATTTTATTTTTTGTTGTTTCATTGTTGTAATTGCTGTTGTTGCTGTCTTTTGCTCTCACCGTTGTGATCACCACTGCCATCATCATTGTAATTTATTATTATTATTATTATTACTACTATTATTATTATTATTATTATTATCATCAATATTGCCATTGTCAATGCTGTAGAATTAGAATGTAGAACTAGAATTAAGCGTCATTGTCATCACTAATGCAATAACTTCCCCCTTATCTCTTCATGGGTTTTTAATGCACCACAACATAGAAAAGGAAAAAAAAAAAAAAAAAAAAGATTAAGTATATTTGGAAAAACATCGCAAACACCAAGGCAGGCAAGACAGGCGAGAAGTAGTTTCAACGGGACAGCATCTCTGGCCCAATTTGAGACATTCATGCACTGTACTCCCTCTTTTAATGCACTTTAGACATTGCACATAACACACACAAAAAAAAAACAAAAAAAAAAAAAAAAAACAGAAAAATAGGAAAAGATAGGGACTGATGAGATGTGGGGGAAGGTTGTCTTATATTATATTATATTATTATATTATATTATTATCATATTTTGTACAGGATTGACAATGGCAATTGTTACATAGGAGGAAGGATGGAAATAAAAATCTACAAAAACAATATGGGCAGTATGGTGGTAGTGGGGAGTGATGGTAATGACAATGGTAAAAAATAATAAATGGTTACTTTGTGTACACACGCATACACATACCCACGCTCATGCGCGCTCACTTACACACTTAGATCAAACACTTAAATCACTGCCACTGCTGGAATTATGGATTTACAAGATTGCTAACTACTGCACTATGTTGGTTTGTTTGTATGTATGTCTGACTGTTAAATAAAAAAAAAAAAAGTAAAAAAAAAAATAATAATTACTGAATCACAAATCGTATAATGTAATCATTATCAAACTTTATTCATATCATAATTCTATTTTTTATCCTGATTAATGAAAGAAATAGCATTTTCAGGTATGTTTTGCAACGTTAAGTTATTTGTTATTAAACAACAAGGCATAATACATTTTTTTAAATTATATTCATGTCATTTTGTGTTCTAATTCATGTAATATGAATTGTTTGTCTAGCCTTGATTACAGGACAGTGTAATAAAAATACTGAATCACAAATCGCATAATGTAATCATTATCAAACTTTATTCATATCATAATTTTATTATTAAACAACATTTTTTTTAATTACATTCATGTCATTTTGTGTTCTAATTCATATGATTTGTCATAATTATTTCTTAAAACAGAACATAATACAATACAATAGCATTCAATGCAATAAAATTAGTGAACTAAAAGCTATAAAAATGACATCTGATTAAATTACACAATACAATACTAAATGATTTCAACTGAATTACGAGATGAAATGGATTATATTTTTATTAACAGAACTACAAGCAAAATTAACATTTACATGGACATTTATAGAGCTTTTTAAAATAAACAACAATACAGAACAGCTTTAAACAGACATACTGTAGGAAACTTTCATTTCCCAAATACTTTTGTGATAGTCCTTCTGGCTATACAGTGTGAAGATCTGAATGAAAATATCTTCATAGCTGTGTTAACAATGTTGAATGAACTGTAAGGTTAAATATTTTGAGAGACAGTGTTTTTTTTTTTAGGTCCATCCTGGATTAACCAATTAGACTCAAATAGATGAAGTGTCTTTTGCTGTATGTAAAGTTAAATCTGTAATTTTAAGTGATTCATATTGTATGTGCAGTCAACTTTTTTCTATCTTGAGGCCTCGATGATGCAGTCAGGTCATGAGACGTGGAGGCTGAGGAACTCTGAAAAACACACAAACATGCTGTAACACATGTCCAACATTATTTAGTAAACATAGCAAGAGAAAGTATCCTGTCAATTGTATCCTAACCAGGGGTGTTACTGGACCCCTGTGGAAGAGCAGTATATTGTCCATGATGAAGTGCATACTGTACTTCAGTGTTTCCCAACCCTGTTCCTGGCAGCACACCAACACTGCGCGTATTCTTTGTCTCTTTAATCAAACACACCTAATTCAACTCATCAGCTCATTAACCCATCTGATTATGAGCTGATGAGTTGAATCAGGTGTGTTTGATAAGTGAGACAAAGAATACGCGCAGTGTTGGTGTGCCGCCAGGAACAGGGTTGGGAAACACTGGCATACTTTATCATGGACAACAAACTTTTTTATTGTGCATGCGTCCATTTTTAAGGCAGTAGATATAGGCTACAAGGATTTTTATTTTTTTTTTAAGTTTGGTGGCCCTGGGACCTCGTTCAGGGGCCGAAAGGCCGAAAAAGGCCCATCCACGAAACCGCTATGCCTTTTTAATGGCCCGTGGGACAGCCCCTGTATGCAGACGCAGGGTTGTGGTAACTTGGGATATCAGATTCATACTCTCCAGGGGCCCCTGAGGCAGGGCCCCGAAGCATGGAACTCTAGGGCCTTTGCTAAAAAACGCCCCTCCCCGTCATCAAATCATTTAAGAGCCTGAAAGGCTCTTTCAGGGTGGGAGTGAAACAGCCTTGACCGAGAAATTTTGTACAGAGGCTAAAAAACATTTGCCTTGGCTCTAGAGCCCGGTGCTTTCGGTATGTCGCTCGGAACGAGCCCCGGGGCCGTTTCGGTGTTTAATTTACATAAAAAAGCAGTGTCCGCAAAACCACGGACACGGTGGCGTTTAAGCTTTGGCCTACGAAATATTTTTATGAAACGCGTTTATAAAGACTCAGTGGGCTCCTTTGGTGCTGGCGGAAAAGTTTGGTGGCCCTTGGACCTTGTTCAGGGGTCGCAAGATCAAAAAAGGGGCCGTGAGTTAGGGTTAGCGTAAGGGTTAGGGTTAGAGGCCGACAATGTTTTGACTTCGCTCAAGAACCTGGCGCTTTCAGTATGTTGCTCGGGGAGGGCCCAATGGTCAGCTTGCTGAATTTGGAGCCCCTGGGACATTTCTGTAAAAATCCTACTCGCCCATTAAATTAATGTATTTTTCCATAGTGGTTTCGCGGACACCTCTTCGAAATGGCCGATCAACTAGGGTGGCGACATTTTTCATCTCGCCACGGACCCCTGGTGCGGGTGGGAAAGTTTGGTGGCCCTGGGACCTTGTTCAATGGTCGAAAAAGCCTGAAAAAAGCACATTTTGAAACTGACAGGGGTCAAAAAGGTCAAACTACCGAAACGAGCTGCCATAAGGACACGGAAGGTCGCAGGACCCCGAAACTTTCCGAGTTCCGTCGTCTAGGGACCTTGAGTCAGGCCCCAGAGTTTGAGGGCCCTAGCCGCTTTCTAAGCGTTTCCTAACCCCCGTTCGTGATGAGCCCATTCATTGTGGATGGTGACAGAAAATGTGGATGCAGTGGCGCAAAAAGTGGGTATGCGCTATATGCGGCGCATGGGGGCGCAGCACAATGGGGGGCGCCAAAGCGATGGTAAAAAAAAAAAAAAAAAATAAAAAATATATATAGGCTATATTGTATTTCTATATGTAGCTGCCGTTGTCCGTTTCTAATCATTTCTGCATTCCTTCAATGTTATATAAAATTTTAGAGGACTAACAGCGAGGCTAGAGTAGGCGCCCTCATGGAGAAGGGGGGCGGGTAATATCGCGAGCGGGCGGGGGCGCCGTGAGCGCTGAGCGAGCAGGTACGAGTAGTTAGTTGTCGTCGAAAAAGATGGATAAAACAAAATGCTGTGGGGCTAAAAATAGAAAAATAAAGAGAGAAAAGGAGATGGCATGTCAATTGATGCAACAGCAGCTAAATAACTGCATGCATTGCTGAAAGCCAACAGGTAGGATTTAAAATGTGACATCCAGGCATAGGCTATATCTCGGTGGCCATCGGGACTACCGGGAGATTCCCGCTGGGCCGACGTGCTTTTCCTTTTTTTAATTTATTTGTCTTAACGGCCCACAAAACTCATACATCGGCGGCCCATTTGTTTGTTTGTTGTTTGTTTTGTTTTTTGCTTAATTGGCGGCGCTGTGCTGGTGTAATGCATTGGTCAAAAAAGTCAGCTTTAGTTTTTTTTTCTGACACACTGGCCCATGAAATATGTCATTATGCGCAAGTATCTTTCAAGTATAGAAATTAGTGCAAAACTAATTATGAAAGTTTCCTTTATTTTTCTGTGCATTTGTTTTACAATAGCCTTAATGGCAATTACTATCATGGGATTAATATTATAACTATTATTATGTAGTGTAATGTAGACAGACACTAACTAAAAGAGGTTCAAATTTTTCTCTGTTTAATTTGCACCCTGAATATGGGTTGGAGCTTTTAATTTTGAACTCTCAAAGTGCACCAGACTGCTGAATTTAACATTACAGAACACAAAATTTTCTTACGGGGGAGCATGCCCCCGACCCCCCTAGAGAAACAGGGGTCCACCTACCACAGTTTTACCTAAAATCCCGTGAGAAACACTGCTATTGCTGTTACAATGGAGCTTAGTTTTCTTAGGGGGGTTCATCAAGGTGGAGTAGCTATAGTTTAATTGTGTTAATAAACGACAATTTTGCACTTATTTTTTTTTTGTTAGCTCTCATTTCTTCCTACTCAGTTATTACATAGCACACTTACATTACATTTACTATTTAAATTTTTTTTTTTTTTTTGGGGGGGGGGGGGGGGTTGGGGGGGGCGCTAAAATTGTTGCTGCATACCCCTCTGAAACTGGGTAGTTGCGCCCCTGTGTGGATGGTGACTGGATTTTTTTCTTATTATAAAATAGTTCTAATCCTTGATTCTGATTGGTCAAGAGCTGTGCTTTATTCACGATAAAACACGGCTATGACCGATTCACCCAACGGTTCTATTGATCGCTGCGCGACACTGCGGTTCTATGTTGTTTTTATTTGAGCTTTCATGCATTTTACACATTGGAACGTTGTTGCTGTTGACGCTCAGGGATTATTTTTTCTAGCGGAAGGAAGGCTTTTAATGATTTTACTTCAAGAATGTTGAACTAATACATTGTTTTTTAATTTAATATTGTGTGGCAACCGTTTTATAAAAGCAATAAGGTACTCAAGGCAAGTGCTGTATCGTGAATAAGTAATGGCTAAAGGGGTTACTCCGCTTCGCGACGTGCCTGACAACGCCCTTCAGCTGTTACTTATTCACGATACAGCACAGCCTCTTGTACCTTATTGCTTACTTAAACCACCTCTACTGTACGAACCCCACTCTATTGAACACATCACACACATTTTCAAGTCATTTCAGTGTTTAGTTTATTTCATAACTGCAGTGCTTTTATGTGGTTTAACCTGTTTTGTGCTTTCTAACCCCAGTTCTTTCCTGGGATTCACCGGCTGAAAATATTGAAGTCGAAAACAAACTAACATTTATCAGCAGTGGGCCCATTCAATAAATTGCAGGTGAAATTTGTGTCCAATTGCAGCTTATTACATGATTTGAAAAATGATAACTAGCCGTTCATGCAATAGGCTGCAATTGGACATAATCCCGCCTGCAATCTATTGAATGGGGATTCAGGTAGTGTCTTTGATAGATATTTTAATTATAGTTCCTGTCATGATAAAAAAATATTTTACTGCAATCAGCAGGGTCTGTGGCACCAAGTGCCATCCCAAAATTCCACTGTCCACGAACCCACTATTTCGTACAATGGAATGCCTCCATTTTTGCACTCAGGTCTAAGTCTTATGGCCCTCTATCAGAATCCAGAGTTTCAAGAAGATCAGAGAAACTTTTTTTTTTTGCACCGAAAAAGTTGACAGGGGTACCGAGTTTTTTCGTGTCGAAATTTTGAGTTTCTCTGATCTTCTTGAAACTCTGGATTCTGGTAGAGGGCCATGGGACTTCTGAGCGCAAAAATGGAGTCTCTAGACCCTTCCAGAGCTGAGATATTGAGATCCGTAGCATTTATGCCATTATAAAAATAGTGGGTTGCAGTAAAATCCTGAGTGCAGTAAAATAGTTTTTATCATGACAGGAACTTTAATTAAAATTAGATTAAAGGGCATATTGCAGGTTAGAGGACCCAACGAGTCAATGCATAGAAAAACAATGTAGGAACTAGATTTTCTTTAAAATATATGTATAAACACGCTACAGAAGATTCTGCAGTCGTTTTTGTGAGAGAATTTTACTTCCGCGTCTGAAAATGGGCGTGGCGGGCGTGACGCAATGAGCGGGAGAGCCGTCGATTCACACAACAGGAAAACAATGGATCGCATGACATTTCGGACGCTGAGGAAATACTCGTATGATGGATCAAGCCATAAAGTTATGAGCCTGCTATGCTAAAGAGATTAGGGACAGGCCAGGATAATGTCAGACAGAATGGTCAGAGAAAAATTGAGCTGTGATGTGAGGAGAACCAGTGGAGAACAGGACAGGTGCCTTTTAGGTGAGAGACGTGCTTATAGTATACACGTTCGTTCGCTAACGATATACACTGTGTTCACAATATTGTACAGATTATTATGATCCTATAACAAGCCAGCAGACATAGTTTAGGGTAGATTTATATACTATTAAATGTATAAAAACTTTACTTGAGTACATTTCTATACTAAAAGCATAGGCTATACTCAGGTAAATTTTTAATACATATTTTTCACCTAGGTTATAACATAAACAGAACATTAAAGATTTGAGTATTTAAATAACCAATTTTGTTTTTCAATTATAAGTTCTATTTAGGGCATGACATGACTAAGTTACCTATATACCACTATTTGATGTCATTGGTAGTATACGACGATCAATATTCTTGCTTCGGCATACCATGATGCTGAACTCCATCATATCGCCGGGATGCTATAGTCAGTTGATCTGAAGTGAACGCTACACACGACCAGTTTTCCGAGCCGATGCAGAAGAGAAATCCCGTCTCTTCACCTGCACAAACCGCACCAGGAACGAAAGATAGGCTATATAGCACCGTCACTTTTATTGTAATGGAAACTTGTGGACTCGATCTTGAAGTCCTGACAGGCTGGAGTTTTTGCAATCTCCACAATCACAATAATTTACCATGACGATGATAAATTAAAATCCAAAAACTAACGAAAGCACACTGACTGACGAGCGCTCTCACTGAACACCAGCCTACTCTGCACTGAGCCGAGGCTGCGGCTCCCTGATATGACGTCAAATGACGCGATGTTGGAAAAAAAAGCCGTTTTTACTAGCAGTCCAAGAAACGCTCACTTTATCTTCTAAATTAGTGCCCTTATGTTGTTTTAAAACATTTTAAATCCTGCATTAACTTTTCATATGGTATTTTCATACAAGGTTATCTATAAATTTTTAATTTTTTTTTACCTGCAATATGCTCTTTAAGTTTATTTATCCTCGCGGAAAATTGTTCTGCACCTACAGTACGCCTGATACATATATACAAAGACAATTTTACATGACAGAATACAACATTCCCTCACCCCAACCACCCCCCTCCCTCATCCCCACCGCACCCCTACACATATCAGGACAGAAGACTCAAAAAAAAAAAAAAACTAATTAAAGTGCTATAGTGCTATTTAAAGTGCTAAATAGTGCTATGTAAAGTGCAGTCCTACAGGTAACTTCTTGTTCATCAAAGTGATGCTAGTTGGAATAAATGATTTACTGGCTCGATTTGTCTGGAAATAAGGTAACCTAAACCTTCTCCGTGATGGCAACACCTCGTATGCCCGGTGTAAGGGATGTGACGTATCTTTATTAATAGCTATATCTTTCTTCAACACTCTTCTTTCACAGGTAATTGCCATACTGTCTAGTTTATACCCCGCAACCTTACTGGCCAGGTTAACTATCTTGCTCAATCTATTTTTGTTGGTCACTGACAAAGAGAAATACCATGCAACGCAACAGAAAAGTAGCATGCTCTCCACAGATGAGTGATAAAAAAGTAACATCATATCTCTGTCCACTCTAAACTGTCTCAGTCTCCGCATAAAGTACAGTCTCTGCAGCCCCTTTTTATAGATGGTGTCGGTATTACTATTCCGCAACTTATTATCTATTATTGTGCCTAAGTACTTGTGCTCTGGAACAATAGCCACATCCTCTCCATCTATAACCAAGCACTGGTGTGGCTGGCTCCCAGTTCTATAATCTATTATAATTTCCTTTGTTTTCTTTATGTTTGAAAAAGGCAGCTGGACCTGCACCAGTCTGCGAATGAATTCACCCAGGCCCTATAATTGGTCTCATCACAATTCTGTATTAACCCCACTATTGCAGTATCATCTGCAAATTTTATTGTGAGATGCTCAAATGTATTACTTCTACACTCGTTGGTGTAAAGAGTGAACAATACTGGTGAGAGGACACTGCCTTGTGGGGATCCTGTGTTGGTCACAATCTGAGAGGACAACTTAATTTACCCTGACACACTGTGTTCTCTCCGTCAGAAAGGACTCAACCCACCTGATTATATTAGGATTTACCCCTAACTGCCCCAGCCTCTCCATCATAATGTGAGGCCTGATGGTATTAAAGGCAAAGGAGAAATCTATAAAGAGAACCCGGGAATATCGTTTGGACTTATCCAGATGGCAATAGATATTATGAAGCATACACAGAAGTGCGTCATGTCCAAAAAATACACTACCCAAATCCCCATTTAATAGATTGCAGGCAGGATTCTGTCCAATTGCAGCCTATTGCATGAACTTGCTATACTATTGCATAAGATAATGGTTATTTATCTTAATAAACACAAGCTTAACGTCGGAGTCTGATGAGGGCAATGAGACTTAGACCATGAGTGCAAGTCCTGGCTCTCTACACCTCTCCTAACCTGAGCTATGGACATCCCATGTAGCACATATTCCATTGTACTAATTAGTGGGTTCGTGGACAGTGGAGTTATCCACGGTTGTGCGCATCTATCTCTGTGTGGTGTGTTAGGACAGACAGCGCAATCTCTCCTGTTTTGTCGGACTTGTATGGTTTAAAACTTTTAAAAAAACTTTTTTCCACTTTTACATAAATGTCTGAAAATTGTGTCCAACATCCAGCAAGAAAAAGTATCCTGTCAATTGTATCCTAACCAGGCATGTTACTGTCCCTCTGTGGAAGTGCAGCATATCTGTCCATCATGGAAAACAAACTTTGATAATTTTTTTGCCAAAATTTAATCTTCGCCCCCTCTTCTTGTGTCTTAAATTTCTGACATCAGTAATGTGCATGCTTCCATTTTTAATGCAGTAGATATAGGCTGCTAGGATTTTTTTTTGTCTATTATAGGAAATAAACTTGTATGAGCCTAGTAAAATATTTTATTCATTGTAGAACACCACGTTCACAGCATGTTTACAATACTTTAATAGACAACACTTTATTGGAGGATACAGTGTAAAGTTGATAAAATAGCATAAACTATGTACAAAAAGATTAAAAACAATGGACCATCAAAATACATTTACACCTATTCACCACTGCCACACAAATGACTAATGAGTGCCACAGAATCCCATCCTAACTTTGATACAGAAAACAGATTTGATATTTATATTATTAATGATTATTATAATTGTCTTGCTCTTTCCTGTACATGTCTCTATCATGAATCATGTTCTTATTTTTCTAAAGTTTGTTCAGTTGTACCCTAACTGATGAAAAGAAGATGTGATCAGTCACTGGTGTTGCTTTTTCTCAACAGACAGAAAAAGAAGTGGTGACATCCCATTCTTCAGTCCTAAAAAACAAATAAACACAAACAATTAAAATTAAGTTGCTTTAAAGGAGAGTCGGGTTGGGTGATGGGTTACTCTGACATCCTCAGCGTCCACTGTCCTGCAGATTTAGCTCCAACCTCAAACCCACCTGCCTATAATTGACTATAACTTGAAGACTTTTGTTAAAACATTTTTTTTTTAAATGTAGGTGTGCTTGATTAAGGAAGAAAACTCTCCACCTCAAAAGGAGACCTAAAAAGGGAGAGTTTCCAGTTCCTGATTTACATGTACAAAGCAGCACAGTACATTATATTATATACAAATTGAAGTATTATATATTTAATATTGCAGTACATCATATAGGCTAAGCACAGAACAAAAACCTTTTTTTAACTTATATTATCAACAGCTTTTAAATGACCTTTAGAAAGGCATGTTTTCTTTTGAGCCTTTGCCAGTGATGCTTGATTTCTTTCAAGACAACATATTGTGAAATTCTCCCCATCCCATATATGAAGAATACATGACATGTTGGTGATATATGTATATAAAAAAATCTTATATAAGGTACATGAAATAATAAGACACAATCCTGTCACTTTTTGTTAAATTTCAGTTTTATTGATCAATAATAGACATTATTAAAGTATAAGTAGCCTAAAAGGTAAAATAAGCTTATACAAGTCAAGAAATAAAACAAGTAAAAAAATTCAGTCAATAAGTCAGCAGGCTAGCTTACAACGTTAAAGTTAAATAGCCTATATATAAAGTTATGAAACTTCACTTTGCCCTCAGCCAAAACGTTTTTCCAGGGAACTTAATCATAAATTAATGAGACCAAAGATCGCCCATTTGACATACACAAGCCAATTTAATTTCATGTTTAACCACCAGACAGAGAGCCCGCGGCAAAGGTCAGAATGACTAGCCGAGTTAAGGCTGTTCCAGGCGGGCTAGCTAGATGTGCTGCTGATCCCTGGATCTGACGACTCCGAAAACGTCAGAACATTTTTTTTTAAAAAGGCGCTATCTTTATAAATAAACCACAGATGAGCTTTAAACGACTACATTCTCGACTTAAAAACTCTTAAAATTACATTTCATGAAACAATAACAGTAATACTTTTAAAATTTCGCAGACTTTCTCCTCTGCTGTTGACGCAACCTACTATGAAAAGCGCTAAACAAATAAACGTTTTACTTGAAAAGCGCTAAACAAATAAACCTATTACTCGACGGCAACAAACTGCTTTTATCAAGTTATCGCGAGTACATATTTAGATCAGGCATACTACTGCCATACTATGGGGTCCTTAGGTGGGACTCATCTCTTCAGGCGGACCCATCTCTTCACCACACCGGCGCGCTCCTTTTATCTCCTTGGCGAAATCCATCTCCTTCCTGTTGGCTTGAGCCAATAGGGGAGATGGACGTTGCTCACGGGAACTTTTGGTGTATTGTCCTTTGTTCCTCAGCGCGCGCTCCTCGTGGAAGGGGGTGTGTTCAATGAGGGTTTTATAGTAAAGCAATTTTGATCTTCATTGGCAGTAAAACAAATCAAAAATACCCTTTACTTTACATCTCTATGCATATTCGAGTGTTTCATTCAATAAGCATTCTAGAGATATCAAGGAACATTATGTTATATCAAAGGAATATACACTTATGTTTAACATCCCAGATAGCAAACTGACATTGAATCAACGTGGAAATATGACATTGAAACAACGTTGATCTGACATAGTTTTGCTCATCGAATTAACGTTGAACCAACGTCAGATGCGTCATTCTTTCAAAACTAACGCAAAATCAACTTGAAATCAACGCGTTGTTTTAACGTTATGAAAGCAAACCAATTTTCGATTTCATTTAGCTTTGAAGAATGCCGCGTCTGACGTTGGTTCAACGTTAATTCGATGAGCAAATCAACGTTGTTTCAATGTCATGAGAGACGTCGTTTCCACGTTGATTCAATGTCAGTTTGCTATCTGGGATGCATGTAGAAGGTATTTCTAATTTCTATTTACACTGTGACCAAACAAAGTTATTTCACTGTGACATGGGGAAGAAACATATACATAGAAACCATTGAAAACTTTTTGTTGAATGTCTTTAAACACCAAAAGTCCTTCTCTTTGTTCAGAGACATTCCACACATCCCGATGTGTGGGGGAAGGGAAGGGCTTGTGTGTGTGTGTGTGTGTGTCCATTTCGGAGGACTGTACATGGCAAATTGGCAAAGTCCCTACAAATGCATAGATTGACATTTTCCTAATGTCTGGATAAACAGACGTTTCAATATATTGGTTTTAAATGGCCCTTACAGTGCAATTCGACTACATCTGCGCTAAAATATCAAAGTGAAAGTCATCATAGCTTGTGTGGTATAGTCAGCTCCCAACTCAACTGTGAGAATAGATTAACGGCGATATCGCCCGACAAGAGTCTCGCCGAATCGCCGATAACGGTCCACCCCTAATATATATATATATATATATATATATATATATATATATATATATATATATAAATAAATAAATAATATATATACACACACACACATAAATATCCATCAAACAATATGGTTTTAAAATGATAGCAGTTTTTCCCTTTTCAGTTATACCATTTCTTATTTCTGAATGTTCTGATCCAATCTGACTTCTGATCTGTAATACTGCCTGAATCATACACTGCCTGTTGGCCAGAGGAGAACTGCAACCCCCGACTGAGCCTGGGTTCTCCAAAGTTTTTTTTTTTTCCCTCCATTCTCTCCCCTGATGGAGTTTTGGTTCCTTACCACTATTGCACTATTTAACCATATTATTGATCTGCCTGCATTGACACCACTATATGAGAACTGAGCTGAGTGCCTGTACAGATAAATTAACCAAATTAATAACTTTTTTATAACAAAAATTAACCATCACTGGACTATGACACTATTTTGTTCTAGATCTGCTCTACTGCAGAAACAAACTTATCACTGTAAAGACGCTTTTGAAACAATCTGTATTGTAAAAAGCACTATATAAATAAAGGTGACGACTTCCGATATCAAATTCGTTTTAGTGACACTGACAATCATAAGTTTATTCAAAATATTGTTTTTGTGAAAACAGATTTGAAAAACAGGTGGGCATCACATTTTTTCAGGTCATCTTTCTTGATGGCATTTGATGATCCCTAAGATAAAATAAAACAAGTGTTATACATCATGCGAAGCCACAATCTCAATAATAAAAACAAGCTGATGTTTGCGCATGTCCCGAGCTGGTGATTGGCTGGGCAATGGAAAGCAGCAGCCTATGAATAAGCAGAGAGTTACTCTGTGAGTACTATAGCACAGCAGGACAATGAACAATATCAGGATGTGACTCTAGTCTCGCTCTGCATCAAAAAGTAGTATAACCACAAACATACAAATTAGAATCAGCATAGCCCTCATGTGGTGTTCAAAACCCTATAAGACCTGTGGTGTTCCCGGTCAAAAATGACCGACCCATAAGAAATAGCTTATAAATCACTCATTATACCATATTTTCACCCAATCTTGGATTCAATCTTTTTGTCAACTAGTTCTCTTTCAATTAGGATTGGTTTTATATTTTGATTTGCATCTGAATAATCATAGGCCTCATTTATTTGAGAGTAGGTATTTAATTTTTTGAGTGTTTGTTTTAATTTGAATAATTTTGGAAATATTAAATAAAATCTGAAGAAAATTGGTATTTTGATCACACTAGTCAACTTAAAATTTTCACCAGGAATTTTGTTTTGAAACTTTTGTTTTG
Source organism: Pimephales promelas (assembly GCF_988280905.1). Classification (NCBI taxonomy): domain Eukaryota; kingdom Metazoa; phylum Chordata; class Actinopteri; order Cypriniformes; family Leuciscidae; genus Pimephales; species Pimephales promelas. The sequence goes on along the minus strand of NC_142786.1, from coordinate 13,012,019 downwards.
TAAAAAATATGGCACAGTCACATTTGTGGTGTTCCCGGTCAAAAATGACTGGCCTATACAAAATAGCTTATAAATCACTCATTATACCATATTTTCACCCAAGGTCTATTTTAGGTCGGTAGGTCTATTTTTTTTTTTTCAAGATTACCAAAAGTACAATTTTGGTCAAGGTGATTATGAATTTAAACAATTTTACATATTGTGACGTCACTGACTGGGTCTTCAAACAGTGCATTCACCACTAGGTGTCAATGCAACCTACAAATCAGAGACTGGTTAAGTTTTAGGCCAGTCACTTTTGTGGGGGAAAAAAAAAAAAATCGATTTGAGACAATTTTTCATTGAATCAATTTTCCATGTTTAAAGACATTTCCATTTTCGCCAAATATAGGCAAATCCACAGACAACTAACAGGCATTAGGACTAACGTAAAGAGGGCGCTTGAGACATGCCCAAGTCAGCAATATCTCTGATGTGAAGTTACATTGTTGTGAAATTCTATTACGAGAGGTTCTCTCGTATTGCATAAGCTAGCTTACGCTACGGGAAAGATTCATCTTTTCCGAGAAGTTGAAGCCAAAAAATTATTCCATAATTTGTATCCATTGTCAACGCAGTTGAAGCCGGCCATCTTCGCCACCATCAGCCGTCCTGCAAGCTAGCGCCATCCGACAACGTATCCTTTTCTAAGCGATTTCTGCATTTAAAAGAGCACGAGCGTCTTTTTAAAAGTTGTCTCGAATTTCCTGCGGTTCTTGCCGTGCTCCTCTCGGGCATGGAAATCGCCACCTCATCTGCACTCTCTGCCTCGGTTTAGAGCACACGGAGTTCGCCCTCGCGGATGGAGGCTGCAAGCTCTGTGAGGACCTGCCGTTGTCTACCCTGCGGGCTCGACTTCAGGCCGTCAAGACTGCTCCCGCGCCGCCTATCATCTCGCCGCGGAAGAAGAAACGCTGCTCCCAGAGGCTGACGGAGCCCCCATCGAATCGTTCACCTTGCCGGAGCCGCCTCGCGCCTCCCGCTCTCCTTCTCTGCCCCCGCCAGACATACAGTTGCCGCCGAGTGGCCGCTCTGTCACTTCCGACGACGCCATGGACATGAAGGACACTTGTTCACTTCGCCTCAGAAAATGAGGACTGGTCCGGATCTCAAGCCTCTTCTATCAGAGATTCCATCGGGACCCGCGCCGGAATCGAGGAGGAAATGATGCGTCTCCTCTCAAAAGCCGTCGACCGCCTCGGTCTCGAGTGGTCTCCGACCCCCGAGCAGGCCCCCAACCGCATGGACGGCAGTTATTTCCGCCGGCGCTCTGCACCCGCTGCCAACCGGGCCGCTCCCTTCCTGCCTGAACTTCATGCCGAGCTCACGAATTCCTGGAATGCCCCGCTCTCGGCCAGAAACTGCTCTGATGTCTCCACCCCGCTGCGCTCGGTGGACGAAGCCGCCGAGAAGAGTTACGCTTCCAGGCCGCCTGTTGAGGACCTGGTTGCTGCGCACCTCTGCCCACCCTCTGCTAGATGGCAGTCCACCCCCGCGCTTCCTTCGAAAGCCTGCAGAGCGACCTCTAGCTTCCACACTCGCGCATATTCCGCCACCGGTCAGGCCTCCTCTGCGCTGCACTCTATGTCTGTCCTCCAGATTCTCCAGAGCGACATCCTTCGTGAGTGGGACGAGAGCGGAAAACAACCCCCCTCTGTTACGGATTTAAGGAGCGCTACGGATCTCGCCCGTCGCGCCACCAAGTCTGCCGCTCAAGCCCTGGGGAGATGCATGGCCGCCCTCTGCGTGTCTGAAAGACATCTATGGCTCACCCTCGCCGACATGGGAGACTCTGAACGTGCCGTTTTTCTTAACGCACCCCTTTCTCCAACCGGCCTCTTTGGATCCGCTGTCACGGGCATCGTTGACAAGTTCTCCGAGGTTCAGAAAGCCACCCAGACCATGAATCTGTTTCTGCCCCGCCGCGCTAGCTCTTCTGCAGGCCGCTCTCGTGACCAGCCACCTACTCGAGCCCCACCCCAGCGCCCTTCTCAGCAGGCTCAGTCCTCTCAGCGCAGACAAGGCGGCCGCCCTCGCTCTCGCTCTGACAGCCGCCACAGACACCCCCCTCCCCGGGGGCCTCGACCCAAGATCGTGCTGAAGCCTGATCAGCCGAAGTCTGCCTATCGCTGCTGGGAAAACGACGGCTCTCCCGCTGCGGCCAGACCCCCGTCAAAGCTTCGCCCTCTGTTAGTCCCCGATCCTCCAGCTACTACAGCAGTGTTAACCGCCACAAACAAGCCGGTCTCCCTGCCCACTTGTGAGGGCCAAAACGCAGTTTTCACGGCGACCCAGAGAAATCTCAAAAAGAGCATAAAAGCCTCTTGTGTAAAAAAATTTGCCCACAACTGTGTTCACTTGTACACACAAGCACCACATGTCCCATGTATCTCTCAGAGCCCTCCCCCACAAAGCGGACACAGCCCACTCGAGTGTCAGAGTACATAAGCGCGCCCACGACCCTGTGTGCGCGTCCCCCCTCTGCCCGCTCTGTTACACGGCCCATAAACTCCTCTCTGAATGTAAGTCCCGTTGCCAGAAACACTGTGTCCAGCCCACTGTGTGCAACATTCAGGGCGATATAGCCATTCACCCGCTAGTGTCGCGCTTCAAAGCGTGGGAAGCTATTCCGGGAATCTCCCCATGGGTGTTAAGCACACTAAAATATGGCTATCTGATGCTATAGAGAAGCTTTTGTGCAAAAAGGCTATAGAGAGAGTTCCGCCTTGTAGCAAATGCAACATTTAATAATATACATAAAATGTATTTAAGGGGGCCGAAGGCCAATTTAGCTCAAAGGGAAATGATTCATTGATTTGCAATGAATCTATGGAACCGAATCACTGAACCGAGCAAATGACTCGCTTAGAGTTCATTTGAACGGGCCGTAATTATAACCAAATCTATAGTGAAACACTATGTCTTAGCAAGGTAACTTTAAATCGAACAGTACAAGACATTAAATGTGCAAACACGACACAAGAAGATTTATCTTTTCAAATATATGGGAGACTTTATTAGCTATTCTAAACACAACTAAACATAATCACGCACACACACACACACACATTCATACAGTCGCGAAAGGGAAAGAGTGAGTTGGAAAGAGTGAGAGAGAAAGTTTCAACTTTCTATATGCACGTAAGACATAACCTGAAAGGACCACCAAACATTAATTTGAACCTTCATTTCTTAGAGAGATTATTCAATTAACATTAAAGCACCAGTTCAGTTAGAGCCTGGAGTACTTGCGCTTTGTAGTGGCTGAGGGAATTCCCTTTGTCTGCGTCGCGTCGAAGGGGGGTTTCCCGGCCGGGTCCGTTGCGTGGTTTGTTGTCTTTAAAGTGCAGGGATGGAAGTTTCGCCGCTGGTCACGTGTGATTAGCAAGCGAATGAGAGTCTTTTCCAGTTCGAAGCGCGTTGCAAAGTTAACTTTGAAACGAAACTTTTACGAAAAAGGAAATAAAGGAAAGAAATGAAAGTAAGACGAGTCGGATGGCTTGACTGAGCTGAATTGTAACCCTGATCTTGATGGGTTATTCGTCTGCAGGTCGAATTTGGTCTAGTCGATGTAGAAGCATGCGAACACGTTCTTTGTTTCAGAGATAAGCACGAACAGAACACTCTCTTGCTGGTTTTAGAGAGAGGCACGGACTTAACAGTTACAGAACTGAACGAACTGAACAAAAGTCTAAACAAAAATCATCTGAAATCTTCTGCAATCTTCTGAACATGAGGTCCTTTGTTCGGATCTTTAACTTAAACTCTAGTCCAACCTCCTAGGAACTTCTGGCCAATTGGAGGCAGATCTATTTCTTGCTTATCATAATTTATGCATGGTCTGTGAGCTGGTCTCCAGCACTTAGCAGAGACAAAAGACCATGGTTTAAACCTTATGATTATTATAATCAGAAAACAAAACCTTTTACGCAGATTTCAATCAAGCCATCTTTTGAATCACGAGAATACGGTTCGTTTAAGAGTAAACGAGGCATTCACACTTCTAATGGTTGTATAACAATTACAAGAGTTGATAGTTAACAACAATTACATGGTTATTATGTGATCTAAGCATAATAACACATGAAGTGTAGGAACAACAACAATTATGATTGGTTATAGGTCCAAGAATTGTTCTGTGGTGAGTTTATATGATTTTATGTGTGAGATCTCCGATCTCAACAGTGAGGTTACTGCGAGTTCAACTCGTAAGGGGGACGAGGAGATGTGTTCTGTGGAACATCTCTGTCAGGGGATGAAAGGGCTCTTGGTTCTGAGCCTCTCGTTCCACCATTTTGGAGTTGACCTGTCTCAGTAAAACACCAACCTATTGACATGTTTCTTCCTGTGGCATTCTGTTGCTATCTGCAGGACCATAAAAGTCTTCAGAGGGGGGTTTATTGTCCCCCAAAACAAACTCTTGGCGCCGTTCTGTGACTCTGGAATGTGGGCTCCAGAACTTGGAGTGTTGAAGCCTTGTGAATTAATCCCATGAGAGATTAATTTGATTAAGTTGTGTTTGATTCGCCTTGATTCTCTACAGCCTTCTACGAGCAAGTCGGGGTTAAGGCCGTTATTTTCTTGTTCCCAAGAAAGACTGCGGCCTCAGACCGATCTTAGATCTCAGATTTTTGAACAAAGCACTCATGAGGAGACCGTTCAGAATGCTTACAGTCAAGAAACTCCTCGCACATGTACGCCAGGGGGACTGGTTCAACTCTCTAGATCTGAAAGATGCCTATTTTCAGATCCAGATAAATCCCTGTCACAGGCCCTTTCTACATTTTGCCTTCGACAGCCAGGTTTATCAATACACCGTTCTCCCGTTCGGCCTATCCTTAGCACCCCGTACGTTCACGAAGTGCATGAATACGGCGCTCGCCCCCCTGCAGAGTCAGGGGCTGCGAATTTTGAATTATTTGGACGACTAGCTGATTTTGGCACAATCACAGACAGAGCTACTGTCTCATCGTACAGTTCTTCGACCATCTGAACACCTTGGGCCTCTCCGTCAACTGGACAAAAAACACACTTCAGCCCAGTCAGACGATTTCCTTCCTGGGAATAGATCTAGACTCAGTGGCTATGATGGCTCGATTATCTACACAGCGCGCGCGCCGTGTTCAGCGTCTCGCCGCATCCTTTCAGATGGGCACCCTTAAGCCTCTGAAAACTTTTCAGAAGGCACTGAGTTACATGGCCTCAGCCTCCGCAGTGCTTCAGCTGGGTCTACTGCACATGCGCCCCCTTCAGCTTTGGCTGAAGAGCCGTGTGTCCCACCGTGGGTGGACCATGGGCCGCCAGCTGATCAAAGTTACACAGACCTGTAACTCGGCTCTGCAGTCATGGACAGTGGCAGAATGGTTTCAGCGGGGCATTACCATGGGGACCGTCTCTCGCCGAAAAGTCATTTCGACAGACGCATCCAACTCAGGTTGGGGCGCGGCCTGCGAAGGCTCACCGGCCTCTGGCCAGTGGTCAGTTCAAAAGAGCCCCTACACATAAACTGTCTGGAGATGATCGCAGTTGAGAACGCACTCGCGTTTTTCCTCCCGCGCATTCGGGGTCACCACGTAATGGTCCCTGCACGTTCAAACAGTCCAGAAACTGTGGCGAATATTCGGCAGAGCAGAGGTGGATCTCTTCGTGTCAGAGGAGAACGCTCACTGCCCAATACTTATCTCAAAGAGCGAGGACGCACTAGCCCAGCCGCCCGCTTTATGCATTCCCTCCGGTCTCCCTGTTACCACAGGTTTTACAGAGGATAAGGGAAACACGCCACTCGGTGCTCCTCATAGCCCCGCGTTGGGAGAGTCAGACTTGGTTCCCGGAGCTCACTCAGCTGTCGCAGACAGCCCCGTGGCCCATTCCAGTCAGAGCAGATCTCCTCTCTCAAGCTCACGGCACGATCTGGCATCCCCATCCTCAGCGCTGGGCGCTTCATGCGTGGGTGATCAATGACTATCTGACTAGCTTTGCCAGAGGGAGTGTTAAACACGATCATGAACGCCAGAGCGGCTTCTACTATAAAGCTATATGCGTCAAAATGGTCTGTATTCTCTAAATGGTGCACCGACAAAAACCTAGACCCACTGCGGTGCGACGTGCCATCTTTGCTCGTCTTCCTTCAGGAGATGCTGGATAAGGGCTCAGTCTCTGGGCAAAGACGAGCTAGTCATCCGCTTCCTCAGGGGAGCTAGAAGGATGAACCCCCCACGCGCCCCCCTTTGGTATGGATATGGTATGGATAGACATGGATATGTCCCCAAAGCGATTGGTACCCCGTTCAGGGCTCAGGTTACTTCCCTATCGGCTCTACCCGCATCCGATAGCGAATGCCACGCCAATCTCCTTTGTCCGGTTCGGGCTCTGAGATTGTACACTACACGCGCTGCCACGTTCAGACGCTCTGAGCAGCTTTTTGTTTCGTTTGGTGGGCGCACCAAGGGTCTGGCCGCCCCGAAACAGACACTATCCAGATGGATTGTGGACGCTATTGCTTCTGCATCAAAAGACCTGCCATGCCCTCTGGGCATCAGGGTTCATTCCACTAGAGGCATGGCCTCATCGAGGGCATGGTCCAGCAGCATTTCCATTCAAGACATATGCATGGCAGCGGGATGAGCTTCCCCTTCCACCTTTGTCAGATTTTACAATCTGGAAGTACCCGCCCTGCAGGCAAAGCTACTAAGCAGTCTAGTATGCTTCAGCTCTTAGGTTGGGCAGCACTTTTGGGAGTCACACTCATACAACCGGCGTGCCGCTTGTTCTTCCCTCATTTGCTTATGTACTACACAATCACCGGCCCGCTTGCTGACCCTTTTTATTTCACGTACACTTTTCTTTTTCCCACTTATAAGGGTCCCCCAGGATCCCTCCCCCGGGACTCACTGTGGATGCTTAGCGCGCACGGCGTTGACCATGTGTTCCCGTAGTGCAAGCTAGCTTACGCAATACGAGAGAACCTCTCGTAAGAGAACGAATTGGTTACCTAACGTAACCTCGGTTCTCTCTAGATGAGGGAACGAGTATTGCGTTCCCGGCGTGCTTGCGGTACTAGCGTTCTCGCTTCACTCTGAAAAATCAACCGACAAGCCTACGGGAGGTCCCTTTATACTCTCTAGCCACGTCCTTTCTGGCGGGCTCTGACGCAATGAGAGCGTGCCTGCTTCTCATTGGTCGAGGGCTCAGCCCTGCTCTCCCATAGGCTTAAGCAGTTCTCTGTGAGTGAACCAATGAGCTGCTAGCTAGCCCGCTCATGGTCTGCTGCAAGGAACTGCGTTGACAATGGATACAAATTATGGAATAGTTTTTTGGCTTCAACTTCACAGAAAAGATGAATCTTTCCCGTAGCGTAAGCTAGCTTACGCAATACTCGTTCCCTCATCTAGAGAGAACCGAGGTTACGTTAGGTAACCGATTCATTTCATGCACAATGACAAACAGGAGTGCAACATTTAGGGATTGAAATTAACACTCTCCAACCCGCCAAATAAGGGTAAAAATGAACTGCAACGGATAACACTGTCAAATCATGAGCCAATTTGGCGTGTTTTTATGTTTACTCACTTTGCTGGGGAAGTTCAAGACAAGTTCGTGTAAGGTATTAATGGTATTACTACTCTTACTGATACTGCTCATCGATCCTATACTTAAGCTGTATTCTTATCGGTTCTTTTTGGTATGTTTTTTTTTGTTTACATTCGGATAATAGTTAACATTTGCTTTATATTTTGAAATGTAAAATAGCAAAAGAAAAAGCAATGCTTTAACAAAACGAACAAAATATCTATTTGTTATGCAACAGTGTGCAGGCTTTTTATATATATATATACACACACACACACACACACACACACACACACACACACACACACACACACATGAGATAAGCAAAAACAAGTACAAACACATGGTCAAACAAAGAATACAATTAAACAAAGATACAAATTAGCCTATATACACAGTGCTTTAATTTCAGGAAGGTCTAAAATTACTTTTCAGTTAAGTGTCTGACTGTCTGAAAAGAAATTTAATTTAGTAATCAAATGTAAAATGACACTGCATAGATCATCATAGTTAAATTTTAATAAGCATTAATCTAAGTTATTCATTCAAGAGCTGTGAGTGATTTTTCAGCCTTTTGTTTGATTCGCATTACTGGCTCAATCGCCACATGTTACACTACTGCCCCTTTAAGACCGAGTGCAGCTCTAATAGATGACTGATGCACCATCATTTTCTCCCAACTATTTACGTCCATTTAAGACAAACTGTGTTTAAGTGAATCTCAGAGCTGGTCATTTTTACATTTTATGTATATTTCATAGTTTAGATATGCACATGACGCCCAAAATGAGGCTATAGCCTAATTTTCTTGTCTTGTTACATCTAGGGGTGGGCGATATGACCAAAATTGTGTTTCACGATATGACAAATTTTATTTCACGGTAACGATATATTTCACGATATAGTTATCCTCAAAAAAAAAAAAAAGACAAAAAGGGCTTTGTATAATAAATAAACCCAAATACTTTAGAAATGAAAAGTATGTCACCTTGTTTTATTTTTATTTTATTTGGTAAATTATTTATTTGGTAAACTATTTTTATATCAAAATATAGTAAACAAAAAACACTCAAACTTTTAGATGAACTTCCCACAACAGAGTGATATTAAATACAACTCATATGTGCATCATCTTTAAATAATTTTTCAATCTCATGCATTGCTTTACTTCATCAATCAGTTTATAATATAATTATAATATATATAATATAATTGTAATATTTTTTTTTCACCACATGTGCTTATTATACTGCGTTTTTAACGGAGAAGGGTATTCCTGCACAACCGGAGACTGCACACACTGTTGTTCTAATGGGCTTGTTTTGCTCTTTTTGTTATATCTGGCAACCCGTCAGTTCAGAAGTGACAAGAAGGAGAGCAGCAATATGAAAACCAAACCGCAGCTACTGTTAGTGTTGACTAAGTAGTTTAAATTATACACACCTTATAACAGTGCGTCGAACACCGCGCGCTCCCTCTCAGTGCATGTGCACGCGCGCGTCTTTTACATCAACAAAATGCGATCGATTAATTTGAGAGTGAAGTTGTAATCACGGATCGAATCAAAGGAAGATTTTATCAACTGGTTCAGTAGGCAATTGTTTGGAGTTAAAAAAATATATAAGCGCGAGCTGCATATTTAGTAATTTTGCCTCAGAAACAGGATTCGTTTTAACAAGCAGGATGTTCATTCATGCTGAATGCGATTTTCATGTTTAAAAAATAACTATACATAAGAGAAGGAAAGATGCGGATAACTATACATTATTTAAGGTTATTTCTATTCGTAATGATATTGATATAGCCTATGAAATGTTGTTAAAGTAACTTAATGCCATCCCCATTACGAAAGTGCACTGCTCTAAACTGTAGCCTGGGTGCTGCTGCTCTGCTCAAGTTGACGGCTGCCTTTCCCCCCGAACATATAACGTTAACAACAATCCTTTAGAAAATGTAATTCCTTTGTGGATCCTCTTGATCTGCTTTCTCCATGTTTCTTTGACAAATCTCAGCATCAGTCTCACGCGCGCAGCACGGAAGTTAACCACGCCCCCTTATTTGCATTTCGCGGTATACACGGAATAAAAAAATCTGTTACGACTGACGTTTTCTATCGTGGTAACGATATATATCGCCATATCGCCCAGCCCTAATTACATCGACGCATTTTAGTATAAATTCAATAAATAGTATTCCTGTCTATAGAAATATGATGTGAATCTATGAGAATCAATCAATATTTTCTCAGAGTCTAGACATTTTTGAGCTAAATCCCTGAGGGAAGTTGTTTTGTGAATCGCTGTCATGACGACAGCAAGAGTTTTTTTTCTGAATGCACCAGCTGACGCTCATAATTCATATTAAAGGTATCGGCTCTTTTTCTTAATTTCATAACTCCTGAAACAAATTAAGACATAACTGTCACTATAAGTTTCTCACAATACAATAGTGGTCAAATACTGAAACCCGAGTCTTATATCTTTTTAGTGATGTATAGTTTGTCAAGGTATAACATTAAATCTGATGGTAACTTTGAATTAAATTAAAAAAAAAAAAAAAAACGCTTCAGAGCGCCGGCGGGGGGCTGAAGTTAAATGAGGTAATTATATTAATTAGGGGTGCATGATTCAGAAAATGTCACGATTCGATACCGATTTTTTGTCTCGAGATTCGATTCAAAATCGATTTTCGATTCAAAAAACGATTCGCAGGTCTACATAAATGTAGTTTACTTTTTCCTATGTGATTGATTGCAGTACACATAATTTAAAAGAAAAGTTTGATATTACTTTATATGTCTTCATACAAAAATAAAAACTTTTGCAACTAAAAAGTGCGAAGTGCCAAGCTTTGGCCAGCTTTTAAATACATTTAATTCAAGTTTAAAATAAAACTTAAATAAAAAGCTTTTACATTTAGCTTTAAAGTGCTATAGTCAGATCAAACAAACAATTATGCTAAATGTGGTTTAAGGAGTAGGCCTACTTCAGCTACCAGGTTGACTGTTGAAATGTGAACTCGACTGGGCACATTGAACTTCCTAAAAATATATACTAATTTCATAGAACCCTTGCGAAAATTTTTTAAATAGATTTAAAAAAGCCACCGCTACTGGTAACATCTATGGTTAGATTGATTTGTTTAGATCCAGTGAAGTCGTTCATAGGCGCGTAATTTGCGGGTATCTCTAGTTAACTAGCAGAGCATTCATTTAGTTCGCTATTAAATAAGAGACCTGTTGTTTTTGAAATCAAGCTGAGCGCTCGTGTCCGCTGCAATCAGTGTCATGGATACAGTGTTCTCTGTGGCTCGCGCAGTCTTCTCTCGGACGCGCGCTTCAATCTATCGCCGTTGTGGAGACTCTGGTGAAATCACAAAATAAAATGCACACAAACGTGATGAACATATTCGGTTTTGATGAGAGAGAAAAAAAACTATACGAGTGCGGTTTAGAACCCGTAACCTCTGACACGCTTGGCAAAAGATCTACAGAACTCAAACATAAGATCTGCGGATCGATGCATTTATTTACGGGTTGAGCAGAGTGGCTGCACAGTTTGACCAGCGGGCGGCAAGAACTTGCAATAACTATTTATCAGACCGGCCCTCGCAGCCTCGAAACCATAGAAACACTACCGGACCACCGGTAAAAGTCCCGACTTACCCGATTGCCACTCCGCCCCTGCACGCCATTAAAAAATATAGCCTATGAATCGATTTTTGGAATTCTATTAATCGATTCTGAATCGGTAAAGATTGAATCGCGATTCAAATGTGAATCGATTTTTTTTGCACACCCCTAATATTAATCTTTGCAAATCGCGGGAAAAGGTTTTTCATGACCATTAGTTGTAACGTCAATCTGTCAATGAACTAACGTATACATCAGTGAACACAGCGTTCGTATCTCACTACCCTGCCAGTGCAAACAAAGATAGATCAAAGTGACATTACGTTAACCAACCATTCAGAAACGTCCTGTTCAAGTCTTAATTGTCAAACTTCTTTGCGGCAGTCATCTTGTTTTCAAGACAACACTCCACGTGCGTTCACACCTGCAGAACAGAGGGGCGGGGTTTATTATTTAAAGGCATAACGCACTGAAACGGCTTGCTGAAAACAGAGCTGATTTTGACCAGGTAAAACAATGTTTTCTTAAAATACTAAGGGACCGTTCGGTATTTATGGAAAGGTCCACAGGAGGAAAAAAGGGGAGGGTCATGTCTTTTTATTCTTTGATGAGTTGAGGGTCACCCAACTTTTTTTAGTCTATAGGGGAGGGTCACCCAACTTTTGTATTCATCAAAACAGGTAAATTTCAAAGTGGCTTGTTTGGTGCATATTTTTTCCATGTAGCTCTCTCGGTCTCGGCCCCCGGGCCATCACTGTCAGATGGGTCTGACCCAACAAAAATCCGAGTGGCGCTGTGCGACAGTACGCTCTCAGAAAAAGTGCATTAGAACAGAACGGCAAAGAAATGTTTACCCGGCAAAGCTTTAAAGCACGAGCAAATAATGAACTTTTGTTATTGTGAATAAGTGCATTGTCCTGTCTGTGTAACTCTACCACTGCATTAACATGTGATGCGAATGTACGTCGAGTGTATTGGGACTGAGGCGCCCAAACTGCAGCTGATATAATGTACGCTGTAGCACGATACGACCATATTTTAGTTTCCATTGATTCTTATTGCATTTCCAGAACAGTGTTAGTGAGTAAATCTGAGCTGTAGGCTTGAATTCGTGAGGTGTGTGCGCTGTGCGGTTGAATGAGCCGGTTTGTCGCTCTATCTGAATTTTGATCAATCAGGAGCTGATGAAATCCACAGAAGAAAGACGAAAATGGCCGTGAATTTGGACTATTGAAAGGGAAGCACCCTGCTTTATTATGATTTTAGCATCATAATGATTAGGGCTGGGCAAAAAACAAAAAAAACAAAAAAGATTTTTCAATTAATCGTTTTTTAAAATGTGGTCGATTCAAAAGCGATTCTCAACGGCCACGAATCGATTTTTTCCATATTAAGGGCTCGCGGTGCTGCGTCTTCTCCCTCTGCAGTAGGCAAGCGCGCTGCAGGCGTCACACACTCGCGTTTTGGAGTCGGGACATGACGGAATATTCAATTGCACAATCGGGCCAGGATTGCATTGTAACCAATGATCGTAACTAACGTTTATAATTTTCACGTCTTTTTAAGTTTACCAGTTTAAACATTCAAGCAATGTTAAACCATCCCGTGCTCGCGCACTCTCAGAGATGTCTTTCACTGCGTCCACATACAGCACAGCCTAAATCCGTCACACAAACAGCTCGCCAGAAACAAAAGTTTAATCCCTGGATTATATCGCTTTAACAGTCAAAAACACGCGAAAATATGTCTAAACTCTGGTCTTGGTGAGTAACCTTGTAAAGACAGTCGGTTATGTCTTAAATTAGCATTAAACGCGTCTGACAGACAGACAGTAGGCTACTATAATGAGACAGTAATGGATCCGTGCACTACCGATAGTTCTTAAAGTGAACGCAGCCATATGTGTCTGTCATTAATTCTGTTGTCATAACATAATATAGCATTAATTGTAAGCAATCAGAATTAATAGCCTATGTATTTAATTCAGTCTGGACTAAAAAGACTACCCAGTGTTATTTTACATTGGATTTACTTTATTCAGTTTGTATTTCTGACATACCCAAAAAACTACCCAAAATACTACCCTCTTTATTTGTGTCTTTATTCTATTGCATTTATTTTTCAATTTAATTCAAAGATTGAAATCAAGCTTCCATGTGTTGCATAAACTCTTAACAAAATTACCCCATTGTAAAAACAAACATTTAAGATCAATGTAATTAAAAATGTCTAAATATTTTTATATTTATTTCTCTATATCTATCTTAAACATAAAATAACCTGATCCTGTTTGATCAAGCTGTGCGACTGTTCTGACTTATCCAATTTCCAGCATCAATTTTGCATCTTGCAACAAAATCCTGTCTATTCATTGTATGCATTTAGTGTATAGTGCAGGGGTTCTCAAACATTTTGGTGCCAGGGACCCCTTTCAGGGGAAAAAAATTTAACGACCCCCCTCATATTTATAACAGTTATTGAGCACAAAGTTAATGTGTGAGCGGCTAATGAAATATTTTTGCACAAAATTAATGGTCTCCACCCAGGGTACTATGCAGGAATTTCTAAATAGCCTACTGAGGTCCCAAAAGTGATCTTGCTAGGAATCACTTAGGATCCCTCACTTAGGAATTTTTGATGTTCTTGATCTACACATGTGCATTTTAAGGTGTTTTAAGGCCCCACAATTGGATAACTATAGATTTAGAAGCATGTCAGTGGGCAGTGGCATACATTTTTTTTTGTCAAGATGTCACGAAACACAAATAACACAAATATTCCAAACAGGAATGGCCTTAAAAGAGAAATGTTTCAATGATTAGGCCTATTCTGCACACAAATAAAGCCCATAAGCCTATAAATACAATGATAATGGCATTATGTTTAATAGGTGCGTGCGTTGTTAATTTGAGCTACTGTAATTAGCTAAAAAAAAAAAACGCAAGTAAAAGTATGTTAAATATACGAATCCATAATGTTAATCTCATGGGCACAGTATGTTTCTCTTGACCTGCTTTTTCCTTTGTTAAAGCTTGATTAATACTTTGCATTCTGATTGTTTCAGTCGTTTTTTAAAACTTTTATCTAAAACAGCTGTTTAGTTTGTTAATTTAGGCCTACATCTTATCTCGCACATTATGACCATTGACTGAAAAGTGCGGGGATTCGCGTCGTGCGGGGAACTTTGAGTTCACTTCGACTCAAATATTGACATTGAGCTGTCGTTGTTAGTCTGCTGAAGCACCTCAGATGAGAAGGTCAGTTATCATCGCGATGTGCATCCTTGCAACCTCAATTGTGGATACAACCCTGTCACTATGCACTTTTATTTTGATAATGATCAGACTTCTAATGTCAAATCTACAGTAGCAGTGCTAGAACTGACTATTGTGCGCGCACTCGAGACGCCGGCGCGCAATTACGTGGGAATTTTTACTCAGCAGTGGAAACAGGAATACTCTTATTTATGGTCATAGATAAGACAAGAGTGCATCATCCGAAACGGTAAAGTGTCCATTTTTTATTTGTGTATAGGCTACATTATAAATGACTACAAAATGTCATGCCTTTTAAAAATACAGAAAACCGGATGCGGGTTCATGCCGTCCAGGTCGTTTCCAGGTCCAATACCCTCAAATTCAAGGACTTAATGTGTCTGGGGACATATTTTAAAGTGAGAGCAAGGTTACATCATGTATTTAAGATACATTGTTACAGTTTTCATCTGTCAAACATCTAGCAAAAAGCTTTTTTTTTTGCATTTATTTTTGACCATATGACAGATCTGATATTCCATTTGTCGTATTTATGTTTTGCATAAAACCGGAGAATATTTGGTACATCCTAATCTTATAAAAAAAAAAAAAAAGTGTCAAGGTCCTGGAACTGATTATGTAAACATGACAACTTGACAGCTCAACATTAAAACATGAGATCAAGTATGTGAACTTATTTTACATTTGATCATTTTATTTATTTCTACATAACTCTTCAGTATATGTTGGCGTACCATAAGAATTTATTCACTACTTAAATTATGACTAAATTATTATGTAATTATTGTCCCATTTTTATTTAAATTATTTAGCACTTTTTAAAAGCCATTAATTGTGTATTACAGATAGGATCATCATTTATAAATGATACATTAATAAAATAACATTATTATCTGTCTATAACATCTACAAATATAATAGTCTACTAAGCTCTGACAATGTATATTATATTAAGAGATTATCCAGATTTAAAAACAAAAAATACCATTAGGCCTAACATATTTAAAAACACAATTTTTCTGTTACTGCAGCTGTCAGAAGTTCACCCCACAGCATGAGCAAAGGAAACTGTCTTATGTTCATCATTAGTTACTGGTAGGGATGTCCCGATCCGATACTCAGGATCGGTATCGGCTCCGATCCAGCCATTTTTGCGGGATCGGGTATCGATCAGACGAGGCCGATCCAAATCCGATATTGTGCGTATACTATTATGTTATTGTTAAGCCCCACAGAAGGCACAAAAACATTCTAAAGTACCATAACGTTTTCGTGCACTCTATTATAAGTGTTCTGAAGCCATTATGTCAGAGAGAAATTAATATACAAGTCATTAAATTCAGGATCACGTAAACGTTTCCCTCTCGCGGCTGTCAGTCATTCTCCATTCAGCACTCAAACAGCGCGTCGCGTTCGGTTACAGTAAATGATGAAACTATCTTCAAGATGATTCAATGTTAATACTATTATACTTTATATGTAGATTAGGGTCTATATTTTCGCATAAAAGAACATTATCTTGCTGGACTTTATTGCTGTTACCTAATCGTGTTACTTTCTACCATGTGTCGGACGCTGTCGGTTAGATCACAACACTAGAGTCAGAGCACTATTGTTCTTCACGCGCACAGTAACTGAAATTTAAAACTGTTTAAAGAAAAGGCTCAATAAACTATTGCATTGATAGATACTGTTTAATACACTGTCCATCAATATGCATTTCCTTTATGCTTTGAACTTTTCAAAGCAGACTCGACGCGCAGCGTGCATACCATAGGGTGCATACTCGGCTGCGTGCTGTTACTCCACGTGGTTCCAAGCGCATCATTCTGCGCTCGGAATGCGCATAAGCGCTTTGTGCCGCACTGTGTTGGAGTCATTCATATCATAATGCAGTGACACAATTAAAGCTTATTAACATTAATAATTATTAATGTTGCTGCCTCATTAAATAGCTGTGCTATACACTTAAAACATGTCTCAATTTTTTAGTAGTCTTTGGCTATATCTAAAATAATTATCTTTTTAATTTTTGTTATATTGTTTTTCATGAATGTATTTTACAACAATACAAAGAGCTATATTTATTATTCACTAATCTAGTTTATAATAGCCTTTTTGTCATTGATTATGATCATATATTTTGGGGATTTGTTGTTTATCTTTATTATGAAGCTGTCTGTAGATTGTGTTTAACACACACCTGAGTGATAATGAGTTTAACACACAATTATAGAAATTCTACTTGCTTTAAAAAAAAAAACTGTACGGCTATTTACAATGTAGAATGCTGCTGTTTAAATTGTTTTAACTTTAAACCTGGTAGCTATAGCTAGCTTTAAGTACTGAAGTACCTGCATTTTCTTTTATATATATATATATATATATATATATATATACACACACACACACTGGAGGTATATTTTAAGGGGTTAATTGAGAAAATTGCTATATTTTTTATTAGTTTAAAAATAAAATAAAAATATCGGATTAATATCGGTATCGGCAAAAGCCAAAGCTGCGGCATCGGTATCGGAAGTGAAAAAGTGGTATCGGGACATCCCTAGTTACTGGACAGCCATTGATATTTTCAGATCTGGAGAGGACGCAAGCTCAACATGGTTAAAAAACAAAACAAAACAAAAAACAGGCGCATTACGCCCGTTTACAGCGCATGTTCTCTAGACACTGCCGCTATGGGGAAAAAAGACGCAAACACGCATTAACCACCAAATGAATGTGTCGGCCCTGGGTCTCTGTAAGTTACGGGACAAATCCACAGTCTATAGAGTGCCGAAGTGATGACGTCATTTTGTAGGACAACTCGGAAGCTAGCGGTGCATGGGTTCCCTCGGTCGAAAAGCAATGCATTTTCCCCATAGACTTTAGGAAAAATCGCAAAAAATAAGATCTGTGTTCAACAAAGAGTTGTGACCCTTACACGTTTTGTCTAGCAAGATAATCTTTACAAGATAATCCAAAATGTATACATTTTGAAGCCTATTTAAAGATTTTAAAAAACAGACACAATAAAGTTTAAAAAAACACAAGCAGGTTATAACTGTGTTCTATGTCATAGATCAGTAATTCTCAAAGTGTGGTCCACAGACCACTAGTGGTCCGCCATCGCCCCCTAGTGGTCCGCGAAAAGATGACCTAAACTAGGCAAGTGTTTACAAAATCGTCACTTTTTCGCACGTACCAGTGTGATCAGTCTTCTTGGCTGATCCCTGGAGCGTACGATCACACCAGTGTGATTAGAACCTTAAGTGCATCACGTCAGAAACAGCTAAATTCAAACTTAACTTGGTCTCGTGCGCTGGCTGTCGCTAAGCCAGAGACGGACGCACTCAGAGCTGTCATATAACACAACTATTGAGCGTTTTCAATGTTTATTTTAGGTTTCAGACATTTAAATACACATAAATACTAGCAAAACAATGATTTTGAGTTTGTAAAATACACACTGATGTCTATGGAAGCGGAAATAATCCTTTCAGTTATAAGACAACATTTACATTTGACCCTATTCTTCTCCCAGTTCACCAGCTACTTACTATCATGTATTTCGTGAGAAGTGGAGGAATTGACGTTGTAAATCCAACAGATCTGATTCTCTGAACTGAAAAAGAAACTAAAATGGCACCGCCCGTTGTGCATACAGCGCAACTAACGCGATCGTTATAAAGATGTATAAACAATGTCAAACCCATCCACTTGCACATATTTGACAATCGGAATATCAGTGTTTCATGTTATAGCTAATACATTTATGAATATTTTTAACAAAAAAGGAAAAATGACACAAAAGCAGATCATCCTTCATTCATCGCCGTGTTTTGGTTGCGCTGTGTCACGTGACAAGCAATGACGCGTTACCATGGAAACATTAAAGTGGCAAGTTCTAAATAAGGGTCGCCTTGAAAAACTCATGCTGGGGGGTCAGTTAGAAACTTACGTGTGAAAGGGTTAATAAACTTAATTACCAAGCTTTAGCTTTCAGTAAATAAAAAAAATATTTATAGGCAAAATCAACCTATATCAGTTGACCCTATGTTTACTTTCTTCACTGACAGAAATGAAAAGTCTATATCAGTCAAAGCTCAGTTAGGAGTTAAATTTAAACTTGAATTTAGCTTATCCTTACAATTTTGTTGTTTTTTGGGGGGCGTGTTAGAGTGGGATTTTGTTAGGTGGTCCTCAGAAAAAAAATGGAAGATAAAGTGGTCCTTGGGCTGAAAAAGTTTGAGAAAAACTGTCATAGATCAAAACGTGAAAATATTTAGAGGCTCTGTTCACCACAGACCTTATTTCAGGCGATTTAGCAAAAACCCATTCAAAAATCCCATAGGCTTTAGAGCGAGGGAACCGTAGTGCTAAAATGCTAACTCACTTCCACGTTTTGGCCTACAGAGTGACGTCGTAACTTCGGACTCTATATGGACAAATCGCATCCCGGATTGATTTGATACGGAAAGCATCGTTTTACATTTAAATAAGAGACAAAAAAAAGAAAAAAATCTTTGTAATTTTCTTTGGTGAGCCAATTATCTTGAAACTTGCATTTTCCAAGCATGAAATTTCAGTGGTTTTAGCCTATTTTTGCAATGTTTCACGGTGGGTCTGTGAAATTAACATACCATCATAGTAGTTTTGTGCGCGTGTGAACGTCGTCATGGCAACATCCAACACGGCGGGAAACACTTGACCATGGGACTTAACGTGTAAATGCGCGTAACTAACGTAAATCAAGCAAGCTAGTGTGGATAGGCCACGAAGTGTTGGCGAAATAACTCATCAGCGGACCGGAGAGAATAATATGGATTTTTTTTCCCAGAAAACCTTCAAATTCAAGCACTTTCAAGGACCTGTATCTATGCATGTTTATTTTCAAGAACTTTCCAGGGCCTTGAAAAAATAAAATCAGATTCACAAACTTAAGGATTTCAAGGACCCGTGGGAACCCTGAGTGTACCTAAAATAAAAAGAGTTTTATATACAGGTTTGAGCCTCTTAATTTCTTTGTATTAATTAACCACTAGTAAATTTATGTCCTGTTCTTTTTTTTTTTATAAATATAGGATTTGTATTACATCCATATTCATTATAGTTTAATCGAGAATCAAATCAGGAATCAAGAATCGAAATCAAAATGAGTGCTTGAAAATCGAACATGTAAATCGATACCCAGCCCTAATAATGATTAATAAATGCATACAAAATTATCAGTGAATTTGATAAATGTTGCAGATATGTTTTGTTTTACTATGCACAAAATGCTTTTCAACTTGAGCGCAAAATTGCATGTTACATAAATGTGTCACCACTGCATCAGCACCGAAAACCTGATTTAAAAAAAAAAAAAAAAAAAGATTCAAATCAAAATTCGTGATATGAACCGAATTGTAGGTTTGGTCTATCGTTACAGCCCTAGTAAGATGAGAAAGCAGGAGTTAGTTGTTTATCATGGCTATCTGAACATCTTTGGCAAGCGCAAATCAGTACAGAAGTAATTAATAAATTATCGGGGAGGGTCATGCCTTTTTTTTAACAATCATTTTGGAGGGTCATGCTGGCGAAGGGAGGGTCAAGTCTTTTCTGACTACAGATCTCAAATCTCCTCCGGTGGCCCCTTAAATAAATAACGAACAGTCCCTAATGATAATTTTTAATAAAAGTATATTACAAAGTCTTCATTTAGACCCTAAACATTCATATTAACTTGTACAAAAATGGCATTATATGACCCCTTTAAATTATCCATTGACTGTGACAGACTGTTACAGTGTCTTTTGTAACTGGTAGTGTGCTGTTACTCTGTGTTAAATCCTGTTGTAGGACAGTCATTAACAAAAAAGCAACATTTGTGTGGGGGTGTCCAGGTTGTACACTGGATAAATTAATAAAGCAGTAGGGATGAATCACGATTTTCGAATATTCGATTTGTTGATTTAATAGAATATCAAATAGCTCAGGTGATTGTCTAAAAAACCCTGATGTTTTCGGTGCTGATTCGGTGGTGACGCCGTGTTCATGTAACCAGGCGGTGATGCTGCCAATAACGCAAAAGCTGTCACTAAGAACCGGCAAAAGTACTGCTTATGAATCTTTCAAATATAGCAAGGAGACATTTTAATTGTTTATTAGTGTCTGTGTCGGCTGCAATTGTGACCGCAGTAGTTGGAGAGAAATGCACATTTCATATGGATCACATTTAGAAAGCAGTCGGTTTCTTTTCGTTTTGAATCGTTTCGTTTAAAATTAGACGTTAAGCCTTCTATATATTTGTTGTGTCTGTGAGGCAGCATAAACGCAGAGTTTCGGTTCATTTATGAGAAGAGCTCCAGTTGAGGAGCAATGCAATCTCGCCGGCGCCGCCATGTCCTGATTATATTGTCTGCTATATTTGCTTATTTATTTAATCCAGGCAATTGGTTGATAAAACATTGATTAGAAATAAGATACAAAACTAAATTTTTAGAAAGACTTTCTACAAAACAAAACTTAATGAAGTGCTCAAAATCATGCCCGACCCACATGTCTCCCGATACATTGTGGCATCTTGCAACACATCCCGCCTTGCCAAAACATACATGTGGGAGACGTGGAATGGATAAAAATAACTAGATCTAAAAAATAAGAGGACTTGAATAAGCCCATTAGTGGCATTTTTGAGTCATGCCGTTAACAAATTATGTTGTATTTCCTCTTTCTACACTCACCGGCCACTTTATTAGGTACGCCTGTCCAACTGCTCGTTAACACTTAATTTCTAAGCAGCCAATCACATGGCGGCAACTCAGTGCATTTAGGCATGTAGACATGGTCAAGAATCTCCTGCAGTTCAAACCGAGCATCAGTATGGGGAAGAAAGGTGATTTGAGTGACTTTGAACGTGGCATGATTGTTGGTGCCAGAAGGGCTGGTCTGAGTATTTCAGAAACTGCTAATCTACTGGGATTTTCACGCACAACCATCTCTAGGGTTTACAGAGAATGGTCCGAAAAAGAAAAAACATCCAGTGAGCGGCAGTTCTGTGGGCGGAAATGCCTTGTTGATGCCAGAGGTCAGAGGAGAATGGCCAGACTGGTTCGAGCTGATAGAAGGGCAACAGTGACTCAAATAACCACCCGTTACAACCAAGGTGGGCAGAAGAGCATCTCTGAACAAACAGTACGTCGAACTTTGAGGCAGATGGGCTACAGCAGCAGAAGACCACACCGGGTGCCACTCCTTTCAGCTAAGAACAGGAAACTGAGGCTACAATTTGCACAAACTCATCGAAATTGGACAATAGAAGATTGGAAAAACGTTGCCTGGTCTGATGAGTCTCGATTTCTGCTGCGACATTCGGATGGTAGGGTCAGAATTTGGCGTCTACAACATGAAAGCATGGATCCATCCTGCCTTGTATCAACGGTTCAGGCTGGTGGTGGTGGTGTCATGGTGTGGGGAATATTTGCTTGGCACTCTTTGGGCCCCTTGGTACCAATTGAGCATCGTTGCAACGCCACAGCCTACCTGAGTATTGTTGCTGACCATGTCCATCCCTTTATGACCACAATGTACCCAACTTCTGATGGCTACTTTCAGCAGGATAATGCGCCATGTCATAAAGCTGGAATCATCTCAGACTGGTTTCTTGAACATGACAATGAGTTCGCTGTACTCAAATGGCCTCCACAGTCACCAGATCTCAATCCAATAGAGCATCTTTGAGATGTGGTGCAACGGGAGATTCGCATCATGGATGTGCAGCCGACAAATCTGTGGCAACTGTGTGATGCCATCATGTCAATATGGACCAAACTCCCTGAGGAATGCTTCCAGCACCTTGTTGAATCTATGCCACGAAGAATTGAGGCAGTTCTGAAGGCAAAAGGGGGTCCAACCCGTTACTAGCATGGGGTACCTAATAAAGTGGCCGGTGAGTGTATATTGTGATTAATGTGTGTATTGTGATTAGTGTATTATAATTTTAAATTGCGTTAAATGTAGTCTAAATTGTTGCAATAATTATTTGACTACTTTTAAACTTAAAGAATATAGCACGCATTGTGTTTATCGTGCAATTTATACGCGAAAATGTGTTTTTACGTGCATATGATACGCACAGGTAGGTTTAGTAGTGGTGTCGGGTTGTAATGGCTAATTTTGCATTTACATTTATACATGTTTCTTTTCTTTCATATACGATTTTTATTTTCTTTTATATCTTTTCTTTTATTTCATTAAGATGTGATAGATGTGAGTGTAACTTTTACTAACGTTGGAAAAGATGTATTCGTAAGCATTTAAAGGAAAATATTCATATCATCTAACATACTCATAAGCATTTAAAGGAAGATGTTCATGTAATCCAAAGGGCATTTTTAAAGCTATAACAAGCTGGTAGAAACGCATAAGTTAGAGTAAGCTTAAGGTATAACTAAACTGTTAGAAATGCATAAGTAATGAAAGCTTAGTGTGAGGACATATTGTTCTGTGTTTAACAAAGAAGCAAGCAGCATGGAAACATTAATAGCTCATTGTATTTCAAGTGTGAATTGTATGTGTGCAGGGTTTTGATCAAACAAGAGATAAAGCAGAAAGGTGTAAGGTCGAACACTAGTTGCGACCGAGAGCTGAGTTGGGGTGTGAAGTTGAGCAGTACTTGAAACACAGGAAACTTTAACACAAACGTCATTGTGCTGTCTGAACTTAATATATGGTTTACAAGAATAGTCAAGAGCAGCGCAAACAGGTTTTCTTGCTAGACGGCATAGGGGACAATCTGCTGCAAACCAGACACAGCCTGCATGGTTTCCTGGGTTTTCAGGTATATAAGGATGACGAGAAGGACTAGCCTTCGCCTTCACATGTAGACATTGTTCTGTATGTTGAATGCCAATTTCGGAATTGTTTTCTTGCAAGAAAATAAACTTTTGATACTTTGACTTTTGAAGGGTTTCCACTTGTCTTCTTCCTCCTATCTTTTTGAACAACAGAGAATTATTTCCACAACAGGGTGCGTGTGTATTTTACGTTGGGTAGGATTAGTGGTGTGGGTGCCCGGTACGTGTGTATTACACGCAATAAAGTGTGCATCAGATGCACGCGAAAAACTGCTTATCACATGCACGTAAAAACTCATTTTCTCGTATAAATAGCACAATAAACAACGCATGCTATAGAGCAGTGATTCCCAACCCCCGGTCCGCGGACCGGTGCCGGTCTGTGAACACATTAGTACCGGGCCTTGAAATATTCCCAGAATTTTTTTTTTCCATAATAATTTGTCTTTTTAAGATGATTTTTAACGTGTCATGTTATTTAATCCAAAACACAAAAAATAAAATCTAGCTGCGAGCAGCGATTGCGGGCCCAAGCCGGTGGCACCGCAACCCCAATGCCTTTAGTTACCTAAAGGCACCGGGATGGTGGTACCGCCAGCTTTGGCCCTTTATCGCTGCTCACAGCTATATTTATTCATATATTTATTCATATATATATATATATATATATATATATATATATATATATATATATATATATATATATAAAGCCGGTGGCACCGCCACCTTGGTGCCTTTAGGGTTATTCTGTATGACGTGCAAAAACATAACCCCCGCTTTGACTGTCGAAAAGAAGTGTATTGTAGAGCTTGCATCAATGCGGACTCGATGCGCAGTAACTCCATGTGGCTTTAAAGGGTCATGAAACCTGGAGAAATACAAATTTGTCAAATGTTTAATTTAGGTTTCCACTCCAATGGTATAAAAACTGATAAAGTCTCCAGCGAGAGTCTCCTTTCCTGATAGTCCTGTTTTTGATTAGATTAGCTATAAGGGAGACTTCCACCTTTTGTCTTTAATGGCTCTGGGATGGCTCTTTGGAACCAGAGTTCCTGCCACTATCAGCATTTGAATAGTTATGCTGATTCAATCGGTTTGGTAATGGCCTCAGAGTAGGGTGTGTTCCTAATTCATTTGCATGCTTTGTTTCAGTTTCTCCCCCCTCAATGTAAACTCCTCCCCTCTAAATGTATAAATTGTAAGGGAATATTTTCCCTTAGTTAGACTATCTTTGAGATGACTACAGCTACGCAATAAAGAACGTCTGCGTGAAAGATACCTCAAGAGTCTCCTGGTCTGTTGCGTGGAAGAATAAAACTTCACTACAAACCCCAAACCAAATTTTCTGATATTATAACAGAGGTATGTGTGTTGAACACCATTGAAGACAATGTTAGCATCTGTTAGATTTAATAATAAAGTTAAAATGGTTAAATTTGAGTTCCGCTTTTTTCGTCTTCCGGGTTTAAAATCTTCATCGTAGCGGGTGACGTGGCCATGCACTGCACAGTGCGTTGATGACTCATCGCTGTCTCATAATTATTAATGAGACTGAGTTTTCTTATCCATTGAGAAGACACAACCTCTTAATTATTCATGACACCACGTGGATCTTTCCAACGACAGACATTAAACTATCGCGTAGTAGATGAGAGAGGCAATCATGGGACGCAAGTACCTGTATTTATTTTCATGGTGCAAAGTCCAAGTGCGTTGAATATGTTCCCCGCGATATTGCCAGGGCTAGACTCTGGCTCAGGACGGTTGGTTTGCCATCAACCACGGACACATCTAAAGATGATCTAAACTATAGTGTGTGCCGCAAACATTTTCTCGAGAGAACTGCGACAAGTGGAGAATGGTAGACTTTGCCTTGTTGACAACTAATCCAAGTGCGTCTTGCAAGTGATGCAGTATCCCGAGGACTTTCTATCCCTTCAGAGGTGTGTGTGTGTGTCTAAAATGAGAATTCATCCACCTCCGCAGAGCCATCTTTATTATGAGGGTTCAGAGGGCACGTAGACTATACACGGAATGATTTTTTTAAGCGGAAAATTTATATTTTTTTAATAATAATAATAATAATATATATTTATATATATAATAATATATTTATAGTGTCTATATAAACCACTATATATGTTATAATGACATTATAATTATACATGTAGCCTACATTAATATGTTCTAAATAGAATTACGATTACTGTAGGCTAATATATGTAGCAGGACATTCAGTTACTTTTGAAAGGACAATAGTAAAGTGTCAGTGTATTTCATAAGACTTTAACTTTGCTAGCTATATATAAAAATCTAGCATTTCCTCACGTTTTACCATTGCTTTTTTGTGACAGTCGATATGCATGGGACATTGACGTGATGGCCATACCACACACACTCCCTCCCTTCTTCTCACAGCTAGCCACGCCCATTTAAGTTGCATTTTTCAAAAAGATTTTGAGCTAGACTTGAGCTGAAAGAGGGGGGTTTCATGACCCTTTAAGCGCATCATTCTCCACTCGGGATGCACATAAGCGCTTTGTGCCACACTGTACTGAGCCTTTCATATCATAATGCAGTGATGCAATGACAGATTATTAATTGCCTTTCTTGTTCTGTTCTATCTATTATATGTTGATAATAGATAGGACAGAGCACTAAAAATGTAAGCCGTTTGCTGTGTAGTCTGAGAATGAGCTGTTTGATTTGCACCCTCTTCCTCTTCACTGTCCTCCGTAAAAAAACAGCTATTCAGGTCCATGTTGTTCTAGAAAGTTTGTATGTTGCTGCCTCATTTAACATCTCTGCTATACATTTAAAACATGTTGTCTCAATTTTATAGCAGCCATGGCTATATCTAAAATAATTTATCTTTTTGATTTTTGTTATCTTGTTTTTCATGAATGTATTTTACAACAATACAAAGAGCAATGTGTATTTTCCACTAATATAGTTTGTAATGGCTTTTTTGTCATAGATTATAATCATATATTTTTTGGATTTGTTATTTATCTTTATAATGAAGTTGTCTGTATTAAGTAGATTGTGTTTAACAAACACAAGAGTGATTTATTAATTCAACACATAGTTATAGAAATTGTACTTTATCTAAAAAAAACTCTGCACTTTATATACACACACACACACATACGTACATAAATACATGTAAATAAAAATACAAAAAGAAACATCAAATGTGTTTTTAGTCAGAGTATTATTTTATACAGAAACAAATATTTGTAATTCAGATAAGAATGAAGTTAGTGTTTTAAAATCTTAAGGATAACAAATATATTGAAATATAGCACATGAATTTTAAATTCATTCAGCTTCAATTACAAATCCAATCTTACTTTGATTTAAAGCAAACTATACATTTAAAAGACGGGGGTTATATGCCTATTTTGTCATTTAAAAAAAATACAAAATTGTTATGCAAAAAGACAAGGACTTAGAGACAAGGACTTGTAGGAAAAATCACCGCCAGCCACACACACACACACACACACACACACAACAGCCCTCCCCTCCCCACACAGACACACACACCCACACAGAGAGAGAGAGAATCGCAGGGGAAATAAATTCATTCAAACTACAATATCTGACTTTCTGTTGCTCAGAGTGAATGACTTTAAATTGGAAAGTTGACCGGCTTGACGAGAACAATATACGTGGCAAGTTTTGTAACTGTAGGTAAAATGAGCAAAGTTATAACACACTTTATGTGTCCTTTTATAGTCATAAAATTCATTTCCTCGCCACGGCCAGACCGTTCGAGATATCAAAAATCCGTCCGGAATTGAGCATCCTCAATGTCTTGACTTCATGCACATCGAGTTTGGTTGTGATTGGTAAACACATGCATTGTAATTTGATGTATTTCTCCTAGGACAATTATTCAAACAACCCATAATTCCCAACTTCCATTTGAACTGTCATAAAACTTAGAGCACGAAAGTTGTTTGGCCTGATGTGATCTATAATTGTACCTAGTTTCATATTAATTCATGCAAGTGTGTTTGATTTATGGACAAATGTTCGAATCCCAGTCCAGGGGGCGCTGTCGAGCCGCCCTGCCACGCCCGGTTACCAGCTTCAGACCGGCCCTGATGGCCATGGGTTCTGACCTGTGAGCAAAGTTTCAAGAGTTTTAGAGGATGTTAAGTCCCCCGAAAATGCCAGAGAAGTCGCACGCAGCAAATAAAGGGTTAAAATTAACCTGACAGGCGCCCCTCCTCTCACTTACACAGAGAGACACTGGTAAAATTCTGAGATTTTCTCTACATTCAAACAAAAATATCTGACTTTCTGTGGGTCCAAGCTAATGAGTATAAATTAGAAAGTTGTCCGTCTTGAGGAGTGTAATATACATACAGATTTTTGTAACTGTAGATAAAACGAACAACTCCACTTTTGTCAAAAGGTGGCGCTACTGAGCCCTCACCACGCCAGTTTCTGAAACTTTACACATGTCTACTGGCTAATAAATGTGATGCGTCTGTTGAGTTTCATGCAATTTCAAGCATGCTAAGAGTCTCAAAAGCATCCTAAAAGAATGGTAAAGTTTAATGCGTTGCCACAGCAACAGTTTCAAAGATATCAAGAATCCATTCACAGGTCTTCATCTGCCGTGTATTTACATTATACAGATGAAGTTTGAAGCAAATCGGGTAAAAATAAAAGGGTGATTTCAAAGCATTTTGAAAGTGACACATTTCCTGCTGCCAGTTGGTGGCACTATAACTTTGACTCACAATAGTCACATCCATGTGATCGTCCTCTTACAGCGAATACACTGCTGAAGTTTCATCAAGATCGGTTGATGTATGCTGAAGTTATGACACACTTCCTTTTTCACGTTTCTCGCCATTATTTCGTTTCCTCGCCATGGCCAAACCAATCGAGATATCAAAAATCCCCTAGCAAACTTTCATCCTCAATGTCTTGACTTCATGCTGACCGAGTTCCGTCGAATTTGGATCAGAGCTCTAGGATGAGTATTTCAAATTCCATTGCAAGTGTTTTACGAACAACCCTAAATAGCCGACTTCCTGTTGGGCTGGGGTAAAAAGTAAAAGTACGAAGTATATATGAAACGATGAGATCGACATGTGTACCGAGTTTCATATCATTATATACAAGCGTGTTTGAGTTATGGACCAAGTGTTCAGACCCCATTCCAGGGGGCGCTGTCGAGCCCCCCAGCCACGCCCGGGTACCAGCTTCAGCCCGGCCCTGATGGCCGCGGGTTCTGACCCATGTGCAAAGTTTCAAGAGTTTTTGAGCATGTTAAGGGCCCCAAAAGTGCCCGAATAGTCGTATAAATAATAATAATAAATATAGCTGCGAGCAGCGATTGCGGGCCCAAGCCGGTGCCACCGCAATCGCGGTGCCTTTAGTTACCTAAAGGCACCAGGGTTGTGGTTCCACCGGCTTTGGCCCTCATCGCTGCTCACAGCTATATATATATATATATATATATATATACACACTCACCGGCCACTTTATTAGGTACCCCATGCTAGTAACGGATTAGACCCCCTTTTGCCTTCAGAACTGCCTCAATTCTTCGTGGCATAGATTCAACAAGGTGCTGGAAGCATTCCTCAGGGAGTTTGGTCCATATTGACATGATGGCATCACACAGTTGCCGCAGATTTGTCGGCTGCACATCCATGATGCGAATCTCCCGTTCCACCACATCCCAAAGATGCTCTATTGGATTGAGATCTGGTGACTGTGGAGGCCATTTGAGTACAGCGAACTCATTGTCATGTTCAAGAAACCAGTCTGAGATGATTCCAGCTTTATGACATGGCGCATTATCCTGCTGAAAGTAGCCATCAGAAGTTGGGTACATTGTGGACATAAAGGGATGGACATGGTCAGCAACAATACTCAGGTAGGCTGTGGCGTTGCAACGATGCTATATTGGTACCAAGGGGCCCAAAGAGTGCCAAGAAAATATTCCCCACACCATGACACCACCACCACCAGCCTGAACCGTTGATACAAGGCAGGATGGATCCATGCTTTCATGTTGTAGACGCCAAATTCTGACCCTACCATCCAAATGTCGCAGCAGAAATCGAGACTCATCAGACCAGGCAACGTTTTTCCAATCTTCTATTGTCCAATTTCGATGAGCTTGTGCAAATCGTAGCCTCAGTTTCCTGTTCTTAGCTGAAAGGAGTGGCACCCGGTGTGGTCTTCTGCTGCTGTAGCCCATCTGCCTCAAAGTTTGACGTACTGTGCGTTCAGAGATGCTCTTCTGCCCACCTTGGTTGTAACGGGTGGTTATTTGAGTCACTATTGCCCTTCTATCAGCTCGAACCAGTCTGGCCATTCTCCTCTGACCTCTGGCATCAACAAGGCATTTCCGCCCACAGAACTGCCGCTCACTGGATGCTTTTTCTTTTTCTGACCATTCTCTGTAAACCCTAGAGATGGTTGTGCGTGAAAATCCCAGTAGATTAGCAGTTTCTGAAATACTCAGACCAGCCCTTCTGGCACCAACAATCATGCCACGTTCAAAGTCACTCAAATCACCTTTCTTCCCCATACTGATGCTCGGTTTGAACTGCAGGAGATTGTCTTGACCATGTCTACATGCCTAAATGCACTGAGTTGCCGCCATGTGATTGGCTGCTTAGAAATTAAGTGTTAACGAGCAGTTGGACAGGTGTACCTAATAAAGTGGCCGGTGAGTGTATATACAGTAGAGATCAAAATTAGAGAACAATTAAAAAACACTTGATTAATTTCAGAAATGTTGTTACTTCATTGCTTGAAATTTGAAGGAATATTCACTATGGGTATACCCTTGTTCTAATTGCTTTTTTCCACAAAACAACCAAGGTACTTCTGGAAAACACAGCGATCAAAATTAGAGAACCATAACCATTGCAGCACAAAAGAAAGCATTACAACTCAAATTTGAGGCTTACAGCAGTCAAAATCTAATAGGAAGTGTAGAGGCCCTTGCTTTGAATGACCTGAGCTAGTGTTGTCAAAAAACTCGGTACTTCGGTACCAAGTCGGTACTAAAAAAAAAAAAAAAAAAATGTTACGGTACCAGCTTTTCTAGGTACCGAGTACCAGGTTAATCCAGTTCTGTTCTAGACGCGATGTCTGAAACGTGCACAGTTGCGTCCTCTTCATAACGCTGATATGGCTCTCTCTCTCTGAATCCACTTGTTGAAACGAAAGGAGGAACGAGCCACATATGGAAATATTTTGGATTAGGCTAATGTCACGTTGCCATAGGAGGCCGATTACATGCAAATTCGCAATTTCAAATATAGGCGCGATTCAAGCGCGCTCATAATAAAAACTCGTTGGCGTTGCATAGCAACGACAGACGCCGCGTGAGAGCAAGCGCTTTGGAAAGAATAAGCACGCGCAAAAATATAATTAAAAACCACGCGCGACATGTGAACGGCCTCTAAAGTGCTTTCGGGGTAGTTTTACGAGTACATGACCACAGTAGTATCCACCCGACACCAGAGTACTACTGGTATTATTGTCATTTAATGTTAGTGCCAGTTCTAGGTGTATTCTTGCCTTTATAACTCAGCAGGTTTAAAAAGCCTTTTTAAAATCAAATATGAATGCAGTTTTAGATTAAATAAAAGGACAGTCAAGTCAAATAAAACATGTTGTATGGTAATGCTACAAAGATACCATTCATCAACATTACTTAGTTATCAACACATTGAGTGAACAATATATTTTTACAACATTAATTAATGTTTGAAAATGTTATTTATTACAAACACCTGATTGTTCATGTTTGTTCACTTAATTCATTGTGCATTAAATAAATAATGGATTAAAACTTTTCAAACAACTTTAAAAATGTGTTAGTGTATACTATTGTTTATTTTAGGTCATTTTATCTAATCTTTTTCTAAAGTGTTTATAATACAAATGTACAGTTTCCATACTTGTAACCGTGATAAACACTTAAATATATGTAAATTTAAACTAAGCTTTGGTACCGAAATTGGTACCGAGAACCGTGAATTTTAACTGGTATTGGTACCGAATACTGAAATTTTGGTACCGTGACAACACTAACCTGAGCACATCTGCGGCCACAAGACATCACTAGATTCTCACACAGCTCTGGTGTGATCTTGGTCCACTCTTCTTCCAGTTTTTTCCACAGTTCAGTAACTGTAGTGGGTTTCTTAGCCATAACTTTATCACCAAGGATTTTCCAAAGATTTTCAATCGGGTTTAGATCAGGACTCTGGGCTGGCCATTTCATTATTTCAATTTTCTGAGCTTCAAGGAACTGCTTTACCCGTTTTGCAGTGTGACACGGGGCATTGTCTTGCATGAAAATTGCAGGCTGATTGGGAGATGCTTGCAGGAAAGGAACCGCATGTTGCCGAAGGAGGTTCTGATAAACATTTGCATTCACCCTGCCATGTAGCTGTATAATAGGCCCAAATCCTGCGGCAGAAAACATCCCCCAAACCATGACACTTCCTCCTCCACCCCTGACTGAATTCTTTACGCACTTTGGGTTCAATCTCTTTCCCCAATTTGACGCCGAACATAATGTTTCCCATCGGACCCAAATAAATTAAACTTACTTTCATCGCTAAAGTGATTTTCTGACCAGTTCTCCTCGGTCCACATGACATGCTCCTCAGCAAAGTTTAGTCTAGTCTTTTGATTCTTTCTGCTGATGAGAGGCTTGGTCACTGCAGAGTGAGCTTTCAGTCCAAATTCTCTTAAACAACGAGACACTGTATGTTGAGACAGATCCAGAAATGGCGAGCAATTCCAGCTGCAATGTTGAACCGATTCCCGATTGAAAGTCTCCGCATCGTCCTATCCTCTCGTGCACTTGTCTTACGTGGACGACCAGCCTTTTTGGGGGACTTGAATGAATGAGTATCTTTGTATAGCTTCAATATTCAAGAAATCACAGATTTGGAATGACCAATTTCTGTTGCAATTAGGGATGGGTATCATTAAGGTTTTATCGGTATTACTACTCTTACCGATACCGCTTATCGATCCGGTACTTTAACGGTATTCTTATCGGTTCTTTTTGGTGTTTTTTTTTTTTTAAGAATTAAGAACATAATTAAACTCTATATTTTGAAATGTAAAATAGAAAAAGCAAAACGAAGAAAAATATATTTTTGTTATGCAGCAATGTGCAGGCTTTTTTGTTTTATATACAAAAAGGACACATAAGAAAAAAAAACAAGTACAAACACAAGAATAAAATCAATCAAAGATACAAATTATATACAAAAGTGCTTTAATTTCAGGAAGGTGTACTAACATATCTTTTCAGGTAATTGTTTCTGTCTGAAAAGAAACCTAATTTTGTAATCAAATATAAAATAGCACTGTATAGTTTATCATAGATAGATTAATGCTTATTAAGCAGGGCTGTCATGTTGCGCGTGCTGTGGCTTTGCGTGAGAGATCGCTCTCTCTCTCTCCTCTCTCTCTGCTGAACTGCGAATTTCAAATTTGCATCACTGACAAATGGTTTAATTAAAATATAGTTTATATATAGAAAAGGCTGGCGATATAAACATGTTCAAGATAACGTCTTTATAGGAATGATAAATAATTTCTCCAGTACCGACAGCAGAACCGATAACGTCCGAGCTTATCGATACAGCGGTCTTTCAAAATTCAGCACCGGGGCCCGTTTAATACCGGGTTTCGGTACCCATCCCTAGTTGCAATAGCTGAAAGGGTCATCCCTTTGGCCTTCATCTGTACAACCTGGTGTCGTAGGGATTCATTTAGATCGGCTTGCCATCTTGCAAAGTCAGTTAAAATTGGAAAGTTTGCTGCCAGTTAAATAGGGTGTAGCAGATAATTAAGGAAATTAGCACCAGGAGCCACATTAAACACCAATAACTTGGAGGTATCTGAAAGAGTTTTCTAATTTTGACCAGAGATATTTTTTTAATTTACTCGTTTAAGTTTTATATATTGTAGTTAAATATATTTAATTTATGAAATATGCTAAAACTAAGGTCCCTTCTGCTCCTTTTAGGTTAACTCTAACTAGGACTAAGCAGTGACCTTGAAATTTAGGAAATTGTATGTTCTCTAATTTTGATCTCTACTGTATATAAAAGCCAGTGGCACTGCCACCATGGTGCCTTGAGGGTTATTGTGCACGACATGCAAAACGTAACCCTGCTTTGACTGATGCAACCTCGACACCACAGTTCTTTTCGACAATGTGGGTGCAAAAGCGCGCATCGAGGGCATATATAAACCACAAAGTATGCGTGAGTAACCTTCTGAAACCTAAAATGAAAAATGAGACGCCCTACAGACGTCATGGATTTAACGGACACATGATATAAGTACACAAGACTGAAAATACACATGAAGTGAGCCATTTGGGACAGGACCTGATTGTGAACACAGTTCATTTCCCTTTAATTTTTTACTTGCTGA
This sequence comes from Pimephales promelas, assembly GCF_988280905.1. Taxonomy (NCBI): domain Eukaryota; kingdom Metazoa; phylum Chordata; class Actinopteri; order Cypriniformes; family Leuciscidae; genus Pimephales; species Pimephales promelas. The sequence goes on along the minus strand of NC_142786.1, from coordinate 12,978,216 downwards.
GATTTTTTATATTTGGCTCACATTTTTTGCCACCTGATCAAAAATACCTGTACAGCACGTAGAAACACAATGGTTTCAACATTCAGTTTTAACTTTTAACTTGAATATGCCATTTATATTTTATTTGACCTTTGATGTAACTTATTGGTATTAAATTATATATGTGAAAACAAGCAGTTAGTTAAGAAGTCACTAAATGAAGCACATTTTAGGTTAGGGGTGTGCGATATGACGATTTTTAATCGTGGACGATTAAAATGTCTCCACGATCTGTTTTTGAAGAAATATCGTAGTATCGTGTTACAGTGCATTCTATCAGTTCAGTTCTGGCGCCTCCGTCTCTCAACTGTACAACGCGACGTAGCCTACACATGATCACACGTTAAGGAATAGGTACGGGACACTGCAATTCACAAAAGTTAATTATTTGCATAAGCCTTGCCGGTTAAACATTTAATTCACGCGCTGATGCGCAGTTCTAACGTGTGCTTTCCTGACCGCATAACCCCCGACGCTCACATGCACTAGAAGTCTGTCAAACAGCGCCTGAATACTGGACTAAGTTATCTCTCGAGTCTTCTTAAGCTAATACTGTTAAATACACACAATGTTTACATAAACAGCCTATGTCTAAAGTGAAAGCAAACATTTGAGAGAATATCTGGTGTAATATGCTTCTATATTAAACGTGTCGCGTGCTGGTCTAAAAGCAACAGGAATAAATAGTAGCCTACTGCCGCTTGTCCTTAAAGGGACAGTTCACAAAAAAAAAAAAAAAAAAAAAAATCCGTCATTATTTACTCACTCTAATGTTGTTCCAAACCTGTATTAATTTCTTTCTTGTGCTGAACACAAAAGACAATTTTTTTTTTAATGTGGGTAACCAAACAGTTGCTGGTCCCCATTTACTTCCAGGAGAGAACCTATAAAAAAAAAAACTATAAGGAGACCAGCAACTGTTCGGTTACCCACATTATTCAAAATAACTTTTATTTTCAACAGAAGAAAGAAACTTATTCGGGTTTAAAACATCTTGAGAGAGTAAATTAAGGCAATTTTCATTTTTGAGGGAACTATCCCTTTAGTGTTAATAAAACAAAAAAACACAAGGAGAAAATCACTCACTGACTGAGAACTTTAATATATCTTTAATAAGAATCAATTTATTCAGTGAAGTCTATGTAGTGTTTTAATTTCATATTTGTTCATTTAATTACTTCAATGCTACTGCTAAATACACCTACAGCATCTGAAAAAATAAAGCACTATTTATTTAATATGAATATTAATTTGTGTAATGTTTATCTTGTCTTATTTTTTTAATAACAAAGAAAATAATGACAAAGATTTTTATCTTCGCCACTGGCCTAAATGTGTGGCTTTCTTTTTTCTTGTGTTACCTAAGGCTTTGTTTTTAACATAGGGACATTAGTTTGGCTGTAATGAACAGCCACTTGCAAAATATTAAAACCAACTTAAAAAAAGAATCGTGATAAAAAATCGTGATCGTGATTTTCCTAAAAAAAATCGTGATATGATATTTTTTCCATATCGCCCACCCCTATTTTAGGTTATCTGATATTTTTTTCCAGTGCTGTTAACTGTACAGTCTTTACCAATAAACACTATGAAAAATTATTTACATTATTTAAATCTTTTGCAGGACATTTCAATTGTTTACAATAAAAGAATATAGTAAGAAAGAAAAGTAAGCGCTTACACTGAGATGGTTTGGGAAAACCATAAAGTTTTTGTACAGTCAATGAATTGTGTACAGGAAGCATTAAACCAAAGTTAAATGATTGTTTGTTTATGAATTTCCAATATTTTCTTTAGCAAGGGGTTTCAAACTTTTTAATGGCAATGAGCCCTAAACAATACCCTTGTGACTTTCTTTATTTAGCCTTAAAATATAATAAAATATAGGCCTAATTCAACCTAAACAATAGCTTTGTTAGATTCTTTATTTAGGCTCATAATGTAATACAAAAGAGGCCTAATATAATATAAAAAAACGATCTGAAGTATTTGAAGTGATATAAAATATCAGTTTAAATGCTTCAATTTGTGCACATATTATATTATTATAATATGAAAACAAACTGAAGCATTTAAATAGATCTAATAGCTAAATATGTTCAAGAAACGTGAATTGCGAACTCTTTAATAGTAATCATACATAAAACTCCCCCCCACACAAAAACATACAGCACAGTTTCATACACTCCGGTTTTTTTTGACCTCCGGTAATTTTTACTGTTCTGTGTCCATCAACCATTATTTCCACCACTTTAATTAAACCGCTCTTCTTTAAACATTATGTTGTGATTTTATTTCACGTATTATTGTTTCTCGTTGCCTCTCGTATTGAGCTATTTTGTCCGCACACAGGACTCACTGCCAATCACACGTTCTCACATCATTCTCTTTCTATGAAAGCTGTAAACTGCATTCACCAGTTTTCACTCTACAGTGGTTAACCAGAGCACTGAAATTATTTCTCACTTAAACTACAATCAAATGGATTTCCACACATTTCGCGTTGGTCCTCCGCGTGGCATTTTCTTATTTTCTGCGCGCCAGTGGCTTCAGAAGTGCACACGCTCAGAGGGAACTTTAACACACACACACACACACTCAGTTCAATCGTGCCCCCCCTCTCTCTTTCTCTCTCTCTCTCTCTCACACACACACTTTGACGCGCGCACCTCTCTCAAGCCGGAGTGTGTGTGTGTGTGTGTGTGTGTGTGTGTGAACAGTGGAAACAGGAAACATAATCCGTTATTTTGTTAATAAAGGACAACATTCAGACTGCAAACTGTTTACCTATGTTTGTGTACACTCGCAATAAAACATCCTCTGTCACATAAGTAATAAATATAGAAAAATATAAAAGACGCTTTTATCCAAAAAAGCAACAAAGCACAAATAAACACAATATTTTGACGCATATCCAGTGTGTGTGCTTAGTGTGGAGGCTGCGAGAAGCCCATGTGAACACTTGCAGTTTCATTGCAGTTCTTTCAGTGGAAAGAACTTGAAATACTCTTTCATTTCTGGTCCTACAGAAAATAATAATACATTATTCGCAAATACATTTATTTGCGTAAACTCACAATAACAAGAAAACGTTGTGCTTTAACAAACAGGCGCGCTTCATGATCTCCGTGAACTGAAGCGCGAGAACTGAAACAGCCACCGCATTCGAATTTGTTTGTTTTAAATTTGACATTTAAAGCTTTAGTGTGAGTAGACTAAAGCTTTAAATGTCCAATTTAAAACGAAAAAATTCAAATCAAAAGCCAATATCTTCTGACTATGTAATTATGTAGCCTAGCTAATTATGTATTTCTCTCTAAAGGTGCATCCGGGGATGGAGATTTGTTTTTAGCAGAAACTGATTTAGAAAACAATAGTTTATTAATAAACAATTAATGCCTCGTTATTTTATATTATTTTATTATCAGACACATTTATTATATCTTATAAATCATCTATGAACGAATGAACACAAAAGTACACTGACTGTTTGGACATATACGAGGCAGAGTTCTTTTTTAAAATTCATAAAAGATACAAGTAATAGCCTACTAGACAAAACATCAAAGAAATGCCACAATCAAGACCGCGGAGCAGAAATGAGGGAGAAACACACAAAAACTATGTGACTTTCCCTGCCATTAATGCTTGGATGACACACCACGTCTCCTTCCATAAATAATAATAATAATGTCTAGTGCGGTGGCTGTGATATAGCAACTTCCGTTGCCATTATTTTTGGAATGGCTTGTTGTGAAAGGAAAAAAAAATGTTTTAGTCGCATAACACCGTTAATAGAAACGCTGTCATTTCACAATATTTTTTTATCGACAATCAGAAAAAAAAAACCCGCAAAAGTTTTGTGCAAATATGTATTGTCGATGCAATTTTAAACAGTTAATATCTTAACCGGTTAACCATGGACACCCCTACGGATAGTGAGGAGCTCCTGGTCTCTGCTTCGCTCCAGTTTGCAGGTATTTGTTCGTCCTTTCTTTGTTGATGACGAACACAAACTTTCTTCTAAGAGCAACAGAGTCGCGCAATGGCATGAGCGTCATCACTATGACACACCCTTTACGGCATTGGTCCTGGCTTTTGTTCACACAGCGCGTGTGTTTGCGTTCACACAGAAGGCGTTCTGGCAATTTCCCGGCAATTTCCTGGGATCAACTCGCTGTGTGAAAGGGGCTACAGAGACATGTAGGCTCAGAGTGAGCATGACCATATTCAAACAAAAATATCTGACTTTCTGTGGGTCCTAGCTAATAAGTGTAAATTAGAAAGTTGTCCAGCTCGAGGAGTACAATATACATACCAATTTTTGTAACTCTAGTTAAAACTAACAACCACACTTTTGTCAAAAGGTGGCGCTACTGAGCCCTCACCACGCCCGTTTCTGAAACTTTCATTATACGGATGAAGTTTGAAGCAAATCGGGTAAAAATAAGAGGGTGATTTCAAAGCATTTTGAAAGTGACACTTCCTGCTGCTAGTTGGTGGCGCTATAACTTTGACTCACAATAGTCACATCCATGTGATCGGCCCCCTAGGTTTATAGGTTTATTTGTTTAGCACGTTTAGTACAAGTACAGAACAATGCTAGGAGGGAACGAAGCCAGACTAGGCTTGTACAGAGTTCCACTCCTATTCCTATTAACTCACGAGATATGCAGACTAAGCATCACAGAAGAAAAAAAGAAGAAGAACAACAAAAAACAAAACCCAAAACAAAAGATGAAAAATAAAAATAAACAACAAATGATAGAAAGCAATTCAATACAAACAAATGTGCTCAGAAAAGAAAAGAGAGGAAAAAAAATATATAATAATAATAAAATAAATAAAAAACTACAACATAAAAAGGCATCAAGCTAGCGATAGTAAACTCTTCAAATGCTTTGTAAAAGCTGAATATAAGAACATTGATTGCAACGATGGACTTAACTCACTCCAAAGCTTAGGACCTCTAAAAGAAATATTAAATCTAAGATACTTTTCTGTATAACTAATAATTTATTAAGGTGGGTAGGATATGTAGCTGCCCAAACAATGTTACAATAATTAATAAATGGAAACAAAAAACTATAATATAAGGTTAAAAATGCTGAGGAATGAACCAAAGGACAAACCCTCCTCAATATACCCAACATTTTAGCTGACCTCTTAGAAACAAAATTAATATAATTAGACCAATTAAGACCACTATCAATAATGACTCCTAAAAACCTGGTATGCTGAACCAATTCGATTTAAGTATTATTAATGTAGATCTTAGATAATTCAATAGGGTAATGTTTGTGAGTATTACAAAAAATCATAAAGTTGCATTTTTTTATATTGAGAGTAAGTTTGTTCGATTGAATCCATTCCACAATATATGATAGTTCCTCGTTAACCATTTTTATTAGAATATTGAAGTCATGGTGCGAAGCTACAAGATTTGTATCATCAGCGAATAGAACTGGGAGGAGTTTAGTACAAGTCATAGGCATATCATTAATGTAAATTAAAAATAAAAGAGGCCCTAGAATTGATCCTTGAGGGACCCCAATCTTAATTTGTGACTTCATAGAATCATAGTCTTCCAGATTAACATATTGCTCTCTATTAGCTAAGTAGCTTCTAAACCATCTCAAGGCAACATCCTTCACTCCATATCTACTAAGTTTAGCAATCAAGATATTGTGACTAACCGTATCAAATGCTTTACTCAAGTCCAGGAAGACTCCAAGAGCATATTTTTTATTATCAAGAGCTGAAGAAATATAGTTTACAAGTTGAATAAGGGCATGCTCAGTCGTCGCTTCCGAAAACCATATTGATGTTTATATAAAATATTATTAGCATCCAAGTGATTAAATAATCTCGAATAGACAAGTCTTTCTAAGATTTTCGATATACACGGGAGAATTGATATTGGCCTGTAATTACTAAAATCCTTCGAGTCACCGGTCTTAAAAATTGGTATAACCCTAGCAACCTTCAAATTTTGAGGAACAATTCCAGTTCTCAGAGACAGAGAAAGAATATGAGTAAGAGGTTTGATAATGTAGTCAATTGTCTCTTTAATAAGAACACTTTTAATACCATCATGACCATGGGCTGCATTTTTAAGTGATAAAATAATATTCTGAACCTCTTGAACTGTTGGTGGGTCAAGATTACAATGAATACACTGCTGAAGTTTTATCAAGATCAAATAATGTATAAAGAAGTTATAACACACTTCTTGTTTCACGTTTCTCGCCATAATTTGGTTTCTAAAAAAATAGGGATGTCCCGATCCGATACTCAGGAACGGTATTGGCTTCGATCCAGCCATTTTTGCGGGATCGGGTATCGATCAGACGAGGAGAATCCAAATCCGATACTGTGCGTATACTATTTATGTTATTGTTAAGCCCCACAGAAGACACAAAAACATTCTAAAGTACCATAACGTTTTCGTGCACTCTATTATAAGTATTCTGAAGCCATTATGTGAGAGATAAATTAATATTTAAGTCATTAAATTCAAGATCACGTAAACTTTTCCCTCTCGCGGCTGTCAGTCATTCTCCATTCAGCACTCAAACAGCGTTCGGTTACAGTAAATTATGAAACTATCTTCAAGATGATTCAATGTTAATACTATTATACTTTATCTGTAGATAAAGGTCTATGTTTTCGCATAAAACAACATTATCTTGTTGGACTTTATTGCTGTAACTTAATCGTGTTACTTTCTACCAGGTGTCGGACGCTGTCGGTTAGATCACAACACTAGAGTCAGCACTATTGCTCTTCACGCGCACAGTAACTGAAATTTAAAAATGTTTAAAGAAAAGGCTCAATAAACTATTGTATAGATAGATGCTGTTTAATACACGGTCCATCAATATGTATTTCCTTTGTGCTTAGAATTTTTCAAAGCGGACTCGACGCGCAGCGTGCATACCATAGAGACATTTCGACATTTCATGAAGGTTATTTTAGAGGTGTGTCTAGCGATCCACATACTCTTTTGAATGTCTTTAAGAACTTTTCAGGCTGCGGCGTGGGCCAGATATTATTGCTGGCGGGCCAATTTCGAGCCGCCTGTTGCGGACCCCTGTACTAAAAGGAAGAGCGTATATTTACATTCAAACTGTTTTAAGGCGTGCAGAATATTTTTTTCAAGGAAAAAAAAAGTTTTAATATGTAATTTTAACAACATTCGCAGCACGGATTAGACATACAGTTCATATCTGGACTGGAGGGAGCACATTTAAGTCATGGATATTTTATATATACACTAACAGCTGTAAATGGAGAATTTAAAATGTAAATATTAGTATTGAAATTTTTCATTCTCTCTCCACCTATTATCACATTTATTACGTTTCGCTTTAATGACTGCATTTTTCTTTTATTCATCATTGTACCACCTGATACTGGTGACAATTGAACACTAAAAATTCCCTGTACTGCTGTAATCTTTTCAAAAGTGAACAGGCATACCATTTCTATGCAATAGTTGTTTATACCTGGTTATCTCTTTGAAGGGAGGATGCATCTACAGCCTGCCTCCTGAGCAAAAGGGGGGACAGCATTAATGATTGCTTTCACCAATATCTGTAGTTTGAGAGAGGCAACAACACATTACACTTGATCAAACAGTAAACAACTGCAACAGTAACAAGGATCAAAAAAAGTTTAAGAATTTGTATCTGAGCTGGTGATTGGCTGGGCAATTGAAAGTAGCAGCCAATGAATAAGCAGAGAGTTACTCTGCGAGTACTATAGCACACCAGGACAATGAGCAACATCAGGATGTGACTCTAGTCTCGCTCTTTAGACATAACTTTTCAAAAAGTAAGTTTAATTTATATCTGAAAAAAAATAAACAACTGCCTTCAGTCTGTCAACATACCCACCTCTCCTGTAAGGAGTTAGATGATCTGGAATGCATTCTTGATGTGTACGGTAAACAGCTGCAGTTCTTTGGGTCACGCATCAGAGTCTGTCATCTGCCCCACTATAGGGCACCAGGCCTTATAGAAACGTGGGAGTAGCGACAGCCAGAATGGGGAAGGTACTTGGCATACTTTAACAGTGATGTAATCCTAAATGAGGAGAAGAAAAACGATTTGAACCAAGGGAAGAAACAGGAGTTGCTACCAAGGTTATAATCGTTAACGAAAACTAACGAAAAAACGAAAACTAGATAGGAAAAAACATTGTCGTTAACTGAAATAAAAATAAAAACGAGCCATTACAAAAAAACTATAACTAACTAAAACTGTAATGTCTGTTTGCAAAACTAACTAAAATAAAATAAAATTATAGATTACATGTCCTTAGTTTTCGTCTTTGTCAATGCCGTTAATTTTAACGCTATTTAAAACACGCAGTGTATTTGTTCAACTGCATTTCATTTCCCTGTAACGCTCTCCCTCCGTCTCTTTCACATGCACACGCACGCGCACACACACCTACACACACAGCCCCTCCCCCTCCATGCAGTACACACCGCGTCTCCGTGAAAACGAGCCAACGAGGGTTCGATCAATGTTGAAAGCAAGTTCGTGAAAGGTTGGTATCTCATCATGAACATCTTTACACAATCACACATTAAAAGGTGGTGTACAAATATTATAAATTCTTAATACAATTCTGTCAGTGTGTTAATGTCGACCCGAGAAGCGATTGAGCCTTCGTTAGAAAAAGTTAACTGACTTAGTCGCAATTTTTATAAATTCTTAATACAATTCTGTCAGTGTGTTAATGTCGACCCGAGAAGTGATTGAGCCTTCGTTAGAAAAAGTTAACTGACTTAGTCGCAATTTTGAGGTAAAATGCTGCTGGGTTGTCGATGTCAAAACTCTATAAGCTGTGATTCAAATATTAAATAATGTTATGTCATTATTCTACTCGGTAACACTTTATTTCGATAGTCCACTTTAGACATTCAACTGACTATAAGTAACTTGTCTACTACAAGTAAACTTATTCTCCTAACCCAAATCCTAACAATAACCATAATCTAACAGTCTACTGCAACGCATTCTCACCCCAAGGCGTCACCTTTGACCATGCTTCAATATTTGACGTTTTAGGCGCCCTTTAGCGTCACTTACATGACGCGATCCTACGGCGTCATCTAACTGACGCTAAAGGAAAGCGTCAGTTAGAGGACGCGGTTAGGTTTAGGTGTGGGGTGGGGGTAGGGTACACGCGATCCTAGGGCGTCATCTTACTGACGCTAAAGGGCGCCTAAAGCGTCAGATATTGAAGCATGTCCAAATGCTTCCCAAGGCGTCAGTTAAGTGACGCCTTGGGGGTGAGAATGGGCTGTCTACTGACAGTCTACTATAATATACTAATACTCTATTGAGAGTTGCTTAAAATGAAGTTGAACAGTTACTTATAATTAGTAGAATGTCTAAAGTGATCGAAATAAAGTGTAACCGAAATTGTAAAGCTGTGGGATTTTTATATAGAAAATATGTAGATTGTTGGTACAGTAAAAGAATTTCACATTGTAGGCTACATTTGGTTTTAATGTTGAATAGATATTTCTAAAAATGTATGTTTTTGTTGAGTTATTATTACACAATTCTTTTTCTGACCTTTTTCAACCTTGCCCCTGACAAATAACCCAAATTACAAAAAAAGACTAAAACTAACACTAAAACTAATAAAAACTAAACTAAAACTAAGCATTTTCAAAAAATAGAAACTAAACTAAACTAGTAAACCCACTTTTAAAACTAATTAAAACTAAACTGAATTTGAAAACAAAATTTCAAAACGAAATAAAAATAAAAACTAATGAAAAATGCAAAACTATAATAACCAACTTGCTACGGACAACAAAGCAAGGCTCAGGAAAATACAGAGAAACTCAAGCGTCCTAACAAGGTGTGACATGACAAAATGGTCATCATCACCACCACCACACACACACACAAAAAAAATAATAATCCAAGCATTTTTTTATCCAACACTAAAATTTTGCAATTTTTTGCAAAATTTCTGTGAAAATTGTTTCAAAGCCAACATTTTTCAGTGTAATCAACCAAAACTCAAACAACTGCTGCTAAAAACTTACAGCATTACACCTGGTTAAAATTAAATTCTATTTCAAATCTCAAGTCTAAGAAACTGTACAAAAACAGAAAAATGACAAGCATGTTTCTGAGCTGGTGATTGGCTGGGCAGTGGAAAGCAGCAGCCAATGAATAAGCAGAGAGTTACTATGCGAGTACTATAGCACACCAGGACAATGAACAATATCAGGATGTGACTCTAGTCTCGCTTTGCATCAAAAAGTAGTATGATCACAAACATACAAATTAGAATAAACTGAAGACAAGCAATTAATTTTCTTAATACATTATAACTAAGGCTGCAGCTATCGATTATTTTTGTAATCGATTAATCTAGCACTTAATTGATCGATTAATCGAGTAATCGGATAATTTGTTTGTGTTTTTAAGCAACCAAAACAAATAATGTATTACGAAAATGATAAGGTGTTTGGCTTTTATTTCTTTAAAAAAATAGAGGTATTTATTCCAACTCTAACATTTGGCTCCAGAACTAATTATTGCAATTTTTACCCATTTAGTGTTTATAAGTGCCAGTGCCAACAATTATATAACAATACAGTTAAAACAATTTACTGTAAAACCTGTTACATGTAGCCCATAACATGTAAAACTTTAAATACCAACTTAAATAGTAAAGCCCATTTGGCCTTGTCTTCTCAATACAACATTACAAAAAAAGGATTGCACCTTCTGCAAATTACCCACCTGGAAACAAAATAAATTAATATAAAATATCAACCCAAACAGGTACACAAATGTATACAATTTATTTAAAAAAAAATAAATGGAAATAAAACAATTATAAATAAGAATCAGACTTTTTCAACTGTAATCTCAAGACAAACATCAGAGTGCGTGTCTCACAATATTTGTTCCATCACGTCCCGGTGAATGTATGCTGAAATTTTTGTTCAACTACATAAAAGTTTAAGCATATGATGAATTGCCGCAATTGGTCCGACTGGCGCGTGAGAGAGACATGGGTGCACACGCTCGCTTACCTCTCTGCCGTCGTGCGCGAGCCGCGGTCAGGAGCTCAACATCTCAGATGTGCGCTCGCACTAGATTACAAGATATTTTAACTTGCGAATTAATATGCGGCTAAAACTAGTCGATCACGAGTGGCTCAACAGGTAGATCTATAGACAAACTCATCTTTCAGGCATTTGACCGAAGGGATTGACACTTCAGCCTGAGAAATCGAATTGCGCGAGAGTTGGCAGCCCTGCCAGGTATACTTTACAGACACATTGCATCTTGTTCTCTCCCTTTATAAACATATAATGATCCCAAACTTTAGACATTCTCTGCCATTTATGAAGTCAAATGTATCATGCGCTATGGTGTGCTTCCTGAACAACGGTCCGTGTGAAACAATCAGATCCCTGCATGCGCGTAGGGTGCGCGTGCGTCATAGGAATTTAACGAGGCTTCGAGGCAGATTTTTTTGCCTCGAAGAAATTTTTGTAATCGAGTAACTCGAGGAATCGTTTCAGCCCTAATTATAACTGTGTAGTCTGTAGCATTGGGGCGTTTTCTGCGCTGAACACCACAAAAAAACGTAACATATGCAGCACACAGAACAGTTCATAATTATACAGACCTGAGTGAGCGTGTTTCAAGTTATGGATACATTTCATATAATCTTTAACATCTGTAAATAAAGAAATTCAAATCCAAATATTAGTATTTAAATATTAAAGTTGTACTAATTTTTTTTTAATTCTCGATTTCTGTCATATCAATCTTTTGATTAACATCAAGCTTACAGTAATGTCAATTGTTTTCTAATCTTAAGATTAGAAATATTAGGGATGCACCGAAATGAAAATTCTTGGCCGAAACCGAAAAAGAGGAAACCAAGGCCGAAAACCGATAACCGAAACACCGAAAGAATTATTAGTATCATTCCATTTATGGCTATGACTGTGTACAAACTTTACTAAAATCAAGGCATTGCAATAATGCAATTGCATATTAATTTCATATTTTCAAAGAATAAATCAATTACAAATTATGCAAATATTTATTTAGCACAATGCACAGTATAAAATAAAATTCTAACTAAAATGTTTAACTTGACCCCACTCATGTGTACACTAAATAATAATCTACTGGCCTGCAGAAAGGTTTTAAAATGAAACGTTCTCTCAAAAACAAAGCCGAGCGAGCGCAAACTTCTCATCAAACCAGGACCCAGTTTGCATGTCTAAATTAGTTACATTTTAAAAATTTGGCATACAATAGCATAAAAAGCATTTTTAAATGAACAATAGTCCATGTTAAATACAAATATACATGAAACTTAATGAAACATGTTTAGTGAATGTATTTAAATATTTAAGAGAGCATTAATTTAGTTCTATACATATATATACATAGTTCCCAATCCCATATACATATTTTTTGTAATGTCACAAGTAATAATCTCAGGGTTTACTGGATTTTACATGATTATTTTTGTATTGGTGGTGGAATAGCCTACTAAAAAATAAGCACTGTCATGTGTTTATCTTTCTTCTTCTCACCGATTCCTGATGGTTAGAGGACAGTTACTTGAGTCGTCCCCTGTAGTTTCAAGGAATAGTAAAACGGAGAGCGCTCCAAGTATAAACGCCTCGACCGTTTGGAGCGGTGCGCGCGCTGTCTGTGGAGACTCACGCTGCCTTGTTTACTTTCGCCTGCCTCCGCAGCGCGAGTCTCCACAGACAGCGCGCGCACCGCCCTTGACCCGCTCGCAACCGGAATCGTCGTCATGGCGGCGCGCGTTGTTTAGAGCATAGGTGGATAAACAAGGTTTCCGTCTCCTCGCGGGTTCAGATACACTGAAATGCGTCCGCACCGCAGACATGTTGCTTCAGACAAGCACGTGCAGGTCGCGGTTTCTGTTTGCGTCATCACAACATTTCGGCCGTATTGTTTCGGTGATAAGTCTTTCGGCCGAAAACCGAAAATGCACTTTTGGGCCATTTTCGGCCGAAAATTTTCGGCGACCGAATATTCGGTGCATCCCTAAGAAATATTAAGATTAGTGGGTCTTGAGATAGATCGATATAAGTGCAAAACCACAATAATGCCTACATATTTAAATTCTCTCTCCACCTATGGTCGCACATTTTATTACGTTTCGCTTTAATGACTGCATTGTTCTTTCATTCAGCATAGTACCATCTGATACTGGTGACAATTAAACTAAGAATTCCCTGTAATGCTATAATCTTCAAAAGTGAACAGGTATTCCATTTCAATGCAATAGTTGTTTATACCTGGTTGTCTATGTGAAGAGAGGATGCATCTACAACCTGCCTCCTTAGCAATACGGGGGATGCTATTAATGATCGCTTTCACCAACATCTGTAGCTTGAGAGAGGCAACACATTACACTTGATCAAGCATTGAACTGCAAGGATAAAAAAAAAAGTTTAAGAATTTGAAGCCACATCTGTTAGTCTCGCTCTTTAGACATAACTTTTAAAAAAGTAAGTTTAATTTATATCTGAAAAAATGAACTGATTTCAGTCTGTCAACATACCCAACTCTCCTGTAAGGAGTTTGATGATCTGGAATGCATTCTTGAGGTGTACGGTCAACGGCTACAGTTATTAGGGCCACGCATCAGAGTCTGTCATCTGCCCCACTATGGGGCACCAGGCCTTATAGAAACGTGGGAGTAGTGACAGCCAGAATGGGGAAGGTACTTGGCATACTTTAACAGTGATGTAATCCTAAATGAGGAGAAGAAAAAACTATTTGATCCAAGGGAAGAAACAGTAGTCGCTACAGACAACAAAGCAAGGCTGAGAAAAAAATGAAAGTATGAAAAAGTTATGGAAGTTAAAACTTACAGTAAATCAAATATACGGATTATTTTATTTCTTTTTTATAAAGTATGAACTTAATTTACAAAATATTAAAAGGTGCAAAACGCAAGTATCTGAGTTTTTGCCGAACTACGCCCCTTGTGGTGACAAGCAAAACTGCGTGCGTGCTCATGGAACACACACATAAGCGCATGTTTGCACGAGCTGTTCATAACCAAAGGAGCATCAGCACACATCTTTTGTTAGTCATAATGATGTAGTAAAGTTATAAATCTGCAAGTCATTTAAAATATATTAAAGGAAAGGCATTCGAGTAAATTACACACTTGTGTGTGTGTGTGTGTGTGTGTGTGTGTGTGTGTGAGGGGAAAACAGTGGTAGTAGAAAACTTCGTTTTTTGTTTCCATCGATCTCCACGTTGAACTGTTTTATGTGCTTACTGTATCAATTATGATTGTATTATTATGGAAACACGTTCATGAACAATACAAGGCATTACTTTGTATAGCTATAGGACCCGTTTGAGCCCTAGAGCCTACCGGAGATCTCCATTTGTTGAAAGCTTCCCGATGTTGACTCTCTCGTCTTATTCAGACGCCTGGCACTGGACAGACAGAAGTTTTATTTTCTTTGTCTTACGTGGAGTTTGCGTTGGGGTTTGGAATGAACTACAAGCCGGTCTCTTTGGGGCTGTTTACACCTGGCAACTTCATGCGTTTTCTCAGATTGGATAGATTTGATTTATTAAAACGATTCCATTACACCTGGGGCTCGTTCTTCGTACCTCGCTAACTCAGTTAGCTGGATTTGATTGTTGGCGATTTGGCATGATCTTGGATCGTTTGGTTCTTCGACGCTCATCCTGGACTTGCTGTCATAGCAACAGGTCCGTCAGCTTGAACCTGCTCGCGAGCAGGCTTATTTCATGTAAACAGAATTAGATCGCGGCTGATACGGGAAGTCCTTTAGCGCAGCGCGATAATGTAGCCTAATTTCTGAGATTATTTTTTTTTCTCGTGAAACGATCGTCGCGAGGGTGTCGTTTATACTTTATTTTGTTGGAAATGCACATTAAAGGGTTAGTTCACCCAAAAATGAAAATTCTGTCAGTATTTACTCACCCTCATGTTGTTCCAACCCCGTAAGACCTTCGTTCATCTTCGGAAAACGAATTAAGATATTTAAGATATTAAGATCGCTCCTGCATACAGTCCATAGGCTTCTTGAGGGACTGGCTCTTGCCGTCCCCGAAAAGTCATAAAAGACATCGTTAAAATAGTCCAAGTGACTACAGGGGCTCAATCTTAAGTTTATCAAACGACGAGAACACTTTTGTGCGCAAAAAAACAACAAAAATAACGACTTTATTTCAACTATTCGTTTATTTCTCCCTCTGCGCGAGTCAGCTAACTAGTTTAATAGCGTAAGCTTCTGTTATTGTACGTCACACGCATCACACACACATGACCAGCGTCGACCAATAGTGAGCCTACGTGTGACGTAGCTCTACGCAATCACACTACGTTAACGGACTATAGGCTTATGGAGAAGGAAGTGAATAGTTGAAATAAAGTCGTTATTTTTGTTGTTTTTTTGCGCACAAAAGTGTTCTCGTCGTTTGATAAACTTAAGATTGAGCCCCTGTAGTCACTTGGACTATTTTAACGATGTCTTCAATTACTTTGAGGACAGCAAGAGCCAGTCCCTCAAGAAGCCTATGGACTGTATGCAGGAGCGATTTTAATATCCTAAATATCTTAATTTGTGTTCCGAAGATGAACGAAGGTCTTACGGGGTTGGAACAACATGAGGGTGAGTAAATACTGACAGAATTTTCATTTTTGGGTGAACTAACCCTTTAATGTTCGATTCGATGCCGGGCTTCAACAACAAAAATGTTTGCATCGCCCTAAAATTCTTTGCGAGTGGCTTCCTTTACACTATTGGAGATGCGGAGAAGCTTTCTGTCATGCCATTCGCAAAGTTTACCTAGCGCTCTTAGTTTTTTTTTATTTTTTTTTATTTTGGCCAACTTGGGGTATAATATAATTTTTAATGAAGATAATGCAATGATGACGGTGCCGATTATGACTTACAGTTCCTCAGGCAGGCTTAACTTACGTGATTGGTGCCATACACTGTAGACTGCACACACGTTCCCCTCAATGAAGGGATTTTGTGAGGAGAAAGGGGGCTCACAATGTAAATGTGTAAAAATTACTATTTTTGTAATGTAAAAGTTACAATGTAAAAGTTACTATTACAATTTTTTTTGAAGCAACTCTATTTCTAGTGCAACTTAGTCAAGTTCTATTTCTCCCTCTGATTTTTGTTTTTTCAAAATAGTCTATTTTCTGTTGAAGACTCATATAGGGAACGAATTTAACCCTGTGTCGTTTGTGTCGCACATGCCTCATGCAACAAATAAAAAGGAAAAGTTGCCTCTACACTGTCTACCCCTGTATTACTGCTGTGTGCAGACTCTTCTGTAGGCCTTTACATGTGGACTCTTGTCAGAAATAACAGGCATAGGCACAAGTATAAATCAATTAAAGCCATCAATTAAATTAAAGTACTTCCTCCAAAGGACAGCCATCTGAGAAGTTTTCTTCACTCTCAAGTGCAATGTGATTGATAACTCGTGGCAAAATATTTTTACAGTAACATAAGTTTATCAGTTTTTACTTTCACAAGACAAAGCAATTTATCATTACTCAAGATTTAACAGTTGAAATGACTAAACCAGCCAATTCGGATTATAGGTCTACTTCATTTAATGCAGCAACAAATTATTTCACAGTGTACAAAGATAATTTAAATCTCATTTCCCAGTAATGAAGGTGTTGCTGCAACTGGTCCCTGATGTGAGTCTGGAAGAGCTGAACCCAGGGATGCCCTTCACAACAGTGCAATTCACATTAACCCAAGGGTCAGCTCTTCTGCCAGGGTCAGGAGCATCATTATTATTTTTTTCTCAGCCTTTTTCCTGGTTGCTTTTATAAACAGACAATCATTTATTTAACAGTGCCTTTTTAAAAAAGACTAGCAGGTAGTGTTGGGCGATATGCTCCATTTTCATATCGTCCTATCGTCAGCCTGTGAGATCGGCGATACACGATATTATCGTGAGGGGGCGGGGCTAACTTTGAATATTAACTTGATTATTTAGCCTACTCATTAATTTGCTTGTTTTATTAGCCTACTTCGTTTTATATACGAGAATCTTTTTTTTATTTTGCTAGCAAAGGTGGAGTGTTTATTAATAGGATCAGGTTATTTCCTGGTATAGTGAAGTAAAAAAAAGAGATCTTAATCCTTTTGTTTGTCAACGGGAAATTTATGGACACATTAGCCTATTCTCATGCCATTACATGCAGCATTTTGGTCTATTTCTGCACGAGATTAAAACACGTTTTAATAATTTCTTGGGTCAGAAAAAGTCGGAGTTTGCGATATGTGCCCCCCTACCAGTGCGCTCTCTGCGCACTTCACATGCGCACTTCAGTAAGCACGAAGTAGCCTACGCGGGTTAATGTGTTTTAAATGCCGATAGAAACAAGAGCAAGGGCCAAACGTCTAGCTGAGTTGATCGGTTTATACTTATACTTATGACTTGACTCTGATAAAGGAAACGTTTACATGACCACATGTATTGTCAAGTTTATTCAACATAATCAGGTTAAGAACGTCGTCGCATGTAAACGCGCTCAATCTCTGAAAGTGAAAGTAAAAACGGACTGCTTTCGGCATCTGCATTAACGCTGCGTTCCCTCAGAGACGACGATAACGGTAACTATAATACTACTTTAGTGATATTATTATTAATACTATTTAGTAATTGTATTGTTTTTAGTGTTAGTGTCATTAAACGTTTTGTTAATGTGTTACAGAAACAAATACTGACGAACAACGATGCCGTTTTCATGATCTGTAGGAAATTGAATTTTGCGTCTGTTAAAACGAGCACACTTGATAATTTGTGAATGGATCACCTTGCGATTGAATTTTGATGTGGGATGTTTTTTAGTCGGTTTTAAAAACATTCTCTTAGAGGAGTCTTCATTAGTGCGTGTGTTGTTGCAATTGTTATGAGGTGATGTCGTAGTAAATTTAGGCAAGGCAAATTAATTGTAGTTCCTAATATTCATTTAATAACAATACTAGCTTTATAATAATAATAATAGGCCTAATAATAATAATTTAATACATTATGGTAAAACGAGCCAATTATCATATTGATATCGTCAAAGGCATCTGCCATCGGCGATAGGTCAGACTATCGTCGATACACGATACTATCATCTATCGGCACAACCCTACTAGCAGGCCTATAAGGCCTAGTAAAATTTACCATTAGGCCCAAGTAGAATATTTTTGTACTTCACTTTCACCATGTCCATTATTATAGTGTGGTGACTCGACATTACAATGAACAAAGTAATTATGAAATTATGAAAATAAAAATAATAATACGTTATTAACATCTAACATGGCCACCACAAACACATTTAATTTGTCTTCTACTTTTGCCAGCACTCTCTCCTGGCTTTTGCACACTTTGAGGTGTTCCCTGGCATTTAATTAAAGACTGAAATTCGGCATAACCTTGCATTAAAAGCGCTTGCTCTGCTTGGGAGAAAAACTGGGCGTGTCCTTTGGCCATCCTGAACAGCCAATAGCAGCGTTGCTGATTACTGTTTCTGCTATCGATACAAGTCCCCTTTTAAACCAACGCGAGAACGCGCAGTTATCTCAGATAACTCAATCCAGCGATACTAATCATAAACAGGTGTGTTCGAAGAACCCAATTAGCCGGATCATGATTAGCACGATGATATTATCTTGGATGTCTCATTTGATCTCGGATGTTTTAAGCAAGGTACGAAGAACAAGCCCCAGGTCACATAAATGTGTTTTTGCAAAACGGATATTAATCTGAGCTGTTCATAACCAAAGGAGCATCAGCACACATCTTTTGTTAGTCATCATAACGAG
Source organism: Pimephales promelas (assembly GCF_988280905.1). Taxonomy (NCBI): domain Eukaryota; kingdom Metazoa; phylum Chordata; class Actinopteri; order Cypriniformes; family Leuciscidae; genus Pimephales; species Pimephales promelas. The sequence goes on along the minus strand of NC_142786.1, from coordinate 12,959,285 downwards.
GTAGTAAAGTTTCATTGCAGTTCTTTCAGTGGAAAGAACTTAAAATACTCTTTCATTTCTGGTCATACAGAAAATAATAATACATTATTCGCAAATACATTTATTTGCGTAAACTCACAATAACAAGAAAACGTTGTGCTTTAACAAACAGGCGTGCTTCATGATCTCCGTGAACTGAAGCGCGAGAACTGAAACAGCCACCGCATTCGAATTTGTTTGTTTTAAATTTGACATTTAAAGCTTTAGTGTGAGTAGACTAAAGCTTTAAATGTCCAATTTAAAACGAAAAAATTCGAATCAAAAGCCAATATCTTCTGACTATGTAATTATGTAGCCTAGCTAATTATGTATTTCTATCATCTATAAATCCCCTTTCTGTAGGCTGTGGTAAGCTCTTCTCATTCAGCACTGCGGGGAAAATATAATTTCCAGGTTCTAATTTGGCCTCAGAAAATCTTTTTTTTTTTTTTCCATATTCATTTGTCAAATATTTTAAATGTTTAAAGGTGCAATGTGTAAAAAAGTTGAGTATCTATTAACAGAAATGCAATATGACATCCATAACTATGTTTTCAGTGGTGTATAAAGAACTTACTTAATTAACCGTAATGTTTTTATTACCTTAGAATGAGACATTAATAGCTCCATAACCGCGGGAATCCCCTTCTATGAAGGTCGCCATGTTGTGACGTCATATTCCTACCGTAGCCGAACGCGAACAAACAGCGCTACAGAACGCGTTTCATCACTACCTTGAAAGAGAAGTAGCGGAAAGCTGGAAGCTAGCCTTACACTCCGTGAGTAGTGACTTTTCCCTTGTGAGTGGTGTAAAATATGTAGTTGGGATTGTTTCATGTAACTTAGTTCTCCCTCGCTGTGTTATGGGTTTGTTATGTTGGGGATAGATGTGCTGTTACGTTCGTGAGACAGCTGATGATTAGTATTCATGTCATTGACCGTAAAACAGTACGTTACAGGAATCACTAACCCGTCGATAGAGACTTTTAGATCACTAAAGCCGATCACGAAGAGTTTTCAAAATCAGAGAAAAAAGTGTGTAGTAAATAGTATCTATGGGATGCGGAGATGACATGATTGTAACAGCGCGCGCACTTCCGACCTTTGGACTCATGCGATGCGGACGTGTCCCAGCTCAGCCACAGCAACAGCTCATATTAGCCAGCTAAACTATTACTACCCTGTTAGAAAAAATATATAGCTGCTCCCTCGCTGTATTATGGGTTTGCTACAGTATGTGTGGAGAAATGTGCTGCTGGTTACGTTTGTGAGACAATCAGCTGATTACTATTATTATATTAAATTATATATTAAAACCCTTGATCCTCACCTGACTATGGCTTTGTAAACAGTATCCATGATGTGGTTTATAATGGACTGTGGTACAGAAACAGTGACAATGTTACACACTCTTGGCTTACTCTGGCTATTCTCTGCTGTCTCAGCCGACGAGATGTTTGTCCCGTTTTAGCAACCGTAGCTTCTTCGAAATGGAGGGGTGAGCAGTGGGCTGAGCCCTTAGTGCAAACCTGGTGCAAACTCGCAACCGAACCACTAGATGTCACTATAAATCACACATTGCTCCTTTAAAGGGGCAAAAAAAAAAATCAAACAAATATCTGAAAATTCGTCGATATATAGCCTATATATTTTTGCGCAGCATTTGACGTAGTCCTACAGTTCAAATGAACATTTTGGTGTTCAACTCTGCGTTTTACAAAATACAACAACCGTTCATTTTTCGTTTTGCAATTAGGCCTACGGATTAAATAAGGGGAAACGAATGAACACAAAAGTAAACTGACCGTTTGGACATATACGAGGCAGAGTTCTTTTTTAAAATTCATAAAAGATACAAGTAATAGCCTACTAGACAAAACATCAAAGAAATGCCACAATCAAGACCGCGGAGCAGAAACGAGGGAGAAACACACAGAAACTATGTGACTTTCCCTGCCATTAATGCTTGGATGACACACCACGTCTCCTTCCATAAATAATAATAATAATGTCTAGTGCGGTGGCTGTGATATAGCAACTTCCGTTGCCATTATTTTTGGAATGGCTTATCGCGAAAGGAAAAAAAAAAATGTTTTAGTCACATAACACCGTTAATAGAAACGCTGTCATTTCACAATATTTTTTTATCGACAATCAGAAAAAAAACCCCGCAAAAGTTTTGTGCAAATATGTATTGTCGATGCAATTGTAAACGGTTAATATCTTAACCGGTTAACCATGGACACCCCTACGGATAGTGAGGAGCTCCTGGTCTCTGCTTCGCTCCAGTTTGCAGGTATTTGTTCGTCCTTTCTTTGTTGATGACGAACACAAACTTTCTTCTTAGAGCAACAGAGTCGTGCAATGGCACGAGCGTCATCACTATGACACACCCTTTACGGCATTGGTCCTGGCTTTTGTTCACACAGCGCGCGTTCCGGGACTGATTACGGCAATGTTACTAGGTCCCCAACCCGGGATCAATCCCAGAATAAATTCCAGGTCGTGTTTGCGTTCACACAGAAGGCGTTCTGGCAATTTCCCGGCAATTTCCTGGGATCAACTCGCTGTGTGAAAGGGGCTACAGAGACATGTAGGCTCAGAGTGAGCATGACCATATTCAAACAAAAATATCTGACTTTCTCTGGGTCCTAGCTAATAAGTGTAAATTAGAAAGTTGTCCAGCTCGAGGAGTACAATATACATACCAATTTTTGTAACTCTAGTTAAAACTAACAACCCCACTTTTGTCAAAAGGTGGCGCTACTGAGCCCTCACCACGCCCGTTTCTGAAACTTTCATTATACGGATGAAGTTTGAAGCAAATCGGGTAAAAATAAGAGGGCGATTTCAAAGCATTTTGAAAGTGACACTTCCTGCTGCTAGTTGGTGGCGCTATAACTTTGACTCACAATAGTCACATCCATGTGATCGGCCCCTTACAATGAATACACTGCTGAAGTTTTATCAAGATCAGTTAATGTATAAGGAAGTTATAACACACTTCTTGTTTCACGTTTCTCGCCATAATTTGGTTTCTAAAAAAATAGGGATGTCCCGATCCGATACTCAGGATCGGTATCGACTCCGATCCAGCCATTTTTGCGGGATCGGGTATCGATCAGACGAGGCCGATCCAAATCCGATACTGTGCGTATACTATTTATGTTATTGTTAAGCCCCACAGAAGACACAAAAACATTCTAAAGTACCATAACGTTTTCGTGCACTTTATTATAAGTATTCTGAAGCCATTATGTGAGAGATATATTAATATTTAAGTCATTAAATTCAAGATCACGTAAACTTTTCCCTCTCGCGGCTGTCAGTCATTCTCCATTCAGCACTCAAACAGCGCGTCGCGTTCGGTTACAGTAAATTATGAAACTATCTTCAAGATGATTCAATGTTAATACTATTATACTTTATCTGTAGATGAAGGTCTATGTTTTCGCATAAAACAACATTATCTTGTTGGACTTTATTGCTGTAACTTAATCGTGTTACTTTCTACCAGGTGTCGGACGCTGTCGGTTAGATCACAACACTAGAGTCAGCACTATTGCTCTTCACGCGCACAGTAACTGAAATTTAAAACTGTTTAAAGAAAAGGCTCAATAAACTATTGTATAGATAGATGCTGTTTAACACACGGCCCATCAATAGGTATTTCCTTTGTGCTTAGAACTTTTCAAAGCGGACTCGACGCGCAGCGTGCATACCATAGAGATAGGGGTGGGTGATATGACCAAAATTGTGTTTCACGATATGACTAATTTTATTTCACGGTAACGATATATTTCACGATATAGTTATTTATATAGTTATCCTCAAAAATAAAATAAATAAAAATCGACAAAAAGGGCTTTGTATAATAAATACACCCAAATACTTTAGAAATGAAAAGTATGTCACCTTGTTTTATTTTTATTTTATTTGGTAAATTATTTATTTGGTAAACTATTTTTATATCAAAATATATTTAACAAAAAACACTCAAACTTTTAGATGAACTTCCCACAACAGATTGATATTAAATACAACTCATAGGTGCATTTCAACTTTAAATAATTTTTCAATCTCATGCATTGCTTTACTTCATCAATCAGTTTATTATATAATTATAATAGATATAATATAATTATAATATTTTTTTACCACATTTGCTTATTATACTGCGTTTTTAACGGAGAAGGGTATTCCTGCACAACCGGACTCTGCACACACTGTTGTTTTAACGGGCTTGTTTTTGTTATATTCTTTTTGTTATATCTGGCAACCCGTCAGTTCAGAAGTGACAAGAAGGAGAGCAGCAATATGAAAACCAAACCGCAGCTACTGTTAGTGTTGACTAAGTAGTTTAAATTATACACAACTTATAACAGTGCGTCGAACACCGCGCGCTCCCTCTCAATGGTTGTGCATGCGCGCGTCTTTTACATCAACAAAATGCGGTCGATTAATTTGAGTGAAGTCGTAATCACGGATCGAATCAAAGGAAGATTTTATCAACTGGTCCAGTAGGCAATTGTTTGGAGTTAAAAATATATATATAACTCGCGCTGCATATTTAGTAATTGCCTCAGAAACAAGATTATACATTCGTTTTAACAAGCAGGATGTTCATTCATGCTGAAAGCGATTTTCATGTTTAAAAAGTAACTATACATAAGAGAAGGAAAGATGCGGATAACTATACATTATTTAAGGTTATTTCTCGTAATGATATTGATATAGCCTATGAAATGTTGTTATCAAGTAACTTCATGCTTTCCCTTTTGCGAACGTGCACTCCTCTAAACTGTAGCCTGGGTGCTGCTGCTCTGCTCAAGTCGACGGCTGCCTTTCCCCCCCGAAGACATCACGTTAACAACAATCCTTTAGAAAATGTAATTCCTTTGTGGATCCTCTTGATCTGCTTTCTCCATGTTTCTTTGACAAATCTCAGCATCAGTGTCAAGCGCGCTGCACGGGAGTTAACCACGCCCCCTTATTTGGATTTCGCGGTATACACGGAATAAAAAAATCTGTTACGACTGACGTTTTCTATCGCGGTAACGATATATATCGCCATATCGCCCAGCCCTACATAGAGACATTTCGACATTTCATGAAGGTTATTTTAGAGGTGTGTCTAGCGATCCACATACTCTTTTGAATGTCTTTAAGAACTTTTCAGGCTGCGGCGTGGGCCAGATATTATTGCTGGCGGGCCAATTTCGAGAGCGTATATTTACATTCAAACTGTTTTAAGGCGTGCAGAATATTTTTTTCAAGGAAAAAAAAAAAGTTTTAATATGTAATTTTAACAACATTCGCAGCACGAATTAGACATACAGTTCATATCTGGACTGGAGGGAGCATATTTAAGTCATGGATATTTTATATATACACTAACAGCTGTAAATGGAGAATTTAAAATGTAAATATTAGTATTGAAATTTTTCATTCTCTCTCCACCTATTATCACATTTATTACGTTTCGCTTTAATGACTGCATTTTTCTTTTATTCATCATTGTACCACCTGATACTGGTGACAATTGAACACTAAAAATTCCCTGTACTGCTGTAATCTTTTCAAAAGTGAACAGGCATACCATTTCTATGCAATAGTTGTTTATACCTGGTTATCTCTTTGAAGGAAGGATGCATCTACAGCCTGCCTCCTGAGCAAAAGGGGGGACAGCATTAATGATTGCTTTCACCAATATCTGTAGTTTGAGAGAGGCAACAACACATTACACTTGATCAAACAGTAAACAACTGCAACAGTAACAAGGATCAAAAAAAGTTTAAGAATTTGTATCTGAGCTGGTGATTGGCTGGGCAATTGAAAGTAGCAGCCAATGAATAAGCAGAGAGTTACTCTGCGAGTACTATAGCACACCAGGACAATGAGCAACATCAGGATGTGACTCTAGTCTCGCTCTTTAGACATAACTTTTCAAAAAGTAAGTTTAATTTATATCTGAAAAAAAATAAACAACTGCCTTCAGTCTGTCAACATACCCACCTCTCCTGTAAGGAGTTAGATGATCTGGAATGCATTCTTGATGTGTACGGTAAACAGCTACAGTTCTTTGGGTCACGCATCAGAGTCTGTCATCTGCCCCACTATAGGGCACCAGGCCTTATAGAAACGTGGGAGTAGTGACAGCCAGAATGGGGAAGGTACTTGGAATACTTTAACAGTGATGTTATCCTAAATGAGGAGAAGAAAAACGATTTGAACCAAGGGAAGAAACAGGAGTTGCTACGGACAACAAAGCAAGGCTCAGGAAAATACAGAGAAACTCAAGCGTCCTAACAAGGTGTGACATGACAAAATGGTCATCACCACCACCACACACACAAAAAAAAAAATAATAATCCAAGCATTTTTTTTTTATCCTACACTAAAATTTTGCAATTTTTTGCAAAATTTCTGTGAAAATTGTTTCAAAGCCAACATTTTTCAGTGTAATCAACCAAAACTCAAACAACTGCTGCTAAAAACTTACAGCATTACACCTGGTTAAAATTAAATTCTATTTCAAATCTCAAGTCTAAGAAACTGTACAAAAACAGAAAAATGACACAAGCATGTTTCTGAGCTGGTGATTGGCTGGGCAGTGGAAAGCAGCAGCCAATGAATAAGCAGAGAGTTACTATGCGAGTACTATAGCACACCAGGACAATGAACAATATCAGGATGTGACTCTAGTCTCGCTTTGCATCAAAAAGTAGTATGATCACAAACATACAAATTAGAATAAACTGAAGACAAGCAATTAATTTTCTTAATACATTATAACTAAGGCTGCAGCTATCGATTATTTTTGTAATCGATTAATCTAGCACTTAATCGATCGATTAATCGAGTAATCGGATAATTTGTTTGTGTTTTTAAGCAACCAAAACAAATAATGTATTACGAAAATGATAAGGTGTTTGGCTTTTATTTCTTTAAAAAAATAGAGGTATTTATTCCAACTCCAACATTTGGCTCCACAACTAATTATTGCAATTTTTACCCATTTAGTGTTTATAAGTGCCAGTGCCAACAATTATATAACAATACAGTTAAAACAATTTACTGTAAAACCTGTTACATGTAGCCCATAACATGTAAAACTTTAAATACCAACTTAAATAGTAAAGCCCATTTGGCCTTGTCTTCTTAATACAACATTACAAAAAAAGGATTGCACCTTCTGCAAATTACCCACCTGGAAAAGAAAAAAAATGTATATAAAATATCAACCCAAACAGGTACACAAATGTATACAATTTATTTTAAAAAAATTAATGGAAATAAAACAATTATACATAAGAATCAGACTTTTTCAACTGTAATCTCAAGACAAACATCAGAGTGTGTGTCTCACAATATTTGTTCCTCCATCACGTCCCGGTGAATGTATGCTGAAATTTTTGTTCAACTACATAAGTTTAAGCATATGATGAATTGCCGCAATTGGTCTGACTGGCGCGTGAGAGAGACATGGGTGCACGCGCTCGCTTACCTCTCTGCCGTCGTGCGCGAGCCGCGGTTAGGAGCTCAACATCTCAGATGTGCGCTCGCACTAGATTACAAGATATTTTAACTTGCGAATTAATATGCGGCTAAAACTAGTCGATCACGAGTGGCTCAACAGGTAGATCTATAGACAAACTCATCTTTCAGGCATTTGACCGAAGGGATTGACACTTCAGCCTGAGAAATCGAATTGCGCGAGAGTTGGCAGCCCTGCCAGGTATACTTTACAGACACATTGCATCTTGTTCTCTCCCTTTATAAACATATAATGATCCCAAACTTTAGACATTCTCTGCCATTTATGAAGTCAAATGTATCATGCGCTATGGTGTGCTTCCTGAACAACGGTCCGTGTGAAACAATCAGATCCCTGCATGCGCGTAGGGTGCGCGTGCGTCATAGGAATTTAACGAGGCTTCGAGGCAGATTTTTTTGCCTCGAGGAATTTTTGTAATCGAGTAACTCGAGGAATCGTTTCAGCCCTAATTATAACTGTGTAGTCTGTAGCATTGGGGCGTTTTCTGCGCTGAACACCACAAAAAAACGTAACATATGCAGCACACAGAACAGTTCATAATTATACAGACCTGAGTGAGCGTGTTTCAAGTTATGGATATATTTCATATAATCTTTAACATCTGTAAATAAAGAAATTCAAATCCAAATATTAGTATTTAAATATTACAGTTGTACTAATTTTTTTTTAATTCTCGATTTCTGTCATATCAATCTTTTGATTAACATCAAGCTTACAGTAATGTCAATTGTTTTCTAATCTTAAGATTCGAAATATTAAGATTAGTGGGTCTTGAGATAGATCGATATAAGTGCAAAACCACAATAATGCCTACATATTTAAATTCTCTCTCCACCTATGGTCGCACATTTTATTACGTTTTGCTTTAATGACTGCATTGTTCTTTCATTCAGCATAGTACCATCTGATACTGGTGACAATTAAACTAAGAATTCCCTGTAATGCTATAATCTTCAAAAGTGAACAGGTATTCCATTTCAATGCAATAGTTGTTTATACCTGGTTGTCTATGTGAAGAGAGGATGCATCTACAACCTGCCTCCTTAGCAATACGGGGGATGCTATTAATGATCGCTTTCACCAACATCTGTAGCTTGAGAGAGGCAACACATTACACTTGATCAAGCATTAAACTGCAAGGATAAAAAAAAAAAAAGTTTAAAAATTTGAAGCCACATCTGTTAGTCTCGCTCTTTAGACATAACTTTTAAAAAAGTAAGTTTAATTTATATCTGAAAAAATGAACTGATTTCAGTCTGTCAACATACCCAACTCTCCTGTAAGGAGTTTGATGATCTGGAATGCATTCTTGAGGTGTACGGTCAACGGCTACAGTTATTAGGGCCACGCATCAGAGTCTGTCATCTGCCCCACTATGGGGCACCAGGCCTTATAGAAACGTGGGAGTAGTGACAGCCAGAATGGGGAAGGTACTTGGCATACTTTCACAGTGATGTAATCCTAAATGAGGAGAAGAAAAAACTATTTGATCCAAGGGAAGAAACAGGAGTCGCTACAGACAACAAAGCAAGGCTGAGAAAAAATGAAAGTATGAAAAAGTTATGGAAGTTAAAACTTACAGTAAATCAAATATACGGATTATTTTATTTCTTTTTTATAAAGTATGAACTTAATTTACAAAATATTAAAAGGTGCAAAACACAAGTATCTGAGTTTTTGCCGAACTACGCCCCTTGTGGTGACAAGCAAAACTGCGTGCATGCTCATGGAACACACACATAAGCGCATGTTTGCACGAGCTGTTCATAACCAAAGGAGCATCAGCACACATCTTTTGTTACAGTCATAATGATGCAGTAAAGTTATAAATCTGCAAGTCATTTAAAATATATTAAAGGAAAGGCATTCGAGTAAATTACACACTTGTGTGTGTGTGTGTGTGTGTGTGAGGGGAAAACAGTGGTAGTAGAAAACTTCATTTTTTGTTTCCATCGATCTCCATGTTGAACTGTTTTATGTGCTTACTGTATCAATTATGATTGTATTATTATGGAAACACGTTCATGAACAATACAAGGCATTACTTTGTATAGCTATAGGACCCGTTTGAGCCCTAGAGCCTACCGGAGATCTCCATTTGTTGAAAGCTTCCCGATGTTGACTCTCTCGTCTTATTCAGACGCCTGGCACTGGACAGACAGAAGTTTTATTTTCTTTGTCTTACGTGGAGTTTGCGTTGGGGTTTGGAATGAACTACAAGCCGGTCTCTTTGGGGCTGTTTACACCTGGCCACTTCATGCGTTTTCTCAGATTGGATAGATTTGATTTATTAAAACGATTCCATTACACCTGGGGCTCGTTCTTCGTACCTCGCTAACTCAGTTAGCTGGATTTGATTGTTGGCGATTTGGCATGATCTTGGATCGTTTGGTTCTTCGACGCTCATCCTGGACTTGCTGTCATAGCAACAGGTCCGTCAGCTTGAACCTGCTCGCGAGCAGGCTTATTTCATGTAAACAGAATTAGATCGCGGCTGATACGGGAAGTCCTTTAGCGCAGCGCGATAATGTAGCCTAATTTCTGAGATTATTTTTTTTTCTCGTGAAACGATCGTCGCGAGGGTGTCGTTTATACTTTATTTTGTTGGAAATGCACATTAATGTTCGATTCGATGCCGGGCTTCAACAACAAAAATGTTTGCATCGCCCTAAAATTCTTTGCGAGTGGCTTCCTTTACACTATTGGAGATGCGGAGAAGCTTTCTGTCATGCCATTCGCAAAGTTTACCTAGCGCTCTTAGTTTTTTTTTATTTTTTTTTATTTTGGCCAACTTGGGGTATAATATAATTTTTAATGAAGATAATGCAATGATGACGGTGCCGATTATGACTTACAGTTCCTCAGGCAGGCTTAACTTACGTGATTGGTGCCATACACTGTAGACTGCACACACGTTCCCCTCAATGAAGGGATTTTGTGAGGAGAAAGGGGGCTCACAATGTAAATGTGTAAAAATTACTATTTTTGTAATGTAAAAGTTACAATGTAAAAGTTACTATTACAATTTTTTTTGAAGCAACTCTATTTCTAGTGCAACTTAGTCAAGTTCTATTTCTCCCTCTGATTTTTGTTTTTTCAAAATAGTCTATTTTCTGTTGAAGACTCATATAGGGAACGAATTTAACCCTGTGTCGTTTGTGTCGCACATGCCTCATGCAACAAATAAAAAGGAAAAGTTGCCTCTACACTGTCTACCCCTGTATTACTGCTGTGTGCAGACTCTTCTGTAGGCCTTTACATGTGGACTCTTGTCAGAAATAACAGGCATAGGCACAAGTATAAATCAATTAAAGCCATCAATTAAATTAAAGTACTTCCTCCAAAGGACAGCCATCTGAGAAGTTTTCTTCACTCTCAAGTGCAATGTGATTGATAACTCGTGGCAAAATATTTTTACATTAACATAAGTTTATCAGTTTTTACTTTCACAAGACAAAGCAATTTATCATTACTCAAGATTTAACAGTTGAAATGACTAAACCAGCCAATTCGGATTATAGGTCTACTTCATTTAATGCAGCAACAAATTATTTCACAGTGTACAAAGATAATTTAAATCTCATTTCCCAGTAATGAAGGTGTTGCTGCAACTGGTCCCTGATGTGAGTCTGGAAGAGCTGAACCCAGGGATGCCCTTCACAACAGTGCAATTCACATTAACCCAAGGGTCAGCTCTTCTGCCAGGGTCAGGAGCATCATTATTATTTTTTTCTCAGCCTTTTTCCTGGTTGCTTTTATAAACAGACAATCATTTATTTAACAGTGCCTTTTTAAAAAAGACTAGCAGGTAGTGTTGGGCGATATGCTCCATTTTCATATCGTCCTATCGTCAGCCTGTGAGATCGGCGATACACGATATTATCGTGAGGGGGCGGGGCTAACTTTGAATATTAACTTGATTATTTAGCCTACTCATTAATTTGCTTGTTTTATTAGCCTACTTCGTTTTATATACGAGAATCTTTTTTTTATTTTGCTAGCAAAGGTGGAGTGTTTATTAATAGGATCAGGTTATTTCCTGGTATAGTGAAGTAAAAAAAAGAGATCTTAATCCTTTTGTTTGTCAACGGGAAATTTATGGACACATTAGCCTATTCTCATGCCATTACATGCAGCATTTTGGTCTATTTCTGCACGAGATTAAAACACGTTTTAATAATTTCTTGGGTCAGAAAAAGTCGGAGTTTGCGATATGTGCCCCCCTACCAGTGCGCTCTCTGCGCACTTCACATGCGCACTTCAGTAAGCACGAAGTAGCCTACGCGGGTTAATGTGTTTTAAATGCCGATAGAAACAAGAGCAAGGGCCAAACGTCTAGCTGAGTTGATCGGTTTATACTTATACTTATGACTTGACTCTGATAAAGGAAACGTTTACATGACCACATGTATTGTCAAGTTTATTCAACATAATCAGGTTAAGAACGTCGTCGCATGTAAACGCGCTCAATCTCTGAAAGTGAAAGTAAAAACGGACTGCTTTCGGCATCTGCATTAACGCTGCGTTCCCTCAGAGACGACGATGATAACGGTAACTATAATACTACTTTAGTGATATTATTATTAATACTATTTAGTAATTGTATTGTTTTTAGTGTTAGTGTCATTAAACGTTTTGTTAATGTGTTACAGAAACAAATACTGACGAACAACGATGCCGTTTTCATGATCTGTAGGAAATTGAATTTTGCGTCTGTTAAAACGAGCACACTTGATAATTTGTGAATGGATCACCTTGCGATTGAATTTTGATGTGGGATGTTTTTTAGTCGGTTTTAAAAACATTCTCTTAGAGGAGTCTTCATTAGTGCGTGTGTTGTTGCAATTGTTATGAGGTGATGTCGTAGTAAATTTAGGCAAGGCAAATTAATTGTAGTTCCTAATATTCATTTAATAACAATACTAGCTTTATAATAGTAATAATAGGCCTAATAATAATAATTTAATACATTATGGTAAAACGAGCCAATTATCATATTGATATCGTCAAAGGCATCTGCCATCGGCGATAGGTCAGACTATCGTCGATACACGATACTATCATCTATCGGCACAACCCTACTAGCAGGCCTATAAGGCCTAGTAAAATTTACCATTAGGCCCAAGTAGAATATTTTTGTACTTCACTTTCACCATGTCCATTATTATAGTGTGGTGACTCGACATTACAATGAACAAAGTAATTATGAAATTATGAAAATAAAAATAATAATACGTTATTAACATCTAACATGGCCACCACAAACACATTTAATTTGTCTTCTACTTTTGCCAGCACTCTCTCCTGGCTTTTGCACACTTTGAGGTGTTCCCTGGCATTTAATTAAAGACTGAAATTCGGCATAACCTTGCATTAAAAGCGCTTGCTCTGCTTGGGAGAAAAACTGGGCGTGTCCTTTGGCCATCCTGAACAGCCAATAGCAGCGTTGCTGATTACTGTTTCTGCTATCGATACAAGTCCCCTTTTAAACCAACGCGAGAACGCGCAGTTATCTCAGATAACTCAATCCAGCGATACTAATCATAAACAGGTGTGTTCGAAGAACCCAATTAGCCGGATCATGATTAGCACGATGATATTATCTTGGATGTCTCATTTGATCTCGGATGTTTTAAGCAAGGTACGAAGAACAAGCCCCAGGTCACATAAATGTGTTTTTGCAAAACGGATATTAATCTGAGCTGTTCATAACCAAAGGAGCATCAGCACACATCTTTTGTTAGTCATCATAATGAGGTAGTAAAGTTTCATTGCAGTTCTTTCAGTGGAAAGAACTTAAAATACTCTTTCATTTCTGGTCATACAGAAAATAATAATACATTATTCGCAAATACATTTATTTGCGTAAACTCACAATAACAAGAAAACGTTGTGCTTTAACAAACAGGCGTGCTTCATGATCTCCGTGAACTGAAGCGCGAGAACTGAAACAGCCACCGCATTCGAATTTGTTTGTTTTAAATTTGACATTTAAAGCTTTAGTGTGAGTAGACTAAAGCTTTAAATGTCCAATTTAAAACGAAAAAATTCGAATCAAAAGCCAATATCTTCTGACTATGTAATTATGTAGCCTAGCTAATTATGTATTTCTATCATCTATAAATCCCCTTTCTGTAGGCTGTGGTAAGCTCTTCTCATTCAGCACTGCGGGGAAAATATAATTTCCAGGTTCTAATTTGGCCTCAGAAAATCTTTTTTTTTTTTTCCATATTCATTTGTCAAATATTTTAAATGTTTAAAGGTGCAATGTGTAAAAAAGTTGAGTATCTATTAACAGAAATGCAATATGACATCCATAACTATGTTTTCAGTGGTGTATAAAGAACTTACTTAATTAACCGTAATGTTTTTATTACCTTAGAATGAGACATTAATAGCTCCATAACCGCGGGAATCCCCTTCTATGAAGGTCGCCATGTTGTGACGTCATATTCCTACCGTAGCCGAACGCGAACAAACAGCGCTACAGAACGCGTTTCATCACTACCTTGAAAGAGAAGTAGCGGAAAGCTGGAAGCTAGCCTTACACTCCGTGAGTAGTGACTTTTCCCTTGTGAGTGGTGTAAAATATGTAGTTGGGATTGTTTCATGTAACTTAGTTCTCCCTCGCTGTGTTATGGGTTTGTTATGTTGGGGATAGATGTGCTGTTACGTTCGTGAGACAGCTGATGATTAGTATTCATGTCATTGACCGTAAAACAGTACGTTACAGGAATCACTAACCCGTCGATAGAGACTTTTAGATCACTAAAGCCGATCACGAAGAGTTTTCAAAATCAGAGAAAAAAGTGTGTAGTAAATAGTATCTATGGGATGCGGAGATGACATGATTGTAACAGCGCGCGCACTTCCGACCTTTGGACTCATGCGATGCGGTGTCCCAGCTCAGCCACAGCAACAGCTCATATTAGCCAGCTAAACTATTACTACCCTGTTAGAAAAAATATATAGCTGCTCCCTCGCTGTATTATGGGTTTGCTACAGTATGTGTGGAGAAATGTGCTGCTGGTTACGTTTGTGAGACAATCAGCTGATTACTATTATTATATTAAATTATATATTAAAACCCTTGATCCTCACCTGACTATGGCTTTGTAAACAGTATCCATGATGTGGTTTATAATGGACTGTGGTACAGAAACAGTGACAATGTTACACACTCTTGGCTTACTCTGGCTATTCTCTGCTGTCTCAGCCGACGAGATGTTTGTCCCGTTTTAGCAACCGTAGCTTCTTCGAAAGGGAGGGGTGAGCAGTGGGCTGAGCCCTTAGTGCAAACCTGGTGCAAACTCGCAACCGAACCACTAGATGTCACTATAAATCACACATTGCTCCTTTAAAGGGGCAAAAAAAATCAAACAAATATCTGAAAATTCGTCGATATATAGCCTATATATTTTTGCGCAGCATTTGACGTAGTCCTACAGTTTAAATGAACATTTTGGTGTTCAACTCTGCGTTTTACAAAATACAACAACCGTTCATTTTTCGTTTTGCAATTAGGCCTACGGATTAAATAAGGGGAAACGAATGAACACAAAAGTAAACTGACCGTTTGGACATATACGAGGCAGAGTTCTTTTTTAAAATTCATAAAAGATACAAGTAATAGCCTACTAGACAAAACATCAAAGAAATGCCACAATCAAGACCGCGGAGCAGAAATGAGGGAGAAACACACAGAAACTATGTGACTTTCCCTGCCATTAATGCTTGGATGACACACCACGTCTCCTTCTATAAATAATAATAATAATGTCTAGTGCGGTGGCTGTGATATAGCAACTTCCGTTGCCATTATTTTTGGAATGGCTTATCGCGAAAGGAAAAAAAAAATGTTTTAGTCACATAACACCGTTAATAGAAACGCTGTCATTTCACAATATTTTTTTATCGACAATCAGAAAAAAAACCCCGCAAAAGTTTTGTGCAAATATGTATTGTCGATGCAATTGTAAACGGTTAATATCTTAACCGGTTAACCATGGACACCCCTACGGATAGTGAGGAGCTCCTGGTCTCTGCTTCGCTCCAGTTTGCAGGTATTTGTTCGTCCTTTCTTTGTTGATGACGAACACAAACTTTCTTCTTAGAGCAACAGAGTCGTGCAATGGCACGAGCGTCATCACTATGACACACCCTTTACGGCATTGGTCCTGGCTTTTGTTCACACAACGCGCGTTCCGGGACTGATTACGGCAATGTTACTAGGTCCCCAACCCGGGATCAATCCCAGAATAAATTCCAGGTCGTGTTTGCGTTCACACAGAAGGCGTTCTGGCAATTTCCCGGCAATTTCCTGGGATCAACTCGCTGTGTGAAAGGGGCTACAGAGACATGTAGGCTCAGAGTGAGCATGACCATATTCAAACAAAAATATCTGACTTTCTGTGGGTCCTAGCTAATAAGTGTAAATTAGAAAGTTGTCCAGCTCGAGGAGTACAATATACATACCAATTTTTGTAACTCTAGTTAAAACTAACAACCCCACTTTTGTCAAAAGGTGGCGCTACTGAGCCCTCACCACGCCCGTTTCTGAAACTTTCATTATACGGATGAAGTTTGAAGCAAATCGGGTAAAAATAAGAGGGCGATTTCAAAGCATTTTGAAAGTGACACTTCCTGCTGCTAGTTGGTGGCGCTATAACTTTGACTCACAATAGTCACATCCATGTGATCGGCCCCTTACAATGAATACACTGCTGAAGTTTTATCAAGATCAGTTAATGTATAAGGAAGTTATAACACACTTCTTGTTTCACGTTTCTCGCCATAATTTGGTTTCTAAAAAAATAGGGATGTCCCGATCCGATACTCAGGATCGGTATCGACTCCGATCCAGCCATTTTTGCGGGATCGGGTATCGATCAGACGAGGCCGATCCAAATCCGATACTGTGCGTATACTATTTATGTTATTGTTAAGCCCCACAGAAGACACAAAAACATTCTAAAGTACCATAACGTTTTCGTGCACTCTATTATAAGTATTCTGAAGCCATTATGTGAGAGATATATTAATATTTAAGTCATTAAATTTAAGATCACGTAAACTTTTCCCTCTCGCGGCTGTCAGTCATTCTCCATTCAGCACTCAAACAGCGCGTCGCGTTCGGTTACAGTAAATTATGAAACTATCTTCAAGATGATTCAATGTTAATACTATTATACTTTATCTGTAGATGAAGGTCTATGTTTTCGCATAAAACAACATTATCTTGTTGGACTTTATTGCTGTAACTTAATCGTGTTACTTTCTACCAGGTGTCGGACGCTGTCGGTTAGATCACAACACTAGAGTCAGCACTATTGCTCTTCACGCGCACAGTAACTGAAATTTAAAACTGTTTAAAGAAAAGGCTCAATAAACTATTGTATAGATAGATGCTGTTTAACACACGGCCCATCAATAGGTATTTCCTTTGTGCTTAGAACTTTTCAAAGCGGACTCGACGCGCAGCGTGCATACCATAGAGATAGGGGTGGGTGATATGACCAAAATTGTGTTTCACGATATGACTAATTTTATTTCACGGTAACGATATATTTCACGATATAGTTATTTATATAGTTATCCTCAAAAATAAAATAAATAAAAATCGACAAAAAGGGCTTTGTATAATAAATACACCCAAATACTTTAGAAATGAAAAGTATGTCACCTTGTTTTATTTTTATTTTATTTGGTAAATTATTTATTTGGTAAACTATTTTTATATCAAAATATATTTAACAAAAAACACTCAAACTTTTAGATGAACTTCCCACAACAGATTGATATTAAATACAACTCATAGGTGCATTTCAACTTTAAATAATTTTTCAATCTCATGCATTGCTTTACTTCATCAATCAGTTTATTATATAATTATAATAGATATAATATAATTATAATATTTTTTTACCACATGTGCTTATTATACTGCGTTTTTAACGGAGAAGGGTATTCCTGCACAACCGGACTCTGCACACACTGTTGTTTTAACGGGCTTGTTTTTGTTATATTCTTTTTGTTATATCTGGCAACCCGTCAGTTCAGAAGTGACAAGAAGGAGAGCAGCAATATGAAAACCAAACCGCAGCTACTGTTAGTGTTGACTAAGTAGTTTAAATTATACACAACTTATAACAGTGCGTCGAACACCGCGCGCTCCCTCTCAATGGTTGTGCATGCGCGCGTCTTTTACATCAACAAAATGCGGTCGATTAATTTGAGTGAAGTCGTAATCACGGATCGAATCAAAGGAAGATTTTATCAACTGGTCCAGTAGGCAATTGTTTGGAGTTAAAAATATATATATAACTCGCGCTGCATATTTAGTAATTGCCTCAGAAACAAGATTATACATTCGTTTTAACAAGCAGGATGTTCATTCATGCTGAAAGCGATTTTCATGTTTAAAAAGTAACTATACATAAGAGAAGGAAAGATGCGGATAACTATAC
Source organism: Pimephales promelas (assembly GCF_988280905.1). Lineage (NCBI taxonomy): Eukaryota > Metazoa > Chordata > Actinopteri > Cypriniformes > Leuciscidae > Pimephales > Pimephales promelas. Next base: position 12,941,243 of record NC_142786.1, on the reverse strand, counting down.
ATTATTTAAGGTTATTTCTCGTAATGATATTGATATAGCCTATGAAATGTTGTTATCAAGTAACTTCATGCTTTCCCTTTTGCGAACGTGCACTCCTCTAAACTGTAGCCTGGGTGCTGCTGCTCTGCTCAAGTCGACGGCTGCCTTTCCCCCCCGAAGATATCACGTTAACAACAATCCTTTAGAAAATGTAATTCCTTTGTGGATCCTCTTGATCTGCTTTCTCCATGTTTCTTTGACAAATCTCAGCATCAGTGTCAAGCGCGCTGCACGGGAGTTAACCACGCCCCCTTATTTGGATTTCGCGGTATACACGGAATAAAAAAATCTGTTACGACTGACGTTTTCTATCGCGGTAACGATATATATCGCCATATCGCCCAGCCCTACATAGAGACATTTCGACATTTCATGAAGGTTATTTTAGAGGTGTGTCTAGCGATCCACATACTCTTTTGAATGTCTTTAAGAACTTTTCAGGCTGCGGCGTGGGCCAGATATTATTGCTGGCGGGCCAATTTCGAGAGCGTATATTTACATTCAAACTGTTTTAAGGCGTGCAGAATATTTTTTTCAAGGAAAAAAAAAAAGTTTTAATATGTAATTTTAACAACATTCGCAGCACGAATTAGACATACAGTTCATTTCTGGACTGGAGGGAGCATATTTAAGTCATGGATATTTTATATATACACTAACAGCTGTAAATGGAGAATTTAAAATGTAAATATTAGTATTGAAATTTTTCATTCTCTCTCCACCTATTATCACATTTATTACGTTTCGCTTTAATGACTGCATTTTTCTTTTATTCATCATTGTACCACCTGATACTGGTGACAATTGAACACTAAAAATTCCCTGTACTGCTGTAATCTTTTCAAAAGTGAACAGGCATACCATTTCTATGCAATAGTTGTTTATACCTGGTTATCTCTTTGAAGGAAGGATGCATCTACAGCCTGCCTCCTGAGCAAAAGGGGGGACAGCATTAATGATTGCTTTCACCAATATCTGTAGTTTGAGAGAGGCAACAACACATTACACTTGATCAAACAGTAAACAACTGCAACAGTAACAAGGATCAAAAAAAGTTTAAGAATTTGTATCTGAGCTGGTGATTGGCTGGGCAATTGAAAGTAGCAGCCAATGAATAAGCAGAGAGTTACTCTGCGAGTACTATAGCACACCAGGACAATGAGCAACATCAGGATGTGACTCTAGTCTCGCTCTTTAGACATAACTTTTCAAAAAGTAAGTTTAATTTATATCTGAAAAAAAATAAACAACTGCCTTCAGTCTGTCAACATACCCACCTCTCCTGTAAGGAGTTAGATGATCTGGAATGCATTCTTGATGTGTACGGTAAACAGCTACAGTTCTTTGGGTCACGCATCAGAGTCTGTCATCTGCCCCACTATAGGGCACCAGGCCTTATAGAATTGTGGGAGTAGTGACAGCCAGAATGGGGAAGGTACTTGGCATACTTTAACAGTGATGTTATCCTAAATGAGGAGAAGAAAAACGATTTGAACCAAGGGAAGAAACAGGAGTTGCTACGGACAACAAAGCAAGGCTCAGGAAAATACAGAGAAACTCAAGCGTCCTAACAAGGTGTGACATGACAAAATGGTCATCACCACCACCACACACACAAAAAAAAAAAAAATAATCCAAGCATTTTTTTTTATCCTACACTAAAATTTTGCAATTTTTTGCAAAATTTCTGTGAAAATTGTTTCAAAGCCAACATTTTTCAGTGTAATCAACCAAAACTCAAACAACTGCTGCTAAAAACTTACAGCATTACACCTGGTTAAAATTAAATTCTATTTCAAATCTCAAGTCTAAGAAACTGTACAAAAACAGAAAAATGACACAAGCATGTTTCTGAGCTGGTGATTGGCTGGGCAGTGGAAAGCAGCAGCCAATGAATAAGCAGAGAGTTACTATGCGAGTACTATAGCACACCAGGACAATGAACAATATCAGGATGTGACTCTAGTCTCGCTTTGCATCAAAAAGTAGTATGATCACAAACATACAAATTAGAATAAACTGAAGACAAGCAATTAATTTTCTTAATACATTATAACTAAGGCTGCAGCTATCGATTATTTTTGTAATCGATTAATCTAGCACTTAATCGATCGATTAATCGAGTAATCGGATAATTTGTTTGTGTTTTTAAGCAACCAAAACAAATAATGTATTACGAAAATGATAAGGTGTTTGGCTTTTATTTCTTTAAAAAAATAGAGGTATTTATTCCAACTCCAACATTTGGCTCCACAACTAATTATTGCAATTTTTACCCATTTAGTGTTTATAAGTGCCAGTGCCAACAATTATATAACAATACAGTTAAAACAATTTACTGTAAAACCTGTTACATGTAGCCCATAACATGTAAAACTTTAAATACCAACTTAAATAGTAAAGCCCATTTGGCCTTGTCTTCTTAATACAACATTACAAAAAAAGGATTGCACCTTCTGCAAATTACCCACCTGGAAAAGAAAAAAAATGTATATAAAATATCAACCCAAACAGGTACACAAATGTATACAATTTATTTTAAAAAAATTAATGGAAATAAAACAATTATACATAAGAATCAGACTTTTTCAACTGTAATCTCAAGACAAACATCAGAGTGTGTGTCTCACAATATTTGTTCCTCCATCACGTCCCGGTGAATGTATGCTGAAATTTTTGTTCAACTACATAAGTTTAAGCATATGATGAATTGCCGCAATTGGTCTGACTGGCGCGTGAGAGAGACATGGGTGCACGCGCTCGCTTACCTCTCTGCCGTCGTGCGCGAGCCGCGGTTAGGAGCTCAACATCTCAGATGTGCGCTCGCACTAGATTACAAGATATTTTAACTTGCGAATTAATATGCGGCTAAAACTAGTCGATCACGAGTGGCTCAACAGGTAGATCTATAGACAAACTCATCTTTCAGGCATTTGACCGAAGGGATTGACACTTCAGCCTGAGAAATCGAATTGCGCGAGAGTTGGCAGCCCTGCCAGGTATACTTTACAGACACATTGCATCTTGTTCTCTCCCTTTATAAACATATAATGATCCCAAACTTTAGACATTCTCTGCCATTTATGAAGTCAAATGTATCATGCGCTATGGTGTGCTTCCTGAACAACGGTCCGTGTGAAACAATCAGATCCCTGCATGCGCGTAGGGTGCGCGTGCGTCATAGGAATTTAACGAGGCTTCGAGGCAGATTTTTTTGCCTCGAGGAATTTTTGTAATCGAGTAACTCGAGGAATCGTTTCAGCCCTAATTATAACTGTGTAGTCTGTAGCATTGGGGCGTTTTCTGCGCTGAACACCACAAAAAAACGTAACATATGCAGCACACAGAACAGTTCATAATTATACAGACCTGAGTGAGCGTGTTTCAAGTTATGGATATATTTCATATAATCTTTAACATCTGTAAATAAAGAAATTCAAATCCAAATATTAGTATTTAAATATTACAGTTGTACTCATTTTTTTTTAATTCTCGATTTCTGTCATATCAATCTTTTGATTAACATCAAGCTTACAGTAATGTCAATTGTTTTCTAATCTTAAGATTCGAAATATTAAGATTAGTGGGTCTTGAGATAGATCGATATAAGTGCAAAACCACAATAATGCCTACATATTTAAATTCTCTCTCCACCTATGGTCGCACATTTTATTACGTTTCGCTTTAATGACTGCATTGTTCTTTCATTCAGCATAGTACCATCTGATACTGGTGACAATTAAACTAAGAATTCCCTGTAATGCTATAATCTTCAAAAGTGAACAGGTAGTCCATTTCAATGCAATAGTTGTTTATACCTGGTTGTCTATGTGAAGAGAGGATGCATCTACAACCTGCCTCCTTAGCAATACGGGGGATGCTATTAATGATCGCTTTCACCAACATCTGTAGCTTGAGAGAGGCAACACATTACACTTGATCAAGCATTAAACTGCAAGGATAAAAAAAAAAAAAGTTTAAAAATTTGAAGCCACATCTGTTAGTCTCGCTCTTTAGACATAACTTTTAAAAAAGTAAGTTTAATTTATATCTGAAAAAATGAACTGATTTCAGTCTGTCAACATACCCAACTCTCCTGTAAGGAGTTTGATGATCTGGAATGCATTCTTGAGGTGTACGGTCAACGGCTACAGTTATTAGGGCCACGCATCAGAGTCTGTCATCTGCCCCACTATGGGGCACCAGGCCTTATAGAAACGTGGGAGTAGTGACAGCCAGAATGGGGAAGGTACTTGGCATACTTTCACAGTGATGTAATCCTAAATGAGGAGAAGAAAAAACTATTTGATCCAAGGGAAGAAACAGGAGTCGCTACAGACAACAAAGCAAGGCTGAGAAAAAATGAAAGTATGAAAAAGTTATGGAAGTTAAAACTTACAGTAAATCAAATATACGGATTATTTTATTTCTTTTTTATAAAGTATGAACTTAATTTACAAAATATTAAAAGGTGCAAAACACAAGTATCTGAGTTTTTGCCGAACTACGCCCCTTGTGGTGACAAGCAAAACTGCGTGCATGCTCATGGAACACACACATAAGCGCATGTTTGCACGAGCTGTTCATAACCAAAGGAGCATCAGCACACATCTTTTGTTACAGTCATAATGATGCAGTAAAGTTATAAATCTGCAAGTCATTTAAAATATATTAAAGGAAAGGCATTCGAGTAAATTACACACTTGTGTGTGTGTGTGTGTGTGTGAGGGGAAAACAGTGGTAGTAGAAAACTTCGGTTTTTGTTTCCATCGATCTCCATGTTGAACTGTTTTATGTGCTTACTGTATCAATTATGATTGTATTATTATGGAAACACGTTCATGAACAATACAAGGCATTACTTTGTATAGCTATAGGACCCGTTTGAGCCCTAGAGCCTACCGGAGATCTCCATTTGTTGAAAGCTTCCCGATGTTGACTCTCTCGTCTTATTCAGACGCCTGGCACTGGACAGACAGAAGTTTTATTTTCTTTGTCTTACGTGGAGTTTGCGTTGGGGTTTGGAATGAACTACAAGCCGGTCTCTTTGGGGCTGTTTACACCAGGCCACTTCATGCGTTTTCTCAGATTGGATAGCTATCCGATTTATTAAAACGATTCCATTACACCTGGGGCTCGTTCTTCGTACCTCGCTAACTCAGTTAGCTGGATTTGATTGTTGGCGATTTGGCATGATCTTGGATCGTTTGGTTCTTCGACGCTCATCCTGGACTTGCTGTCATAGCAACAGGTCCGTCAGCTTGAACCTGCTCGCGAGCAGGCTTATTTCATGTAAACAGAATTAGATCGCGGCTGATACGGGAAGTCCTTTAGCGCAGCGCGATAGTGTAGCCTAATTTCTGAGATTATTTTTTTTTCTCGTGAAACGATCGTCCCGAGGGTGTCGTTTATACTTTATTTTGTTGGAAATGCACATTAATGTTCGATTCGATGCCGGGCTTCAACAACAAAAATGTTTGCATCGCCCTAAAATTCTTTGCGAGTGGCTTCCTTTACACTATTGGAGATGCGGAGAAGCTTTCGGTCATGCCATTCGCAAAGTTTACCTAGCGCTCTTAGTTTTTTTTAATTTTTTTTTATTTTGGCCAACTTAGGGTATATTATAATTTTTAATGAAGATAATGCAATGATGACGGTGCCGATTATGACTTACAGTTCCTCAGGCAGGCTTAACTTACGTGATTGGTGCCAATGCCATACACTGTAGACTGCACACACGTTCCCCTCAATGAAGGGATTTTGTGAGGAGAAAGGGAGAAAGGGGGCTCACAATGTAAATGTGTAAAAATTACTATTTTTGTAATGTAAAAGTTACAATGCAAAAGTTACTATTACAATTTTTTTGAAGCAACTCTATTTCTAGTGCAACTTAGTCAAGTTCTATTCCTCCCTCTGATTTTTGTTTTTTCAAAATAGTCTATTTTCTGTTGAAGACTCATATAGGGAACAAATTTAACCCTATGTCGTTTGTGTCGCACATGCCTCATGCAACAAATAAAAAGGAAAAGTTGCCTCTACACTGGCTACCCCTGTATTACTGCTGTGTGCAGACTCTTCTGTAGGCCTTTACATGTGGACTCTTGTCAGAAATAACAGGCATAGGCACAAGTATAAATCAATTAAAGCCATCAATTAAATTAAAGTACTTCCTCCAAAGGACAGCCATCTGAGAAGTTTTCTTCACTCTCAAGTGCAATGTGATTGATAACTCATGGCAAAATATTTTTACATTAACATAAGTTTATCAGTTTTTACTTTCACAAGACAAAGCAATTTATCATTACTCAAGATTTAACAGTTGAAATGACTAAACCAGCCAATTCGGATTATAGGTCTACTTCATTTAATGCAGCAACAAATTATTTCACACAGTGTACAGAGATAATTTAAATCTCATTTCCCAGTAATGAAGGTGTTGCTGCAACTGGTCCCTGATGCGAGTCTGGAAGAGCTGAACCCAGGGATGCCCTTCACAACAGGGCAATTCACATTAACCCAAGGGTCAGCTCTTCTGCCAGGGTCAGGAGCATCATTATTATTTTTTTCTCAGCCTTTTTCCTGGTTGCTTTTATAAACAGACAATCATTTATTTAACAGTGCCTTTTTAAAAAAAAGACTAGCAGGCCTATAAGGCCTAGTAAAATTTACCATTAGGCCCAAGTAGAATATTTTTGTACTTCACTTTCACCATGTCCATTATTATAGTGTGGTGACTCGACATTACAATGAACAAAGTAATTATGAAAATAAAAATAATAATACGTTATTAACATCTAACATGGCCACCACAAACACATTTAATTTGTCTTCTACTTTTGCCAGCACTCTCTCCTGGCTTTTGCACACTTTGAGGTGTTCCCTGGCATTTAATTAAAGACTGAAATTCGGCATAACCTTGCATTAAAAGCGCTTGCTCTGCTTGGGAGAAAAACTGGGCGTGTTCTTTGGCCATCCTGAACAGCGTTGCTGATTACTGGTTCTGCTATCGATACAAGTCCCCTTTTAAACCAACGCGAGAACGCGCAGTTATCTCAGATAACTCAATCCAGCGATACTAATCATAAACAGGTGTGTTCGAAGAACCCAATTAGCCGGATCATGATTAGCACGATGATATTATCTTGGATGTCTCATTTGATCTCGGATGTTTTAAGCAAGGTACAAAGAACAAGCCCCAGGTCACATAAATGTGTTTTTGCAAAACGGATATTAATCTGAGCTGTTCATAACCAAAGGAGCATCAGCACACATCTTTCGTTAGTCATCATAATGAGGTAGTAAAGTTATAAGTCTGCAAGTCATTTAAAATATATTAAAGGAAAGGCATTCGAGTAAAATACACACTTGTGTGTGTGTGTGAGGGGAAAACAGTGTTAGTAGAAAACTTCGGTTTTTGTTTCCATCTATCTCCATGTTGAACTGTTTTATGTGCTTACTGTATCAACTTATGATTGCATTATTATGGAAACACGTTCATGAACAATACAAGTCATTACTTTGTATAGCTATAGGACCCGTTTGAGCCCTAGAGCAGACCGGACATCTCTCCATTTGTTCAAAGCTTCTTGCGTTAATAGTCCAGTCATTTTAAGCCAAAATGGGGGTCAACCTTGAACAAATTGCAACAGAAGCAAAGTCAACTGATTTTGTATCCTAAATATGTCCTGAGTAAGGAAAAAAAAAAGCCCTGAAGAATCCCATTCGGGGAAAGTTTAGAAAAAGACCCAAATATATGCTATTCATTCGCATATTCATTCTTTTTCTCACATGAATAGGGTCAAAATTTTAACCTTTAAATATCATCATGAAAATCAGTTGATTACTTGCATCAAGACAAACAAAAAATGTATTACAAGTTTGTTGCAATTGTTTGTTAACATGGACAAATAGTGGATAATCTAATTACATGTGTGCTAATTTACATAATTATCCAAACAGATCTAAACATTGGATATAGCAGATGAAAATGTTTTTGAATCTTGTTGACATATAACAGCAAACTATTTAATATTATAGTCTGAATGGAACCCATTTAGGCTACCCATGAACATTAAAGGTAGCCTGGTTCAACCAGACTCTAGTACATTTCATTTGTACATAGAGTCTGGCCTCCCTCAATTGAGAAACGTTTCCTTCCTTGTAGGCGGGTTCACTATTAAAGTTCAAATCTATTGGATCTGCCCAGAGTCACTCACGATCTGCCATAGCCAATCGCTAATGTGTGGTCGTGAGTGACGTATGTCATGCGCCGAAACGGCTGGAAACAACCATAGACAGTAAAAGAAACAAGTCCCAACTCCGAATGATCAGAGGATTAAATTTACAATAGGATTTCAGTCAACGAGAGCTGCAGGTTTTGTTAATCTAGGAACAATTATTAATTCGAAATGTATATATTTGACATGAAGGACAGTGATTATTCACATTCAGTCAATGGTCGAAGCTGTGTCTAATCATTACAAATACGCCGCTGTGGTCGTTTCTGATCTGCCGCAAATGCTGTAGCAGCTACAGTGAATGATCAGTCTGTCTCTATCTGCAGATGTGTAATAAACAACAATTTTTCATATTACATATTTTTGTTTCTTAATTACCTTAATTATGGTCTTCAAAGTATGTGTTTGTACATTTTTATATGGCATTTAGTTGTTTTTTTTTATTAAAACAAATTAACCATTGACATCTAAAACTGAAAATCAAATATAGTCTCCAAAGTATGGGTTTTCAAATTTTTATTTATGACAATTTTTTTTATTTTTTAATCACAACCAATTTGTATGATTTACAACATGTAAAACTGACACACCAACCTCCTGCACGAGTACACAAAGGGGCTCAAAATGTTCATCACAAGAATCAGTAAATTTACTGTTGGGAATATGAGCGACTGACATGACTCCTAAACGGATCTTCAACAATAGTTTAGCAGCCAGGACTCGGGGCTTCCGAACACCGCGAACACCAGGCTAAAGTCCAAAATGTCACGGTCATTGTGCACGAGCTGCCCAGCACAAACTTCCAACCTTTCTGCCTCCTTCACTTGGTCCTCCGTTGTGCAACAAGAGGTGAGATGATAACAATCCGGCTTTAAATTCTGTATATTCGGCAGTTTCTTTTCCAACAACGGACCGAATAGCTTTTCTCACGTCTTTCTCCGCTGCCATTACTGCACTCAAACTGACGCGCTTACATCAACGTCATCGTTCTCAGCCACTCCCTCTATTCGCTGATTGGTCCTACAAAAAATTGATTTCTGGAAACCTAAGGATATGGAGCGGTCCCAGACGTAGTACTGAAGTAAAATGAAATTGAGCGGAAGTGCGTAGGAGGGCGCAGCCAGGCTACATTAAAGGTGCAATACCTAAGATTTAGATGCCGCTAGAAGGCGCTACATTCAAAACAACAACAATGGCTTTGCTTGATGACGACGTGGAAGAACGCGGAATGATGGGAACTGTTGTTTTCAACTCCACCGTGGATAAATCAGTCAGACGGAGTCACTGGACGAAGCTATGGAGGAGAGGGTTTGAAGGGGCAGGTCTCTTGCAAGGAGTTGACGTGATTGGTCCTCCTTGGTAACTTTATAAAAATAAAAAATCAATTTAATGTCAGTTATCCCAACCTGCAAGAATTCATTTCCGGGAGGTATATTTCGATAACAAAATTGTGGTGGTGGGAGGGAAGGCTAACTTTCGCGTTCGCGAGGCACACTCGCAAAGTCTCTCCCTCTGTAGAGTGCACACGCAGTATGTCTCGCTCTAACATTATATCCCGGGAGATTTGAACTAATTTGCGGGCATCAGGGAAACGCTATCAATATGCGGGAGACCCTCGGAACTTCCGGGAGACTTGGGATGTCTGCAATGTACATTTGACACATCTTTTCATGTCGTGCAAGTATTCAACCACAGCTACAGTTTCACAAAATTAACGTTTAAGGGGGTCGCACACCGGATGAGAAGCTGCAGCGCCGCGTCGCACCACATAATTATTCGAACACATTATTATCTATAAGTGATACCGGCCGGCGGCGCCATTCGGCGTCTGTCCGCGGCGCCCAGCAACGTTTCAGGACCGTGTTCAAAACCCTGCTGCGCCACAGAGCGCCATTTACATAGTTTTACATAAAATTGTAATTATTTTTGCCTCAAACCGTTGCTAATGGATCCTGACTTTGCCCTATGCTGCAATATGCATTTAGTTTTGCAGTGATTTACAGAAATCAGCTGCTTGAATGACAACTACTGATTATTATTAGATTTTTCAGGTGAGATTCTCAATTCATTCTGTGAACGGATTCTCTGAGGTAAAGTTTTCAGAATGCAGACTCAGCAACGATTGTATTTAATTGTACAGTACAATAACATAGAACAGACATTATCTTCATTTTCTGTCATTAAACATAACAATATTGCTGGCCATGCACTGATGAGAAAGTGCGCGTCCGGTGTTCGATAACGTTACTGCGGAGTTGTCCTAAACGTGGCGCTTCTCGTCCGGTGTGCGACCCCCTTTACAGCCAACAGTTCACATTCCGAGAATAAATGAAAAGCATATATGTGCTCCATTCCATAACAAATGCGCGAAACAAGCTGTCGTTTGATAGACGCTAACGCACAACTACAACTACCGCATTTGTCCAGGACTACACGTAGTAAGAGCGGAAACCGAGGTAAGCGGATATGACACGATTTACTCGCGACTCCCAGCTCACCCCTGCTGACACGTTCCGTTTCCTTGGTTAAAATCCAAATTTTCTCGCGATTTAAACATTGTTTGAAACATTTGGAATATTGTGAGTTATCATATTTACTAAATATATAACACTGGCCTTGTGATTTTGGTATATTTTAATGCAAAAATCTTAGGTATTGCACCTTTAATACAGGAAGAATTACTTTAGAAACCAGCCTTTATTAATGATTATGGCAGAGATGGGGTTTGGGGCTGGGTCAATGGGACTGTTTTTGGGGAATGAGTCTGAAGGAAGAACAGGAGGCATGGGGAAGGAGAATGCAGAAGACAAAAGGTAGGTGAAATAAAACGTGTCTGGATCAAAAAATCTAATTATGTACACAATGCACCCAATGCCCAAACCCCATCTCTGCCATAATAATTAATAAAGGCTTGTTTTTGTAGTACTTCTTCCTGTATTCATGTTCACGTGTAGCCTAAATGGGTTCCATTCAGACTATAATATTAAATAGTTTGCTGTTATATGTCAACAAGATTCAAAAACATTTTCATCTGCTATATCCAATGTTTAGATCTGTTTGGGTAATTATGCAAATTAGCTAATACGTAATTATATTATGCAGCGTTTGTCCATGTTAACAATTTAGAAAAACTTGTACTACATTTTTTGTTTGTCTTGATGCAAGTAATCAACTCAGGGATTTTCATGATGATATCTAGAGGTTAAAATTTTGACCCTATTCACGTGAGAAAAAGAATGAATATGCGTATGAATGGGATATATTTGGGTCTTTTTCTAAACTTTCACCTAATGGGATTCTTCTGGGCTATTTTTTTCCTTACTCAGGACATATTGAGGATACAAAATCAATTGACTTTGCTTCTGTTGCAATTTGTTCAACCTTTTTTCATAAAATGACTGGACCATAAGTCCAGGACAGCGTTCTCTCAGATCGGATAGCTATCTGATTTATCAAAACGATTCCATTACACCTGGTCACATAAATGTGTTTTTGCAAAACGGATATTAATCTGATCTTCAATTCCCACGCTATGAACAGATTTCATGAAGTGCATGTCACCGAAAAAAGCAACAGATATGAGCTGCATTTTATTAATCATCGGATAAATTCAAAATCAGCAAAGACAGCAATAAGAGAGAGCGGCAACAGCCCTGGTAAGATCATTTCATTTCTTTACTTTTAATGAAGATGGTAGTGTTAAGCGTCTGCGACTTACTTTCACATTGATTTGCGATAGATTGCGGCACGCTGGCTTGATGATAGGCGCTCAGCTGCTCATCTGAGGTGAGGCGCGTCGTCATATACGACTAAAACAACATGACATATAGCCTGGTTTCAACAACCAGATGCATTTACACTTGTCCAGTTTCGTCTGGAATGCGGCCCAGACCACGTCCTCAAGTGGTTTGAGCGATCAGATTCAAATCCGTCTCGAATGCGTTTCGGAGGGCAACTTTTCACGATCGAATAGACCCCTTCAATGTTTGTACACATTGGAATCCTCTTTTGGGTGCGCGCGCAGCACGGGGTCAGAAAAACGGCGCGGCTAATAGACCGGCATGATATTGTGTCAAGTTATGCACTGTCTTTACCACCACAGGAACAGGAACATAACCATAACAAACTTGTTTTAGTTAATGGCGATTGTCTCCCTGATCCCGAGCTCATAACAGAATGGGTAGACAACGTCTATCTGGTGGACAAGCCGAGTGTTTACACACGTGAAAAACTCAAAGCCTACAAATCGCTAGACGCGTATAATTACGTAGTTTGTGGGCATGTTCAGACGGTTTTATATAGCGATATAAGCGATGACTTTTGTGTGTTAAAAGCGGAGGTTTTACCGAGCCAGCGCCAGGGGAAAAAGACCTCTATGTACAAAGCCTGGGTCGTGATCAACAAGCGGGAAGGCTACATCCATACTGCAAATTGCACCTGCATGGCAGGGTAATGTTAATTATTTATCATATTGGAGACGGATGCACTGTAGACTGATTGACTTGATGGTTATATTTCCCTAGAAAACGGTCACGACTAGGCTACTAATCACTTACCCAGCATCCGTCACCTTTCCTCCAGGGTCATTCTTGCTAAACTAAACGTGTTTCTGTCATTTCACCAATTATCGCTGAGATGTGTGGAAATCGCGTCAGTGCGTGAAGTAAAAATAAAAAATAAATAAAAAAACTCATTAAGACACAACACACGGTTAGAACAAGCATGCACAGTGTACATAGCCGATGTAAAAAAATAAATAAAACAAAAATCATAGTAGGCATGTTAGTATTTATCGTTAGTATTTATTGCAAGTTAGCATTTATCGACGCAACAAGTAGGCATGTTGACGAGAAATTCTCCGGTAGCTGGTTTAAACTATGGTTACAGTAGCCTGGTTCAACCAGACTCTAGTTCATTTCATTTCCACATAGAGTCTGGAACCACTCCATTGAGAAACGTTTCCTTCTTTGTAGGCGGGTTCACTATTAAAGTTCAAATCTATTGGATCTGCCCAAAGTCACTCACGATCTGCCATAGCCAATCGCTAATGGGGTGTCATGAGTGACGCATGTCAAGCGCCGAAATGGCTGGAAACAACAAGTCCGAATGATCAGAGGATTATGTTTACAATAGGATTTCAGTCAACGAGCGCCGCAGGTTTTGTTAATCTAGGAACAATTATTAATTCGAAATGTATATTTGACACGAAGGACAGTGATGTATTCATTCAACGGTGGAAGCTGTGTCTAATCATTACAAATACGCCGCTGTGGTCGTTTTCTGATCTGCCGCAAATGCTGTAGCAGCTACAGTGAATGATCAGTCTTGTCTCTATCTGCAGATGTGTAATAAACAACAATTTTTCATATTACGTCTTATTGTTTCTTAATTACCTTAATTATGATCTTCAAAGTATGTGTTTGTACATTTTTATGTGGCATTTATTTTTTTTAGTAAAACAAATCAACCATTGCCATCTAAAACTGAAAATCAAATATCTTCAAAGTATGGTTTTTCACATTTTTATTTATGACAATTATTTTTTTTTAAATCACAACCAATTTGTATGATTTACAACATGTAAAACTGACACCAACCTCCTGCACGAGTGCACAAAGGGGCTCAAAATGTTCTATTCATCACAAGAATCAGTAAATTTACAGTTGGGAATATGAGTGACTGACATGACTCCTGAGCGGATCTTCAACCATAGTTTAGCAGCCAGGACTCGGGGCTTCCGAACACCGCGAACACCAGGCTAAACCGTCCGTCGGTCATCGTGCACGAGCTGCCCAGCACAAACTTCCAAACTTTCTGCCCCCTTCACTTGGTCCTCAGTTGTGCAACAAGAGGTTAGACTATAACAATCCGGCTTTAAATTCTGTATATTTTGCAGTTTCTTTTCCAACAACGGACAGAATAGCTTTTCTCACGTCTTTCTCCGCTGCCATTACTGAACTCAAACTGACGCGCTTACATCAACGTCATCTTTCTCAGCCACTCCCTCTTTTCGCTGATTGGTCCTACAAAAAATTGATTTCTGGAAACCAGAGCCATGTATTCAGAGAGTTGTGACACGCTTTGATGTCGCCACAAGGCTGTCACGTGGTTCATGGAAGCCCCAATAGTTCCAAAACAGACGCGGGCTGTCATGTTCTTCTATGGACAGACAGCAGCGATTGCATTATTAAACGGTAAATATAAAATAAAACACACCAAAGTACTTTTTAAGCTTTTATTGCGTTTGATTAATGTCAGTGTTGCATTTAGAGAGGCAGGGTGACAACTTAGATGTTTTTTTAGGCTACATTTTTGGAGGGAAAAGCTTGTGTTCATGTTCACATTGGTAGTTGCACTGGCTTTTGCGGCTCTAACTTAACTTTTCCATGTCATTCATCTGATGATGGACGTCTCATGATATTTATTTTAGCACAACTGGGATGTAGGTTATTGATTCCCGTGATCTTGCTTATAAATTCCGATTCAGCCATTAGCCTACCGTGATCACGCAAAGACCCGTGGACCGGTGGCCCGTAAAATATAAATAATTACGCTGTGCATGTACAAATGAATGATTTAGGAGGGATATAGACTGCTCCCATGACGTAGCAATGACTATATTTACAGCAATGTTCGGTAAATTTTAACTTTTAGGTATCTTTTCTATTTTGAATGTACTTTATTTTGTATAGTGCTATGGACCATTTAATATGCATGTCCTGGATAAAGATATGATGATGATGATGATGATCCTAAATATGATCCATAACTGTTGGGATTCAATTCAGTGACTAATAGGGTAGCCCTTCATCCTACCCTATTCATAGACTAAACCATTCATCAGAAAACACACACAAATACATTTATACGAGGTACTATGTATTGGCCTACACGTTTCAATCACACATAATAACTAGATTCACGAGAGGTCGGCTAATGTGTGTAAAAGTAAAAAATACAGTAATTTCATTAATTTACCAGCGAGCGTACTTCGGAAGCACTGAAAATGAATGGGGTTCAATGCTGGAACTATCAGCGGTTGGAACTAATGGGCGGGTCCATGACACGCTTTACTTCCGCATTCCTGAGTTACAATGGCGGTCTGTGGGAGTGTCAGAACTCTCTGAATACATGGCTCTGCTGGAAACCTAACCGTACGTTCACACCGCCGCCGGGGAGAGCGGCAAAATTCGCTCTTGCCGCTCTGTCAACGACGCTGTGGAAAGATTCGTGGACGCTCTGATGCTCTGACGTAGATCGAATGCGTGATCTTTTTTAAAACGGTATGCAAACAAGCAAACAAAAATGTCGGTTATTTTTGCAGAAAATGTATCGCTGGAAATAACTTTAAAATTATAGTAACATGTTTGCTAATGAAATAAACAAATTAAAAGCCATATGCGTGTGGTGTGGCTTTTGTGTTCATGATTAAGTGTTATTATAATTTGCATTCCCGTTGAAAAAGTGTTCTAGCACGAAAATCTTGCCTATAAATAGTGTTGCGTGCCCTCTTATCAAATTCAAATTATCAACCTCCTCTGTTTTGCTTGGGAACTAACGTGGCCGGAACCAAAGTTTACAGCACTGCGTTCTCTGGGATTCTCTCAAACGGAGCACTTTTACATTCCGATTGGTTTCCGCCGAACCGCGTCAAGTCAAGTCAAGTCACATTTATTTATATAGCGCTTTTCACAATACAGATTGTATCAAAGCAGCTTCACAGTGATAACATGAAAGTAGCACAACACAGATCAACAACATTGCTAAACACTAAATAACCCCAACTGAGCAAGCTCAAAGCAAGCCAAAAGCAAGGCGACAGTGGCAAGGAACCAAACTCCATCAGATTGGATGGAGAAAAAACCTTGGGAGAACCCAGGCTCAGTCGGGGGCCAGTTCTCCTCTGGCTTACATTCATATTGTTTAAATATAAATATATATTTAATAAGCGTCATCGCTTATTACCATAAAGTTGAACTGATTTCAACTCTCCTCGCCGCTCTTGTTTCTAGTTTCCGTTATAAATTGTTTCAATGGTGGCAGTAAAATTTCAATTTTGAAGAGAAAACACTGTGAATACCCCGGGTCGACTGCCCCTGTCTGGTGCCGTACGGTTTACAGATTTCCTGGGCGAGTACAAGACGTGGACATTCGCGTATAATAACAATTATTTAATGACATAAGTAAAAAAAAATATAATAAATATGTGATATAGTGATCAGCAAAATCTCCTCTCTTGCTATTTTTTCTATTCAATTAACATGCTATGGTCATTAAATGGCTTTCCTGAGCTAAATGTAACGTTAGGTGACATAATTGTTTTCCTGCTGTTATATTAACCTCTTTCCATGGTTTAAAAACACTAATTGGTCAATATTATGTATACTTTCTAGCTGTAACGTTACCTTACCCTTGCCTGTTGCAATGTGAAAATGAGATAAATAATGGACACAAATGAAAAACATGAATTTGTTTATTTGATTTCATTCATTTATTTATTTATTGTTGCCAAATGCACAGATCTTTTTATAGTTTCCTCGTTAGCAAACGTTAACCTAGCTAGCTTGCCAAGCTATTTTCATAAATAACGTTAATCTGTAAGATCGTTTGTACCTTCATCTGTGACTGGAGGCCACTGCAGTCACAGATCAAACCAACAAGTCATTCTGCCTGGCTGTCGTTGTCATCGAGGGTGAGTTCGCGTTATCACCGAGGTTTGTTTACATACCGGTGCATATGTCTATATGCCTGTGTAACAGCTCAGTAATGGCGTCGCCACAAGATGGCAGCCTACACAGAACGCTCGTCGGATTCGTCTATAGCTATCCGAGCACAGAAAACGCATGAATTGACCAGGTATAAACAGTCCCTTTGAATGCATCTTCTACTTTTGTGGAAAGTTGTCTAAAGTTGTGTCGCTCGAGTTGTCTTCGCTGATACGGAGATTGACGGCGAATACACTAGACATATGCACAAGACATAGGCACATAGCCAGGCGAGCGTGAACGCGCATGACGTCATGCCCAGTCTCGAATCCCTCTCATTTATTTCACTGCAGGCGTTGACTGGAGAGGCTCAAGATGGCGCTCTAGTAAGCACATGGTTTAGGAGAGCCGCGAAATTTAAATTGTTTTTAAGAAAATTATAGTCTAATTTCTTTATCTAATGTAACGTATTGGCTTTCAATTGGTTAAACAACATTTAACTTGACCAAATGGCGACCTCTGATCGTAAAAGAGATAGAAATTCGAAGTCTAAAACAACAGTCACACCAGATAGCGTTAGCATGGAGGACCATTTCCATGACTATATATCGGCTGATGAAGACTTTACAGCCATACCTATCACCCCCAGCAAATCACCTGCTCCAAAGAAAGGTAAATCGGATCAGTTACCTACATCAGCCGCTGTAATGGAGACCACTGCAACAGAGAGCTCTGACATAGTTCTACAACTCTCGCAGCTCATTAACTCCAGATCCGATGCTTTGGAGAAATTGATCTCTGACAACACCCTGCGAATTGAGGGACTCAAGAAAACGATCGACTTTGCATGTGCTGAGATAAAGGACATTAAGGAGAAAAATACAGCTCTTGAAAAGCGCATCGCCAACGATGAGGCGCGCCTGAACTCAGCTGAGTTGCGTATAGCAGAGTTAGAGAGTTATTCACGAAGATGGAATCTCCGTTTATTCGGAGTACCGGAGTCTGATAAAGAAGATGTGCGCCAAGAAGCTATTGGCATATGTCAAGCTATCCTGCCTGCAGAGAAGGCCAAACTTCCTAGTCTCATTGACACAGTGCATCGTTTGGGACAGAAGAAAGGAAAAGAGTTGTCCAATATTGATAAACCCAGAGGAATAATCATTCAGTTCATATCCAGGGTGATTCGCGACTCTGTGTGGAAAGCGGCAAAAAAGTCTGAATACCTGAGGAGTCACGGTCTGCGTTTTGCGGAAGATCTGTCTAAAATGGACAGAGCACGACGTCTCCAGCTATGGCCTGCAGTTAATGAAGCCCGTCTCAAAGGAAAATCTGCTTACTTTGTTGGTGGACGTGCCTTTGTTGCCGGGATCGAAATTAACCCACCATAAGAGATGAGGAAAGGTATCCCTCTTTTTCTATTTTTGGGGATACAGCCCTACAAAAGTTGGATCATTAAGCTAACGTTAACGGTTTTGTTGACAGTATTTTGAATTAAATTGAAGACTGTTGGCCTATGTCTTCAAAATTATTTTTTTGTTTTGTTCATTTATTTTATACATTTGCCATCGAGACCGGAGTTAACCTATGATGAACGAGGACATGCAGCAATTTTGCTCACTTGACTGAATGGTTAATTATTTTCTGTTCGTATAAGCCAACATGGGATTTACACACATTTGCCCTCAAATAAAAACACTGGTTTCATAATTATTTTATTTGAACAAGATCAATTTTCGTGGCCATTGGAATTTTGAGTTTTTTTTTTTTTTTTTTCTCTACCTAGCTTACGCGGTCTCTCCTACCAGCTGTTCTTGTAATCGCACTTTTTTTGTGGATCACTTTTCACTGTCGTTCTGTCATTGTCTATAGTTACACTAAATGCCAGGGGGTTAAGGCAACATATTAAACGGAAAGCTTTATTTTTATTTGCTAAACAGCATAGGACTGATTTTTGTTTTTTTCAAGAATCTCATTCGATTCCTGATGATGTGCGTTTCTGGAGGACTCAATGGGGTAACGACATCTGGTGTGCGCATGGATCTGAGCGGTCCGCCGGTGTCGTCACTTTAAAGAACAGATTCACCGGGGAGATTTTGCATACACAGCGTGACGGATCTGGACATTATGTGTGCCATACTCTCAAAATTCATGGTTCTGTATTGCTCATTGTGAATGTTTATGGATATAATTCTAAAAGTGAAAATGATCATTTATTTGAAACTTTAGAGGAGCATATCCTTCAGGAGCTATCGAAATTCCCGGATATTTCTCTTGTCATAGGGGGTGATTTTAATACTGTTATGGACGGCTCTCTCGATTGTTTACCTGCAAGACCATCTTATAATCAAAATACAAACCTTAAACGTTTTATGGAGAGATTCAATTTGGTTGATATATGGAGGTCTAGGTTTCCTGATTCTTTGACATATACTTGGAGCAACAAGTCTGGCAACAGGCAATCTCGAATAGATTATTGGTTAGTGTCTGCGAATATACAATCTTCAGATGTCTCTGTTAATGTGATTCCTTCTCCATTCAGCGACCACAAAGCTGTTCTTATCACTATTAATTCCAGCACTTCTCCACATACCATGAGAAGTTGTTATTGGAAACTTAATAGTTCATTACTACAATACGAACATATTAAAAAAAAGGTTAAAAATCTTATTTTATGTTATTGGTATAAAGCACTTTCAGAAAAGAAATTCTGCAGTAATTGGGAGCTATTGAAATTTGACGTAGCTAAGTACTTTCGAAAACAGGGTAGCTTAATGGCAATAGAAAGACGGAATAAAGAGGACAATATTATTTCAAGGTTAGCTCTCCTTTCCTCAAAATCATGTCCAAATGAAGATGAACAAGCTGAGTTAGTCACTCTACAATTGGAGTTGGACAAATTGTATAAGAATAAGGCAGAAGGAGCCTTCACCAGGTCACGAAAGCGCTGGTTGGAGAAAGGGGAACAAAACTCTGCATATTTTTTTGGTCTAGAGAAATTTCATTCTAAAAATAATACAATTGAACAACTTAAAATAGATGGGGATGTCACAGAGGACCAAGTTAAAATATCAAAATTTTGTACAGAATTTTATAGTGGTTTATATTCTTCCAAATTCTGTGATCATTCGGCTTATTTATTTCTAAATTCTATCTCTGAAATAAATTGTAAATCTGTCGACCCTGCACAAAAAGAGCTTTGTGATAGCTCAATTACTGTTGAGGAAGTCTCAAATGCTATCACACATATTAAAGTTAATAAATCTCCTGGGGTTGATGGCCTCACGGCTGAATTTTATAAAACATTTTCTGATCTTATTGCCCCGTTTCTTAAAGAAGTTTATATAGAGAGCATAGAAAATCAATGTCTTCCACCTACTTTAACTCAAGGTTTAATTACTCTTATCCCAAAACCAAAAAAAGACCCTCTGCTATTAGATAATTGGAGACCAATCTCTCTCTTAAACAATGATTATAAGATCTTTGCCTTAATTTTTGCAAATAGAATCAAATCAGTTATGGACCCCCTTATAGATGAAGCTCAATCTGGCTTCCTAAAGAAAAGACATATTTCAAATAATATAAGGTTAGTTCTAGACGTGTTGGACTACTCACATTTAAGTACTGATGATGGATTTATTCTTTTCTTGGATTTCTATAAAGCCTTCGATACAGTGGAGCATGCTTTTATTTTTAGGTCCTTACAAAAGTTTGGCTTTGGAGATTTTTTTTGTAACGCTATACAGACAATGTATAGGAATGCAAACTGTTCTATTAAACTTAAATGTGGTTCATCATCTAGATTTAATTTAAACCGTGGTATAAGGCAAGGTTGTCCCATCTCCCCTTATCTTTTCTTGTTTTGCACTCAGCTCATGAATATCCATATTAAGTCAAGCCAATTAAAAGGCATATATTTTGCTAATAGGGAAATTATAATATCCCAGTTAGCAGACGATACTGCACTCTTTCTAAAAGATCAACATCAAGTGTCAGCAGCTCTTAAAGTAATAGATGCCTTTTCTAAAGCTTCAGGCCTTTACTTAAACATCAACAAATGTGAATTGTTATCTGTTAAAGACTGTCAATTACAACAAATTGCTAATATCCCAGTAAAGGAGACTGTGACATATTTAGGGATTGTCATTTCGAAAGACCAAAAATCTAGATGTAAGATAAATTTTGATCCCCTTCTCCAGAAAGCTAAAGCAAAGCTGAACCATTGGCTTTTGAGGGATTTATCCCTAAAAGGTAGAGTTTTGTTATGTAAAGCTGAGGGACTGTCAAGATTAGTCTATACTGCGACTTCACTCGCTGTTTCTAAGGTGATGTGTAAATCTATTGATACTGCATTATTTAATTTTCTTTGGCGAAACAAAACTCACTATATTAGGAAGTCTATAATAATGAATAATTATGAATCTGGTGGTTTAAACTTCCTTGATTTCAGTACTTTAAATAATGTTTTTAAAATAAATTGGATTAGACATTTCATTCTAAATC
This sequence comes from Pimephales promelas, assembly GCF_988280905.1. Classification (NCBI taxonomy): domain Eukaryota; kingdom Metazoa; phylum Chordata; class Actinopteri; order Cypriniformes; family Leuciscidae; genus Pimephales; species Pimephales promelas. The sequence goes on along the minus strand of NC_142786.1, from coordinate 12,919,762 downwards.
CGAATTCCCTTTGGAATTTTATACCCAATCTTGTTTTCTCCCAAGTAGGTGGTCTTGATTTTCTATTGATTTGCAACTATAAAATTGAGAAAATCCCTTTAAATTTGTCTTGCTTTCACAAACAAATGTTGCTGGCTTGGTCCCTTTTATATAAGCATAATTTTTCACCCCATAGATATTTAATTTGGAACAATTACAATTTATTATTTAAAAACAAAACCTTATTTTTTGAAAGATGGTTTTCAGCAGGTATAATACGAGTAGGTCAATTACTAAATCAAGAAGGTATGCTGCTAACTTACTCTGAGTTTTTAGATCTCCATAAAATTCCAGTGACGCCCAGGGAGTTTTCAATTGTCATGGATGCGATCCCTACAGGGGTCTTAGCATTATTCAGAGCTAATAACCAAACCAGTACTACACCCCTTACTTCCTTTAATTTATTTGATACTGAAATTGGGAAGATTTGTTTTGGCCCCGGAGTCGTAAATGTAAATAAAACCATTCGTTCATTGTTTCAAAAAGATATTGTCACGAGGCCAAACTGTATTGTTTACTGGAATAGACTGGTTGAAGGTCTGTTATGGAAGGCCATCTGGACTTTACCAAACAAATATTTATTGGTAAACAAAATAAAGGAAATTAGCTTTAAAATCTTACACAGGTACTACCCAGTAAATAATTTTCTTGTTAAATTTAAAAAGGATATTGATCTGAACTGTTCTTTTTGCAATACATTGCCTGAAACTTTGTTTCATCTGTTTTGGCATTGCGCTCATGTAAGAAAGTTTTGGAAAGACTTATCTAGATTTATAATTCACAATATTGACCCCTCTTTTTCTTTGTGTTTAGAAAATGTTATAGCTGGTTTTAATAATATTCCTTCAAATAAAAGGAAGGAATACTATATTATAAATTTAATTTTAATTTATGCTAAATTCCATATACATAAATGTAAGTACAATAAAACCAAACCTTTGCTTTTGGTTCTTGAAAAAGAAATGCAATTATATATCAAAACTATCCTTCATTCCCACAATAAGAAAGCAATTAAAACTATTTCGATTTGTGAATCCTTTGATATTTTTATATAATGTTTAGCCTCCCCCCCTGGCTGTCTGTTTTTTGTTTTTGTTTTTTCTGCTTGTTTTTGTTTTCTCTATTTTGTATATATTGCAATTCTGACTGTATATTGACTTTGTTGGTTAGAATAAAAAAAAAAAATTAAAAAAAAAAAATTTATTTCACTGCACAGGACTATATAGGCGACCGCAGTGATCAGAGAAGGGCTCATTCAGCCCATCAGGCGATTGTTTAAGCATGTATGGGTTAGAAAACGGCTATTTTAACACGAAATGCTGCGCAATGCACCTTTAAGACAACGTGAAAAGACTTTTCAACATATCTCAATATTTAACCCATCGAACAGAGCCGTGTGCGAAATATTGTGAGAGAAGTACATTATGCATGGAAAGGTCATTTAAATGTATGATTAGGCCAAAATTTCCGTAAAAAACAAGCGTTATTTTGCACTTACAAGTCTCTGCTCCCGAACACCTCGCCGCTCCAAGACGAAAGAGAGCGCGCGGTGTCTTCTTTTAATGTTAAATGGCGGTTGGCTGGCAAACCAGATTTCGGTGCATTACCGCCACCGACTGGAGCGGAGTGTGGAGCAAGCCACCTTCTTCTTCTTCTCTTTCTATGGCGGTTGGCAACCAGCTTTTTGGTGCATTACAGCCACCATCTGGACTGGAGTGTGTGGATCAATGTCAAACTCATACTCTGCAACCAGGTCTGACTACACTTTTTTTCTTTTAATTAACCCAGTTATCTTTAAAAAAGAAAACAAATAATAAGAACAAATTTCACCAGACCCTCTTTGCATTATTTCCTGTTTAGGGCAATCCCATTCTCACCTAGTTATGATATCAATCTTTGTCGAGCTTGATAGTATGACAATTAATTACATGTTCTACTGTCTGTTGCAATATTCACATTTTCCATCAACATGCTTATTCATTATAAATAACGTTTTATTTAACCCTGTATGTCCTAGTCTCATTCTAGACACCACATCTTCTTCTTGCCTTTTCCTTCCTGGGAAGCAAGCGAACCATAGACAGAACGTCTTCTTCTTCTCTTCGTTTTCTGGCGGATAGCAAACAACTTTTTAAAGTGCATACCGCCACCTACAAGAGTGTGTATCACCATGTCACTTAGCTCATATTCTATTATTCAATCTAGTGCATTTTAAAAAGGTGAAAGGTGCCGTCCAGATCATCTTGCCCCTTTTTCCTCCCCTTCTGTTCCCAATACCCCTTTTACTTCCCACGCCTGTCCTGTTTCTCTTACTTTGTCATGTAAGTTCTGTTAGATTCATATTACATTCATACATGATCTACATTTTATTTTTCTCCAATAAGCACACATATTTCTCTACCCTAGAACAGCCAACAAACTGTTTAATCCTGTGTGGTCTAATCTGAGTCTTGTTATTATTATTTCCTCCCCCTCTATTATTATTTCCTCTGATCTTTAACTGTTTTTGAATTTTATATATATATATATATATATATATATATATATATATATATATATATATATACATACATACAGGGCTTGACATTAACTTTTTTGCTTACTAGCCAATGTGGCTAGTGGTTTTCCAAAGTTACTAGCCACGCAGCACTTTTACTAGCCACATTTTTGTTGTTGGAAAATTAGGTTTTATATGATTAAAGTTGACAATGGGGCTTGAAACTTGCTCAAATGTACTAATATTATCATTAGCTCTGATAAGGTTGTAAAGCTCCTTTTTTTTGAAAATATGTCTATTAAGATAAACACATAAAATAGCTTATTGCATATAATAAAAGTGCTGCATCTTTTTTTTACAGCAGTAAAAACTGTAATACAAGGTAGAACAATTATCGAGCAACGAGCAACGAATACTTTTTTTTTTAATAAAAAAAAGCCACAATTAAGGCAACGGGATTAAAACTTTATATAGGCCTATTTGACTTTGGATTGTTTGTTTTGCGTCAGCATTTCCTCAGAGCTCAATAATTATCATCAACTGAGATGTCCACCTGAAACAAGTATAGACATACAGGTCTTTATTTTCCAGATTATTCCCAAAAATGCATCTCCTGCTTTCTTTTATGGCATGATTAATTTTATTAAAACTAGAATTAACTCTGGAAAGATAGTTGTGATATGACGTGACATAAGGGCAGCCCTGCTACCGTGTCCCTTAATCATGAAGATAATTTATATATATATATATATATATATATATATATATATAGCTATATATATAGCTATATATATAGGGTAGGACGGGTACAGTTGAGACATATAGGTAGGCCTACAGTTGAGACACCTTAAATAACTTGTGTGCGCAGCCAGCAAAAGTTGTGATTTTTGCTGTGCACATGCGTATTATTGTCCTCTTTGTGGGAAATTTGATCAATGGACGCATCTCCGATCCAAAGATATTGGCAAAAGTTTTTTTTTTTCTAAGGTAAGACGTTCACTTCACCATGCACACAATGAATAGCTTATTGTGACTGTTAAACGTAACTGGTATAATCACAAACGTTATTCTGTGCCCTAAAAATGGGCATATTTCATGGTATTGTGTCATGCATGGTCATTGCAAAATCTAGAAAATTTGCGCGAGGTGGCCAGCGGGGTAAAGTAGAGACACACTCTCAACTGTACCCGCGATAGAGTTCAATTAGGAAACACACTGTTTAGTTGTTCAGTGTTATGATAACAGGTTAAATGTCATAATTAGCCAACATAAGCCGCAAATGAAATAAAAATTTGGTAGTTGTGATCATTAAACTGTGTATTATTAATTAATTTATAAAATATATCGTTTTTGTTTTATAAAATTTAAACAGTGCTAATTAAAATAAAATTAATGAATTTGAATGGCTAAACAAACATGTTGCCCAATTGTTATTTTTTTTTATATGTCTTTATTTATTGTATTTTCAATGAACGATTAGTTACCTTTACATCATTAAAAATGGGAGTACAGTCTCAACTGTACGTATGTTACAGTTTCAGTTTGTATAGTCATTGCGCCTGCTGCACTCATGGTACGACAGTGAAGTTTCCTGATTATTACGCAGGAATGAGAGTATAGTTCCTAGTCATATCAGCCTAGAAAATCGCAACTTTACATTTTCCGCCGGTTTTAATGCACGATGTAACAACAAAAGAGTCAAGTTTTAAATAGGAAAAATATCTAAACACTTTGGTAATTTTTTTCTGAGTAATGCTAATGGTCTGGTGCTCTTCATTGATGTATGCTAAGCTATGCTAAAAGTGCTACTGCCAGAACCGGAGATCGGCTGAATGGATTCAAAAAAGGTAAAACTCAACAGTTTAACTCTGGGGGAGTTGTAAAATGAGCCTATTTCCAAAAAAGTGGAGTATCCCTTTAAAGGCTGCAGGGAAGGTCATCCAATGCAGTATGACCACATTGTGCTCACTATGGATGGGCAGGTAGGTAATCACAGAAGAGAGCGAGAACATCTTGATGGCATTGGGTCTCGTCCTGTGTGTTTTAATTTGTGTTTGGGATCCAGCATCCTAAAGGACTCAAGAAGACACTGACCTTTTTGGAGTGTGTTACATTGAAACTGAAAGATGCAGCCGGACTTCCTGTCACAAAAATTAGACTTTAGGACTCAATAATCTCTTTCTGGATGGCCAGTTCAAGAAAACAAGCACGTTTACACTGATACATGATGTTAATACATGATGTAAATATATTAAATGGGTTAATATTTATTGTGAATATTCAATTGCATTCTGTTTTTTTTTCATGAAATATAATATTCTAAAAATTATAATAAGTCTTAATTAATTTGTACTTTCTGTCCTGTGTAATGGATTTTTTTCCCTGAACCTGACTACTCTACAATAATACTCACTCTAGTTGGCCAAGTCTTATACTTTTACCAGCGCATCTACACATCGACGTCCGCTGAGTCAATTAAACCTACCCTCTACCCTAGCGCATCTCCAGTCGACGTCCGCCGGGTACTAATCCTATAACCCTGGCGCATCTCCAGTCGACGTCTGCCGGGTTCTAATCCTATAACCCTGGCGCATCTACAGTCGACGTCCGCCGGGTGCTAATAATTCTAACTTACTTGTTCTTGCTGCGCAGCTTAAATAACAGACAGACTCCAGCAAATGTCCTTTCAATGCTTTTAATTTCGGCCAGGAGAGTTCTCGAGCAATACTCAGAGAACTTCCCAAGTAAAAACAAGGCCGGTGGATCTCAGACAAATTCCATTGAGAATCCCCCCGAAAACACTGATACAACAGTTTTTATACATATGGCATGCCATAATGACATTAATTTCATTGGTTCTTCATAGGTAGACTGTTTTGTTACTGGGTAGAGGAGACTTTGTTTTAATGTTTCTAATTTAGTCATCTGTCTAGTTCCATTTCCCATATTTGTTATTTATACACAGTCAGGTGTTTGACACACATACATTCATCTCAGGACATTGTATCAGAGATTTGGCTGGTTAAATTAGGTCAAATGTCGAAACATGGTTAGCTTAATATTCAGTTTAAAATTTTCCACCACACCTGTGTTCAAATTTGTACATGCCTATATTAAATAAATATTTCAAGAAGAATAATAGGTTGTGTCTGTGTTGTGAAATGGGATTAAAGTAGTAAAGTATAATAATAATAATTTCAAACATACATATCTACATACATATACATACCGAAATCATGTCTAAAAAGGTTCAAAATGGAACCCATGCGGTTCATTAATGCACCTTTAAGGGAAGGTTCCAATTAGAACCTTTTCAAAAAGGTTCAAAAATGAACCTTAAGGTTCCCCCACAGTTGCAATTTCCAGGAACCTCAAAAGGTTCATTTTGGAACCTTTTCTTCTTAGAGTGGCATGGTACTGTCTCAACTGTACCACATATGGGTACAGTTGAGACAAAGTTGAAACAAAAAGCACCTCATTTTTATGAGCTATTGTGGAAAATATAAACTACTTATGAGTAATATTGATTGATAATATCTTAGTCTACAAGCTAATGAAATGTCATGTGGAAATTCACGTCTTTTCAGTATCTATTTTTGTGTGAAAAATCAAAACGCAAAAAGTGTCTCTGTCACAGTCTGCGTCTGCACCATCCTGTCTGCGTCTCCTGCACTACACTTCCCATGATCCTCTCGTCTGCACACCTGAACTCACTCCCTCATCAGCCTCCCGTTCAGCGTCCTGTTTCATCTGTTTCACCTGTTTGCACCTCATTATGTTTGATTCTTCCATGTATTTAGTTCCCTCTGTTCCATTCAGTCTTTGTCGGTTGATGTTGAATGTTACCCGGTGTTACCCCGTATTCCTGCCTGTAGTTTGAATTAAATGATATCTTCATTGTGACTCTGGAGTCCTCCTGTTCCTTCTGCCTACACCAGACCGTGACAGTCTCTACTGTACCCAGTCTACCCTATATATAATATATATATATATATATATATATATATATATATATGCCACACTCACAAACTGACTGAACGCTGTGTTGATGTGTGTGTGCATGCGACCAGTCGCGTGATGATTGTTTGACAAAATATCATGTTGCAATATCATATTTGGTGCGCGCAGCGGCACTGCAGGAGAGGTGAGACGCGCCTGTGGTCTGGATTCTCCTGCTATTAAAAAAGATCGCTATATCATCACATTAAGTTGATAATTAAGGGCAGATTAAAACAGCCCTCAGTCCGACGGCCAGTCCGCGAGTTTCACGAGTTCACACTTACATATAATTTTGAGTGAGTAAGATTCAATGCGTATTTGGCGTGCTGTCCGGAGGGAGGGCTCCGAGCTCGGAATTCTGCCCGAACCCAGAGTACTCCCCCCGTATGTAAGTGATATTTTAGAAAGAGGAGTGTGGAGAAGTAGGAGTGTGGAGAAGTAGGAGTGTGGAGAAGTAGGAGTGTGGAGGAGGGATGCTGCAAACTGCCAATGGATCGAGGTAAGACTGCTGAGTCTATTTGTACCCTCTTATCATTGGCTGCTGATTGCTGATTGCTGTCCACTCGTGTCAATTATCTGAACGTGCTCCTCCCGAACTTAGTTAATAAAACTTCATTTAATCTCCGCGACCGCATGTCTAATGTCTTTCAAGAGGATTCACGAACGGACCAAAAAGCAAACACTAGACTGTGTGCAGGTAGTAATCATGGGAGTTGTAGTGTCATAGTGATAGCAATTACGTCAGATGTATTTTGACAAGACTACAATTTTTCAACACGCCAAAGTGGCTAGTGGGAGTATCTGTGTTACCCGGCGCCACGCGTAAAATCCACCCACATTTGGCGGGTTGGCAGGTGTTAATGTCAAGTATATCCTTCCTTTCAAATTTTCATCACACTTTTCCTGCCAAATCTCCATACATTTATTCTTAACCAGGGCTTGACCTTCTCCTTTTCTTACAACCCAGTCTCACGGCAGTTCGTGATATAGTCACGAAATTTAATCTATTGATTCGTGTTCGTGGACACGAATTTCCCTTTTTTTTCGTGTCACTCAGCACGACTTTCAAGCCAATGTATTTCAATGGGACATATTTTTCGTGCCTGCAACACGTTTTTCTTTCGAGAGCACATATTGTTTTTTCTCAATTCTTATTCATTTTGCAAACTTTAAGGGTAGCCTACACTACCAACATTTAATCGGACGGTTTTAATCCTTGTTTTTATTGCGTTATTTTCGCTAGGCTAAATACGCAACATGAATGATGATCGTGTCCACGAGCGCGAATTTTCTTCTTTTTCTTCGTGTCACTCAGCTTTCAATCCAATGTATTTCAATATGGGACATATTTTTCGTGCCTTTTGCGAACTTTATGGGTAGGCCTACACTACCAACATTTAATCAGGAGATATGAATCCTTGTTTTTATTGCTTTATATTCGGTAGGCTACGCAACATGAATCAAATGAAGATTCGTGATATGGGCACGAATTTCCTTCTTTTTTTCGTGTTACTCAGCACGACTTTCAATCCAATGTATTTCAATGGGACATATTTTTCGTGCGTACATCACGTTTTTCTTTCGAGAGCACAGTATTGTTTTGTTTTTTCTCAATTCTTATTCTTTGCAAACTTCAAGGGTAGACTACACGAGGCCCAACAATTAATAAGAAGATTTTAATCCTTGTTTTTATTGCTTTATATTCGGTGGGCTACGCAACATGAATCAAATGATGATTCGTGTCTGGGGGCACGAATTTCCTTCTTTTTTTCGTGTCACTCAGCACGACTTTCAATCCAATGTAGGGACATACTTTTCGTGCCTGTACCACGTTTTTCTTTCGAGAGGATTTTTCTCCTCAGTTTTTATTAATTTTGCAAACTTCAAGGGTACACTGCCTTACCGACAATTAATACGAATATTTTAGTCCTTGTTTTTATTGCTTTATATTCAGTGGGCTACGCAACATTAATCAAATGATGATCGTGTCCACGGGCACGAATTTCCTTATTTTTTTTCGTGTCACTCAGCACGACTTTCAATCTAATGTATTTCAATGGGACATATTTTTCGTGCCTGTACCACGTTTCTCTTTCGAGAGCACAGTATTGTTTTTTTTGTTTTTTTGTTTGTTTGTTTGTTTTTTCAATTCTTATTAATTTTGCAAACTTTAAGGGTAGACTACACTAGGCCCTACCAACAATTAAATAAGAAGATTTTAATCCTTGTTTATTGCTTTATATTCGGTGGGCTACGCAATCAAATGATGATTCGTGTCTACGAGCACGAATTTCCTTCTTTTTTTCGTGTCAATCAGCACGACTTTCAATCCAATGTATTTCAATGGGACGTATTTTTCGTGCCTACACCACGTTTTTCTTTCGATAGCAGCACAGTATTGTTTTTTCTCAATTGTTATTCATTTTGCAAACTGGGCTAAATTACTCAACATTTATTCAGACGATTTTAATTGCTTTATATTCGGTTGGCTGAAGTGATTCATGTCCTTAAGCACGAATTTCCTCCCTTTTTTTCGTGCCAGACAACACGAATTTCAAATCTAATGTATTTCAAAGGGACGTATTTTCCGTGCCTGCACCACGTCTTTCTTTGGAACATGGTCTCACCGCTATTCGTCACTTGACAATAATATATTAAATAATAATATAATTTGGGGCTCCATTAAAATTACATTACAGGACAGTATATTTTATATATGCTTAAAACATGCCTTATTTGTGGGAAAATGAAGTTTTTCCCTCTCTTTTTGACATAATTTTGGACTACATTAAAAAACGACATAACTTAATTGCAGGACTGCATATTTGCTGTAGGCTTAAAACACGTCTTAATTTATTGTGGGATATTTTGTCGATGGTAATTCAATTTTCAATGGCTTATATGGAGCCTACTTTGATTTGTTTTTTTCTCCAAAAAAAAAAAAAAAAAAAAAACGATTAGCCTACTTTTATAGAACTTTCATCCCAATACGTATTATGAAGTTGTAATAAACTGCAGAAATATTTATATTGCTTTATATGGACATATCCTTTGGCAAAGCGATGCATTCTGGGAAGTGATATGTGTTAAATGTAATGTCTACATACTCGTGTTTCATTCACTTTAACATTTTACGCTGACCACTTTAAAATTGAGCACGGATATAAAATATTAAGACTGCACTTTTTAATTGTGATTGATATTTTGGCGCAATTTTGAGCAACACGTCACTGTGTGCGACCATCGGAGAAACCATTGCCCAGCGCGATTCCACCACGGTAAGTCGCTTACAACAGTCTGTTAAGCAAAATTAATTCATAAGCATTACACGTCCAAATTAATAAAATTACGAGTTTATATATATATAAAAAAACATTTTCTAGGCCTAGATCTAGGTGATATATATATATAAATGAAGAGTTCAGATGCAAAAGCCTCTAAATGTCATTTGAAATTTTCTTCTTTAATGATGATTTTTAACAAACTTGTATATTTAAGTTCAGTAATTTCACTTAAATAACAATTAATAGGTAATTATTGCCATTTAAGTGAAATTACTGAACTTAAATATACAAGTTTGATAAAAATCATCATTAAAGAAGAAAATTTCAAATGGCATAGAGGCTTTTGCATCTGAACTTTTCATATATACGTGTGTGTGTGTATGTATATATATATATATATATATATATATATATATATATATATATATGAAGAGTTCAGATGCAAAAGCCTCTAAATGCCATTTGAAATTTTCTTCTTTAATGATGATTTTTTATCAAACTTGTATATTTAAGTTCAGTAATTTCACTTAAATAACAATTAATAATATTAATTGCGCCATTAAAATAATTTTTAACAGTAGCACAGGAAGCATAGGAACAGCATGAATCTGTATTTATTTATCCTAAGCATTTATAAGAAATCTATTACAGGGTACACTTTTTAAATCCTATCAACATAGCTACATAATTAACATTTTTTGTTGTTCTCCCTGCAGATCCTGTCAAACATATCACCTGTCGAACATACTTTGTATCTGAACCTGATTTTCAAAACCCAAAGGCACTTTTAAGAGCCAACCTCTATCTCTTCATTACTTTCTATATCTTACATCCTCTCTGTTCTCTCACTATATATATTTCTGTCTATCTTTTCAATCTTTATCTATCTCACAGTCTTTATTTATTGCTCTTTCTTTCCTTCCTGTCTGTCTTACTCTACTTGTCTGTCTTACCCATCTTTGTCAGTCTGTCTGTTTGTATCTGACTGTCTGTCTGTCTGTCTGTCTGTCAGTCTGTATATGACTGCATTGCAATGGCCACCAAGCATAAACTTGATTCAAACGATCCACACTATCAAGAGGGGAGACGCATGGCTCTGGAGCTGAAACATGAACGCATTCTAGCTGAAGCCAAGGTTAGAGTTTTTGTACACCTCAATCATTTTATAACAAACATAACAAATTAAAGTAAAATGGGATGAGTAATATGTAAGAATGATGAGTGCAGAAGATTTAATACAGGTATATTTGCATGATGCATCCTGCCATGCTCTATGACGTGTTAATTAGGGAATATAATCATAATAATAATAATAATAATACATGCAGTTCCATCCCCTTTGAGTTACAGAGACTTGGGGAATATATTCCCAGGCTCATTTAAGCTTTTCAACACCTTACTAACACACTATGTTGTGTTTTCCTTTCACAAGTTACCTGCCTTTTGGTTACCGTACTTTTATCAACATCAGTCTTACAAGAAATATTAACTCCAATACACAGAGAGCAGCTGATGCGAGGAAACATGTACGAGACCCTCCACACACCTCTAAAAGGGACTCTGTAGGACGTGGTAAGCCGAGGGGGAGGCGAGGAGGGCGACGCCAAGCCCCCACTACAGGTCATATCTGAATTATTTGACATTTGTTTGAATTTACTATGACAATGTTGGACCAACTCAAATGTTTGTACCAACTCAATTTAGAAATTAGAACAATGTAATTGTTTAACTCAAATTAGAACAATGTAATTGTTCATTGAGAGTTTAAAATATAAAAAGTAGATAAACCTTTCAGTGACACTATTGTAGAAGACACTACCAAGTACCTAACAAAAATATGTCTGATATCATAAAATGTTTAGTATATAGTTTGAAAAGAAGAATAAGAATAGAGTGTGATAGCCTAACTTGTTCTTATTATTATATATTTTGTTTTACAGCCACATGCCCCACTGTTGAGTGCTCCCTGTCATCCAGTGTGGAGGTTCCACTTACTGCAACCTCAACAAAACTAAATCCTCAAGAGGAATTTGGTAATTCACAGTGATGAATTTATGAATGTACAGTATAAAAAAAGTGTTCATTCTGATACTGATCAGTTGACTTTTAATTGTTCCTTATCTATAGTGAATGATCCCTTACCGCTTTATTTTTGGATTTTCTTTACAGAAAAAAATATGGAGAGGCTCTCTGATATTTTGGCGTCATGTCCTTCTGCTGCTCAGCCTCAAAGTAGCTCTGCGTCATCATGGTCTTTTCGGCAGCAGAAAGCCTCAGAGCGCTGGAAAGAAGCAAGACCATACCACCTAAAGTGCCTTATGTCAAAAGAGGCTGTTGGTCTTCCCCTGTGTTGGCTTTGCAACGAGCCTGCTGTGATTAGGTTGGTTTTCATTAATACAAAACTTCAATTACCCAGAGTAGGTTTGCTGAGTGCCCTGCTTTATTGGTGAAGATACATGTCTTTTGAGATGGGTGAAGACTTGGATACCCAGATGAAAAACACATTAATGAGAAAAGTAAATCTAGGACCTTCTTGCTGTAAGGTGACAGTGCTAAACACTGATCCACTATGCAATCCATTACAATTAAATCATACTTTATAAAAGTCAAACAGCTTAACTAGAGTGTACAGTACTTTATATGAGTTATTCACCTGAAATAATGTATTATATTATTTTCTTTTCGCCCTAGGTGCAGAGAGTGTCTTCCTGAGGAGTGGTTCTGTGGGGACTGTGATGTATTGCATCACAAAAAACAGCCACTCCACAACAGGGAATGTGTGATTCGTGGTTTTTTTGAAGCCATTCCTCCGACCACATGCATCATTAAAGGGGAAGATGGATATTGCACCCATGAGCAAGGTACTTTCTCAAGAAAGCGCTTTAATTTTGTTGTTTAATGTTTGTCTGTAGACAGTTACAGATCATCTAAATTATTGGTTTTCCTTATTTTTGCCAGCTTGCATTTTGCCAACTGTAAAGGTTCCAGACTGCTCCTGTGGAGGCACAAATTTCACCATGTTACCAGGCAAACCAGTGATTTTAATTACCATCAATGGTAAAAATATTTATAATATATAATATATATGTATAATTATATATATATATATATAACTGAAAGAAAGACTGATGTTTTTTTCTTTTTTTCTTCCACAAATAAAAAAAAAGATTAGCATCTTTTCAGCATTATGTCCAGTCAACACAGCAGTGTGGAATATATTGAATTAGAAAAAAATAAATGTGGGATTATAGGAACTTGTGTAATGTCTCTCAACCATTCATAATGTGCATAATGAACTAAGTGTTGTAAAATTAAATATGTGGTAAGTGTGTATTATATTTTTAATATTTATTTTTGTTTCAAGGGCGCTTTGACTTGCATCAGCCACTGTATGAATGTCAAACATGCAAGCAGCAGTGGACCCCTGACATGAAGGACCTCCTCAGAAGTGGATATTGGCCAGCCTCCATCACCAATTCCACACTTTATACATTGGACCTCCTGAGCTCCTTTAAGGAACTCAAGATCATTTCTCCAGGATTCTCCAGACAAGCCTTTGCAAAACTGCTGGAACATCGCACTAAGTGTGGAGGAAGAGTAAGTGTAAATGTTATTTTCTATTTAAAAAAAAAAAAATCCATAAGCAGACAATATCAAAATACTATTTCATTCTATATATTTTCCAGTCTGGACCTATCAATGGCGATGCCCTGCAGCGCAGCTTCTTAGAGCTTTCTTATACTTCCTTTGAGGAAGACCAGCTCTGCTGTAGTGCTCCTTTAACCTGCCCAGCCTGCACGCCGGAAATGTTGGCAGTTTCAGCAGATGGAAACAGAAAGCTATATCGCTTTCGTCGAAACGGAAGGTGATCTTTCTTCCAGTCTTTTTATTTATTTATTTTCTTACTTCATATATTAGATGAATGGATTTTCTATTTTTCTTTCTTCCTCAGCTCTGATGATCCTGGCTTTTTTGAGGGGGTCTTTGTGGCTGAAGACAGTGCGGTGTCTACATTTGTAGACACCATACAAAAAGCAGTGAAAAATGCAAGTTGGCAAAATAGTTGTTACAATAATAAACGTAACCCCCACTTCAATTACTCCGGCCTACCAATTACAAAATCAAATTGAGAGAATGAATGCCATATATTGAATGACAGCATTGCTTTTATTTGATTTGTCATGTTTGTTTTGTGTGTCATAGACACAAGGAAGAGGCACATGTGGGGACTCCCATTGGACAGCAGCGAGGGAAACTTCCAGGAGGGCTTCAAAATTGGATAAAGAGGGGATGGAGGTTGCTGTGTGTCGCCATGGGTTCCTTTTGAAAGCCCTTAATATGTACAGGGGGGAGATATTTGCCTACCCTCTGTACCTTCAAAGGGAGCTCATGCCAGCCAAGGCACAATTCTTTGCAATGGACGTGGCATGCAAATACTGGCCATACCTGGAGAAAGTTGCTACTGTCCTTCCTGCTCTTCAGGAACTGACCACCATGAAACCCTTTCTGAGTGTGATGCATGCTCGAGCCCATGCTACTAAGTGTGAGGTGTGTATAATATTTTGGCATCATATGTACATTGGTAATATTTACAAGCACATTAATAATATGAAATATAAGTTAAGCTACAGTATATTATCTTGTCTTTTTGCATAATCATTTCTTCTATGGAATGTAATGACCTTTGATGCAAATTGTGGTTTGTGATATTGGGCTATATCAATCAAATTAAATTGAATTTCTTCCACCCTTTACTAACAGATTAATTGGAGTGGCAGGAACCAGGAAGGAGCAGGGACAACCGCTGGTGAGGAGGTGGAGCAAGTAAACAGTTACCTCTCACGTTGTGCCCTGACGACCAAATATATGTCCAAAGCAGGTGATCCGAGTTTGCAATATTTTGTGTATACTATTTTTAGATTGGTCATCATAACCTCATTATTTGCTTTCAACAGCACGGGTGGACATGCTTACATTGCATGCAATGGGGTGGAATGAGAAAAAAAATCTCTCTTTACATCAGGCACTTTCCACAAGATATGTGAAGGTAAGTCTCATATTATTTTTTTGTGTCCTTTTGTTGTTTACTTGGCCTGTTGTTAATTATACATTTACATTTCCTGATTATTGTATAACACTGTTCATCAGACTTGTCAGAGACTCCATGATGAGACTGCAAGGCTAGCTGACCTAAAAACAGAAATGGATTGCACAGATGAAGTGGTGTCACAGTGGCTATCTGATGTAAAGGAATGGGCAGCTGGTGGTAAGCATTACCAGATAAAAGAAAAAAACAAACATCCCTTTCTACAATCTAAGTTTGATATTAAAGAGCAGCAAAAAATAGTAGGCGGATCATCATCTAATGTGATGCCACATTTATGTCAGGTTTATTAGTATATTCCTGTTCCCTGCAGGAAGTGCACATACAAAGTTTAAATAAGTTGGATTAAAAGGTTCTGTGTTGTTTTAACAGTAAATTTGCTTTCACTATATCTTCTACAGAGACACCTGATTCATCTCATGCCAGTCAAGGCACAACACACAGAGGAATGCAGCAATCAATTGAGGGGCTCTACCTTAGTGTGAGGCACCGGAAGCGAACCCTCTACCGTCAGAATGGTATAACTATATAATATAATAGGTTGATAAATTCAGGCTACTGTATGCATCTTACTCCACCAACATGGAATTAGCAAAGTAGCACAGTTCAGCTCAATCATTGAATTATGTTCTTTAAATGACAAGTCTGTAGGATTTAGTGGTATCCATCAGTGAGGTTTGACGATTGCAACCAGCTTCCCTCACCTCTATCTTTCCAAGCTACAGTAGCCGATGAGAAAATGTGAGAGGTACTATCTAAACCCAGTGTTTGCTTGCCTGTTGTGGGCTACTGTAGGAATGTGGACGTGCAACATAGTGGCCTCTGTGGAAGCGGAACGTATTTAGATACAAAACTGCCCATTGTAAATTTATTAATGCACAATTATTATTTTCATGCAATCATGAAAAGTGTGTGTGTGTTAATTATTCCAGCAAATAGATTGCTCCCAAAATTTTACACACTGAACAATTTGTTTCCCATGTCATTCTACATTATAATTTTCACACACTTCAATAACTGTAGCTCAATAACTTTAATTTTTTGGCGCTATAATTTTTTTATTGTTGAAGAGTTCTGTCAAAAACCTCTGCCTCTGTACTTCATGTCTTTCTAGACAGCAGCAAGTTTCGCCATCGCCTTCGAAGGAAGCTGGCAGAAGACAAAAAACTCCTTCTTCAAGAGATACAGAAATACAATGATCTTGTACTAGAATCGGCAACAACCATTGACGTTGCTGTGGTGGAGCATTCCCTAACTGGAGAGAGCACTGTGTCTCAAATATGGCCGTGGGAGGTTCATGGCAGTGGTATGTCTGTTTTTAGATGCTTCTCAGGAATTTATTTACAGTTCTGCTTTATAGAGTATACTGAACTAAGGCATGCATCTTACATATTGAGTGTTGTAATATTAATTTAGTTTAAAGTCCCTGTAAAGTCAAAATTAAGTATGTGTTCTGAGTTTGTGACACCACAGAAAAATGTGTTATTAGCCATCCAGCCAAATTTGAATGATAAAAAAAGCCGGCAAGTACATAAAATAAGCTATCAAAAATCATGAAAAAATGAGCAGATTCTCTGCTCTCAAACGCTGGGGGCGTGTCCGCTGGCTGTGCTGAAACCACGCCCACTCACGGGAAAGCTGTCGACGGTGATATTAGTTGATTAGCTTTTGGAGACGGGAGGATGAACACTGAGGCGGGAGATAGCCATTTCGGCCCCGTTCACCAGTAACGGTGGATTATCAGTGAATAATCAGTGAATCCCAGTTGTCTCTGAGGAAAGTTTATAAAACGATCCAGTGTAAAACGGTCACTACAAAGGCGGGTGTTGGCGGTGATCCTCAGCTCTTCATCAACAAGGTTGGCTCCCTAAAAACCTCTTATTGATGTGATCGTTTTTAGGGAATTTAAATGAAGATACCGATCTGTTTTACATGATCGCATCCAGGTAATAGTCTATGCATTTCTGTGTCAAATAGCTAGCTAGAAAACTGTAGGCTGTAGTAAATAATAGGACTGACAGTCACTCGTGATTGAGCGGCGAATGTGCTCTATTGTTAGGGGAGAGATCAGACTCTGCGCGTCATCAAATAGGGGCTTGTCCACGAGCTCATGGGCCCCAGTGTGTCATCGAGCCCTGTTTTAGCCCCGCCAAAACAATCCGTAAAATTGCAATGGTGAAAAACTGTTTAACGGTCTAACTCCACATTTCAGTACTTCACAGTTCACAGACTTTGTAAAATGTTTTAGCAATACATATGTAACATTTACAATGCGTTTAGAAATTTTTTGTAGAATTGCCTTTACAGGGACTTTAATGGTGTATTTTCAGTTTCCTTGTGTATAAATTTGATTTTAAAAAAAATCAATGTTTGTAGTGATTATGCAAGATTGTCTCATGTATACATATAACTGTAATTGATTCTTAGCAAACATGTCAATGAAGAAACAAGTGCATGACCAAGTGATGTTAACAAGGCGACTGCATGAGGAAACAAGAGTTTTGGTGTTGGAGATGGCACAACACTGTACATGGTTGCAGAGCCTGGTAATGGTTCTCAAGAACAAATTGGCTGAAGAAGGTAAGCTAAATTAAAACACTGTCCATCTAATGTGAAAAAAACACTCATCAGTCTCAGTCACAGAACTTGGATGGAGTAGATTTGTTATTGCATTGCCGTATCCATTTGGCATCTACATAAAATAGGGATTCAACTTGTTACTGTTGCTATTGTAACAAGTCGGTAAGACTATAAAGATTCACATTTGCTTGAAAGATGTGCAGATTTGTTGTACTATGGCTGTTATTAGAAAGCTGAAATTAACAAAAGAATTTTGAACATTGGACTTTGTGTCCTGATGTGTTACATAGGGTTAGCATAACATCAATATTATTATCTCCACCAGTCAACATAGAAAACCTTGCTGGTCAGAAAGTAACAATGTGTTAATTCAGCACACAACTGTAGTGAAGAAAGCTGTTTTAAGTTAACAGTTAACAAACATGGGCACAAAACTTTGGGCCTCCCTCCATAAAGTCACCTCAGTGAGCTATCATGTTGCCTCAAGTCGTTTTATACAGAAGCGAGCCTGGTCCCATGTCAGCGATTAAATGCCAACCATCCTGCTATGTAGATTTGAATAGGGGATATCTTTTTACTCCATTTAAGTTCTTTGGCCTAATGAAACAATCTTAGTATAGTTTGTCTTTAATGTAATCTATCTCTTTTGTATTTTGAGACGTAGACAAGGGAAATGAGGGACTTTGCTGTCTCTTAAGAAGAAGACTGGCAGAGGTGTCAGAAAGGTTCCAAGTTGTCCTCCAACAGTACAAGACTGCTTTAGGTCCTGAGGCTTCTGTCCTTCTACATGTTGAAGAGGAATGTCAAAGTGGCCTCAGTAGTCCAGACACCAGTGAGGATGAAGAGGAAAACACAATTTAGGTCATTTATTCATTAATATGTACATTTGTCTGTTTTTGGAATAACCCCATTACTGTTTATAATAATTTATATTGTGTATTTCATTAATGCTTTACACACCTTATTTGTTCTAAAACAGCTGAAATTCACCCTCTTATTCTAATTCTTGCTTTTTTGTTTTTCTGTAATTCTCCAGATGGAAGCTGCACGAAGGACTGCGTTGAAGGAAATGGACTTGCCCTACAGACCTTATGCACCAGAGAAACGAGGGCGCCGCCATCTTTAGAATATTGTCTTTGAACTTTTGTTTTTGCGGTCGCTCTCTATATTTCTATGGCATCGCTGTCGAGGAGTAATTAGCTGGTGAAGTGGATTTACTTGTAATTGTAGAGTTAACGAAAGTTATCATGAGCATTGGAATGTTTATCATAAGCATTGTAAAGCAGATGTCTTAACAAATGTCGAGCGGGAAATTTTTCAAACGAGCCGTTCATTCAAAACTGCAAGAATCGCTGTGAAAATACAGACCGGAAGTCAAAAGACAACGAGCGCAGTGCTGAAAAGGGACAGGGCTACATAAGGTCTATATCTGTGTATTATTTGTATGCTGTTTGATGAACCACAATAAAATCTGTGTGCATTCTATCTTGTGGAAAATTCAAACTGTGTCTTTAGATTACAATGCAATTTAGTAAGCACATTGCACATGCCATTGAAGATACACAAACCTGTCATTATAGGAGCACCAATCTTAGCCAAAAATGTCAACTTGGCATGATATTACCAAATGTAATTACTGGGCTCACATGATATTTGGGAAGTGAATTCATACCCTTTTAAGAGAGACTCCCCTTGATTGTGGTGACCCTGTGACATTTCCTCTTGCACCAATGTCAGGCCAAACTTTTGAATGTTATGAACCGATTTTTGTAATTTGCTGAGCAATGAATCATGTCTTTTTTTTTTTGACCTCATGACGTTCCCTGTAGTAGCACAACCATTATACCAGAATGTAAAATTTGATTTGGTCTAATTTGGCAGATTGCCATGAAATCTTGTAAGCACATGATGACTTTGGTGACCTCATGACCATTCCTCTATCATTACATAGGCCATAATTTAAAAACTCGTTCTTGATCACTTGCATTTTTTATGTTGTGATTATACTTTACATTGTATATTATTACAGTTGACAGATGACTTGATCTCTGTTCTGCTGGAGCTTTTCAAGTGAACTTATTCTCACAGTCCATTGTTTTAAAATACAGCCGTATGGCTTGTTTGAAAAAAATATGCATTTGGTGTATTTTCAGTGGTATTGTTGAGAAAGACAATTAATAAAATATTTTCAAAGATTACTTTTTACTACATTGTTATTGAAGAGCAATATTTGATATTTGTATGTTTAATAAAATCCAATAGCGGGATTAAACTTATAACTTAAATAATTTATTTATATGTGGAATCTTGTTTAATTTAATATCCCACTGTATCATTAATTCATTACTTTAATGCATGTCTTTTTTTCTTATTTTCAAACCAAGCTTGCTTGTAAACAAGTAATATCTATTATATGTAAGGTGTATGTTACATTTTCCTCGATTGCTGAAACACTATAACTATATGGTTTTGAACAAAAATGTAAAAACCATAACACTGTTTATAAAAAAGCACACACTTTTCCGCAAACAAAAAACACTTGCTCAGTTTTGACACATGCTAAACTTTACAGACATCCCTTCATTTTTCATTCCCTACAATGTTGTAATTTAGAAAGGCTTGCATTCAGGACAGCTTCAGGTCAATTAGCACACAATCACCCAGGATCAGGAGGAAACACAAATAGTCAAAACTGATCACACAGCAATAGAAACCTTCAATAGATCGATGGAAGGGATAAGATGAGAGGGGGAGGGGAAAGGGAAAGAGACAAGCAGTCTCAGATGAGATTTGTGCCACTTTTGACCATGTTCCTGTCCATGGTATGACTATGAGGGAGGCTGGGCTACAAGTACGGCCAAACTGGAGTCACTTCACCGTCACCTCAATCATAAGAACCTTCAGGGAGGAAAACAGGTACAGTAGGTGAGCTTCAGACTGCTGTAGGATTAAAAAATAATCCAAGACATTTGAAATAGACATTACTGTGTTCCACCCTTTCTTTCAACCACAAGGACCATTTGGAGTTCCCAAAGACAGAGAGGGGCTGATAGTGATCAAGGCCTGAAGGCCAAGATTTGTGTACTTTGGGGGGTCAATGAATGTCACACCTCTATAACAATGAGGGAAGTGCAATTATCTGATTGGTGTGGTATTAAAAATAGGTTTCCACTCCAATGGTATAAAAATTGATAAAGTTTATTAGATGATTATTGAGTCTCCAGCAAGAGTCTCCTTTCCTGATAGTCCTGTTTTCTCACATTTCAGCCTAGAGATTGAACTGTTTAGGTTGATTGGATTAGCTAGGGGAGACTTCCACCTTTTGTCTTTAATGGCTCTGGGATGGCTCTTTGGAACCAGAGTTCCTGGCCACTATCAGCATTTAAATAGTTATGCTGATTCAATTGGATTGGTAATGCCCTCAGAGTAGGGTGTGTTCCTATTTCATTTGCATGCTTTGTTTCAGAGTGACTCCACCCTATGTAAACTCCTCCCCTCTAAATGTATAAATTGCAAGGGAATCTTTCCCTTAGAGAGACGATGTTGAAATGACTGCAGCTACGAGCAATAAAGAACTTCTGCTTGGAAAACGTCCATTGTCTCCTGGTCTCCTCTGCTTCTAACATTTCGACAAGGAGAAAAGTTTCTAACATTGGTCAGTTTGAATGTCTTTGGGTTTTAGTCACATGGTCAGGGAAAGGATAAAAGAAGACTGTAACTGTTGCTCTGTCTCTCTGGCTGGGTAAGATTATCGGAATAAGTCATCATCTCATACATCTATTTTGTAACTATTTTAAGTGTAACCATAACCACATTTTGTCATTAAACCTTTTCAATTACAACTAATGTGCTAAATAGTTTTGATTTGGTATTGACTTTGAAGTGCTACCTATTGCAATGCAATACTGTCACTGTCTATAGCAACGCTCTCCCACATATTAAGCTATTGTAAATCCACTTATTTCCATTGTTGGTATAAGTGGCAGTGGGTGGAATAGACAAGAAATGTACAGTTTTACCATCTTCCTGATAACATTTCTTTAATCATTCAGCAGTCTTGCAGCCTGAACCCCTGCAAGAAATCAACCCTTACACTGCTCTCTTACTGTAACTTTTGACTCACAATAGAGACATGTACGGTAGCTGTTGCACTACTGTAATGAAAAGAAATGCATCAAATTCCCTCATACAGATAGAGTTTCTGTATGCTTTCATTTTCTAAAAAAGGATGCATTATAGTTACAGTAAAAAGTGCTTCTAGCCTTCTAGCGTAGTATTACACGATGGAATGGAAGAAGCCTGTCTGGACATTTCATTTCATGTGGATCAACACGGTTATTTTGCCTCAGGTTAATGTAATAAACTGTTGCTTGTCATCATCATTATGGCAAGGACAAACAATATCCCAATAATAAAGATTTCCAAAATCTGTGATATGCTCTCCAGATCAAGACATTCACAATAAATCAAAATGTTTTTTTTTTTTTTACTAATTTACTGACAAATTTACTGTTTTATTTTACTTTTTACTGAAAAATACTGTTCAATTCTAGAAGCTAAAACCTGGTGATCCAGATAGGCTGTATCTTTATAATTAAATCTGTGTGTGTCATGGGGTGGGTTCTGTCTTGTGTCCCCCCCCCCCATTTTTGTGAATTTGGTTCAGTCCTGTTCCAGTTTTCCCGCCCCTTGTTTGTGTTCACGTTTACAACCTATGTTGTTAATTTGGGTTGTGTGTCTTCTTGTCTGTCATGTGATTCCGTCTGCCATGTGTCTTGTTAATTGGTTTCATGCACGGCAGTATTTCCGGTGAAGGTTTAATAATGCTCGATAACTTCCGCCGATCGTAGAGTCCAATGCAATACCCATATATATTGAATTTTATACTCCATGGTTATACTAACGAAACGTTAGTCACAAAAACATATAAAACAGACACACCTCGTCGTGTTTATGCTTCTTTTTTGAATTATATTAAATAAACATAACTATATATAAAATCTAAAGGTATGAACGTTTAGTTTCAAAGACAGGAGGACAGTAAATTTTGAGGACTCTGCCATAATCCCACAACCGGAAGCTGTAGAGCATCCAGGATCCTTGCGTCAAATGCAGAACGTATGCGTGCATAAGCCCATTGATCATTGTTCTCAGGTGTTTCTTATTAGCCACGCCCCCTTGTTATCTTGTTTGCCTGTGTATTTAAGCCCTGTGTTCAGTCTTTGTGAGTTCTTGTTGGTTGTTTTGTCCCCCGAGTCCTGTTTCCTGCACTGTTTGACGTTTAGTTATATAAACCAACGTGCTGCATTTGAATCCTGCTTCATTTGGATCCTGCTTCTCCCTTGCTTCAACCACTTCATGACAGTTGTGTCTGTTGTGTGTGTGTGTCTGTGAGAGATAATACAATCAAGATATGACATATGGAACAGGTACTTCACCCAACAAGCAGCTCCATACAGTTCCATTCACCATCTTTTTAAATACATAAAACCATTCATTTTATTTGGATAAATTGTTTTTTTTTTTTTTTTTTGATCAGATTTACCATTTGTTATTTGTTTGCGCTGGTCAATTATGAACAAAAAATTCAAAAATTAAAGATAATGTAATGAGTGAGTATAAAGAAGGTCAGTCACATTTTTTGGAACTTCATATTTATGCTTCATGTCAATCAAGCCATGAGGCTGTATTTCTTGACTGTGAGGTTAAGTGAACTTAAGCAAAGACAAAAGAACATGAAATCCAGCAAACCCTTTAAGATTAAACTCCAGGTCACATTCTTGGAGATTTTCACCTTTTCACTACAGAAAGATGAGATATGACTTCAAATGCAGCACAGAAACAATGTAATAAATAGGCTGAAACCAAAATGGAGTTCAAAAAATACATTTTATTTATTTTCATTATTTCGGAGAGAATCCTTTGGCTGCCAGGAATTGGCCCACTGCTCACCACTAAAAACAGAAGGTATTTTTCTGTTACTGGTTTTCCAATAAACTTGCATCATTACCGAACATGTCTTGGTAACACTTTAT
Organism: Pimephales promelas; assembly: GCF_988280905.1. Lineage (NCBI taxonomy): Eukaryota > Metazoa > Chordata > Actinopteri > Cypriniformes > Leuciscidae > Pimephales > Pimephales promelas. The sequence continues at coordinate 12,896,224 of NC_142786.1, read as the reverse complement.
TTTGATAGTCCACTTTAGACATTCTACTAACTATAAGTAACTTTTCAACTACATGTTAACTAACTGTCATTAGAGTATTAGTAGACTGTCAGCTTAATATCTGCTAACACTTTATTTTGTTGGTTCCCCAACAGACATTTAACTGACTATAAGTAACTTGACGACTACAGGTAAACTTGTTCTCCTAACCCAAAGCCTAACACCTAACCATAACCTAACAGTCTACTGACAGTCTACTATCTACTAATCAGTTAGTTGACATGTAGTCGAAAAGTTACTTATAATTAGTATAACATCTAAAGTGACTATCGAAATAAAGTGTAACCCATGACTTTTACAAGTACAACAGTTTAATTTTCCATCTATGATGTAATTAACCTTCATGCATGCATTAATGGTGGTGGTCCTTCATAGATGGATAAAAACTGTTGTACTTATAAAAGACATGTCAGGTAATGATTAAGGGTGTCACGATTTCAATTTTAAATTGAAATCGATCGAAATTAATTCACAATATTGAACTTCGAATTAAAAAAATGGAATCGTCGTTTCTGCCACACCCCAATGTCACGTCCAATCGGCTTGCCAAGCGGAAAAAACACGTGTGTTGATTAAGTGCTGCGAGTCTATAGTCAACCTCCTTTAACTTAGCTACAGCCATTCAAAAGATAGCATGGCAACTGCAGATGCAGGAGACCCATCGGCAGAACTTAATCCCCCTCCTCTTTCATTGAAGTCGCAGGTGTGTAATTCTTTTTTGATTACCACTGAGTTATGTTGACAACGTTCGGCGTTCGTACAGAGCCCCTCTAGTCCCACTTTGGTAAAAAAAATTAATTATAACTATCTTGTGGCCTCAAGATAGTATCTCGTGGCCACAAGATAGTAACTCGTGGCCTCAAGATAGTAACTCGTGGCCTCAAAATACTAACTTGTGGCCTCAAGATAGTAACTCGTGGCCTCAAGATACTAACTCGTGGCCACAAGATAGTAACTCGTGGCCTCAAGATACTAACTCGTGGCCACAAGATAGTAACTCGTGGCCTCAAGATACTAACTCGTGGCCTCAAGATAGTAACTTGTGGCCACGAGATAGTAACTTGTGGCCTCAAGATAGTAACTCGTGGCCTCAAGATACTAACTCGTGGCCTCAAGATAGTAACTCGTGGCAACGAGATAGTAACTCGTGGCCTCGAGATAGTAACTCGTGGCCTCGAGATAGTTACTCGTGGCCTCAAGATAGTAACTCGTGGCCTCAAGGTAGTAACTCGTGGCCTCAAGATACTAACTCGTGGCCTCAAGATACTAACTCGTGGCCTCAAGATAGTAACTCGTGGCAACGAGATAGTAACTCGTGGCCTCGAGATAGTAACTCGTGGCCTCGAGATAGTTACTCGTGGCCTCAAGATAGTAACTCGTGGCCTCAAGGTAGTAACTCGTGGCCTCAAGATACTAACTCGTGGCCTCAAGATACTAACTCGTGGCCTCAAGATACTAACTCGTGGCCTCAAGATACTAACTCGTGGCCTCAAGATAGAGTTAGTATCTCGAGGCCACGAGTTACTATCTCGAGGCCACGAGTTACTATCTCGAGGCCACGAGTTACTATCTTGAGGCCACGAGTTAGTATCTTGAGGCCACGAGTTAGTATCTTGAGGCCACGAGTTAGTATCTTGAGGCCACGAGTTACTATCTTGAGGCCACGAGTTACTATCTTGAGGCCACGAGTTACTATCTTGAGGCCACGAGTTACTATCTTGTGGCCACGAGTTACTATCTTGAGGCCACGAGTTACTATCTTGAGGCCACGAGTTACTATCTTGAGGCCACGAGTTACTATCTTGTGGCCACGAGTTACTATCTTGAGGCCACGAGTTAGTATCTTGAGGCCACGAGTTAGTATCTTGAGGCCACGAGTTACTATCTTGAGGCCACGAGTTAGTATCTTGTGGCCACGAGTTACTATCTTGAGGCCACGAGTTAGTATCTTGAGGCCACGAGTTACTATCTTGAGGCCACGAGTTACCATCTTGAGGCCACGAGTTACTATCTTGAGGCCACGAGTTACTATCTTGTGGCCACGAGTTACTATCTTGAGGCCACGAGTTACTATCTTGAGGCCACGAGTTAGTATCTTGAGGCCACGAGTTACTATCTTGAGGCCACGAGTTAGTATCTTGTGGCCACTAGTTACTATCTTGAGGCCACGAGTTACCATCTTGAGGCCACGAGTTACTATCTTGAGGCCACGAGTTAGTATCTTGAGGCCACGAGTTACTATCTTGTGGCCACGAGTTAGTATCTTGTGGCCACGAGTTAGTATCTTGAGGCCACGAGTTACTATCTTGAGGCCACAAGATAGTTATAATTAATTTTTTTTACCAAAGTGGGACTAGAGGGGCTCCGTACGTTCGCTCTTCAAAAAAGCCATAATTTGCAGACAATTCAAGTCTCGCGGAAGTTCCCGGAGTGTCCCGCATATTGATAGCGGCTCCCTAATGCACGCAAATTAGTTAAAATCTCCCGGAATCTAGAGAGAGCGAGCAAGAGAGACAGAAAAAAACTGTGCTCTTAACCGTATTGCGTCCACCGCAGAGAGGGAGAGAGCGAGAGACCTTGTGTGTGTGCCTCATGAAGCGCATGTAAGACAGAGAGCATCCTGATTGGCCGATTGATAAAACTCGAGAATCGAATCAAACCGTGACCTTAGAATCGAAAATGTAATCGAATCGAGGATTTGGAGAATCGTGACACCTCTAGTAATGATGTGTGCTTTACATTTGTTAAAAGGCTTGTTTAATCTGAAACAGAACAGATAAATAAAACATTATTAAGTCTATTAAAGTAAATAAATAATGAATGCATTAATTCATTAATCAGAAGAACAGAAAAATACATACCATACTGGACAGGGCTCCCAGTCAACCAAAATTTCTTCTTTGCCCTATGAAGAAAATTATTTAATTCTTAGTATAAGGCTATTATGTCTGGTTAGGCATTGAGTTTAATTGATACAATGTGTCATTATTTTCAGTAGACACTTCTTCCTAAACTGTAATTTTTCTTCCTAAACTGTAATTCAAAAAGACTAAACACTGGTCTTATGGTCTGAATAATATGCACAGTTGATAATTGAAAAATTTGAATATTGTGGAAAAGTTTTGTCAAATTTTGATGATTATGGCTTACAGCTTATGAAAACCCCAAATTCAAAATCTCAGAAAATTTAAAATTACATACAATCAATAAAAAAAGAAGGATTTTAAATACAGAAATGTCAGCCCTCTGAAAAGTATAATCATGCATATGTATATATTTCTATATACTATATATACACCTTTTAATTTGAATTACTGAAATAAGTGGACTTTTGCATGATATTCAAATTTTTCCAAGTTTAACCTGTATTTGTCAACACAAGGAAGTTTCTAAATCCTATATTTCACTCTGCATACCGCCTACACTCTGCAGTTCCTTCATGACTGTCTAACCTTTCTCACTCTTTCTTTTACAACACTCCTGATGGGGAAAGCCTCTAGGCGAGTGTGGTAGGAACAATCTGTGAACATCAAAAACACGTTTCAAATATTTCTTAGATAGATTAGGAACAAAATAAACACAACTATGAAGATTTAAGTAGCGAACAGACTTGCAAGGATGAGAAGTGATGTTTATCACTAATTAAAAAAAAATGTATAAATGGAACCAACTTACTCTAAGTTCCAATGTGGTATGCTTGCTTTAATAACCATACTACTGCAAAGTCAACGCTCACAACTGAGAATACTCCACTGCTGCTGCTTCCAATACTTGACTGTATTTTGGTAAAATTAGACTAACTAAGCCTGTTGGATTTATAGGTGGTCCATTGTACTAATCTCAATAATATTAATCCCTTCCTATTCTATATCTATTATGAATAATCATGTGTCAATAATCAATAGTCATGTGTGCTACACTGGACTAGCTGGACTGGTCACGACATTTGCATATTGTTGCACTGTTGTGGATTTGACTGCTTGTATTGTAAATATTGTATTTATATGCAAGTCGCTTTGGATAAAAGCGTTTGCTAAATTATTAAATAAATAAATAAAATTGTGACTAATTGTCTGTTGTAATTGGTTAAAAAAATAAGCAATTGAACTATAGCAAATAAACAGGGGTAAAAGTTGTAATTTATAGCAAAGTATCAATAATTGCATTTACATGCACTTACTCTTTTGTGGCCTTTTTCTTTCAGGCATATGCCTTGGTCCCCCTGTGGGACATAAGATTACAGTCCAGTCATATATCCACTCAGAATTTTTTTTTTTTACAATAATTAGACAAAATGCACTTTGTACGGTCCTTTCAACAGAAATATTTGTTCCTGGTGTGTCTAGAGACCCCTGAAATATGGGAAAAGACCACCCTCTCTTTTAGTTAAAGGGTTAATTCACCCAAAAATAAAAATTCTGTCAGTATTTACTCACCCTCATGTTGTTCCAAACCTCTATGTGTTTATTTGTTCTGCTGAAAACAAAGGAAGATATTTGGAAGAATGTTTTAATCAAACAGATCTCAATCCCCATTGATTTCCATAGTACTATGGTAGTCAATGGGGAATGAGATCTGTTTGATTACTAAACACATAGAGGTTTGGAACAACATGAGGGTGAGTAAATACTGACAGAATTTTCATTTTTGGGTGAACTAACCTTTTAATATGTGTGCAATCACGCTGTTTATATTTACCTCCACATTTTACATCACATGCAGGCTCATTAGAATAGTAATCATAGGCTTATAGAATACTCCATCTAAAACGACTAATTTCAAACAGGGTCTGCATAAATCATGCAAAGCTACTCAAGTGGAGTATCAGAATAAAAATATAGAACTGGAAATTAGCATAATAGGTCCCCTTTAAATAATATTTTATTTATTTATTTACTTAAGCCAATACCCACAACCACCAATACCCTACAAATATTTTTTACATTACCTGACTTTTTCCTTTTGCCCCTGGCTGACCCTGTGAAGACAGCTGTGGGTTTGGAGAAAGAAAATTAATCGTATAACAAATAAATCTTTAACTTATTATTTAAAATACTGGAAGATCACAACATTGCACAAGTGTGGAAGTACATGTATTAATAGGTGTAAAGTACATGTATTCTTATTGTGATTGAATTAAGGTTGCTCAATTAACTCCAAGTGTACCTTTTTCTCGCTTGGGTCCATCCTGTTTTTAATAATCCTAATTTGTTTAAACAAGTGCATGGTGTGTTTGAGTTCATTTCCCATACTTGACATAATGCATCCTGCATTGTGACTATTTCATATGCGAGTCGATCAAGTCGAGTTAAGTTAAGGTAACCCATGGATCAAACACTTTAGGCCTTTACACATATTAACTGTAATTTTTTTAATTTGTTCTAATTACCTTGCCCCTCCGGGGGGGTCGCCTGCTCGCCCTGACGCTCCGGGGGGGTCGCCTGCTCGCCCTGACCCTCCGGGGGGGTCGCCTGTTCGCCCTGACGCTCCGGGGGGGTCGCCTGCTCGCCCTGACGCTCCGGGGGGGTCGCCTGCTCGCCCTGACCCTCCGGGGGGGTCGCCTGTTCGCCCTGACGCTCCGGGGGGGTCGCCTGCTCGCCCTGACTCTCCGGGGGGGTCGCCTGCTCGCCCTGACGCTCCGGGGGGGTCGCCTGCTCGCCCTGACCCTCCGGAGGGGTCGCCTGTTCGCCCTGACGCTCCGGGGGGGTCGCCTGCTCGCCCTGACCCTCCGGGGGGGTCGCCTGCTCGCCCTGACGCTCCGGAGGGGTCGCCTGTTCGCCCTGACGCTCCGGGGGGGTCGCCTGCTCGCCCTGACCCTCCGGGGGGGTCGCCTGCTCGCCCTGACGCTCCGGGGGGGTCGCCTGCTCGCCCTGACGCTCCGGAGGGGTCGCCTGTTCGCCCTGACGCTCCGGGGGGGTCGCCTGCTCGCCCTGACGCTCCGGGGGGGTCGCCTGCTCGCCCTGACGCTCCGGGGGGGTCGCCTGCTCGCCCTGACGCTCCGGGGGGGTCGCCTGTTCGCCCTGACGCTCCGGGGGGGTCGCCTGCTCGCCCTGACGCTCCGTGGGGGTCGCCTGCTCGCCTTCTTCTGGTTGTTCTTCTGGGTCACAAGGTGTGAGCTGCAGCGTAATCAGCTGGTCATTGCCACTTGAATCCTGGGTCCAACCTGTGCAAGTTAAACAAGTGTTATGTTTTGCTTATTTAAAACATAGAGGTGAACCATAAGCTTGATCTATACTTGTTTTTAGTGTTAATCTTTTTGAATCATCTATGCGACACACCGTCTATGCGACACACCGAAGCTGTTTGTTTATATCTATGGATCCAACATGGAAACGCAAAGTTCCCTTTCGATGCAGTCTTAGATATTGTTGGCAATATTCGCTGAACGCCATTGTGTAAACATAAATCTCCGACCCATCATCTTCTTCCTCCTCTAATTTCTGTCGCTCTACATACATCATCTGGTATAATTGAAACAACTGGCTATGAGCTACGTACAAGTACATTTGATAGACATCCGTAGCATCCAATAAACTGTTCTGGGCATTTGTAAACCACGCCTCAAATACGAGAAAATTAATATGCGTTTCCCAGAACACGTCTCAATGAGACGAGGCTAAGTTTGTAGTGTATCCAGCCAACATTTGAAAATTTTCTTTTTCTTTGTGCTATTTTCATTAATGATCTACATTTTAGCACTGTCCTTGATTTTGTTTCATTGAGTATATACTGTATAGATTCATTATCATTTGATTCATTGACCACCCAGTGACCAAAACGGGTCTTTGCAAATTTCATGTGTTCAATTAGTAGGTCAGTTAACGTAGTGTGATAGCGTAGAGCTACGTCACACGTAGGCTCACTATTGGCCGATGCTGGTCATGTGTGTGATGCGTGTGACGTACAATAACAGAAGCTTACGCTATTAAACTAGTAACCTGACTCGAGGCAGAGAGAGAAATAAAAGAATAGTTGAAATAAAGTCGTTATTTTTGTTTTTGTTTTTCAGCAATTGTCATTCCCTCAAGAAGCCTATGGACTGTATGCAGGAGTGATCTTAATATCTTAAATATCTTCATTTGTGTTCCAAAGATGAACGAAGGTCTTACGGGGTTGGAACAACACAAGGAAGTTAGTTCACAAGGAAGTGAATAGTTGAAATAAAGTCGTTATTTTTGTTTGTTTTTGCGCACAAAAGTGTTCTCGTCGTTTGATAAAGTTAAAATGTAGCCACTGTAGTCACTTGGACTATTTTAAGATGGACGAAGGTCTTACGGGGTTGGAACAACATGAGGGTGAGTAAATACTGACAGAATTTTCATTTTTGGGTGAACTAACCCTTTAAGTGTTAGGGGTGAGCCATCCCTTTAAGTTTTAAACATTAATAAAATATTTTGCGTACTCAACAAAAGTTGTGAACCGTGACTTTAAAATACAGTGTGTGCATCTCACCTTCACAAAGATATTCATAAAATGAACCTATCTTCTGAAGGTAGTCCTTGGCATAGGCGGAGAGTGTGCAGCGGGGGGTCAAAATTTCACACTTGAATGTTTTTTTGTTGGTCTCCTTTCCAAGAAGGAGAAGTGGCTTATATCCAATGGCATGGAGTTTCTCCAGCTGCAATGACAAAATTGTATATTTACTGTTTAAAGTAATAGAAAAACAACAAAAAATAACTAAGCTATTTAACTAACTAATTATTAAGAGAATATAACATTATTGATGACAGCATCCAGGTTCCTGCCATTCAAAATTTGTAACCTAATGGTGAGTTTAGCTTATGTATAATCTAGTATGTGCAAACAGGAAAGGCTCATACAGTAGCAACAAAAACCAACTCTAAAACATCAGAAAGATGAATCTGACACCATGAGGGTACAATATGACTTTTTGTAACATTAGTAGTTTGGGTTTTGCACGTACGTTGACAATATCATGTAACCATTGTGCAACTGGACAATGACAACCTAAAGATTTATTAAAAATAAAGGCAGGAACTTAATGAATACATTACCAGATGGGTGAATGCTGCACATATTTAGCTAACCATGCACATTGTAAATTGCTATGAGTAGTACAGTATGAATGCAGTTAATTTGTTATTTCTCATCCACTCAATAATAAAATGTTTGATTATTATATTGCACCTGTAATTCTGTCATAATGCATGCCTGTATTTGTTATGAACTCAATAATTCCTGGATATAAATTATGTTTGCTGTGTGTTCAAATTTTGCTCTGGTAGATAATTTAGGTCTGTGATGTATTACTGTGAATAAGTGATTACTTAAGGGATCACAATTCACAATTTCACAATTACATCTGCCTTCTAAAATTGATAGTTAAATTGTACTTTTAAATTAGTTTTGATGACACAGGGTCATTGAAAAAAATATTGATCTATATTTGCAAAAAATAATGTCTTTCTGACCTTGCACTAACATGCTCACTTAACAAATGGTACCACTGAATGTACTTCCTAGACCTAGATGATATGGACAGTTTAATGTCATGTATGAAATTGTACGTACCATGATATTGGCTTCATCCTTGATGGATGCCATGTTGTGGTTTTTCTTGTGACCACTCACCCATTCCTCTCGCTTCTCATCAAACCTCTGAAGCTTTTTCTTGAGGCGCTGTTTCAGAGGCTGCTCCTTTTTGCAATGTGTGCATATTTTTTGAGCACAAAATAAAATGCCCTGGCAAAAGGGGCAGATCTTTTTTGTAGACCCCCCTGGCATAGTGGACAGACAGACAGACAGACAGACAGACAGACAGACAGACAGACAGGCAAAGACAAAAGAACAAGCAACAGATAAAGACTGTGAGATAGATAAAGATTGAAAAGATAGACAGAAATATTTATAGTGAGAGAACAGAGAGGATGTAAGATATAGAAAGTAATGAAGAGATAGAGGTTGGCTCTTAAAAGTGCCTTTGGGTTTTGAAAATCAGGTTCAGATACAAAGTATGTTCGACAGGTGATATGTTTGACAGGATCTGCAGGGAGAACAACAAAAAATGTTAATTATGTAGCTATGTTGATAGGATTTAAAAAGTGTACCCTGTAATAGATTTCTTATAAATGCTTAGGATAAATAAATACAGATTCATGCTGTTCCTATGCTTCCTGTGCTACTGTTAAAAATTATTTTAATGGCGCAATTAATATTATTAATTGTTATTTAAGTGAAATTACTGAACTTAAATATACAAGTTTGATAAAAAATCATCATTAAAGAAGAAAATTTCAAATGGCATTTAGAGGCTTTTGCATCTGAACTCTTCATATATATATATATATATATATATATATATATATATATACATACACACACACACGTATATATGAAAAGTTCAGATGCAAAAGCCTCTATGCCATTTGAAATTTTCTTCTTTAATGATGATTTTTATCAAACTTGTATATTTAAGTTCAGTAATTTCACTTAAATGGCAATAATTACCTATTAATTGTTATTTAAGTGAAATTACTGAACTTAAATATACAAGTTTGTTAAAAATCATCATTAAAGAAGAAAATTTCAAATGACATTTAGAGGCTTTTGCATCTGAACTCTTCATTTATATATATATATATCACCTAGATCTAGGCCTAGAAAATGTTTTTTTATATATATATAAACTCGTAATTTTATTAATTTGGACGTGTAATGCTTATGAATTAATTTTGCTTAACAGACTGTTGTAAGCGACTTACCGTGGTGGAATCGCGCTGGGCAATGGTTTCTCCGATGGTCGCACACAGTGACGTGTTGCTCAAAATTGCGCCAAAATATCAATCACAATTAAAAAGTGCAGTCTTAATATTTTATATCCGTGCTCAATTTTAAAGTGGTCAGCGTAAAATGTTAAAGTGAATGAAACACGAGTATGTAGACATTACATTTAACACATATCACTTCCCAGAATGCATCGCTTTGCCAAAGGATATGTCCATATAAAGCAATATAAATATTTCTGCAGTTTATTACAACTTCATAATACGTATTGGGATGAAAGTTCTATAAAAGTAGGCTAATCGTTTTTTTTTTTTTTTTTTTTTTGGAGAAAAAAACAAATCAAAGTAGGCTCCATATAAGCCATTGAAAATTGAATTACCATCGACAAAATATCCCACAATAAATTAAGACGTGTTTTAAGCCTACAGCAAATATGCAGTCCTGCAATTAAGTTATGTCGTTTTTTAATGTAGTCCAAAATTATGTCAAAAAGAGAGGGAAAAACTTCATTTTCCCACAAATAAGGCATGTTTTAAGCATATATAAAATATACTGTCCTGTAATGTAATTTTAATGGAGCCCCAAATTATATTATTATTTAATATATTATTGTCAAGTGACGAATAGCGGTGAGACATGTTCCAAAGAAAGACGTGGTGCAGGCACGGAAAATACGTCCCTTTGAAATACATTAGATTTGAAATTCGTGTTGTCTGGCACGAAAAAAAGGGAGGAAATTCGTGCTTAAGGACATGAATCACTTCAGCCAACCGAATATAAAGCAATTAAAATCGTCTGAATAAATGTTGAGTAATTTAGCCCAGTTTGCAAAATGAATAACAATTGAGAAAAAACAATACTGTGCTGCTATCGAAAGAAAAACGTGGTGTAGGCACGAAAAATACGTCCCATTGAAATACATTGGATTGAAAGTCGTGCTGATTGACACGAAAAAAAGAAGGAAATTCGTGCTCGTAGACACGAATCATCATTTGATTGCGTAGCCCACCGAATATAAAGCAATAAACAAGGATTAAAATCTTCTTATTTAATTGTTTGTAGAGGCCTAGTGTAGTCTACCCTTAAAGTTTGCAAAATTAATAAGAATTGAAAAAACAAACAAACAAACAAAAAAAAAAAAACAATACTGTGCTCTCGAAAGAGAAACGTGGTACAGGCACGAAAAATATGTCCCATTGAAATACATTAGATTGAAAGTCGTGCTGAGTGACACGAAAAAAAATAAGGAAATTCGTGCCCGTGGACACGATCATCATTTGATTAATGTTGCGTAGCCCACTGAATATAAAGCAATAAAAACAAGGACTAAAATATTCGTATTAATTGTCGGTAAGGCAGTGTACCCTTGAAGTTTGCAAAATTAATAAAAACTGAGGAGAAAAATCCTCTCGAAAGAAAAACGTGGTACAGGCACGAAAAGTATGTCCCTACATTGGATTGAAAGTCGTGCTGAGTGACACGAAAAAAAGAAGGAAATTCGTGCCCCCAGACACGAATCATCATTTGATTCATGTTGCGTAGCCCACCGAATATAAAGCAATAAAAACAAGGATTAAAATCTTCTTATTAATTGTTGGGCCTCGTGTAGTCTACCCTTGAAGTTTGCAAAGAATAAGAATTGAGAAAAAACAAAACAATACTGTGCTCTCGAAAGAAAAACGTGATGTACGCACGAAAAATATGTCCCATTGAAATACATTGGATTGAAAGTCGTGCTGAGTAACACGAAAAAAAGAAGAAGGAAATTCGTGCCCATATCACGAATCTTCATTTGATTCATGTTGCGTAGCCTACCGAATATAAAGCAATAAAAACAAGGATTCATATCTCCTGATTAAATGTTGGTAGTGTAGGCCTACCCATAAAGTTCGCAAAAGGCACGAAAAATATGTCCCATATTGAAATACATTGGATTGAAAGCTGAGTGACACGAAGAAAAAGAAGAAAATTCGCGCTCGTGGACACGATCATCATTCATGTTGCGTATTTAGCCTAGCGAAAATAACGCAATAAAAACAAGGATTAAAACCGTCCGATTAAATGTTGGTAGTGTAGGCTACCCTTAAAGTTTGCAAAATGAATAAGAATTGAGAAAAAACAATACTGTGCTCTCGAAAGAAAAACGTGTTGCAGGCACGAAAAATATGTCCCATTGAAATACATTGGCTTGAAAGTCGTGCTGAGTGACACGAAAAAAAAGGGAAATTCGTGTCCACGAACACGAATCAATAGATTAAATTTCGTGACTATATCACGAACTGTTTCTTAATGATGTAATTGATATTGTAATTTCTTTTTGTAAGGCTTGTTTTTTGCAATTCATTTTTTTTTTTTTTTTTACAATTCATTGCAATTTCATTTCCTTTCAGTCCTCTCATGAGCTGGCACCCAACAAAACTGCACATACTGCATATATACCTGTGCGTGCTAACTTCGCTCCTACTATAGCCCAATTCATACAGGGAATGTAGCCTATATAAGAACCTTAGTTCAACTGGCCATAACCAGAAATGTGTCGAGCCCTATGGCTGGGGAAATGTGTTTCACACTTATACTGAAATAACCCTCGCTTGCAAAGTGGGCACTTCCAAGTTATACAATTTTATAGACCTTATGTAGCCCCGCCTCTTTTCAGTGCTGCGCTCGTTGTCTTTTGACTTCTGGTCTGTATTTTCACAGCGATCTTGCATAGGTATGAATGAACTGCTCGTAAAACATTTCCCGGTCGACATTTGTTTAGACATCTGCTTTACAATGCTTATGATAAACATTACAATGCTTATGATAACTTAACTCTACAATAAGTAAATCCATTTCAAAGGCAAATTACTTGGACAGCATATACAGAGCGACCACAAAAACGGAAGTTCAAAGACAATATTCTAAAGATGACGGCGCCCACGTTTCTCTGGTGCATAAGGTCTATAAATGTGGACTGTGAGGCCCAGCCAGCTGCCGCACAGATATCTTGAATAGGTATTCCATTCGACCAAGCCCATGACGAGGACATACTTCTCGTGGAATGGGCTCTGACGCCTAAGGGGCAATGAAGGCCCTTAGACTCATAAGCCAGTGCGATAGCGTCCACTATCCAGCATGATAATCTATGCTTTGTAACAGCAAGCCCTTTAGTGCGGACGCCAAAGCATACAAAGAGCTGTTCCGACTGTCTAAACGAGGCAGAACGCTCCAGATAAACTCTGAGTGCCCTAAAGGTGCAAAGTACGTGTCTCTGTCGTTGTCTAGCGAGGAAAGAGCTTGCTAATCGTGCCTTCGCTTGAGGATGACTCCAGAGTCGTTTGGCCCAAACTTAAGGCAGCTTCACTGATAACGCTTGTAAATTGTTCACTCGTTTGACTGACGAGAGCACCAACAAGAGAGCGGTTTTGAGCAAGAGATGCTTCATGTCCGCAAGTCAAGTCAGGTCAAGTAACCTTTATTTATATAGCGCTTTTTACAATACAGATTGTATCAAAGCAGCTTCACACTGATAACGAGAAAATAATACAACACATTTGTCGATGAGGCCGGCACTTAAGGATGAGTTGAGATGGGTCCAGGCACAGGTCTACCATAAGGCCAATTTACAGTATACTTCTGCGTCGAGGGTACGCCGTAGTGTACGGCGTTGCTTAGGCACGTAGGCGACGCCGCTGTGAGCATTTATACTTCTGCGTTCAGGCAGTAGCGGTTCTAGGCACGGGCGAACCGGGCAGTCGCCCGGGGAAGCGATCCCCTTCCGTCAAGGGGATCTCCTGATTAGTTCACGTATCGCGTCTTTTGCGCGCTCGAGGTCGTTATTTCAAACCCTCTATGTTTCAAATAGGCGCACGGGAAGCGCGCTCATAAACTTTTCAGTATGGGAGCAGTGGCGGTTCTACTCTGAATTACACCCAGAGCGAGACCCCCTTCGAGCGCCCCCCCCCCACCCCCGCCCCCAAAAAAAACAAAAACCAACAATAACCCAACAATAAAATCACATACCGTTCATTTGAAAAACACAGTTAATAGAATCCAGTTATTTTGCTAGTTGAATCTAACTTTAAAGAGAGGAAGTAACCATTAGCGCATTGGTTATTGCACTGAAAAAAGTGTCTCATTAGATCAAAGTAAAAAAATTGCGTCAACTGGTTACATCTAATTGATTTACTTTCTATCAACTTAAAATTTTTACTTTGAAGAGAATTAACCATCCATTACTTAGCTAAAGTAAAAATTAATCTTTGAATCAAATAAAGTTTTTAAGTTGAATGAAATATCAAATTATACTTTGTCTTAATGTTTTCTTAAGTTGTATTGACTTAATTATTGTACTTTACATATCTAACCAAATATCCAAAAAAATACAATTTAAAATATTAATGTATTATAAAGAAATGTATTTACTTTCAGAATGTGTAATTTTATCATTTAAGAAAAATGACTTCAAGCATCAAACTTTTGACAATTTATTTTGTCATAACTTTTTCTTTTACGTGTACAGTATCCTCATACACAATGTAAACATCAAACTTCAGCAGAAAATTGTAGCTGGGTCAAAGGAAACAAATTTACCCCTGCAGCTTTGAAGAGAGGTTCTGCACCCTTCGGCTCATCTGCTTACTCTCTATGTCCATGATTATTATCTGAAAGGCCTCAAAAGTATATTTGAGTCCTTCAGGATATTTTAGGTTCAGTGCATAAACGAGTCCAAACATCATGGCACAGGCAACAGTGGGCAACTCCTTCAGTACTTCCACACCTTCAATGGCAATGGAAATGTCCAGCACACGACTAAGAGCATCACTTTCACGGATCACAAAAAATGCCATAGTGGTCTTTTCAAATTCTCTCTCCGCTTCCTCCCTCTGGTCATCCTAAAAACATACAAAAACAGAGAGCAATTGAGGGACTGTGGAAGAAGAAAAAAAACCCCAGCCCCAAAATTTAGTTAGCTGTACTACTAAGGTCAATGTAGAGCCCAAACATCTGTTGTTAACTTTAATTAAAATATCTTCAATAAAATTTGTAGGGTTTATTACAAGAGTAGAGTAAGTGATGACAATTTTCATTTTTGGGTGACGATGTACTTTTACACTCTCTTTAGCTTTGAAAATGCTTTTAAACACTTTCAAAGGCTCCCAGTTGCTGACCATTGTAGACAATCACAGACATATTTGTTGAGTGCAGTACCACAATGGCCAATCAGAGGCATTTATCAATCCACTCAACAGTGTTCAAAATGCATTTTGGGGTGAACCAACCCCTATTAAAGGAGTAATTCAAGGGATGGGCAACGATTTATCGCGATTAATCGTTAGCAAAATAAAAGTTTGTGTTTACATAATATATGTGTGTGTAGTGTGTATAATTAATTTGTATATATAAATACCCACACATGCATGTATATATTTAAGAAAAATGTGTTATTAACATGTCAAATATTTATATTTATATATAATATTAATTATGTATAAATATATATAAAGTATATACATGCAAATATTTCTTAAATATATACATGCATGTGTGTGTGTGTGTATTTATATATACAAATTAATTATACACACTACATACACATATATTATGTAAACACAAACTTTTATTTTGCTAACAATTAATCGCGATTAATCGTTGCCCATCCCTAAGTAATTCAAAATAAAAATTCTGTCATCGTTTAAATTTCTCTTGTCATTTCAAACCAGTATGAATTACTGTACTCTGCAGAATTTTGAACAGCGTTGGTGACAGAACAGCACAGCCCCCATTCACTGTTATTGTATGGACACAAAACCAATGCAAGTGAATGGGGGGCTCTTAAAGGATTAGTCCACTTAAAAAAAACCTTTTGCTGATAATTTACTCACCCCCATGTCATCCAAGATGTCCATGTCTTTCTTTCTTCAGTCGAAAAGAAATTAAGGTTTTTGATGAAAACATTACAGGATTTTCTCCATATAATGGACTTCATTGGGAACCAAACGGTTCAAGGTCCAAATGACAGTTTCAGTGCAAACTGTTCAAAGGGCTTTAAACGACACCAGACGATGAATAAGGGTCTTATCTAGCAAAACAATCGGGCATTTAAAAAATAATAAGTTTTATAAGCACAAATGCTCGCCTTGCTCTGTTCTGTGATGCACGTTCGTTTTAACATAATTGTGTATTACGTGACGTCACGAACGCGTATCACAGAACAGAAAATTGAAACTCATTTGGACCTTGAACCATTTGGGGTTTATTGAAGTCCATTATATGGAGAAAAATCCTGGAATGTTTTCATCAAAAACCTTAATTTCTTTTCGACTGAAGAAAGAAAGACATGGACATCTTGGATGACATCGGGGTGAGGAAATTATCAGCAAAACTTTTTTTTAAAGTGAACTACTCCTTCTTCAAAATACATTCTTTTGTATTCTGTGGTAGAAAGTCACACAGGCCGATGTGTAAATGATAACAATTACTTTTGAGCGATATGTCACTACCAAACTTACTAAATTAAATTAAACTAAATTAAATTGCGCGAGAACTGAAATCAAGTAGTTGAAGGAGATCGCAATTCTCGCGCATGCGTCGTGGAAATCTAAGGAAGTCTCGTTTCAGGCCAACAAGGAAGAAAAGGAATAGTCGAATAAAGTCGTTATTTTTGTTTGTTTTTTCGCACAAAAAGTATTCTCGTCGCTTGATAAACTTATAGTTGAGCCACGGTAGTTACCTGGGATATTTAAACATTTTCTTCATTGACTTTCTGGGCCGTCAAGAGCCAGTCCCTTAGGAAGCCAATGTGGTAGTGAGACAGCTCTCAAATTTAATCAAAAATATGTTCATGTGTTGCGAAGATGAACGAAGGTCTTACGGGGTTGGTACAGCATGGGGGTGAGTAATTAATGACTTAATTTTCATTTTTGGGTGAACGAACCCTTTAAGGCAAACATGGTTGGACAAAATTTCAGCAATTTGTCTACATTACCTGGTATTCTTTGATCAGACAGCTTGCATCTTCACCAAGGTACATGATCAGGCACTTCAGCAGGCACTCTCTTCTGACGTCTATGTCCGGACTCTACAAAATGCATTGTTTTTATTAGACCAAAACACTACTAAATTGATTGCCACAAGCAATTTTGTTCTCATGCAACCAATATCTGATCCATAACTTTTATAGTATCCTTAGTTTTTTCACGAAGGAGTCCACCTTCGCTCCTGATCACCTGGAGAAGCTGAGAGCTCTGTCTGTCCAAAGAGGCCATAAATCTTGATTGCAAAGGTAAGGTCGTGATAAGAAAAAATTCGGCATTAATCTACAAGAAAGAGAAACAGAAAAAAGTGATTTTACTTTCAGAATTAGTTGTAAAAAAAATACATAGACACACAAAGCATTAAACAACAAAAGTTATAATTAGGGCATCCAAGACATTTTCAAAAATACTACATACCAAAATTCAATTATAAAAACTATGGTAAATTCAGGATTAGTCACATTTAAAAAAATTTCATTACAAATAAATGCTTTTACCTCCTCTTGTTGAAACAGAGCTGGCCATCCAATGCACTGATGGTTCTGATGTGATATTTCTGTGAAACTATTGCTGCTGAAATAGAACAAAACCTGTCAATCACTGTATAATTAACTTAATGAATCTATGATGTAGGCTAATTACATCGCACGTACATCTCTGGTTTGAGTGCAGATTTCAGTGAGAGAGAGCGCGCGTGCTCTGAACTAATCTTACGCGATGACTAATCTGAACAACTTTTGATTATTAGAAATTGCATTCATAAACTCAAAAGAATCGCGTGTGTTTGTTCTAATGCGCAACGCGATTATCGTATAAGAGATGCCTTTTGAGAAGACTCAACCCACCAAAATGATAGAGGGAGTAACATTACTTTGTTACACACCACAGCTGAAACCCACACGCGAATGGCGGGTGTTAATGTCAAGCCCTGATATATTATGTTTACAACACGCCCAAACATATGTTTAAAATTACTTACCAATTTTCTTGCTTCCCGTTTTCCCACGCTGAGTTCTTCCATGCGGTTTAACAAGATGGCGGAAAGCTGAACGTCTCACGTACGACCACGGCACGGATGACGTCAGAAGTCACGTGACAACGGAAACCAATATTTTTACTTTAATTTAAAGAAATCCATTTACTTTACACTAACAATACTTACTTTTAATTTAAATCAACGAAAATTTTTACATTAAACTGATGGCTAGATAGAAAATTAATTGTTTTGTGTTACATCAAGTATAAAAATTTCTTTAGAGTAATGACATGCCTTGTTCACTTTTTTCAGTGTGCCTTAAATTATATGCATGGCACACTTTTAGTTATGGCTTGTTAAACAATATTTGTCACGAAATGGAGTTTTTAAAAGTAAAAGGGTCTGATAGATACTTATTTAGTAACACAATACTTATCTCTTATCTCTTAAATAATTTTGAACAGCTCTCATATTAAACACTATCCAAACTGTTATAGACCTAAAATAGCTTTTGTAGCCCATGTCACTCTTAAAATGTTAGAATGTTAGAAAAGAGAAAATTG
The DNA here is from genome assembly GCF_988280905.1 of Pimephales promelas. Taxonomy (NCBI): domain Eukaryota; kingdom Metazoa; phylum Chordata; class Actinopteri; order Cypriniformes; family Leuciscidae; genus Pimephales; species Pimephales promelas. Next base: position 12,877,883 of record NC_142786.1, on the reverse strand, counting down.
TACTTTGCATATAGGCTACTGTAAAAAAGACAAAGTTGATCATTATGTAAATTATTTTCATTTCATGAATATAGTGACCAACATGATCACATACACAAAAAGCCTAATACACAATCAATTCACCAAGTTAATAACATTAAAGATTTGTTTTAAAGGAGTGTCTTTTATCTTACCTACTAAACTTAAAAAAAGGTTAACACAAAAAGAGATTTTATAAAAATATATACCTCATATTTCAGCATTCAATCATCTCTATAAAAAGAATGAGTCAATAAAGATACATTCCTGACATTTATAATGCACAGTAGCTTATCTTTTATTATTAATAGTAAAATTCGGACCGATTTGCCCATGGCTGTCGTTGTTATACAACCATGCACTGGGCTCTCCACAAACAAGTTTTAGTAGCTAATGTATTTCCACCACAGAAAAACGCTTGCTGAAGCTCTGCTAAAAGATTTTTTTATGGAGAAGAGAAAAAAACACCCAAGTGTTTGGGTGCACGAGCACTCCCATACTGAAAAGTTTATGAGCGCACCTCCCGCGAGCGCATAATGAGCGCGCTTCCCGTGCGCCTAATCGCCTATTTGAAATAACGACCTCGAGCGCGCAAAAGACGCGATAGGCTACGTGAACTAATCAAGAAGAGACCCCCTTGACATCGCTTCTGTGCACGGCACCTTCTCAGCAATTAGGGGCGCCATTGGCAATAATTGAATCGAAATGGTAAAAAAAATAGAAAACCTTCGAGGCACAGAGGATTTTTTTAACTGCTCGTGCCGCCCCCCATGTGACATGAAGAAATGCCGCCCCGGGCGACTGCCCGCGGTTCGCCCGTGCCTAGAACCGCTACTGTATGGGAGTGCACGTGCACCCAAACACTTGGGTGTTTTTTCTCTTCTCCGTAAATAAATCTTTTAGCAGAGCTACAGCAAGCGTTTTTCTGTGGTGGAAATACATTAGCTACTAAAACTCCTTTGTCGTTATGGAGAGCGCAGTGTAATGGTTCTATAGCAACGACAGCCATGGGAAAATCGGTACGAATTTTACTATTAATAATAAAAGATAAGCTACTGTGCATTATAAATGTCAGGAATGTATCTTTATTGACTCATTCTTTTTATAGAGATGATTTAAATGCTGAAATATGAGGTTTATCTTTATATAAAACCTTTTTTGTGTTAACCTTTTTTAAGTTTAGTAGCTAAGATGAAAGAAAGACACTCCTTTAAAACAAATCTTTAATGTTATTAACTTGGTGAATTGATTTCACTGTGAATGGCTTTTTGAACAATATTCTGTGTATGTGATCATTTTGGTCACCATATTATCTAATACTTTTCATAATGATCAACTAAAATCAACTTTAATAATTAGTTTTTACAGTAGCCTATAATATGCAATTTTTTATTTATTTATTTTTTTTTTGGGGGGGGGGGGGGGTCTCGAAAGGGGTCTCGCCCTGGGTGTAATTCAAAGTAGAACCGCCACTGTGTTCAGGTCTTGGTTGCTCTGCAGTACTGCTCCGAAACGCTAGTTGGCGGCGGAGGGTTTTTATGTTCCACTGTGTTTAGATTCCTCACGGCTAGGTTACTACAAGCAATAGCGACTGAAAGAGAGTGGATCATGTTGGAGTTGGAGCTTATTGAGGTGGAAAAACAGTTCACTTTAGTGAAATTACTAAAACTGAAAGGCAGAAATGAGAGAAGACGTCGGAGGAGATGGTACGTGTGGAAATCATAGACAGTGGTGGAAATGCGTGAGAAGGTACGTGCGGAAATGCGTAGGAGGAAATGCGATGCTACCAAGCCGACCAATCACCGATCTTGCGGTCCGCGTCGTCGCAACGTGTAGTTACATTTTTGAGGAGGTGCGCGTCAGGCGACGGCGAAGGGTACGTTTCTGTGGGTATGCTACGCCGTACCTACTGCGCGCACCCTACGCAGAACTATAAATTGGCCTATAGAGGGTCCCTTGGGATAAACAGAGAGATATTGATTTTGATATTCTAGGTATTATCAACTGGCTGGAATTTCGAGATCACAATAGGCGTGAAGGACTATAATGCGTTAAAAGCTCTCTCAAGTACTGGGGAGCTAAACCATTTAGTGCTTAGTAAGTAATCAGAAATATTTAAAAATGTATACAATGTTTAATAGGCAGGCAATGGGCAGCCATATTTCCTGATTCTGGTTAGAACTGAAGTTGCTGCGTTTTGAACCAGCTGTAGTTTGTTTATTAAGCGTGCAGGGCAACCACCCAGTAGAGCATTACAATAATCTAGTCTTGATGTCATGAATGCATGAACTAATTGTTCCGCATTTGTCAATGAGATTATATGGCATAATTTAGATATATTTTTAAGATGGAAAAATTTGGTTTTACAGATACTAGACTCGTGATTTTCAAATGAGAGTTTGGTATCAAAGAGCACACCGGTTTCTAACAGATGACGAAGACTTAACAGACCAGCCATCAAGTGTCAGACAGTATTCTAGCTATTATGTGTGGAATTTTTTTGTCCAATAATTAGAATCTCTGTTTTTTCAGAATTTAGTAGTAGGAAATTACTAGTCATCCAATTTGTTTTTTTTTATTTTTTATATCAGTTATGCATTCCGTTTAATTCTGCAGAACGGCAGAATTAAACGAATTCAGAATTCTGCAGCGGCTCAAATGGTGAACCCTTTGTGGCTTCCAGGACTATGGAGAGGTCCCAGATAGGCACAGAGGGGGGTCGTGGAGGGTTTAGTCCTCTTAACCCTTTAAGGAAGCGCATGATGAGGTTGTTTCCTCCTAGTGGTTTTCCGGCCACAAGATGCTGTATTGGCCACCACATATACTTTGAGCGTGGAGGGGGTGTGACCCACGTACAAGAGCTCTTGCAAGAAGGTAAGTGCACTTGGTACTTTGCATGAGTAGGGGTCCAGGCTTCGTGCCGCGCACTGGCCAGAAAACACTACCCATTTCTAAGCATAGAGGTGCCTAGTTGAAGGCGCTCTGGCTTCAGTGATGGTTTTCAGCACCCTATCGGGGGAGACACCGGGGTACCCGATGATACATGGAGGGCCCACAAGTCTGGACAGGGGTGCCAAATCATTCCGTTTGCCTGCGTGAGGAGTTCTCTTCTCAACGGTATTGAACATGGAGCTGTTTACAGTATCTGCGCAAACTCGGAGAACCCTAACTGGGTCTTCCAGAGGGGGGGAATTAGCAGCACTGCGCACTGGCTTTCCCTGATCCGTTCGATGAGCTGTGGTAGCATCATGACCAGCGGGAAAGCATACAGCGGTTGGGCCAGTTGTGGTCCAGCGAGTTCCTGTTCTTTGAAAAAATTTTTTGCCAACGAGTGTGGTCTTCTGAGGAGAAGAGGTCGACCTCTGCCTCGCTGAAGATTCTCCATATCAGCTGAACCCTCTGTGAGTGAAGAGACCATTTGTCACGATACACACACACAGAAAACGTAAGATCCAAAAGCAGTATATTTAATTGATTTTGACCAGTCCAGGCAAGGGTCAAAATCCAATAAGGCAATCCAAAACATACAGACAAGAAATCCAGACAAGAACCAGACAGATACAACTACCGGAAGTGTGGGGACATAATACAAGGAATCCACAATGAACACAAATAAATGTTGTACTAAAATGTAAATGTTTGACAATAAATATATAACAGCAATAGAATGGCTTTACAGTAAACAGTTTTTTTTTTTTTTTTTTGCAGTACTAGCCTATCTTATATTAATGACGCAAGACCATGTAAACAAACAAAAAAACACAGCCAATGTCGAAAGTGGCAATTAGTTATAGGATAACGGACACAGCGCATCAATGATCATCATGTTTGTAGCATGATCCAGGGGATTAAAACGTCCAAAATATATTTCAGGCCTAGTGGAGTTGGTAACTAATAATAGTAGTAAAAGTGTAAAGTTGCATACAATGGAAATACTCACTAATGCAAGAAAAAACTACCTCAAAAAACTGTTATCAGTGCTGTTGTCCAGTAACTCCAGTTGGGGTGATTCAAAAGATTCGAGTTATTGGAATGAATCTCATGGATGATCAGCTGAGTGCGCGCACAGGGAGCACGCGAGCGGGTCGGCGTGTAGCTTAGCTAACGGAGGCGATAGCTGAGGTCTGTTTGGTGTTTACGTGATTAATTGTAACTTGTGATTTCGGATCGGATATTGTGGGATTGGTGAGGTCCTGTTGGAAGGGATATTGCTGTATAGGTCCGGGAACGATATTCCTGAGACGGTCTCAGCAAATTTAGAAGATACAAACGAAGTAGATAATAGTGTGGTGAATCTTCTGCAAGGGAACGCAGAAAGTTCTGTTGCACTTTGGTAGAAAGTTAGAATCTCACATAGTTGGGGATAAGTTTAAATCAGAGTCAGCCCATGCTCAAGGGAGCGGGTGGGAGTGGAGATGAATGGATCACAGTAAATAAGTTAAATCGTAAAAGAGAGCGAGGATACAATTCTCAGGATAGTGATATGGAAAACCCTCAGATTAAAACAGTAAGACCAAATCCTAATAGTGATGAGGGATTTAGAGTTCTGATCAAAGTGAAGGCAGGGGTTGGATTTTCTACAGTTAGTCCCCTTAAACTAACAAATGAACTAAAGAAGGGGATTGGGGATATTTTACATGCCTCTATTTTGCAGAATGGAATGATTTCAATTACATGTAAATCGGAAATGCAACAGACTAAGACCCCGTTTACACCTGGTATTAAAATGCGATCTGTATCCAGATAAGTTATCCGGATAATAAGTACTGATTCCATTTACACCTGGCCACATAAATGTGTTTTTGCAAAACGGATATAAATCCGATCTTCACCTCCTGCGTTATATGCAGATTTAATGGATTGCACGCCACCAAAAGCAACAGATCTGAGCGGCATTTTATTGATCATCAGCTAATTTCCAAATCAGAGACATCAATAAGAGAGAGTGGCAACAGGCCTGGTAAGATAATTTCGTTTCTTTATTTGAAGATGTGTTAACTGCGTCTGTGACTTAATTACTTTCACTTTTATTTGCGATGTTTGCACGTTGAATAGACGCTCAGCTGCTCATCTGCGGTGATGCGTATCGCGTGTCGCATCTGACTAGGCTATAACATGACATATAGCCTATATCAGTGTTTCCCAACCCTGTTCCTGGCGGCACACCAACACTGCGTGTTTTCTTTGTCTCCCTAATCAAACACACCCGATTCAACCCATCAGCTCATTAACCCACCTGATTATGAGCTGATGGGTTGAATCAGGTGTGTTTGATAAGGGAGACAAAGAATACACGCAGTGTTGGTGTGCCGCCAGGAACAGGGTTGGGAAACACTGGCCTATATAACACGCTCTCACTCGTTTATTTTTTAGCATTTTTGGGAGGAGTAAAATATACATATGTGGTTTCAACAACCAGATTGCGTTTACACCTAGTAAAGATCCGGACACAATGCGAGCCAGACTACCTCCAGATGTGGTCAGGCAGATCCGATCACGATCCGATCACAACGCGTTTACAATGCGTTTTTTATTATCCGGATAACTTATCTGGATACAGATCGCATTTTAATACCAGGTGTAAACGGGGTCTAAGGCTTTCAAGATTAAAACTCTGCTTGGTAAGGGAGTGGAGGTGTTCAAACCGCAAGCAAGCACAGAGGTAAAAGGGGTGATGTATAATGTGCCAATGGACGTAACTGAGCAAGAAATATTGACTAGCTTGAAAGGAGGAAATGTTGTAGCTGTAAAACGCATGGGTAATAATGAGAGTGGTAGAGGAACCATCCCCATCCTTCTATCCTTCAAAGATAATGTGTTACCAAAGAGGGTCATGTTGGGATTCATGAGCTATCCTGTAAAAGAGTATGAAAGACCACCTCTGAGGTGCTTTAAGTGCCAAAGATATGGTCATGTGGCAGCTGTGTGTAATGGAAAGAGAAGATGTAGACGCTGTAGTGAAGAACATGATGGAAAGGAATGTACAGGACCTGTGAAATGTTGTAATTGTGGGGGAGAACATCCAGCCTCTTTCAGAGGATGTCATAATTATGTAAAAGCAGAAAATGTGGAGAGAATAAAAAAAGAGAGGAAAATATCTTATGCAGAGGCAGTGAGAAGGGTGGAGAAAAATGATGGGGAAAATCAAGATCAAGGTGAGGCCATGGCAAGAGATCTAGCAAAGGGAAAGGTTTGTAATGATGATTTTGTTATGATTAACAAAAAAGGATTACTGGCATTCATGGTTGAAACAATGTGGAGAGTTAAAATGGTGGCAAAAAAAAAGTCAGATGTGGCTCGTGAAATTGCTTCTGCTGCAGAAAAACTTCTAGGATTCAAGGGGATCAATCCAAAGGAATTATGGGAATTTACTTATACTCAGGACAGTGCAAATCAAAGAATAAACGGAAGTCAACAGATAGAGTTGGAAGATAATGAGGAAGTAGAAATGGACAGCAGACATGAAGAATATGATGGTGATTAGCATCTTTTGTATTATGTTTTGCATAATGCAATGGAATGCAAGGATGGGCGAATGGGCAAGAGTTTAAACGCTTTATAGACGGTCTTGGAGAAAAACCAGAAATTATTTGTATCGAGGAAACTTGGCTAAAGCCAAGATTAGATTTTAATATACCAGGGTATAAATGTGAAAGGATAGGGAGAATACATCAGGAGGGGTTCAATATAGTTCAATATAGAAGAATAGAAATTAAAACGGTTTTAGAGTGTGTCATTACAGAAATTTGGACTGATCGAGGGAAAATTTATATATAAATGTGTATAATCCGTGCATTAAGTTAGAGGAGAGTCATTTTCAGGAAATTGAAGATAAGATTAATGTTCAGGGGATTTGGGTTGGGGATTTTAACGCTCATAATGAGATGTGGGGAGGTGAGAAGAAAGACAGAAATGGTCAAATAGTAGAAGACTTTATAGACAAAAATAATTTAGTTGTGTTAAATGATGGTCGACCTACTTGGTTTAGTGCAGGTCGATCAATGATGTCATCCTCCATAGATATTACAATTGTGTCCGCAGAGTTAGCATTGATTAGTAGATGGGAGACAATGGACACTTGCTTAATGGGAAGTGATCATGTGCCAATAATTAGTACATTTGGTAGATGTTTGATTGTGGAGCCAGTTCAGTGTTCCCTGCGGCTTAATTATAAAAGAGCTAACTGGATCAAGTTTGAGGAACAATTGAATATGGGACTATTACAAATAGATAGTGGAAAAGGAATAGATGAGTGGAATAGTTCCCTTAGTAAAATGATGTGGGCAGCAGCAGTTCAGAATATATCAAAGAAAAAAATACCAGTAAGAGGAGCAATGGTACCACGGTGGACTGAAGAATGTGATACTGCAGTTAGAAATAGGAATAGGGCATATAAAAACTTAAAGAAACACTTATTAGAGGAGTATGCAATTGAATATAAGAGGCTTAGAGCTAAGGCTAGACGTGTAATTAAGGATGCAAAGAAGCACAGTTGGAAGACTTTTTGTTGTAAGTTAGGACCGGACACGCCCTTAAAAAAGATTTGGAATCTAGTTCATAGAATGACGGGTGTTTTTCGACAGACGGTAATCCCTGTCCTCCATTGTGATGGGGAAGAAGCGGTAAATAGTAAAGCGAAAGCAAATATGTTGGTCAAGCAATTCCAAAATGTTCATAGCTCCAAAAATGTGGATGACTTAAATAGGAAAAGGAGATGTCAAATATCAAGAGATAATATGGAAAAACGTCTCGGTTACGTATGTAAACCTCGTTCCCTGAGTAGGAAACGGAGACGTTACGTCAGAAGTGACGGAGATTGGGGGATTTCGCATAGAAAGCCAATCCTCTTCGAGTATTTAAACACGAGCCAATGGCATGCAATGCCTTGGGGCTGCGGAAATTTGCATAGCGTACTCCGCCCTACTCCGTGAGTATAAAAGGAGGAAGTGAACGCAACCGCAGTATGTCTTCGCTGAGGAGCCAAGACTGAACTCGGTGTCTACCCAGCGATACAGCAGAAGTGGCAGGGAGACGTAACGTCTCCGTTCCCTACTCAGGGAACGAGGGTTACATACGTAACCGAGACGTTCCCTTTCGTAGTCACTTCGAGTTACGTCAGAAGTGACGGAGATTGGGGGTCTGTGCCATCACGCCAACTTCAAGCTGTCTTCCAGTGCCCTGCGAAAATCTGAACCCCCTTTTCTTTTCTTCTCTTTTTTTTTTTTTTTTGTGGATCCCACTTTGACACAGGATTACCAAGGTACACTGGGAAACATATCCCGGGAGGGACATGCTACCAGATGCCTACCGAAGGGAGGACTTAAGAATACTCATATGGCCCTGTAGGAACACATATGGAACACTGGAGCACCAACTGTTGGTGGCTATTACAATTTAAACTCCAGGGTTGGCAGATGGCTTGCCAAGGGAAGACACATGCTCAGAGAGGCTTACAGTGGATAAAACACATGAGACGGTTACCAAGGGGAACCGTACGCATGGAGGCACCTAGCCAGCATCCAGAGCCACAGCAGTGGAGCCCGCATCGTCAGTGCTGGAGGACTCAAGCCTTCAATGGAAGAACTGAGGAGAAATCACACTTATCCAGTCCGGGGAGTGGAGTGGCGAGCAAGTGAAGACACCTGAGCGGGTCCAGTACCGGCCGGAACGAGTACGTGTGAGGACACTGGCTCAATTCGCAGATTATAGAATCTGGCGAAGGTGTTGGGTGTCGCCCAGCCTGCAGCTCTGCAGATGTCTGTTAGCGAGGCGCCGTGCGCTAGAGCCCAAGAGGAGGCCACACTCCGAGTGGAATGGGCGGTCACACCAAGGGGGCACGGACGGCCTTGCTGCTGGTAAGACAAAGCAATGGCATCCACTATCCAGTGGGACAGCCGTTGCTTTGAGAGAGCCCTTCCCTTCTGGCTCCCTCCATGACAGACAAAGAGCTGGTCTGAGGTCCTGAAACACTGCGTTCTGTCGACATAGGTGCGGAGAGCACGTACCGGACAGAGCAGTGCCAAGGCTGGGTCTGCCTCCTCCGGGGGCAGCGCTTGCAGGTTCACCACCTGGTCCCGGAAGGGAGGGGTGGGAACCTTGGGCACATATCCAGGCCGGGGTCTCAGGATCACGTGAGAGTAAGCCGGCCCGAACTCCAGGCACGCTTCGTCAACGGAGAATGCGTGCAGGTCCCCCACCCTCTTGATGGAGGCCAGTGCAACCAGGAGTGCCGTCTTCATGGACAGAAACTTTAACTCTACCGATTGCAAAGGCTCAAAGGGATGCCTCTGCAGAGCACTTAAAACTACTGAGAGGTCCCAAGAGGGTACGAGGGGAGGACGAGGCGGATGTAGCCTCCTCGCTCCCCTCAGGAACCTGATGACCAGGTCGTGCTTCCCTACGGATTTACCCTCCACTGCTTCATGAGAAGCGGCAATGGCCGCAACGTAAACCTTAAGGGTGGAGGGTGACAGCCTGTGCTCCAACCCTTCTTGCAGGAAGGAAAGCACGACACTGATCGAACATCTCCGGGGGTCTTCTCCGCGAGAAGAACACCAATTGACGAAGAGGTTCCACTTCAACGCATAAAGGTGTCTCGTGGACGACGCTCTTGCGGAAGTGATGGTTGCCGCCACCGCAGGTGGCAGCGAACTCAAACCTGCCTCGTCCCATCCAGGAGCCACACGTGCAGCCTCCAAAGATCGGGACGAGGGTGCCACAGAGTGCCCCGTCTCTGAGAGAGTAGGTCCTGTCTCAGAGAAATAGGCCAAGGAGGTGCTGTCGCGAGGAGCATGAGTTCGGAGAACCACGTCTTGGTGGGCCAGTAGGGGGCTACCAGCAAGACCTGCTCCTCGTCCTCCTTGATCTTGCACAACACCCGTGCAAGGAGGCTCACTGGGGGAAACGCATACTTGCGTGGGCCCCGTGGCCAGCTGTGCGCCAGCGCATCCGAGCCGAGAGTGCCCCGGGTCAGAGAATAAAACTGGGCGCAGTGGGCTGAGTCCCGAGAGGCGAACAGATCTGTCTGTGCCTCCCCGAACTGTTCCCAGATCAGCTGGACCGACTGGGGATGGAGTCGCCATTCGCCGGAGATGGGACGGACCCGCGACAGCTCGTCGGCTGCCTGGTTCCGGTCTCCAGGAATGTAAACTGCACGAAGGGACCTCAGGTGCTTCTGACTCCATATCAAGAGGTGGCGGGCGAGCTGCGACAACCGGCGCGAGCGTAGACCCCCCTGGTGGTTGATGTACGCTACAGCCGTAGTGTTGTCTGAGCGGACAAGCACATGCTGGCCCTTGAGCAACGCTCTGAAGCGGTGCAGGGCGAGCCGTACTGCCAGCAGCTCGAGGCAATTGATGTGCATGAGGCGCTGGGCTCCTGTCCAGGAACCGGCGGCTGCATGCCCATTGCACATGGCACCCCAACCCGTGGTAGACGCATCCGTGGAGACGACGAGATGCCTGGAAACTCGCTGAATAGGGACCCCTGTCCGTAAGAAGCTGAGGTTCGACCACGGGAAGAAGGTTCGGCGGCACGCCGGAGTCACTGGAACTCGGAGCGAGCCGCGATGCCATGCCCACCTCGGGACTCGATCGCGAAGCCACAGCTGAAGCGGTCTCATATGAAGCAAACCGAGCGGCGCGGCCGCGGATGCCATATGCCCCAGGAGCCTCTGAAATAGTTTCAGTGGAACCGCACTCTTGCCCTCGAACTGTCGAAGACAAGTCAGCAGTGAGTGCGCGCGCTCGTTCGTGAGCTGCGCGGACATGGCGACCGAGTCTATCTCCATGCCGAGAAAAGAGATCCTCTGCATGGGGCAAAGTTTGCTCTTTTCCCGGTTGACCCGAAGGCCCAGACGGGCTAGGTGCCGGAGCACCAGGTCTCTGTGTTCGCAAACCTGAGCTCGAGAGTGAGCTAGTATCAGCCAGTCGTCGAGATAATTCAGGATGCGAACCCCGTGTTCGCGAAGGGGAACAAGGGCTGCCTCGACGATCTTCGTGAAGACGCGAGGGGAGAGAGCTAACCCGAATGGGAGAACGGCGTACTGATATGCCTGGCCCTCGAAGGCAAACCAGAGAAACGGTCTGTGTCGAGGTAAAATGGAGACGTGGAAGTACGCGTCCTTCAGGTCGATCGCTGCAAACCAATCCTGAAACCAAACACATTCGAAAATGCGTTTGGCAGTGAGCATCTTGAACGGTAGTCGATGGAGAGAACGGTTCAAAATGCGCAGGTCCAGGATCGGTCGTAACCCACCGGTCTTTTTGGGGACAATGAAGTAGGGGCTGTAAAACCTGGACCTCACCTCGGCTGGAGGGACCGTCTCGATTGCACCCTTCGCCAGCAGGGTCGCAATCTCCGCTCTCAAGACTGGGGCATTGCCACCGACCATCGTGGAGCGAACTCCCCTGAAGCGGGGAGGAGACCGTGCGAACTGAATCGCGTAGCCGAGTCTGAGCGTTCTGATGACCCAGCGGGATACCCCGGGAAGCGCTAGCCAGGCTTCCAGGAAGTGAGCCAACGGGGTCATGCGAACCACAGACGTCCCCCCGGAGGGGCAGCGGGGCGGGTCGATTGGCACGCGTGCAGGGGTTACCCCGCTCGGATGCGTCGAAGCCCGCTCCCCGACAGAAGGGACCAGGGAAAGCGGAGCGTTCCACGGGGGTCTGTTCTGCCGGGGGTCTGGCGATAGAGGGGGAAGGGATTGGCGTAGCCCGGGGACGACACACGCACCCTTCCGCGCCCTCAGAGACAGAGAGGAGTGTGTGGGCTGACGCACTGGGGCATCGAACGCACCCACTCCAGTCTGTGAGCTCACTGAGGATGTCAAGTCTTTCTTTAACCAGTTCAGGGTGCTGCCCACCCGTGGGTGAGCAGCGGGGAGCTGAGAACAAAAGATTCTCCCCCGGCCTTCACCGGGGGAAGGAGGGGGCCTGCTACCGCCTCCTTGGAAAGACTCGAGATCGTCACTGAGCAGCCCATGTCAGGATCTTCGCTTGGCCTGGTGTTTAGCGGGGCGAGCGGCCTGAGGGGGCTGCGACGCCGGCCTGCGGCCTCCTCGACGCCGGGGCCCGGGTGAAGGCTGCTGCTGGGGCCGGGCGGGAGGGGAGCCGCAGGGGGGCGTCCTCGGCAGCGAGCAGGGGGAGGCACCTGTGCCGGCGACTGGGTGGAGGCAGCAGCTGGTGGCCGGGGCAGGATGTGCTTAATGGCCTCCGTCTGCTTCTGGGCAGTCGAGAACTGTTGGGCGAAGTCCTCGACCGCACCGCCGAAAAGGCCAGCCTGGGAGAGTGGAGCGTCGAGCAGACGAGTCCGCTCAGCGCTCCGAGTGTCTACCAGGTTGGGCCAGAGATGGCGCTCCTGAACCACGCTAGTGGCCATCACCTGACCAACGGCGCGAGTGGCCACTTTCGTTGCCCGGAGAGCAAGGTCAGTGGTGGACCGCAAATCTTTAAATGCCGTCGGATCAGTCCCGCCCTCGTGCATGTCTCTGAGCAACTTCGCTTGGAAGACCTGAAAAGTGGTCATAGCATGCAAAGCGGAGGCCGCCTGTCCCGCCGCTCTATAGGAACGCGCCGCCATGGCAGACGAGAACCCACAGGCTTTGGATGGGTGCTTAGGAGGACCACGGGTGGAGGCGCTCTGTGGACACAGCTGCATCGCAACAGAGCGCTCCACCGGGGGCATCCCAGTGTACCCACGGGCGGCCCCGCCGTCGAGGGGGGGAAAGGCGGGGGAGAGATCGCGCTCTCGAGTGGACAAAGGAGCCCCCCAATAGCTCCACATGCAGCTCGGGGAAAAAAGGTATTGGAGCTGGCCGTGGCTTTGCAGCGGCAGCCTTGTCCAAATACCAATTATCCATCCGCGAGAGATCGGGGCAGGATGGAGGTTTCCATTCTAGCCCGATACTCCCAGCGGCTCGAGACAGCATGGCCGTCAGCTCGGGATCTGACGCGGACAACGCTGGGACTCCCGAAGGAGGCAACGCAGCCGGATCTTCCTCTCCCGAGGACTCAAGCCCGCCTAGTGATGCTGTGATAGACATCGCATCATCATCTGGAGTGCTGCTAGAAGCAGCCGGCGCCGCCGAAGAGACAACCGACCGAATCGAGCTAGCGCTCGCTGGCTCACACACTGAGGCGGGAGGTGTGGCCCGAGGAATCGTCGGGGCTTTATCCCACACCGTCACCGTTAGATCGCCGGGTCGACGGGCCCCCTTTCGTGAAGGAAGCCGATCGAGTAGGGGGGACCGGGGCTCTCACTCTAGTGAGACTCATTGAGCCTCGACCTCAGTGTGGAGATGGTCATGCTCCCACAGAAGGAACATGAGTCATCCATGAACGCTGCTGCTGCATGCTGAATGCCCAAGCATACAAAGCAGCGCTCGTGACCATCAGATGATGACAGAAATCTACCACATCCAGAAGGGCACGGGCGAACCATCTTTAAAAAGTCGTGCCACGTGCAGCTCTTTCAGAGAAATTCACTCTTTCAGTGCTGAGGCTACCAGGGAGAAGCGCAAAGTCTGGCAAACCACTGCACAGATCGCAGGCAATGCAGAATCTCGCTGGGTACCGCCGTCACACCAACACTGAAGAGGATGCTCGTCTCGAAGAGTCTTGAATTAGCTTTTAGGAGTGAAGAGGTTCTCTTGGCTCCGAAGCGAAAACATACTGCGGTTGCGTTCACTTCCTCCTTTTATACTCACGGAGTAGGGCGGAGTACGCTATGCAAATTTCCGCAGCCCCAAGGCATTGCATGCCATTGGCTCGTGTTTAAATACTCGAAGAGGATTGGCTTTCTATGCGAAATCCCCCAATCTCCGTCACTTCTGACGTAACTCGAAGTGACTACGAAAGGGAACTGTTAATTAATTGTGATAACTCTGATGATGTTAATGTAATTTTTTCAATAAAAGAGCTGGAAAAAGCTATTAATCAGGGGAAAGATACCTCACCTGGCAGGGATGGGTTGGGATATCAATTGTTTAAAAATTCAGGAGAATTGTTTGGAGGAGAAGTTCTTGAACTAATTAATAATGTATGGAAAAGTGGAATTCTTCCTAAAGAGTGGAAACATGCTGTAATCATTCCAATTGTGAAACCAGGGGAAAAAACAGATAATCCTACTTCTTATAGACCAATTGCGCTAACCTCTGTTTTGTGTAAGATTATGGAGCGTATGGTTACTGATAGACTTGTGGATAAACTTGAGAAAAGCGGGTATTTTATGAAGTATCAGAGTGGATTCAGGCAGGGGCGGTCAACAATGGATGCTGTTTTAGACATAGATATTGACATCAAAAAAGCCATCGCAAATAAAGAAGCTATTGTTGCAGTGTTTTTGGACATTGAAAAAGCGTACGATATGCTTTGGAGGGAGGGGTTGCTCATTGCACTCTATGATGCGGGAATCCGAGGAAGAATGTTCAACTGGATTAAGAATTTTTTAAGTAATAGGACAATTCAGGTAAGGGTGGGAAGTGAATTATCAGAGGAACTTGAGATAGAGAATGGAACACCTCAAGGTAGCGTTATAAGCCCAGTTCTTTTTAATATATTAGTCAATGGTATGTTTAGTAGAGTGGGAAAAGAATTTCGGTTTTCGTTATTTGCAGATGATGGGGCCCTCTGGAAGCGTGGGAGGAACTTTTCTTATATGTTTGGCCAAATTCAAAATGCTTTAAAGAGAGTATCTGAATGGGCTGATGATTGGGGATTCAAAATATCAACAGAAAAAACTAAGTATATGATATTTGGATGTAAGAAGAAAATGCCAACACAGATGTTACAAATAAATAATACGAATATTGAAAAAGTTAAATATTTTAAATTTTTAGGAATGTGGTTAGATGAAAGAATGACATGGAAAAAAACATATTGAGATGGTTTCTCTTAAATGTGGGAAAATAATTAACGTTCTAAGGTGTGTGGCTGGGGCAGATTGGGGAGCTGATAGTGAAACTATGATGATGATTTATAGAGCTATAATAAGATCGACTATTGATTATGGCTGTGTGGTTTATGGGGCAGCAGCCCCTTCAGTAATTAGAAAGCTTGATATAGTTCAAGCAAAAGCTCTTAGAGTGTGTAGTGGGGCATTTCATACAACTCCAGTACCTGCATTATTAACCCTTTAAGGGGCAAGCATAA
The DNA here is from genome assembly GCF_988280905.1 of Pimephales promelas. Taxonomy (NCBI): domain Eukaryota; kingdom Metazoa; phylum Chordata; class Actinopteri; order Cypriniformes; family Leuciscidae; genus Pimephales; species Pimephales promelas. The sequence continues at coordinate 12,862,716 of NC_142786.1, read as the reverse complement.
ATAATTTTGATGGAAAAATGATTCATTGCTATTTTTGTATGTATCTAGACTAAAATGACAAGAGTTCATGCATTTTTTTCAAAATATGACCTATAGTTTCTAAGTTACACTCTGTATCTCGCGAGATACATTGCCCATTTAGGGTTACATTTTGCAATTTTTTTTTTTTTATAGTTCATATGACAACTTTTAAAACATTTAATGAACAATTAATTAGCTACAATTTTCATATTATCCATACAACATTAGAAAAATTGGAAAAAACTGAACTTTTTCTCCCAAGATGCATTGCCTATGAAGAAAATACATTTAATATTTCATAACTTTTTAAACAGTTCATGTGCCGATTTTTAAAACACCTTTTTCCTGTTTTGTTTTTTTAACTCTACCATCTTCGCTGTGGTGCCCCACAACAGATATATTCTATGGGCAATGGAAGCTGACAAAACAGTTGCGAGCATTTTGTCCAGTGACCACACTCTAAAAAATGCTGGGTTGTTTTAACCCAATTTTGGGTCAAATATGGACAAACCCGAAATGTTGGGTTAAAAATGTAATGTAAAAATTTAACCCAACGGCTGGGTTAGTCCATATTTGACCCAAAATTGGGTTAAAACAACCCAGCATTTTTTAGAGTGCAGGCAAAGCCTCACTTTGCACTTCTGACACATGATGGATATCTGCAAACACATCCAAAACCTTTATCCCATTCAATATCTGTAGAGAACAGGCCTCAAAACATGAGAATATCTGTGAGTGATCAGCCCTGGCAAATACCCTTATATGGGCAATGTATCCCCCGGGATACAAACATTCAATGCCTGATAATCAAAGTTGTGAGAAGATTATTTTGAAAATATCAACACGAACATGTAAAACTATCCTTAAAAAACTACTTTCTAAAACAAAATCACTCTAAAATATCATAATCGTGAAAAATATAAAAACACTTTGCTCATGGCCAGTGCCTTTGTCCACTAATGCTGCCATTTTGGAGTTTGACAAATATTTGGAATGTTATAGCAAAAAGTCACATGACCTTATTACATGACCAATCACCCCATCAGTGTTTCTGATCAACTGCAACCAAATAATGCCCCTCCCCCATAGCCCCTCCCCCTACAGCCTGTTAAATGTCAGTATCCCCCAAGATACACTCTTTAAGGGTTAATAGAAACAGGGGAGATGCCATTAGAAATAAGAAGACGTAAACTTGGTTTGAAATATTTAATGAAACTAAAAGGACAGACTGGAAAATTACCAACAAAAAACCTGTTGAATCAGCATTGGGAGTTTGTGGGAACAACAAGAGTGGTTAAAACAAACTTTATAGACCCTTTGCACGTGACGTCACGCTCTACTCGCGCGAATTCTGAACGCCATGACGGACGGCGGAAGAGCTATTCTGTAGACGGACGGCAAGCCAAATTAGTACGTGTTTGTGTTCGTTCTTCATATAAAATGGTTATTTCGTGTTGTGCCGTGGGGTGTGCTAATAGACAGGGTAAAGCCAATACATCCTTTTATCGCATTCCATTTGATGGGAAGAGAAGGCATCGATGGATTGCTGCTATCAGACGAAAGGACTGGCAGCCCTCCAAGTACTCCAGGATTTGCAGCGAGCATTTTTTACAAGGTAAGAATCATTTCCTAGTTACGTGTAATTCATTTTTTGTAATACCATACCGTCATTCATGTCCAAATGGAGACCCAGTCAAATTGTCATTTACCATTAATGAGCAAGTGCTACCAGCTAGCGTAAGGCTGTGCAGTCTACCCATTCACACTGATCGCCCGTCTCTAACAGTGTCATCTGTAACGTTATCTCATACAAAAAATAAACAACGCAGATTTTGCATTTAAATGTCTATGCTTCTCTCAGATGCTCATAAACTTACGTTAGAGGCAACATAAACATTGTGCCTGTGAGGCTTTTTAACACTACACTTGACAGTTAACTTTAGCTGGCAGCTGGATAAAAACTGTTAAAATGCTGACAGGTAAACTGTGTACAAGTTTGTCTGATTATATAGTTGATTTCCAAAGTGATTGTGCATTACCCCTTTCCCATCCAGAGTTTGTTTTTGTCATTTAACAGGAATTTACTGAACAAATAGAAAATGGATGAAGTGTCAGGATAGTTATATGGGCTGGGACAATGGTTCTAAGCTCCCTCTTGGTGGTACTCTCAGGCAGTTGATTTCTTTTATCAGGAAAGAAGAGTGATGACCCTTTATCCCCTGATTATGTGCCGTCAGTGTTTGCGCACACCAAGTCCCCTGAGAAGCGGCGAGCCCTGGGCAGTCTAGGGAAGTATGAGGTCAGAGAGGCAATGAAGAAAAAAAAGCGTCAGGAGTCATCCAAACCTGAAGCTGCCAGGGGACTTCTCAATCTATCAGCTGAGATGAATGTTTTACATGAGGTTGAGGACGAGATTGTAGAGGAGGCGATTGTAGAAGAGGCTAGTATCAGTAAAACTAATGGCAAATGTGATGCAATGTGCCAAACCAACCTCACTTCAGACTACATTGAGTCTCTTGAATTTGAGTGTCAGCAACTCCGGGGTGATACGTTTGCTCTGAAGGAGAAGCTGAAGCCCTCAGACCTGGAACAGAGCACTTTTGAAAACAGCGACAAACTTAAAACCTTTACAGGACTGCCCAACTATAAAGTGTTTATGGCTGTGATTGACTTAATAACTCCCTTACTTAAGAATACAGCAAACATCACCATCTTCCACCAGCTACTGTTGACATTAATGAGGATCAGGCTTGCCGATTGCTTTTTTGTCATATCTGTTTGGTGTTCATATGTCCACAATTTCAAGAGTTTTTACAAATGTCATTAATATACTAAATGACAACTTAGTACCTGTGTGTGTGGTATGGCCTGACAGAGATGATGTCCAAACATCTCTGCCAATGTGTTTCAGAAAGTCTTTCAAGCAATGCATGTCAGTAATAGACTGTTTTGAAATTACCATTGACAGACCTAAAGATCTGAAGGCAAGGGCCCAGACATACTCTCAGTATAAATCACACAACACCATAAAATACCTAATAGGTATAACTCCACAAGGGATAATCTCCTTCATCTCCAAGGGCTGGGGTGGGCGGTCAACTGATGCTCACATTACAGCAAACAGTGGGTTTTTGGATAATCTCCTACCAGGAGACTTGATCCTAGCAGACCGTGGCTTTAGGATTCAGGAACAAGTTGGCTTGTACTGTGCAAGGGTTGAAACTCCTGCCTTTACACGGGGGAAAAAACAGCTGGGCGCTGTCGAACTGGAAGATTCCAGAAAACTTGCAGCAGTCCGCATACACGTTGAGAGGGTAATTGGTCAAGCACGATCCAAGTACAGAATGTTGCATGGACCTGTGCCCATTAGTCTTCTGATTAAGTCATCAGAAGAAGAGGAGTTCACTTCTCTTGACAAAATAGTTAGAGTGGCTTGTGCCCTAACGAATCTGTGCCCCTCAGTGGTGCCAATAGATTAGCTGAAAAAAAAAACCCAGTTATTCTTTAACAGAGAGGTTTCTAAGTTTTTTGAAAGCACTTTGAGTAACAATTTCCAGTGTAAATAGTTGTACTAGCACATTAACAATCAATTCTTTACTTATCCAATTCTTTACTATGTGTCAGTTCCCTAACACATTCACACTATGTATTTAATTGAAACATGCAGGACAAACATTATAAATCGCAGTTGAAAACACGTCTATTCAGACAAGCTTTTAATATGTAGCTTCCGTCCTGTTTCAACTGCTATTTTATCTACTCTTATGTTTTTATATATTGTTGTTTATTGATGTTTTTACTGGAAAGCGCCTTGTGCACATTTTGGTTGATGTAAAGCGCTCAACAAATAAAATTTGATTGATTGATTGATAAAAGAAGTTGTATATGAGTGTACATTATGTAATTTAGGTTGGCTTTTATAAACGTGTTGAAAGATGTTTTTTTGTAAAATAAACCAGCGCTCAACCTTTTGACCGTCCTGTTGTCCCTTATAAAAGGATATTAAATGTATGTAGAATTACACACGGGCAAATCTTACTAAATAATTCAATTCAATTTTATTAGTAGTATCAAATCATAACAAGAGTTATTTCGAAAAACTTTACAACTAGAGTAGGTCTAGACAACAACGAGAATTGTTGGCTCTTTGTAAATTATAGTGTTCACTTCGTTTTGAACAACACCCTACTACTCCTCCAATTCTTGTGAGTCTGTGGACTGTGTTTTGTCTGACAGCAGTCTATCTGGACATGTATACGTCTTAGCCAATAAGCACTGCTTCTGTAAAAAAGTCAGCATCAGGAAAAATTCTCTGAATGAAAAAATCAGATGTAGACCACACCATGAAGTCACAAAACTTCCGCCTCGTAACAAACAACTGGGCTTGCACCTGGTAGTGGTATTGATGATCTCTGTTAAGTGCATGTTTACGATCTGTGTTCTCAATGCAGAAATGTTTCTTTTCAGTGGCACTGAGGACTCCGGTGTCTTTGGCACAGTGTGGGCACTTGATTTCCAAAATACCATCGCCACAGCAGGAGCAGGACACCAAGGCATCTGGAGATGCTCCAAGGTAGGGACGGGAGGTATCAATGTGGAGACCGGCATCACGAACACTTAGGTCTTGATGATGTTGTGCAGCGTACGCCTCATACGTTTCTCTGGCTTTTTGTTCATGTTCACATCCCTGTTAATTAGAAAAATAATGTTATTAAGTCATCGTAACTCTTTGAGTGCTCTTTTCATTGGATTTGTTCTCTCATTTCCTAAGAACTATAAGTACTATAGATGTCAGTACCCAAAATTGGCCTAATTTTAATAGCACATAATATTCTCTTGTATCATATTCTTATTCTATCATAGTCATTTACAAATATGTGAATTAAATATAACAGGAATAGGGATGCACAATATTAGATGTTGGCCAATATTCGATATGCCAATATTTTGGCTTTTTGATTTCATTGAAATCAAATAAATGTCTCTCTCCTGTACTGCCTTTATCTTATTACACTCATGTGTTGTAGATAAGGCAATACAAAAGACAAACAACATTTGATTCTACCATAAATATATAATTTTAAAAATGTATACAGACATTCACCCCTGAAAAATAGATCAATTATTTCACTTAGAATAAATGAGGAGAATAAGTGATATGCCTGTGCCACAATTTATTTTTAAGTTCAGACTTCAAACTTCAGTCCTTAGGAGTAGGGATGTGACAGTGAAGATAAATTTCACTAATTTAAAGGCAAAAGTAAAATGCGCGTTTGCACGGGCATGCATTATAGGGATAGTTCACTTTGAAATTAATTTTTGGTATGTTTTATCTTACCTCAAGGGCATCCAAGATGTAGATGTCTTTGTTTCCCCAGTATTTTCAATTTTGACATTTTTAGGTCAAACCGTTCTTGTCTGTCAGTCATATAATGGAGGTCTATGGTCACCACCTCAGATCATGCACAGAAAGTCCAAATTAAACATGATTTAATGACTCGTAAATGTAAGTACACATTGATGGCCTAAGACACGAAACGAGCGGTTTGTGTGAGAAAACGAACAATATTTATATCGTTTTTACCTTGTGTAGCCACAGCCACATCCAAGTGATCTGAATCAGTTATCCAATGTCCAACTGGACCGAACTGAACCGTGTCCAACATTCCGTCGGTAGTGATCACTTGCGCATGTACGTCACTTATTGTTTACACAGAGATTTCGGAAGTTTTACTATTTCGATATATCTAAATATGTTTAGTGAAAGGTAAAACGTCCAAAATCTATGTGTAAACATTGAGTGACGTACACACACAAGCGATCACTACCGACGGAACGTTGGACACGGTTCAGTTCGGTCAAGTTGGACATTGGATTGGTCTTAGTCCATCAATGTGTACTTACATTTACGAGTCATTAAATCATGTTTAATTTGGACTTCTCTGTGCATGCTCTGAGGTGGTGACCATAGACCTCCATTATATGCCTGACAGACAAGAACGGTTTGACCGAAAAATGTCAAAGTTCAAAATGCTGTGGAAATAAAGACACCTACATCTTGGATGCCCTTGAGGTAAGATATAAAACACATCAAAAATTAATTTCAAAGTGAACTATCCCTTTAATGGTGGTCGTGCGTAGCAGCACTGTTTTGTTATTGTGCCTTGAATTGGCGCTAATTTGAAAACATTTTTTTTTTACATCGCTTATAAAAAGCTGTTGCGGCAGTGTGCACTTCACTCTCTATGTTAATTTAAAACTTTATTTAAATCATTTAAGACTGATCTTATGAGGACACTCAACAAAACTGACATTTTGGCATAATTTGTACGTGTTATGTTTTGTTCAAGCCTGAAAGAGAATACTTCGATACTGACGTGAGTCTTTTTTTCCACACAGCTGGCATGTTGGAAGTTTAAGTTATTAAAAATAGGTAAGGGCACTCAAAGAGATTGAGGGGTGCATGTTTGTAATTTAATGTTGATAATTTGTAATACTGACTGCAATACATTTTCCAATGATAAACATTTCTTTGTCTTGTGTTTTTTTAAGAAAGCTGGGGCCCTCTACATTAGAACACAACATGTATACATTTCCATTGTTGAAACATAAGTTCAAAGCACATCTTTGTTTGTGTCATTATGTCACACATGCCTGGTTGCAGCTGTAGAAAATCTGCATAGGTCAGGGTAACAGATCTGCCTAATTAGGGATTTTGAAGGATTTGTAGGGTCTGTCCTTGCAGCTGACTTGAACCTAGATGCCGTCACCCTACCAGCCCTCATGTCAAACCATAGCCTTGACTTTCCCTGTTGTCGTGTCTCTTCCTCAACTCTTACTGCCTACAACATTGTAAATTATAGAAGATGAAATTAAAGACATGACACCTTCAAGCACATTTTAGTCATATGAGATTAAGAGGGATGACTATACCTGCTCTGGTGTGACTTCCATATCATTAAATACTGCATCACATTTCTTCTCAAGGTCCGAGGCAGACAGCTTCCGGTTCTGAGCACTGTATAACTCGGTCAGGGGATGTGGTAGACCCAGAGACACCACCTTTGGTTGAAACTGTTTACAGTAGTGCGGCAATATGCGTAGTATACCACTCTTCTCAGAAGGGTTTGGAGTTGCATTATCCAGAGCCTTGTAGAATTGTTCTATAGCTGCTGCAGACACACCCACTTTTTTCCCAGAAGGACAACCTTAATGGCTTTGGTTGTTTACACCACAACGCTTTTTGGCAGGATTTGAGAAATCAATTCCTGACCCTTCTTCGTACAAAGCCTTGCCTGCTTTCAAAGGAGGAAGTCCCCACTGTCTGGGCCCATCAGTGCAGCTTTTGTCTCCCAGATGTTTGACAGCAGAGTCTATTGCGTACAGCAAAGCTGTTACGTGGGAGCACACCTCTCCCAGGCCCGCTTTACATGTACAGTGGCCACACAAAACTGTCCCATCCTTCTTCAAAGATACCCATGGTTGAAGTTGGGTTTCAGACAGTGACTGGCTATGATGCACCTACAATTACAGAAAGTGGCATAAATACATTATTCTTACATGTATGTTATTGTTTACTTCTGCAGTGACACCATACATGCACCTTGTGGATACATCTTAATCACAATGCTGTTTAACAGGTCAAATTTTAACATAGGCTACAGTGAATATCACAGATAAAGATGGCTAGATGTTACAATTATGTGTGCCTACTGATCACACTCCGTGGTTTACTGGCTATAATGCACCTACATTAAAAAGTGCCATAAAAACATTATTCTTACATAAATGTTATTGTTTACTGTTGCAGTGACACCATAAATGCACCTTGTGAATACATCTTAATCACAACGCTGTGTTTACCAGGTCAAATTTTAACATAGGCTACAGTAAATATAACAACATAAAGATGGCTAAATGTTTCAATTATATGTGGCTATTACTGATCACGGATACTCCGTGGTTTACTGCATGGATTAAAGTGTGATCGATCATTAATGACTGCACTTCCCAGAGCAGGGATGCGTCCAGGCCTTTTTACAGTCTATGGTCCAGGCATCCATTTAAAAGCCACGGCCGACAATGTCCTCTAAAATCATAGGCTACGTGTTATATAAATATTTACTTAAGTTAAAAATAGATATTAATACAAAATAAACCATGTATTGATGTCTTACCTTTGCCATTATGAGGTAGCTCCCCCCGCCGTTAGCATAGCATCGCGTACCTGTTACCCAGCCAGCTACAAAGAACTGGTAAGCATCCAGACTTTTAAATGCTTTGAGATCAGCTCCCATGTATGGCGATACCCCGTTTACCACATAGTGGTACAAATCGTGTGGGCCGAAGTCGGGCAGATCCGGCGATTTAATGAGCTCCGTAAAAGCTGAGGGAGGAAGAAGGTATGGGTCGGTATCCAAACCTGCGATCTCTAACTTCTCCAAATACCGCTCTTTGTGAGGACCTAGCAGATGCCCTACCTCGACCGATAACGGCACGAAAACTTTTTCAGTAGAAGAAGCCATGCAGTTTAGTGGTATCTTATCTATACTAAGTTAAACTGTTTTAAAAACTAATCAAATTTCCCGCTCATCTACTACTGTGTTTAGCCTGTGCATCCAGTGATGTTGCCGTCCAGCATGGCGTCGTCACGTGGTTGCAAAGGGTCTATAGAAACAATCAAATCCGTGGCAGGTGAAATTGGTATTTTGAATTTGAATGTATGTCCACCGGTATGTTGGTCAGAAGTACCTTTGTGGTTGATTCCAGATCCCAATGTTGATTTATATTTTTTGAAAACAAGTAAAAGAATGATGTCAGAGGTTGTAGTGGAGGAGATAAAATCCCAGCAATGTCAAATATGGGGAGACCACCTACAAATTTACACTGATGGGTCAAAGGATCCTGAGAGTGGGAAAGTGGCCTTTGGTACAAGTATACCCAAATTAGGTTATAAAAAAGGATATAGGATCCCTGATTATTTCTCAGTGTTTACTGCAGAGTTGATGGCAGTTCTATGGGCAGTAAGGTGGGTAGAAGATAACAAAAGGGAGTATTCTGTCATATGTAGTGATTCTGCTGCAACCCTAAATACAATTAAAAATATGAAAACTAAGGCTAGACCTGACTTACTTGTGGAAATTTTGCAGGTGTTGTATAGAATTCATAAAGCAGGGAATGAGGTGGGGTTTTTGTGGGTTCCGGCACACATGGGTGTGGAGGGTAATGAGGAGGCAGATGAGGTGGCGAAGAAAGCAGTGCAAGAGGAAAGAGTTCAACTTGATTTGCAGCATGGGTTACCAGATTACACAGAAATAATAAATAGGTCAGTAAAAGAAATGTGGCAAAGGTCGTGGGATTGTGAAAGGAATGGGAGAGCATATTATTCACAGATGTAATTATAGATGTCAGAGAAAAGATGCAGTAGTGTTATCTAGATTGAGGTTTGGGCATTGTGGGCTGAGAGGTGGGCTGGCTCTGATTGGTAAACATCCTGATGGACAGTGTGAATGTGGAGAAAAGGAAACAGTGTTGCATGTATTAATGCAGTGCAGGAGGTACTCTTAGCAAAGGAAGAAATTGTTCAGGGAACTGGGAGCAACAGGAGAAACTGTTTTTAATTTATGCTCTTTATTGAATTTGGACAGTTGGGAAAAATTAAAGAAATTGATGGAGTATTTGCGAAATATTGGAGTATATAAAAAGATATAGATTTTTTTTTTTTTTTTTTGGAAGCAGTATTAAAATTGTAAATAGCGATTAGCCACAAGTTTCCGAGGGGCGCTCCTGTAAAAAATAAAGTGGGTGAAACTTCCGGTGACGCGGCGGAAGTAGCATTCCAATGGTATTTTGTGTGTTAGTTAGCGAAGAGGCTAGCTGTTTTTCGGAGAATTATTTTACTATTTAAAGACGCAAATCTTTATGGGAGATGTTGTTACGGAGCTCAGGAACAACATGTGCTGTTCGCGGTTGTATGTATAGCCGGACTAAACTAATTTAGTGGCTTAAACGGGATTGTTTTGAACATAAGCTGAAAACGAAATCAGAGTGATCCTGACAGAGCCCGTCTCTGATTCTGCCAACCACTGTAGTTTCCATCATCTCCCAAAAGACGACGAATCTTACTGTGTACATTTGTTTAAATTCTTAATGTTCTATAAACTCTATCAGCATGTGTTTGGCTGTTCGCTACTGATGTTACACCTAAACTCAGGATCAAAGCCTGAGTTGACAGAATACCAAATGTGCCAGTTAATGTATTCAAGCAGCACATTCATTTATAATTAGTGTGAATGCTTCAAGCATTCACACTCTTGAAATCCAAATCTTTCTTATTATTCCGTATTCTTCCGTACGTTTTTCGGTCGCTTTCTTCTCCTCGCTACTTTGTGCTACAAAAACCATTCAAGTATCAAAATGTGCAGCTTTTCAAGGACATGTGTGCTATTACTTTTCTTGTTTATAACCTTTATACTTTTTAAATTATTAAGCTTTTTGTGCATTTTTTTTAACATGGAAGTCAATGGAGAATTCTTCAAATTCTGCTTTATGCTCCTTCTGCTTTCAAAGCCTACAACTTCTGCATACTTTCAGCTATTTCTGTCATTTAAACTTTAAAATGTTGAGAAATTTGTAAGCTATTAAAGTTGTATTCAACTTTTTGATATCTATTATACTTTTTTCACAATCTCTACTTTAGTCTCATGATGTTTTTCAACCCGTTTCTGAAATTATAATGGGAGTGAATGAGAGAGACTGTTCAGAGCTAGAGCACGTGCTAGAGTGAGCCAGCTTGAAACCTAATGCTAAAAAATAATTTTTAAATCGCTGGCCTGGCCACAATTTTCACTCTTTGGGCATAAAATTATACTTGAAACGTAGGTATTTTTGTTGTGGTTCCTCTCATGTGTTTAGTAAATCCCTGGGACTTATAGTTTTTTCACTGTGTCCTTCCAAAGGACAAGAGTGACAGACATTCCTCCATTGGCAGCAATTATAAATTCAGGTCAAACTTTTGTGATCAGACCAATACAAACCAGTTTTTTAACTTGCCAAAGTGGTCCCTTTTTTTAACTCTATCCACAAAAAAAATACATCACATCGTTCACAAAGGCCTTGTCTCACTCACGGTCAGGTCATTTCGCCAATACAACCTATAGTTTTGTCTCTATTGAGGTTTGTTCGAGGCCAAGTATCAGCAATTTTGGCCTCTGTCTAAATAGGAAAGCTGATTGCACAGGTGATGCTGATTAGCAAAGATCAAAGGGAGACACACATAACTGGTCCTGTGTTCTGATTGGTGGAAAGTCACTCAGCTCTTTTCTGAAGGATACTACAAGTTTTTGTTGCATTTATGCCTCTACTTCTCCTGTTCTCCCTCTCTCTTCCCTCCTCTTCTCCTCCTCCAATCCTCTACTCCTCCTGTCCTCCTATTCTACCCTCCTTTCATAATCTCTTCTCCTTTCTACTCTTCCTTTTATCCTCTTCTATCCATCTGCCTGTCTTAACTATTTGACTTTCTGTGTCCAAATGATCTATAATGATCTATCTATGTATAGACTATGTATGTATCTATCTGTGTATCTATCTGTGTATCTATCTATCTATCTATCTATCTATCTATCTATCTATCTATCTATCTATCTATCTATCTATCTATCTATCTATCTATCTAATCCATCTATATTTCTAACTAATCTATCTTTCTTTCTTTCTAGATAATCTATCTTTCTTTCTAACTATACTATCTTTCTTTCTAAATAATCTTTTCTTTCTAGCTATACTATCTATCTTTCTAACTGATCTATCGTTCTTTCTTTCTAAATAATCTTTCTTTCTTTCTAACTATACTATCTGTCTTTCTTTCTAACCAATATATCTTTCCTTCTTTCTTTCTAACTAATCCTTTCTTTCTTTCTAACTAATCCTTTCTTTCTTTTTTCATCCTTTCAAATCCATCTTTCTTTCTAACTAATTCTTTCTTTCTTTCTTTCTTTCTTTCTTTCTTTCTTTCTTTCTTTCTTTCTTTCTTTCTTTCTTTCTTTCTTTCTTTCTTTCTTTCTTTCAAATTCATATTTCTTTCTTACTAATCATTGCTTTCTTTCTTTCTTTCATCTATCTATCATCTATTTTTCTTTCTTTCTTTCCTTTTTCTTTATTTCTAATAATCTATCTATCTTTCTTTCGTTCTTTCTTTCTTTCTTTCAAATTCATATTTCTTTCTTACTAATCCTTTCTTTCTTTCTTTCAAATCCATATTTCTTTCTAACTAATCTTTCTTTCTTTTTTTCTTTTTATCTTTCTTTCTTTCTTTCTTTTTCTTTATTTTGAATAATCTATCAATCTATCTATCTATCTATCTATCTATCTATCTATCTATCTATCTATCTATCTATCTATCTATCTATCTATCTATCTATCTTTCTTTCTTTCTTTCTTTCTTTCTTTCTTTCTTTCTTTCTTTCTTTCTTTCTTTCTTTCTTTCTTTCTTTCTTTCTTTCTTTCTTTCTTTCTACCTAATTAATCTTTCTTTCTTTCTTTCTTTCTTTCTTTCTTTCTTTCTTTCTTTCTTTCTTTCTTTCTTTCTTTCTTTCTTTCTTTCTTTCTTTCTTTCTACCTAATCCATCTTTCTTTCTTTCTTTCTTTCTTTCTTTCTTTCTAATAATCCATCCATCTATCTATCTATCTATCTATCTATCTATCTATCTATCTATCTATCTATCTATCTATCTATCTATCTATCTATCTATCTATCTATCTATCTATCTATCTATCTTTCTTTCTAACTAACTAATCCTTTCTTTCTCACTAATTCTTTCTTTCTTTCTTTCTTTCTTTCTTTCTTTCTTTCTTTCTTTCTTTCTTTCTTTCTTTCTTTCTTTCTTTCTTTCTTTCAAATCCATCTTTCTTTCTAACTAATTCTTTCTTTCTTTCTAATCCATATTTCTTTCTTTCTTTCTTTCTAACTAACTAATCCTTTCTTTCTTTCTCTCTCACTAATCCTTTCTTTCTTTCTTTCTTTCTTTTAAATCCATCTTTCTTTCTAACTAATTCTTTTCTTTCTTTCTTTCTTTCTTTCTTTCTTTCTTTCTTTCTAATAATCTATCTATCTATCTATCTATCTATCTATCTATCTATCTATCTATCTATCTATCTATCTATCTATCTATCTATCTATCTATCTATCTATCTATCTATCTATCTATCTATCTATCTATCTATCTATCTATCTATCTATCTACAGTCTATCTATCTATCTATCTATCTATCTATCTATCTATCTATCTATCTATCTATCTATCTATCTATCTATCTATCTATCTATCTATCTATCTATCTATCTACCTACCCCCTGTCTTTCTCTACCTTTCTTTTTTGTACTCCTTTACTTCTCTACCTCTGTCTCTTTCTCTACCCCTATATTTCTTTACCTCTGTGTCTACATCTCTACCTCTCTTTACCTCTCTAAGTAAACTTGTAGTTTTCTACAATTTTTTGGATCTTGTTTTGCATTTCAGCTTATTAAATGCATTTGAATTAAGCTTTTTTTCTTTTTTGCTCTGTTTTGCTGTTGTTTGAACTGCAATATTTTTTTTTAAGCATTTCAGTTCAGCTTTTGAAGCATTCACACGCATATTCCGCAGGAAATGCAATTTTTCTAGTTTTGAATAAATTCCAAAGCACAATGACTAAGTGTGTATTTTTTATTAGTGTGAATGCTTCAAGCATTCACACTCTTGAAATCCAAATCTTTCTTCTTATTAGTGTGAATGCTTCAAGCATTCACACTCTTGAAATCCAAATCTTTCTTATTAGTGTGAATGCTTCAAGCATTCACACTCTTGAAATCCAAATCTTTCTTCTTATTATTATTAGTGTGAATGCTTCAAGCATTCACACTCTTGAAATCCAAATCTTTCTTATTATTATTCCGTATTCTTCCGTACGTTTTTCGGTCGCTTTCTTCTCCTCTCTACTTTGTGCTACAAAAACCATTCAAGTATCAAAATGTGCAGCTTTTCAAGGACATGTGTGCTATTACTTTTCTTTTTTATAACCTTTATAATTTTTAAATTATTAAACTTTTTGTGCATATTTTTTAACATGGAAGTCAATGGAGAATTCTTCAAATTCTGTTTTATGCTCCTTCTGCTTTCAAAGCCTACAACTTCTGCATACTTTCAGCTATTTCTGTCATTTAAACTTTAAAATGTTGAGAAATTTGTCAGCTATTAAAGTTGTATTCAACTTTTTGATATCTATTATACTTTTTTCACAATCTCTACTTTAGTCTCATGATGTTTTTCAAGCCGTTTCTGAAATTATAATGGGAGTGAATGAGAGAGACTGTTCAGAGCTAGAGCACGTGCTAGAGTGAGCCAGCTTGAAAACTAATGCTAAAAAATAATTTTTAAATCGCTGGCCTGGCCACAATTTTCACTCTTTGGGCATAAAATTATACTTGAAACGTAGGTATTTTTGTTGTGGTTCCTCTCATGTGTTTAGTAAATCCCTGGGACTTATAGTTTTTTCTCTGTGTCCTTCCAAAGGACAAGAGTGACAGACATTCCTCCATTGGCAGCAATTATAAATTCAGGTCAAACTTTTGTGATCAGAGCAATACAAACCAGTTTTTTAACTTGCCAAAGTGGTCCCTTTTTTTAACTCTATCCACAAAAAAAAATACATCACATCGTTCACAAAGGCCTTGTCTCGCTCACGGTCAGGTCATTTCGCCAATACAACCTATAGTTTTGTCTCTATTGAGGTTTGTTCGAGGGCAAGTATCAGCAATTTTGGCCTCTGTCTAAATAGGAAAGCTGATTGCACAGGTGATGCTGATTAGCAAAGATCAAAGGGAGACACACATAACTGGTCCTGTGTTCTGATTGGTGGACAGTCACTCAGCTCTTTTCTGAAGGATACTACAAGTTTTTGTTGCATTTATGCCTCTACTTCTCCTGTTCTCCCTCTCTCTTCCCTCCTCTTCTCCTCCTCCAATCCTCTACTCCTTCTGTCCTCCTATTCTACCCTCCTTTCATAATCTCTTCTCCTTTCTACTCTTCCTTTTATCCTCTTCTATCCATCTGCCTGTCTTAACTATTTGACTTTCTGTGTCCAAATGATCTATCTATCTATGTATAGACTATGTATGTATCTATCTGTGTATCTATCTATGTATCTATCTATCTAACTAACTAATCCATCTATATTTCTAACTAATCTATCTTTATTTCTTTCTAGATAATCTATCTTTCTTTCTAACTATACTATCTTTCTTTCTAAATAATCTTTTCTTTCTAGCTATACTAACTATCTTTCTAACTGATCTATCTTTCTTTCTTTCTAACTAACTAATCTTTCTTTCTTTCTAACTATACTATCTGTCTTTCTGTCTAACCAATATATCTTTCCTTCTTTCTTTCTAACTAATCCTTTCTTTCTTTTTTCATCCTTTCAAATCCATCTTTCTTTCTAACTAATTCTTTCTTTCTTTCTTTCAAATTCATATTTCTTTCTTACTAATCATTGCTTTCTTTCTTTCTTTCATCTATCTATCATCTATTTTTCTTTCTTTCTTTCTTTTTCTAATAATCTTTCTTTCTTTCTTACTTACTTTCTTTCTTTCTTTCTTTCTTTCTTTCTTTCTTTCTTTCTTTCTTTCTTTCTTTCTTTCTTTCTTTCTTTCTACCTAATTTTTCTTTCTCTCTTTCTTTCTTTCTTTCTTTCTACCTAATTCATCTTTCTTTCTTTCTTTCTTTCTTTCTTTCTTTCTTTCTTTCTTTCTTTCTTTCTTTCTTTCTTTCTTTCTTTCTTTCTTTCTTTCTTTCTTTCTTTCTTTCTTTTTACCTAATCCATCTTTCTTTCTTTCTTTCTTTCTTTCTTTCTTTCTTTCTTTCTTTCTTTCTTTTTCTTTATTTCTAATCTATCTATCTATCTATCTATCTAACACAGTCTCATCCCAAATCGTCATATAACTGACGTTTTGGGACGTATTTTGACCATACGTCAATTTCCGCCTTTTTAGGGCCCCCTTAAACGTCGGTAGATGGCGATCCCGGGCCGTCATACAACTGACGCTTTACCTTTAACGTCAGTTAGGTGACGGGTTAGGTTTAGGGTTAAGTTTAGGTATGGGGTAGAGTTAGGATCCCATAACCTCATCTACCGACGTTTAAGGGGGCCCTAAAAAGGCGAATATTGACGTATGGTCAAAAGACGTCCCAAAACGTCAGTTATATGACGATTTGGGATGAGACCGGGTTGATCTATCTATCTATCTATCTATCTATCTATCTATCTATCTATCTATCTATCTATCTATCTATCTATCTATCTATCTATCTATCTATCTATCTATCTATCTATCTATCATTCTTTTTTTCTTTCTACCTAATCCTTCTTTCTTTCTTTCTTTCTTTCTTTCTTTCTTTCTTTCTTTCTTTCTTTTTCTTTATTTCTAATAATCTATCTTTCTTTCTCTTTCTATCTGTCTTTTTTTCCTTCTACCCATCTTTCTTTCTTTCTTTCTTTCTTTGCATTTCAGCTTATTAAATGCATTTGAATTAAGCCTTTTTTCTTTTTTGCACTCTTTTGCATTTGTTTGTGCATTTAAGTTAAGCTTTTGAAGCATTCACACGCATATTCCGCAGGAAATGCAATTTTTAGTGTGAATGCTTCAAGCATTCACACTCTTGAAATCCAAATCTTTCTTATTATTATTCCGTATTCTTCCGTACGTTTTTCGGTCGCTTTCTTCTCCTCTCTACTTTGTGCTACAAAAACCATTCAAGTATCAAAATGTGCAGCTTTTCAAGGACATGTGTGCTATTACTTTTCTTTTTTATAACCTTTATAATTTTTAAATTATTAAACTTTTTGTGCATATTTTTTAACATGGAAGTCAATGGAGAATTCTTCAAATTCTGTTTTATGCTCCTTCTGCTTTCAAAGCCTACAACTTCTGCATACTTTCAGCTATTTCTGTCATTTAAACTTTAAAATGTTGAGAAATTTGTCAGCTATTAAAGTTGTATTCAACTTTTTGATATCTATTATACTTTTTTCACAATCTCTACTTTAGTCTCATGATGTTTTTCAAGCCGTTTCTGAAATTATAATGGGAGTGAATGAGAGAGACTGTTCAGAGCTAGAGCACGTGCTAGAGTGAGCCAGCTTGAAACCTAATGCTAAAAAATATTTTTTAAATCGCTGGCCTGGCCACAATTTTCACTCTTTGGGCATAAAATTATACTTGAAACGTAGGTATTTTTGTTGTGGTTCCTCTCATGTGTTTAGTAAATCCCTGGGACTTATAGTTTTTTCACTGTGTCCTTCCAAAGGACAAGAGTGACAGACATTCCTCCATTGACAGCAATTATAAATTCAGGTCAAACTTTTGTGATCAGAGCAATACAAACCAGTTTTTTAACTTGCCAAAGTGGTCCCTTTTTTTAACTCTATCCACAAAAAAAATACATCACATCGTTCACAAAGGCCTTGTCTCGCTCACGGTCAGGTCATTTCGCCGATACAACTTATAGTTTTGTCTCTATTGAGGTTTGTTCGAGGGCAAGTATCAGCAATTTTGGCCTCTGTCTAAATAGGAAAGCTGATTGCACAGGTGATGCTGATTAGCAAAGATCAAAGGGAGACACACATAATTGGTCCTGTGTTCTGATTGGTGGACAGTCACTCAGCTCTTTTCTGAAGGATACTACAAGTTTTTGTTGCATTTATGCCTCTACTTCTCCTGTTCTCCCTCTCTCTTCCCTCCTCTTCTCCTCCTCCAATCCTCTACTCCTCCTGTCCTCCTATTCTACCCTCCTTTCACAATATCTTCTCCTTTCTACTCTTCCTTTTATCCTCTTCTATCCATCTGCCTGTCTTAACTATTTGACTTTCTGTGTCCAAATGATCTATCTATCTATGTATAGACTATGTATGTATCTATCTATCTATCTATCTATCTATCTATCTATCTATCTATCTATCTATCTATCTATCTATCTATCTATCTATCTATCTATCTAATCCATCTATATTTCTAACTAATCTATCTTTCTTTCATTCTAGATAATCTATCTTTCTTTCTAACTATAATATCTTTCTTTCTAAATAATCTTTTCTTTCTAGCTATACTATCTATCTTTCTAACTGATCTATCTTTCTTTCTTTCTAAATAATCTTTCTTTCTTTCTAACTATACTATCTGTCTTTCTTTCTAACCAATATATCTTTCCTTCTTTCTTTCTAACTAATCCTTTCTTTATTTCTAACTAATCATTTCTTTCTTTTTTCATCCTTTCAAATCCATCTTTCTTTCTAACTAATTCTTTCTTTCTTTCTTTCAAATTCATATTTCTTTCTTACTAATCATTGCTTTCTTTCTTTCTTTCATCTATCTATCATCTATTTTTCTTTCTTTCTTTCTTTTTTCTTTATTTCTAATAATCAATCTATCTTTCTTTCTTTCTTTCTTTCTTTCTTTCAAATTCATATTTCTTTCTTACTAATCCTTTCTTTCTTTCTTTCAAATCCATATTTCTTTCTAACTAATCTTTCTTTCTTTTTATCTTTCTTTCTTTTTTTCTTTCTTTCTTTCTATTTCTTTATTTTGAATAATCTATCTATCTATCTATCTATCTATCTATCTATCTATCTATCTATCTATCTATCTATCTATCTATCTATCTATCTATCTATCTATCTATCTATCTATCTATCTATCTATCTATCTTTCTACCTAATCCATCTTTCTTTCTTCCTTTCTACCTCATCCTTCTTTCTTTCTTTCTTTCTTTCTTTCTTTCTTTCTTTCTTTCTTTCTTTCTTTCTTTCTTTCTTTCTTTCTAATAATCTATCTATCTATCTATCTATCTATCTATCTATCTATCTATCTATCTATCTATCTATCTATCTATCTATCTATCTATCTATCTATCTATCAAATCCATCTTTCTTTCTATCTAACTAATCCTTTCTTTCTCACTAATTCTTTCTTTCTTTCTTTCTTTCTTTCAAATCCATCTTTTTTTCTAACTAATTCTTTCTTTCTTTCTAATCCATATTTCTTTCTTTCTTTCTAACTAATCCTTTCTTTCTTTCTCTCTCACTAATCCTTTCTTTCTTTCTCACTAATCCTTTCTTTCTTTCTTTTAAATCCATCTATCTATCTACAGTCTGTCTATCTATCTATCTATCTATCTATCTATCTATCTATCTATCTATCTATCTATCTATCTATCTACCTACCTATCTATCTATCTATCTATCTATCTATCTATCTATCTATCTATCTATCTATCTATCTATCTATCTATCTATCTATCTATCTATCTATCTATCTATCTATCTATCTATCTATCTATCTACCCCCTGTCTTTCTCTACCTTTCTTTTTTGTACTCCTTTACTTCTCTACCTCTGTCTCTTTCTCTACCCCTATATTTCTTTACCTCTGTGTCTACATCTCTACCTCTCTTTACCTCTCTAAGTAAACTTGTAGTTTTCTACAATTTTTTGGATCTTGTTTTGCATTTCAGCTTATTAAATGCATTTGAATTAAGCTTTTTTTTCTTTTTTGCTCTGTTTTGCTGTTGTTTGAACTGCAATATTTTTTTTAAGCATTTAAGTTAAGCTTTTGAAGCATTCACACGCATATTCCGCAGGAAATGCAATTTTTCTAGTTAGTGTGAATGCTTCAAGCATTCACACTCTTGAAATCCAAATCTTTCTTCTTATTATTATTATTCCGTATTCTTCCGTACGTTTTTCGGTCGCTTTCTTCTCCTCTCTACTTTGTGCTACAAAAACCATTCAAGTATCAAAATGTGCAGCTTTTCAAGGACATGTGTGCTATTACTTTTCTTTTTTATAACCTTTATAATTTTTAAATTATTAAACTTTTTGTGCATATTTTTTAACATGGAAGTCAATGGAGAATTCTTCAAATTCTTTTTTATGCTCCTTCTGCTTTCAAAGCCTACAACTTCTGCATACTTTCAGCTATTTCTGTCATTTAAACTTTAAAATGTTGAGAAATTTGTCAGCTATTAAAGTTGTATTCAACTTTTTGATATCTATTATACTTTTTTCACAATCTCTACTTTAGTCTCATGATGTTTTTCAAGCCGTTTCTGAAATTATAATGGGAGTGAATGAGAGAGACTGTTCAGAGCTAGAGCACGTGCTAGAGTGAGCCAGCTTGAAACCTAATGCTAAAAAATAATTTTTAAATCGCTGGCCTGGCCACAATTTTCACTCTTTGGGCATAAAATTATACTTGAAACGTAGGTATTTTTGTTGTGGTTCCTCTCATGTGTTTAGTAAATCCCTGGGACTTATAGTTTTTTCACTGTGTCCTTCCAAAGGACAAGAGTGACAGACATTCCTCCATTGACAGCAATTATAAATTCAGGTCAAACTTTTGTGATCAGAGCAATACAAACCAGTTTTTTAACTTGCCAAAGTGGTCCCTTTTTTAACTCTATCCACAAAAAAAATACATCACATCGTTCACAAAGGCCTTGTCTCGCTCACGGTCAGGTCATTTCGCCAATACAACCTATAGTTTTGTCTCTATTGAGGTTTGTTCGAGGCCAAGTATCAGCAATTTTGGCCTCTGTCTAAATAGGAAAGCTGATTGCACAGGTGATGCTGATTAGCAAAGATCAAAGGGAGACACACATAATTGGTCCTGTGTTCTGATTGGTGGACAGTCACTCAGCTCTTTTCTGAAGGATACTACAAGTTTTTGTTGCATTTATGCCTCTACTTCTCCTGTTCTCCCTCTCTCTTCCCTCCTCTTCTCCTCCTCCAATCCTCTACTCCTCCTGTCCTCCTATTCTATCCTCCTTTCATAATCTCTTCTCCTTTCTACTCTTCCTTTTATCCTCTTCTATCCATCTGCCTGTCTTAACTATTTGACTTTCTGTGTTCAAATGATCTATCTATCTATGTATAGACTATGTATGTATCTATCTGTCTATCTATCTATCTATCTATCTATCTATCTATCTATCTATCTATCTATCTATCTATCTATCTATCTATCTATCTATCTATCTATCTATCTATCTATCTATCTATCTATCTATCTATCTATCTATCTATCTAATCCATCTATATTTCTAACTAATCTATCTTTCTTTCATTCTAGATAATCTATCTTTCTTTCTAACTATACTATCTTTCTTTCTAAATAATATTTTCTTTCTAGCTATACTATCTATCTTTCTAACTGATCTATCTTTCTTTCTTTCTAAATAATCTTTCTTTCTTTCTAACTATACTATCTGTCTTTCTTTCTAACCAATATATCTTTCCTTCTTTCTTTCTAACTAATCATTTCTTTATTTCTAACTAATCATTTCTTTCTTTTTTCATCCTTTCAAATCCATCTTTCTTTCTAACTAATTCTTTCTTTCTTTCAAATTCATATTTCTTTCTTACTAATCATTGCTTTCTTTCTTTCTTTCATCTATCTATCATCTATTTTTCTTTCTTTCTTTCTTTTTTCTTTATTTCTAATAATCAATCTATCTTTCTTTCTTTCTTTCTTTCAAATTCATATTTCTTTCTTACTAATCCTTTCTTTCTTTCTTTCAAATCCATATTTCTTTCTAACTAATCTTTCTTTCTTTTTTTCTTTTTATCTTTCTTTCTTTCTTTCTATTTCTTTATTTTGAATTATCTATCTATCTATCTATCTATCTATCTATCTATCTATCTATCTATCTATCTATCTATCTATCTATCTATCTATCTATCTATCTATCTATCTATCTATCTATCTATCTATCTATCTATCTATCTATCTATCTATCTTTCTTTCTACCTAATCCATCTTTCTTTCTTCCTTTCTACCTAATCCTTCTTTCTTTCTTTCTTTCTTTCTTTCTTTCTTTCTTTCTTTCTTTCTTTCTTTCTTTCTTTCTTTCTTTCTTTCTTTCTTTCTTTCTAATAATCCATCCATCTATCTATCTATCTATCTATCTATCTATCTATCTATCTATCTATCTATCTATCTATCTATCTATCTATCTATCTATCTATCTATCTATCTATCAAATCCATCTTTCTTTCTAACTAACTAATCCTTTCTTTCTCACTAATTCTTTCTTTCTTTCTTTCTTTCAAATCCATCTTTTTTTCTAACTAATTCTTTCTTTCTTTCTAATCCATATTTCTTTCTTTCTTTCTTTCTTTCTTTCTAACTAATCCTTTCTTTCTTTCTCTCTCACTAATCCTTTTTTTCTTTCTCACTAATCCTTTCTTTCTTTCTTTTAAATCCATCTATCTATCTACAGTCTGTCTATCTATCTATCTATCTATCTATCTATCTATCTATCTATCTATCTATCTATCTATCTATCTATCTATCTATCTATCTATCTATCTATCTATCTATCTATCTATCTATCTATCTATCTATCTATCTATCTATCTAACTACCCCCTGTCTTTCTCTACCTTTCTTTTTTGTACTCCTTTACTTCTCTACCTCTGTCTCTTTCTCTACCCCTATATTTCTTTACCTCTGTGTCTACATCTCTACCTCTCTTTACCTCTCTAAGTAAACTTGTAGTTTTCTACAATTTTTTGGATCTTGTTTTGCATTTCAGCTTATTAAATGCATTTGAATTAAGCTTTTTTTTCTTTTTTGCTCTGTTTTGCTGTTGTTTGAACTGCAATATTTTTTTTTTAAGCATTTAAGTTAAGCTTTTGAAGCATTCACACGCATATTCCGCAGGAAATGCAATTTTTCTAGTTAGTGTGAATGCTTCAAGCATTCACACTCTTGAAATCCAAATCTTTCTTCTTATTATTATTATTCCGTATTCTTCCGTACGTTTTTTCGGTCGCTTTCTTCTCCTCTCTACTTTGTGCTACAAAAACCATTCAAGTATCAAAATGTGCAGCTTTTCAAGGACATGTGTGCTATTACTTTTCTTTTTTATAACCTTTATAATTTTTAAATTATTAAACTTTTTGTGCATATTTTTTAACATGGAAGTCAATGGAGAATTCTTCAAATTCTGTTTTATGCTCCTTCTGCTTTCAAAGCCTACAACTTCTGCATACTTTCAGCTATTTCTGTCATTTAAACTTTAAAATGTTGAGAAATTTGTAAGCTATTAAAGTTGTATTCAACTTTTTGATATCTATTATACTTTTTTCACAATCTCTACTTTAGTCTCATGATGTTTTTCAACCCGTTTCTGAAATTATAATGGGAGTGAATGAGAGAGACTGTTCAGAGCTAGAGCACGTGCTAGAGTGAGCCAGCTTGAAACCTAATGCTAAAAAATAATTTTTAAATCGCTGGCCTGGCCACAATTTTCACTCTTTGGGCATAAAATTATACTTGAAACGTAGGTATTTTTGTTGTGGTTCCTCTCATGTGTTTAGTAAATCCCTGGGACTTATAGTTTTTTCACTGTGTCCTTCCAAAGGACAAGAGTGACAGACATTCCTCCATTGGCAGCAATTATAAATTCAGGTCAAACTTTTGTGATCAGAGCAATACAAACCAGTTTTTTAACTTGCCAAAGTGGTCCCTTTTTTTAACTCTATCCACAAAAAAAATACATCACATCGTTCACAAAGGCCTTGTCTCGCTCACGGTCAGGTCATTTCGCCAATACAACCTATAGTTTTGTCTCTATTGAGGTTTGTTCGAGGCCAAGTATCAGCAATTTTGGCCTCTGTCTAAATAGGAAAGCTGATTGCACAGGTGATGCTGATTAGCAAAGATCAAAGGGAGACACACATAATTGGTCCTGTGTTCTGATTGGTGGACAGTCACTCAGCTCTTTTCTGAAGGATACTACAAGTTTTTGTTGCATTTATGCCTCTACTTCTCCTGTTCTCCCTCTCTCTTCCCTCCTCTTCTCCTCCTCCAATCCTCTACTCCTCCTGTCCTCCTATTCTACCCTCCTTTCATAATCTCTTCTCCTTTCTACTCTTCCTTTTATCCTCTTCTATCCATCTGCCTGTCTTAACTATTTGACTTTCTGTGTCCAAATGATCTATCTATCTATGTATAGACTTTTTTTATTTTGAATAGTCTATCTATCTATCTATCTATCTATCTATCTATCTATCTATCTATCTATCTATCTATCTATCTATCTATCTATCTATCTATCTATCTATCTATCTATCTATCTTTCTACCTAATCCATCTTTCTTTCTTCCTTTCTACCTAATCCTTCTTTCTTTCTTTTTTCTTTCTTTCTTTCTTTCTTTCTTTCTTTCTTTCTTTCTTTCTTTCTTTCTTTCTTTCTTTCTTTCTTTCTTTCTTTCTACCTAATTCATCTTTCTTTCTTTCTTTCTTTCTTTCTTTCTTTCTTTCTAACTAACTAATCCTTTCTTTCTTTCTCTCTCACTAATCCTTTCTTTCTTTCTCACTAATCCTTTCTTTCTTTCTTTCTTTTAAATCCATCTTTCTTTCTAACTAATTCTTTTCTTTCTTTCTTTCTTTCTTTCTTTCTTTCTTTCTTTCTTTCTTTCTTTCTTTCTTTCTTTCTTTCTTTCTTTCTAACTAATCCTTTCTTTCTTTCTTTCTAATAATCTATCTATCTATGTATCTATGTATCTATCTATGTATCTATGTATCTATCTATCTATCTATCTATCTATCTATCTATCTATCTATCTATCTATCTATCCATCTATCTACAGTCTGTCTGTCTATCTATCTATCTATCTATCTATCTATCTATCTATCTATCTATCTATCTATCTATCTATCTATCTATCTATCTATCTATCTATCTATCTATCTATCTATCTATCTATCTATCTATCTACCCCTGTCTTTCTCTACCTTTCTTTTTTGTACTCCTTTACTTCTCTACCTCTGTCTCTTTCTCTACCCCTATATTTCTTTACCTCTGTGTCTCTACCTCTCTTTACCTCTCTAAGTAAACTTGTAGTTTTCTACAATTTTTTGGATCTTGTTTTGCATTTCAGCTTATTAAATGCATTTGAATTAAGCTTTTTTTTCTTTTTTGCTCTGCTTTGCTGTTGTTTGAACTGCAATATTTTTTTTAAGCATTTAAGTTAAGCTTTTGAAGCATTCACACGCATATTCCGCAGGAAATGCAATTTTTCTAGTTTTTCTAGTTATTCCGTATTCTTCCGTACGTTTTTCGGTCGCTTTCTTCTCCTCTCTACTTTGTGCTACAAAAACCATTCAAGTATCAAAATGTGCAGCTTTTCAAGGACATGTGTGCTATTACTTTTCTTTTTTATAACCTTTATAATTTTTAAATTATTAAACTTTTTGTGCATATTTTTTAACATGGAAGTCAATGGAGAATTCTTCAAATTCTGTTTTATGCTCCTTCTGCTTTCAAAGCCTACAACTTCTGCATACTTTCAGCTATTTCTGTCATTTAAACTTTAAAATGTTGAGAAATTTGTAAGCTATTAAAGTTGTATTCAACTTTTTGATATCTATTAAACTTTTTTCACAATCTCTACTTTAGTCTCATGATGTTTTCCAACCCGTTTCTGAAATTATAATGGGAGTGAATGAGAGAGACTGTTCAGAGCTAGAGCACGTGCTAGAGTGTGCCAGCTTGAAACCTAATGCTAAAAAATAATTTTTAAATCGCTGGCCTGGCCACAATTTTCACTCTTTGGGCATAAAATTATACTTGAAACGTAGGTATTTTTGTTGTGGTTCCTCTCATGTGTTTAGTAAATCCCTGGGACTTATAGTTTTTTCACTGTGTCCTTCCAAAGGACAAGAGTGACAGACATTCCTCCATTGGCAGCAATTATAAATTCAGGTCAAACTTTTGTGATCAGAGCAATACAAACCAGTTTTTTAACTTGCCAAAGTGGTCCCTTTTTTTAACTCTATCCACAAAAAAAAATACATCACATCATTCACAAAGGCCTTGTCTCGCTCACGGTCAGGTCATTTCGCCAATACAACCTATAGTTTTGTCTCTATTGAGGTTTGTTCGAGGCCAAGTATCAGCAATTTTGGCCTCTGTCTAAATAGGAAAGCTGATTGCACAGGTGATGCTGATTAGCAAAGATCAAAGGGAGACACACATAATTGTTCCTGTGTTCTGATTAGTGGACAGTCACTCAGCTCTTTTCTGAAGGATACTACAAGTTTTTGTTGCATTTATGCCTCTACTTCTCCTGTTCTCCCTCTCTCTTCCCTCCTCTTCTCCTCCTCCAATCCTCTACTCCTCCTGTCCTCCTATTCTATCCTCCTTTCATAATCTCTTCTCCTTTCTACTCTTCCTTTTATCCTCTTCTATCCATCTGCCTGTCTTAACTATTTGACTTTCTGTGTCCAAATGATCTATCTATCTATGTATAGACTATGTATGTATCTATCTGTGTATCTATCTATGTATCTATCTATGTATCTATCTATCTATCTATCTATCTATCTATCTATCTATCTATCTATCTATCTATCTATCTATCTATCTATCTATCTATCTATCTATCTATCTAACCATCTATATTTCTAACTAATCTATCTTTCTTTCTTTCTAGATAATCTATCTTTCTTTCTAACTATACTATCTTTCTTTCTAAATAATCTTTTCTTTCTAGCTATACTATCTATCTTTCTAACTGATCTATCTTTCTTTCTTTCTAAATAATCTTTCTTTCTTTCTAACTATACTATCTGTCTTTCTTTCTAACCAATATATCTTTCCTTCTTTCTTTCTAACTAATCCTTTCTTTATTTCTAACTAATCCTTTCTTTCTTTTTTCATCCTTTCAAATCCATCTTTCTTTCTAACTAATTCTTTCTTTCTTTCTTTCTTTCAAATTCATATTTCTTTCTTACTAATCATTGCTTTCTTTCTTTCTTTCATCTATCTATCATCTATTTTTCTTTCTTTCTTTCTTTTTTCTTTATTTCTAATAATCTATCTATCTATCTATCTTTCTTTCTTTCTTTCTTTCTACCTAATCTTTCTTTCTCTCTTTCTTTCTTTCTTTCTTTCAAATTCATATTTCTTTCTTACTAATCCTTTCTTTCTTTCTTTCAAATCCATATTTCTTTCTAACTAATCTTTCTTTCTTTTTTTCTTTTTATCTTTCTTTCTTTCTTTTTCTTTATTTTGAATAATCTATCTATCTATCTATCTATCTATCTATCTATCTATCTATCTATCTATCTATCTATCTATCTATCTATCTATCTATCTATCTATCTTTCTTTCTACCTAATCCATCTTTCTTTCTTCCTTTCTACCTAATCCTTCTTTTTTTCTTTCTTTCTTTCTTTCTTTCTTTCTTTCTTTCTTTCTTTCTTTCTTTCTTTCTTTCTTTCTTTCTACCTAATTCATCTTTCTTTCTTTCTTTCTTTCTTTTTTTCTTTCTTTCTTTCTTTCTTTCTTTCTTTCTTTCTTTCTTTCTTTCTTTCTTTCTTTCTTTCTTTCTTTCTTTCTTTCTTTCTTTCTTTCTTTCTTTCTTTCTACCTAATCCATCTTTCTTTCTTTCTTTCTTTCTTTCTTTCTAATAATCCATCCATCTATCTATCTATCTATCAAATCCATCTTTCTTTCTAACTAACTAATCCTTTCTTTCTCACTAATTCTTTCTTTCTTTCTTTCTTTCTTTCTTTCTTTCTTTCTTTCTTTCTTTCAAATCCATCTTTCTTTCTAACTAATTCTTTCTTTCTTTCTAATCCATATTTCTTTCTTTCTTTCTAACTAACTAATCCTTTCTTTCTTTCTCTCTCACTAATCCTTTCTTTCTTTCTTTCTTTCTCACTAATCCTTTCTTTCTTTCTTTTAAATCCATCTTTCTTTCTAACTAATTCTTTTCTTTCTTTCTTTCTTTCTTTCTTTCTTTCTTTCTTTCTTTCTTTCTTTCTTTCTTTCTTTCTTTCTAATAATCTATCTATGTATCTATCTATCTATGTATCTATCTATCTATCTATGTATCTATGTATCTATCTATCTATCTATCTATCTATCTATCTATCTATCTATCTATCTATCTATCTATCTATCTATCTATCTATCTATCTATCTATCTATCTATCTATCTATCTATCTATCTATCCATCTATCTACAGTCTATCTATCTATCTATCTATCTATCTATCTATCTATCTATCTATCTATCTATCTATCTATCTATCTATCTATCTATCTATCTATCTATCTATCTATCTATCTATCTATCTATCTATCTATCTATCCCCTGTCTTTCTCTACCTTTCTTTTTTGTACTCCTTTACTTCTCTACCTCTGTCTCTTTCTCTACCCCTATATTTCTTTACCTCTGTGTCTACATCTCTACCTCTCTTTACCTCTCTAAGTAAACTTGTAGTTTTCTACAATTTTTTGGATCTTGTTTTGCATTTCAGCTTATTAAATGCATTTGAATTAAGCTTTTTTTTTCTTTTTTGCTCTGTTTTGCTGTTGTTTGAACTGCAATATTTTTTTTAAGCATTTAAGTTAAGCTTTTGAAGCATTCACACGCATATTCCGCAGGAAATGCAATTTTTAGTGGTGCTTGCTGAAAGCAAGGCAACACTATTACTATTGTGTTTTTTGAGCCGGCCCAAAAGTTTGACGCGCTACTCCTCCCGCAGTTTTTGTCACACACCCATGAATGAGGTCTCAAAACGTGCGGAATATTCGGGAATGGTGTGCTATGACTTTTCTAAGCGATCGGGGGTACGATGTTCGCCCGAAGGGCGAACAAATTTCCCCAAAATCCCATAGACTTAACATTGCGACAAACTTTGACGACTCATAGCTCCGAGCGAGAATTTCACAGAAGCCTGCGATTCACCACATTTGAAGAGGCTGACAGGCTCTGTAAGAACATACCTCACAATGGGGTAAAAGTTGCACCCCTGGGGGGCAGGAGCTGCCCAAATTTTCCCCATAGACCCCAATGTTATTTATTATTATTATTTTTTTTTTTTCTTCCACACAAATTTCGGCGCGCTACTCCTCCCGCAGTTTTTGTCACAGACCCTTGAATGAGGTGTCAAAACGTGCGGCTTGTTCGGGAATGGTGTGCTATGACTTTTCTAAGCGATCGGGGGTACGATGGTCGCCCCAGGGGCGAAAAACGGCCCAAAAAAATCCCATAGACTTAACATTACGACAAATTTTGGCGAGTCATAGCTCTGAGCTCGGATTTCGCAGAAACCTGCGATTTACCACATTTGAAGAGGCTGACAGGCTCTTTAAGAAAATACCTCACAATGGGGTAAAAGTTGCACCCCTGGGGGGCAGGAGCTCCCCAAATTTTTCCCATTGAAAATTTTCTAGTATAGCATTTTACTATTCCAGGAAAAAGTTTGGAGCACTCCTACGTCCACAGTTTTTGTCACAGACCCATGAATGAGGCATCAAATCGTGCGGCCTATTGAGGAGAAGTGTCCTATCACTTTTATCAGAGATCGGGGGTACGGTGTTCGACCCAGGGGCGAACAAATTTCCAAAAAATCCCATAGACTTAACATTGAGACAAACTTTGACGACTCGTAGCTCCAAACAAGGATTTCGGACAAATGTGAGATTTGCCACATTTGAAGAGGCTGGCAGGCTCTTTAAGAACATACCTCACAATGGGGTAAAAGTTGCACCCCTGGGGGGCAGGAGCTGCCCAAAGTTTCCCCATTGACTTACTATGGTGAAGGACGTCCCATCAAATGCATGTGTTTTTCCTACTATGGTAAATTGCATAGGGATTTTGTATTGAACATAGCTCTGGATCACAGTGTCATAGAGACAAGGGGGCGGGCTCATTTTACTCAGATGACCAATCAGTCTCTCAGGATCATTGTGATGCTATCAAACCACGCCCTAGCAACCATATAGAGCACCTTAGCAACAACTCCCATAGACTTCCATTGAAAGAGATCAAAGGGATATCTCCGGATAGAAGTGTCATAGAAACACAAGGGTGGTCTCGTTTGACTCGGGGTAGCAAACAGCCAATCATGAATCACCTCAACAATTTCTGGCCACACCCTAGCAACCATTATCAAGCACCTTAGCAACCAAATTTTAAAGAGGGATATCTTCCATTCTGAATGTCATACAGGCTTGGGAGTTGTATTATATCAATTATACTGACAAGCAGCCTTTGGAGATTCATGATTGGCAGCTGCCAAGCCACTCCCTAGCAACCAAAAAGAGTACCCTAGCAACCATTTTGCAAGGCCTACATCTCTGCATCAGAACATCGTATAGAGATGGGGGTTGGTTTATACATTTACATTGACTTTGGAGCTTCATGATTGGCAGCTGCCAAGCCACTCCCTAGCAACCAAACAGAGTACCCTAGCAACCATTTTGTAAGACCTACATCTTAGCATCAAAACATCGTATAGAGATGGGGGTTGGCTCTTTTTACTCATGCTAGCAAACATGACTTGCTACATGCTACACATGCTAGCAGAGAATAGCTACATGCTAATATTGATTAGCTAAGTGCTAAATCATGCCAAGAAAATGCTACAAACTTCATAGTAACCATCTGTGACAACTACCAACCTCCTAGCAACAACCTAGCAACCACCCAGAACACGCTAGCAACACCCTAGCAACCACCCAGAATACCCTAGCAACCGCCTAACAACACCATAGCAACCACCCAGAACACCCTAGCAACCACCAAGAACACCCTAACAACCACCCAGAATACCCTAGCAACCGCCCATCAACACCATAGCAACCACCCATAACACCCTAGCAACCACCCAGAACACCCTAGCAACCACCTAGCAACACCCTAGCAACCACTCAGAACACCCTAGCAACTGCCTAGCAACACCCTAGCAACCACCCAGAACACCCTAGCAACCGCCTAGCAACACCCTAGGAACCACCCAAAACACCCTAGCAACCACCTAGCAACACCCTAGCAACCACCCAGAACACCCTAGCAACCACCTAGCAACACCCTAGCAACCACCCAGAATACCCTAGCAACCACATAGCAACCCCCTAGCAACACCCAGAACAACTTAGCAACCAACAATAATACCCTAGCAACCGCCTAGCAACCACCCAGAACACCATAGCAACCAGCCATAACACCCTAGCAACCGGGTGGTGAGTTTTGCCACTGCAAGCACCACTTCACATTTTCCTCTGGAAATGTACATTCTAGTTATTAGTGTGAATGCTTCAAGCATTCACACTCTTGAAATCCAAATCTTTCTTCTTATTATTATTATTCCGTATTCTTCCGTACGTTTTTCGGTCGCTTTCTTCTCCTCTCTACTTTGTGCTACAAAAACCATTCAAGTATCAAAATGTGCAGCTTTTCAAGGACATGTGTGCTATTACTTTTCTTTTTTATAACCTTTATAATTTTTAAATTATTAAACTTTTTGTGCATATTTTTTAACATGGAAGTCAATGGAGAATTCTTCAAATTCTGTTTTATGCTCCTTCTGCTTTCAAAGCCTACAACTTCTGCATACTTTCAGCTATTTCTGTCATTTAAACTTTAAAATGTTGAGAAATTTGTCAGCTATTAAAGTTGTATTCAACTTTTTGATATCTATTATACTTTTTTCACAATCTCTACTTTAGTCTCATGATGTTTTTCAAGCCGTTTCTGAAATTATAATGGGAGTGAATGAGAGAGACTGTTCAGAGCTAGAGCACGTGCTAGAGTGAGCCAGCTTGAAAACTAATGCTAAAAAAAAATTTTTAAATCGCTGGCCTGGCCACAATTTTCACTCTTTGGGCATAAAATTATACTTGAAACGTAGGTATTTTTGTTGTGGTTCCTCTCATGTGTTTAGTAAATCCCTGGGACTTATAGTTTTTTCTCTGTGTCCTTCCAAAGGACAAGAGTGACAGACATTCCTCCATTGGCAGCAATTATAAATTCAGGTCAAACTTTTGTGATCAGAGCAATACAAACCAGTTTTTTAACTTGCCAAAGTGGTCCCTTTTTTTAACTCTATCCACAAAAAAAATACATCACATCGTTCACAAAGGCCTTGTCTCGCTCACGGTCAGGTCATTTCGCCAATACAACCTATAGTTTTGTCTCTATTGAGGTTTGTTCGAGGCCAAGTATCAGCAATTTTGGCCTCTGTCTAAATAGGAAAGCTGATTGCACAGGTGATGCTGATTAGCAAAGATCAAAGGGAGACACACATAATTGGTCCTGTGTTCTGATTGGTGGACAGTCACTCAGCTCTTTTCTGAAGGATACTACAAGTTTTTGTTGCATTTATGCCTCTACTTCTCCTGTTCTCCCTCTCTCTTCCCTCCTCTTCTCCTCCTCCAATCCTCTACTCCTCCTGTCCTCCTATTCTACCCTCCTTTCATAATCTCTTCTCCTTTCTACTCTTCCTTTTATCCTCTTCTATCCATCTGCCTGTCTTAACTATTTGACTTTCTGTGTCCAAATGATCTATCTATCTATGTATAGACTATGTATCTATCTGTGTATCTATCTATGTATCTATGTATCTATCTATCTATCTATCTATCTATCTATCTATCTATCTATCTATCTATCTATCTATCTATCTATCTATCTATCTATCTATCTATCTATCTATCTAACTAATCCATCTATATTTCTAACTAATCTATCTTTATTTCTTTCTAGATAATCTATCTTTCTTTCTAACTATACTATCTGTCTTTCTTTCTAACCAATATATCTTTCCTTCTTTCTTTCTAACTAATCCTTTCTTTATTTCTAACTAATCCTTTCTTTCTTTTTTCATCCTTTCAAATCCATCTTTCTTTCTAACTAATTCTTTCTTTCTTTCAAATTCATATTTCTTTCTTACTAATCATTGCTTTCTTTCTTTCTTTCTTTCTTTCATCTATCTATCATCTATTTTTCTTTCTTTCTTTTTTCTTTATTTCTAATAATCTATCTTTCTTTCTTTCTTTTTTACTAATCCTTTCTTTCTTTCTTTCAAATCCATATTTCTTTCTAACTAATCTTTCTTTCTTTTTTTCTTTTTATCTTTCTTTCTTTCTTTCTTTTTCTTTATTTTGAATTATCTATCTATCTATCTATCTATCTATCTATCTATCTATCTATCTATCTATCTATCTATCTATCTATCTATCTATCTATCTATCTATCTATCTATCTATTTATCTATCTATCTATCTATCTATCTATCTATCTATCTATCTATCTATCTATCTATCTATCTATCTATCTATCTATCTATCTATCTATCTATCTATCTATCTATCTATCTACCTAATCCATCTTTCTTTCTTCCTTTCTACCTAATCCTTCTTTCTTTCTTTCTTTCTTTCTTTCTTTCTTTCTTTCTTTCTTTCTTTCTTTCTTTCTTTCTTTCTTTCTTTCTTTCTTTCTTTCTTTCTTTCTTTCTTTCTTTCTTTCTTTCTTTCTTTCTTTCTTTCTTTCTTACTACCTAATTCATCTTTCTTTCTTTCTTTCTTTCTTTCTTTCTTTCTTTCTTTCTTTCTTTCTTTCTTTCTTTCTTTCTACCTAATCCATCTTTCTTTCTTTCTTTCTTTCTTTCTTTCTTTCTTTCTTTCTTTCTTTCTTTCTAATAATCCATCCATCTATCTATCTATCTATCTATCTATCTATCTATCTATCTATCTATCTATCTATCTATCTATCTATCTATCAAATCCATCTTTCTAACTAACTAATCCTTTCTTTCTCACTAATTCTTTCTTTCTTTCTTACTTTCAAATCCATCTTTCTTTCTAACTAATTCTTTCTTTCTTTCTAACTAACTAATCCTTTCTTTCTTTCTCTCTCACTAATCCTTTCTTTCTTTCTCACTAATCCTTTCTTTCTTTCAAATCCATCTTTCTTTCTAACTAATTCTTTTCTTTCTTTCTTTCTTTCAAATCCATCTTTCTTTCTTTCTTTCTTTCTTTCTTTCTTTCTTTCTTTCTTTCTTTCTTTCTTTCTAACTAATCCTTTCTTCCTTTCTTCCTTTCTTTCTAATAATCTATCTATCTATCTATCTATCTATCTATCTATCTATCTATCTATCTATCTATCTATCTATCTATCTATCTATCTATCTATCTATCTATCTATCTATCTATCTATCTATCTACCCCCTGTCTTTCTCTACCTTTCTTTTTTGTACTCCTTTACTTCTCTACCTCTCTCTCTTTCTCTACCCCTATATTTCTTTACCTCTGTGTCTACATCTCTACCTCTCTTTACCTCTCAAAGTAAACTTGTAGTTTTCTACAATTTTTTGGATCTTGTTTTGCATTTCAGCTTATTAAATGCATTTGAATTAAGCTTTTTTTTCTTTTTTGCTCTGTTTTGCTGTTGTTTGAACTGCAATATTTTTTTTTTTTTAAGCATTTAAGTTAAGCTTTTGAAGCATTCACACGCATATTCCGCAGGAAATGCAATTTTTCTAGTTAGTGGTGCTTGCTGAAAGCAAGGCAACACTATTACTATTGTGTTTTTTGAGTCGGCCCAAAAGTTTGGCACGCTACTCCTCCCGCAGTTTTTGTCACACACCCATGAATGAGGTCTCAAAACGTGCGGAATATTCGGGAATGGTGTGCTATGACTTTTCTAAGCGATCGGGGGTACGATGTTCGCCCGAAGGGCGAACAAATTTCCCAAAAATCCCATAGACTTAACATTGCGACAAACTTTGACGACTCATAGCTCCGAGCGAGAATTTCACAGAAGCCTGCGATTTACCACATTTGAAAAGGCTGACAGGCTCTGTAAGAACATACCTCACAATGGGGTAAAAGTTGCACCCCTGGGGGGCAGGAGCTGCCCAAATTTTCCCCCATTGACTCCCATGTTATTTATTATTAGTGGTGCTTGCTGAAAGCAAGGCAACACTATTACTATTGTGTTTTTTGAGTCGGCCCAAAAGTTTGGCACGCTACTCCTCCCGCAGTTTTTGTCACACACCCATGAATGAGGTCTCAAATCGTGCGGAATATTCGGGAATGGTGTGCTATGACTTTTCTAAGCGATCGGGGGTACGATGTTCGCCCGAAGGGCGAACAAATTTCCCAAAAATCCCATAGACTTAACATTGCGACAAACTTTGACGAATCATAGCTCCGAGCGAGAATTTTGCAGAAGCCTGCGATTTACCACATTTGAAGAGGCTGACAGGCTCTGTAAGAACATACCTCACAATGGGGTAAAAGTTGCACCCCTGGGGGGCAGGAGCTGCCCAAACTTTCCCCCATTGACCCCAATGTTATTTATTATTTTTTTTTTTTTTCAACTTCCGTGCGTTTTTTGGCACGCTACTCCTCCCGCAGCTTTTGTCACAGACCCATGGGTGAGGCGTCAAATCGACCGGCTTATTTAGGAGAGGTGTGCTATGACTTTTCTAAGAGATCGGGGGTACGATGGTCGCCCCAGGGGCGAAAAACGGCCGAAAAAAATCCCATAGACTTAACATTGCGAAAAACTTTGACGACTCATAGCTCCGAGCGAGGATTTCACAGAAGCCTGCGATTTACCACATTTGAAGAGGGTGACAGGCTCTGTAAGAAAATACCTCACATTGGGGTAAAAGTTGCACCCCTGGGGGGCAGGAGCTCCCCAAATTTTTCCCATTGAAAATTTTCTAGTATAGCATTTTACTATTCCAGGAAAAAGTTTGGCGCACTCCTACGTCCACAGTTTTTGTCACAGACCCATGAATTAGCCATCAAATCGTGCGGCCTATTGAAGAGAAGTGTCCTATCACTTTTATCAGAGATCGGGGGTACGGTGTTCGACCCAGGGGCGAACAAATTTCCAAAAAATCCCATAGACTTAACATTGAGACAAACTTTGACGACTCGTAGCTCCAAACAAGGATTTCGGACAAATGTGAGATTTGCCACATTTGAAGAGGCTGGCAGGCTCTTTAAGAACATACCACACAATGGGGTAAAAGTTGCACCCCTGGGGGGCAGGAGCTGCCCAAAGTTTTCCCCATTGACTTACTATGGTGAAGGACGTCCCATCAAATGCATGTGTTTTTCCTACTATGGTAAATTGCATAGGGATTTTGTATTGAACATAGCTCTGGATCACAGTGTCATAGAGACAAGGGGGCGGGCTCATTTTACTCAGATGACCAATCAGTCTCTCAGGATCATTGTGAAGCTATTAAGCCACGCCCTAGCAACCATATAGAGCACCTTAGCAACAACTTCCATAGACTTCCATTGAAATAGATCAAAGGGATATCTCAGGATATAAGTGTCATAGAAACATGAGGGTGGGCTCATTTGACTTGGGCCAGCAAACAGCCAATCCTGAATCACCTCAACACTTACTGGCAACGCCCTAGCAACCATTGTAGAGCACCTTAGCAACTAAAATCCAAAGAAGGATATCTTCCATTCTGAATGACACAGAGGAATGGGAGTTGGTTTATATCATTCATACTGACAAGCAGCCTTTGGAGTTTCATGATTGGCAGCTACCAAGCCACTCCCTAGCAACCAAACAGAGTAGCCTAGCAACCATTTTGCAAGACCTATATCTCTGCATCAAAACATCGTATAGAGATGGGGGTTGATTTAAACATTCACATTGACTTTGGAGCTTCATGATTGGCAGCTGCCAAGCCACTCCTTAACAACCAAACAGAGTACCCTAGCAACCATTTTGAAAGACCTATATCTCTGCTTCAAAACATTGTACAGAGATGGGGGTTGGTTTATACATTCACATTGACTTTGGAGCTTCATGATTGCCAGCTGCCAAGCCACTCCCTAGCAACCAAACAGAGTACCCTAGCAACCATTTTGTAAGACCTACATCTCTGCATCAAAACATTGTATAGAGATGGGGGTTGGCTCTTTTTACTCGTGCTAGCAAACATGACTTGCTGCATGCTACACATGCTAGCAGTGAATAGCTACATGCTAATATTGATTAGCTAAGTGCTAAATCATGCCAAGAAATTGCTACAAACTTCATAGTAACCAACTGTGACAACTACCAACCACCTATACCAGAACATCCTAGGACCGCCTAGCAACACCCTAGCAACCTCCTAGCAACCACACAGAACACCCTAGCAACACCCTAGCAACCATCCAAAATACCCTAGCAACCGCCTAACAACACCATAGCAACCACACAGAACACCCTAGCAACCACCCAGAACACCCTAGCAACCATCTAGCAACACCCTAGCAACCACCCATAACACCCTAGCAACCGCCTAGCAACACCAAGCAACCACCCAGAACACCCTAGCAACCGCCTAGCAACACCATAGCAACACCCTAGCAACCACCCAGAACACCCTATTAACTCATAAACTGTATAATCACACTATAGCAACCATATAGGGTACCCTAGTAACCCACAAACACATGAATAAGCCACATCTCAGCACCAGAACATTGTACAGACATCGTTGTTGTCTCATATGCAATTCTGTACCACACTCTAGCAACCGAGCGAGCTTTTTTGCCACTGCAAGCACCACTTCACATTTTCGTCTGGAAATGTACATTCTAGTTCTAGTTATTATTATTCCGTATTCTTCCGTACGTTTTTCGGTCGCTTTCTTCTCCTCTCTACTTTGTGCTACAAAAACCATTCAAGTATCAAAATGTGCAGCTTTTCAAGGACATGTGTGCTATTACTTTTCTTTTTTATAACCTTTATAATTTTTAAATTATTAAACTTTTTGTGCATATTTTTTAACATGGAAGTCAATGGAGAATTCTTCAAATTCTGTTTTATGCTCCTTCTGCTTTCAAAGCCTACAACTTCTGCATACTTTCAGCTATTTCTGTCATTTAAACTTTAAAATGTTGAGAAATTTGTAAGCTATTAAAGTTGTATTCAACTTTTTGATATCTATTATACTTTTTTCACAATCTCTACTTTAGTCTCATGATGTTTTTCAACCCGTTTCTGAAATTATAATGGGAGTG
Source organism: Pimephales promelas (assembly GCF_988280905.1). Taxonomy (NCBI): domain Eukaryota; kingdom Metazoa; phylum Chordata; class Actinopteri; order Cypriniformes; family Leuciscidae; genus Pimephales; species Pimephales promelas. Next base: position 12,824,814 of record NC_142786.1, on the reverse strand, counting down.
AATGAGAGAGACTGTTCAGAGCTAGAGCACGTGCTAGAGTGAGCCAGCTTGAAACCTAATGCTAAAAAATAATTTTTAAATCGCTGGCCTGGCCACAATTTTCACTCTTTGGGCATAAAATTATACTTGAAACGTAGGTATTTTTGTTGTGGTTCCTCTCATGTGTTTAGTAAATCCCTGGGACTTATAGTTTTTTCACTGTGTCCTTCCAAAGGACAAGAGTGACAGACATTCCTCCATTGACAGCAATTATAAATTCAGGTCAAACTTTTGTGATCAGAGCAATACAAACCAGTTTTTTAACTTGCCAAAGTGGTCCCTTTTTTTAACTCTATCCACAAAAAAAATACATCACATCGTTCACAAAGACCTTGTCTCGCTCACGGTCAGGTCATTTCGCCAATACAACCTATAGTTTTGTCTCTATTGAGGTTTGTTCGAGGCCAAGTATCAGCAATTTTGGCCTCTGTCTAAATAGGAAAGCTGATTGCACAGGTGATGCTGATTAGCAAAGATCAAAGGGAGACACACATAATTGGTCCTGTGTTCTGATTGGTGGACAGTCACTCAGCTCTTTTCTGAAGGATACTACAAGTTTTTGTTGCATTTATGCCTCTACTTCTCCTGTTCTCCCTCTCTCTTCCCTCCTCTTCTCCTCCTCCAATCCTCTACTCCTCCTGTCCTCCTATTCTACCCTCCTTTCATAATCTCTTCTCCTTTCTACTCTTCCTTTTATCCTCTTCTATCCATCTGCCTGTCTTAACTATTTGACTTTCTGTGTCCAAATGATCTATCTATCTATGTATATACTATGTATGCATCTATCTATCTATCTATCTATCTATCTATCTATCTATCTATCTATCTATCTATCTATCTATCTATCTATCTATCTATCTATCTATCTATCTATCTATCTAACTAATCTATCTTTCTTTCATTCTAGATAATCTATCTTTCTTTCTAACTATACTATCTTTCTTTCTAAATAATCTTTTCTTTCTAGCTATACTATCTATCTTTCTAACTGATCTATCTTTCTTTCTTTCTAAATAATCTTTCTTTCTTTCTAACTATACTATCTGTCTTTCTTTCTAACCAATATATCTTTCATTCTTTCTTTCTAACTAATCCTTTCTTTATTTCTAACTAATCATTTCTTTCTTTTTTCATCCTTTCAAATCCATCTTTCTTTCTAACTAATTCTTTCTTTCTTTCAAATTCATATTTCTTTCTTACTAATCATTGCTTTCTTTCTTTCTTTCATCTATCTATCATCTATTTTTCTTTCTTTCTTTCTTTTTTCTTTATTTCTAATAATCAATCTATCTATCTATCTATCTATCTATCTATCTATCTATCTATCTATCTATCTATCTTTCTTTCTTTCTTTCTTTCTTTCTTTCTTTCAAATTCATATTTCTTTCTTACTAATCCTTTCTTTCTTTCTTTCTTTTAAATCCATATTTCTTTCTAACTAATCTTTCTTTCTTTTTTTCTTTTTATCTTTCTTTCTTTCTTTCTTTCTTTCTTTTTTTTTATTTTGAATAATCTATCTATCTATCGTTCTTTCTACCTAATCCATCTTTCTTTCTTCCTTTCTACCTAATCCTTCTTTCTTTCTTTCTTTCTTTCTTTCTTTCTTTCTTTCTTTCTTTCTTTCTTTCTTTCTTTCTTTCTTTCTTTCTTTCTTTCTTTCTAATTATCTATCTATCTATCTATCTATCTATCAAATCCATCTTTCTTTCTAACTAACTAATCCTTTCTTTCTCACTAATTCTTTCTTTCTTTCTTTCTTTCTTTCTTTCAAATCCATCTTTTTTTCTAATTAATTCTTTCTTTCTTTCTAATCCATATTTCTTTCTTTCTTTCTAACTAACTAATCCTTTCTTTCTTTCTCTCTCACTAATCCTTTCTTTCTTTCTCACTAATCCTTTCTTTCTTTCTTTTAAATCCATCTTTCTTTCTAACTAATTCTTTTCTTTCTTTCTTTCTTTCTTCCTTTCTTTCTTTCTTTCTTTCTTTCTTTCTTTCTTTCTTTCTTTCTAATAATCTATCTATCTATCTATCTATCTATCTATCTGTATCTATCTATCTATCTATCTATCTATCTATCTATCTATCTATCTATCTATCTATCTATCTATCTATCTATCCCCTGTCTTTCTCTACCTTTCTTTTTTGTACTCCTTTACTTCTCTACCTCTGTCTCTTTATCTACCCCTATATTTCTTTACCTCTGTGTCTACATCTCTACCTCTCTTTACCTCTCTAAGTAAACTTGTAGTTTTCTACAATTTTTTGGATCTTGTTTTGCATTTCAGCTTATTAAATGCATTTGAATTAAGCTTTTTTTTTCTTTTTTGCTCTGTTTTGCTGTTGTTTGAACTGCAATATTTTTTTTAAGCATTTAAGTTAAGCTTTTGAAGCATTCACACGCATATTCCGCAGGAAATGCAATTTTTCTAGTTTTAATTGTTTGTCAGCTCGCACAACTGTCTGTCACCATGCCTTGATGAGTATTGATTAGTGTGAATGCTTCAAGCATTCACACTCTTGAAATCCAAATCTTTCTTATTATTAGTGTGAATGCTTCAAGCATTCACACTCTTGAAATCCAAATCTTTCTTCTTATTATTATTATTCCGTATTCTTCCGTACGTTTTTCGGTCGCTTTCTTCTCCTCTCTACTTTGTGCTACAAAAACCATTCAAGTATCAAAATGTGCAGCTTTTCAAGGACATGTGTGCTATTACTTTTCTTTTTTATAACCTTTATAATTTTTAAATTTTAAACTTTTTGTGCATATTTTTTAACATGGAAGTCAATGGAGAATTCTTCAAATTCTGTTTTATGCTCCTTCTGCTTTCAAAGCCTACAGCTTCTGCATACTTTCAGCTATTTCTGTCATTTAAACTTTAAAATGTTGAGAAATTTGTCAGCTATTAATGTTGTATTCAACTTTTTGATATCTATTATACTTTTTTCACAATCTCTACTTTAGTCTCATGATGTTTTTCAACCCGTTTCTGAAATTATAATGGGAGTGAATGAGAGAGACTGTTCAGAGCTAGAGCACGTGCTAGAGTGAGCCAGCTTGAAACCTAATGCTAAAAAATATTTTTTAAATCGCTGGCCTGGCCACAATTTTCACTCTTTGGGCATAAAATTATACTTGAAACGTAGGTATTTTTGTTGTGGTTCCTCTCATGTGTTTAGTAAATCCCTGGGACTTATAGTTTTTGCACTGTGTCCTTCCAAAGGACAAGAGTGACAGACATTCCTCCATTGGCAGCAATTATAAATTCAGGTCAAACTTTTGTGATCAGAGCAATACAAACCAGTTTTTTAACTTGCCAAAGTGGTCCCTTTTTTTAACTCTATCCACAAAAAAAATACATCACATCGTTCACAAAGGCCTTGTCTCGCTCACGGTCAAGTCATTTCGCCAATACAACCTATAGTTTTGTCTCTATTGAGGTTTGTTCGAGGCCAAGTATCAGCAATTTTGGCCTCTGTCTAAATAGGAAAGCTGATTGCACAGGTGATGCTGATTAGCAAAGATCAAAGGGAGACGCACATAATTGGTCCTGTGTTCTGATTGGTGGACAGTCACTCAGCTCTTTTCTGAAGGATACAAGTTTTTGTTGCATTTATGCCTCTACTTCTGTTCTCCCTCTCTCTTCCCTCCTCTTCTCCTCCTCCAATCCTCTACTCCTCCTGTCCTCCTATTCTACCCTCCTTTCATAATCTCTTCTCCTTTCTACTCTTCCTTTTATCCTCTTCTATCCATCTGCCTGTCTTAACTATTTGACTTTCTGTGTCCAAATGATCTATCTATCTATGTATAGACTATGTATGTATCTATCTGTGTATCTATCTATCTATCTATCTATCTATCTATCTATCTATCTATCTATCTATCTATCTATCTATCTATCTATCTATCTATCTATCTATCTAATCCATCTATATTTCTAACTAATCTTTCTTTCTTTCTTTCTAGATAATCTATCTTTCTTTCTAACTATACTATCTTTCTTTCTAAATAATCTTTTCTTTCTAGCTATACTATCTATCTTTCTAACTGATCTATCTTTCTTTCTTTCTAAATAATCTTTCTTTCTTTCTAACTATACTATCTGTCTTTCTTTCTAACCAATAAATCTTTCCTTCTTTCTTTCTAACTAATCCTTTCTTTATTTCTAACTAATCCTTTCTTTCTTTTTTCATCCTTTCAAATCCATCTTTCTTTCTAACTAATTCTTTCTTTCTTTCTTTCTTTCTTTCTTTCTTTCTTTCTTTCTTTCTTTCTTTCTTTCTTTCTTTCTTTCTTTCTTTGAAATTCATATTTCTTTCTTACTAATCATTGCTTTCTTTCTTTCTTTCTTTCTTTCTTTCTTTCTTTCTTTCTTTCTTTCTTTCTTTCATCTATCTATCATCTATTTTTCTTTCTTTCTTTTTTCTTTATTTCTAATAATCTTTCTTTCTTTCTTTCTACCTAATCTTTATTTCTCTCTTTCTTTCTTTCTTTCTTTCTTTCTTTCTTTCTTTCTTTCTTTCTTTCTTTCTTTCTTTCTTTCTTTCTTTCTTTCTTTCTACCTAATTCATCTTTCTTTCTTTCTTTCTTTCTTTCTTTCTACCTAATCCATCTTTCTTTCTTTCTTTCTTTCTTTCTTTTTCTTTCTATCTATCTATCTATCTATCTATCTATCTATCTATCTATCTATCTATCTATCTATCTATCTATCTATCTATCTATCTATCTATCTATCTATCTATCTATCTATCGTTCTTTTTTTCTTTCTACCTAATCCTTCTTTCTTTCTTTCTTTCTTTCTTTCTTTCTTTCTTTCTTTCTTTTTCTTTATTTCTAATAATCTATCTTTCTTTCTCTATCTATCTATGTCTTTTTTTCCTTCTACCTAATCCATCTTTCTTTCTTTCTTTCTTTCTTTCTTTCTTTCTTTGCATTTCAGCTTATTAAATGCATTTGAATTAAGCCTTTTTTCTTTTTTGCACTGTTTTGCATTTGTTTGTGCATTTAAGTTAAGCTTTTGAAGCATTCACACGCATATTCCGCAGGAAATGCAATTTTTCTAGTTATTATTCCGTATTCTTCCGTACGTTTTTCGGTCGCTTTCTTCTCCTCTCTACTTTGTGCTACAAAAACCATTCAAGTATCAAAATGTGCAGCTTTTCAAGGGCATGTGTGCTATTACTTTTCTTTGTTATAACCTTTATAATTTTTAAATTATTAAACTTTTTGTGCATATTTTTTAACATGGAAGTCAATGGAGAATTCTTCAAATTCTGTTTTATGCTCCGTCTGCTTTCAAAGCCTACAACTTCTGCATACTTTCAGCTATTTCTGTCATTTCAACTTTAAAATGTTGAGAAATTTGTAAGCTATTAAAGTTGTATTCAACTTTTTGATATCTATTATACTTTTTTCACAATCTCTACTTTAGTCTCATGATGTTTTTCAACCCGTTTCTGAAATTATAATGGGAGTGAATGAGAGAGACTGTTCAGAGCTAGAGCACGTGCTAGAGTGAGCCAGCTTGAAACCTAATGCTAAAAAATAATTTTTAAATCGCTGGCCTGGCCACAATTTTCACTCTTTGGGCATAAAATTATACTTGAAACGTAGGTATTTTTGTTGTGGTTCCTCTCATGTGTTTAGTAAATCCCTGGGACTTATAGTTTTTTCACTGTGTCCTTCCAAAGGACAAGAGTGACAGACATTCCTCCATTGGCAGCAATTATAAATTCAGGTCAAACTTTTGTGATCAGAGCAATACAAACCAGTTTTTTAACTTGCCAAAGTGGTCCCTTTTTTTAACTCTATCCACAAAAAAAATACATCACATCGTTCACAAAGGCCTTGTCTCGCTCACGGTCAGGTCATTTCGCCAATACAACCTATAGTTTTGTCTCTATTGAGGTTTGTTCGAGGCCAAGTATCAGCAATTTTGGCCTCTGTCTAAATAGGAAAGCTGATTGCACAGGTGATGCTGATTAGCAAAGATCAAAGGGAGACACACATAACTGGTCCTGTGTTCTGATTGGTGGACAGTCACTCAGCTCTTTTCTGAAGGATACTACAAGTTTTTGTTGCATTTATGCCTCTACTTCTCCTGTTCTCCCTCTCTCTTCCCTCCTCTTCTCCTCCTCCTCCAATCCTCTACTCCTCCTGTCCTCCTATTCTACCCTCCTTTCATAATCTCTTCTCCTTTCTACTCTTCCTTTTATCCTCTTCTATCCATCTGCCTGTCTTAACTATTTGACTTTCTGTGTCCAAATGATCTATCTATCTATGTATAGACTATGTATGTATCTATCTGTCTATCTATCTATCTATCTATCTATCTATCTATCTATCTATCTATCTATCTATCTATCTATCTATCTATCTATCTATCTATCTATCTATCTATCTATCTAACTAATCCATCTATATTTCTAACTAATCTATCTTTCTTTCTTTCTAGATAATCTATCTTTCTTTCTAACTATACTATCTTTCTTTCTAAATAATCTTTTCTTTCTTTCTAACTATACTATCTGTCTTTCTTTGTAACCAATATATCTTTCCTTGTAACCAATATATCTTTCCTTCTTTCTTTCTAACTAATCCTTTCTTTATTTCTAACTAATCCTTTCTTTCTTTTTTCATCCTTTCAAATCCATCTTTCTTTCTAACTAATTCTTTCTTTCTTTCTTTCTTTCTTTCTTTCTTTTAAATTCATATTTCTTTCTTACTAATCATTGCTTTCTTTCTTTCTTTCATCTATCATCTATTTTTCTTTCTTTCTTTCTTTTTTCTTTATTTCTAATAATCTATCTATCTATCTATCTATCTATCTATCTATCTATCTATCTATCTATCTATCTATCTATCTATCTATCTATCTATCTATCTATCTATCTATCTATCTATCTATCTATCTATCTATCTATCTATCTTTCTTTCTTTCTTTCTACCTAATCTTTCTTTCTTTCTTTCTTTCTTTCTTTCTTTCTTTCTTTCAAATTCATATTTCTTTCTTACTAATCCTTTCTTTCTTTCTTTCTTTCTTTCAAATCCATATTTCTTTCTAACTAATCTTTCTTTCTTTTTATCTTTCTTTCTTTTTCTTTATTTTGAATAATCTATCTATCTATCTATCTATCTATCTATCTATCTATCTATCTATCTATCTATCTATCTATCTATCTATCTATCTATCTATCTATCTATCTATCTATCTATCTATCTTTCTTTCTACCTAATCCATCTTTCTTTCTTCCTTTCTACCTAATCCTTCTTTCTTTCTTTCTTTCTTTCTTTCTTTCTTTCTTTCTTTCTTTCTTTCTTTCTTTCTTTCTTTCTTTCTTTCTTTCTTTCTTTCTTTCTTTCTTTCTTTCTTTCTACCTAATTCATCTTTCTTTCTTTCTTTCTTTCTTTCTTTCTTTCTTTCTTTCTTTCCTTCTTTCTACCTAATCCATCTTTCTTTCTTTCTTTCTTTCTTTCTTTCTTTCTTTCTTTCTTTCTTTCTTTCTTTCTTTCTTTCTTTCTTTCTTTCTTTCTAATAATCCATCCATCCATCTATCTATCTATCTATCTATCTATCTATCTATCTATCTATCTATCTATCTATCTATCTATCTATCTATCTATCTATCTATCTATCTATCTATCTATCTATCTATCTATCTATCAAATCCATCTTTCTTTCTAACTAACTAATCCTTTCTTTCTCACTAATTCTTTCTTTCTTTCAAATCCATCTTTCTTTCTAACTAATTCTTTCTTTCTTTCTAATCCATATTTCTTTCTTTCTTTCTTTCTTTCTTTCTAACTAACTAATCCTTTCTTTCTTTCTCTCTCACTAATCCTTCCTTTCTCACTAATCCTTTCTTTCTTTCTTTCTTTCTTTCTTTCTTTTAAATCCATTTTTCTTTCTAACTAATTCTTTTCTTTCTTTCTTTCTTTCTTTCTTTCTTTCTTTCTTTCTTTCTTTCTTTCTTTCTACCTACCCCCTGTCTTTCTCTACCTTTCTTTTTTGTACTCCTTTACTTCTCTACCTCTGTCTCTTTCTCTACCCCTATATTTCTTTACCTCTGTGTCTACATCTCTACCTCTCTTTACCTCTCTAAGTAAACTTGTAGTTTTCTACAATTTTTGGATCTTGTTTTGCATTTCAGCTTATTAAATGCATTTGAATTAAGCTTTTTTTTCTTTTTTGCTCTGTTTTGCTGTTGTTTGAACTGCAATATATTTTTTTTTTTAAGCATTTCAGTTCAGCTTTTGAAGCATTCACACGCATATTCCGCAGGAAATGCAATTTTTCTAGTTATTAATAATGTTACTGCGGAGGGTAAAAGTACTGTTATTTCCCCCTTTTGAATTTCGTTGAGGTTGTGTTCCCACATCATTAGCTAGTTTGGATCGCTATAACTTGAATGACTGTCAACTGTTGAATGAACGAGTGTCAAGCATGTCAAATCGCGCTTTGTTTACTTCCAACCGGAAGTCGCGCCCACTATTGACGCAAGGCCTCATGGGGCATAGGAAACTTGTGGAGAGAACAGAGGAGGGCAGCAATACGCCATAGCTGCGTCTAGCCTGCCGGAAGTACAAGAAGAAGAAGAAGAAGAACTCCAGTTGGAATTTTCACCCCGATATGGCTGCCGCGCTACCGAAGCGCCATCTAGTGGCTGTTACCAAAAAGCATCAGAGTTTCGCCTCTTGTTCTTCTATACTCTTTGTCTTCAGTGAGAACGAGCTGTGAAATTCGCTTACTGAATGCCGTTTTAAGATCGTCGTTGTGTTCCTTCGAGTGTTGAAGTTGTGTGCGTCCAGAGAGAAAGTGAGTTTGTAAATTTCACAATGTTACTCGAGTTAAGTTGATTGTTGTTTACTGAGAAGTTAAGAGAGTGATGACACAAATGGATGCTAATGTGAAGTATAGCAGTCTTTGAGTTATCATCCAGTACAGTGTAATCATGTAAGCTGTGTAGCTTTATGGTTTATGTTCTACTGTATTTAAAGGAAACACTGTGTTGAAGTTTGAGGGAAGCCAGTAGTTTTAATGCTATTTATGTTATAACAACTTCAACCTTTCATAAAAGTGTAAAATTATTATAACAAGAGGAGTGGTCTATTAATTCCCTTTACTCAAAAGTATTGCACCAACACATTCACCAAAGAATAGCGGGTTGGACTTATAAGGGCACTTTATACATTTGTCAGGCCCCTGCAAACATAGCAAATCTGTTGACTCTTTGTTTAAAACTCAAACAAAGCAAAAACAAACAAAATATGAATAACAAATATACTCAACAGCCAGCTGTCTCAGTCCTTTTCTGCTTTGGGGTAGGTAGGCAATCCAAAGTCTGGATGGAAAACAATGTCCCCAAAAAGAGGGAAAAAGAATACATCCACTGGTTCAAGGTCCCACAAAAAAAAAGTGTATCCTCCAGTTGGAATAAGTCCCCAAAAAGAGAAAAAGAATAAATCCACTGGTTCAAGGTCCCGCAAGAAAAAGGTTCAGTTATATACCAAAACATGCACACATGAGACGTCTCCAACGGCTAATAGACCATGGCCCTCATTTATCAATCTTGCGTAGAAACGGGTGTATATGTTGGCGTAAGATTATGCTTACACTCCTCTCACCGCCTGATTTATGAAGATGTGCGTACCTTTGAAATCCAGATGTACGCAATGCCTGCCCTTTATAAATCCCGCGGCCGAAAACGATCGTCATTAGAATAGTACGCCCCTAAATATTCAAGTCTCCGCTCCCCCCACGCCCTCATTTTATGCCATGGACACACGGAAGACGGCAAAGAAGAGAAACTTCTCCGACGTGGAGCTGAAATGACCTATCACAATGCATTATTTTACAGCACGTCTTTTGAAATAGAATTCAATTTCGAAACACGTCACATGTATAATAGTGATGATGATGATGTGATGTGAAGTACCATTCATTCACAATAATAATTGCATGACTGAAACCTGGCTTAAACCAAATGAGTATTTCGGTCTAAACGAATCTACTCCGCCAGGATACTGTTATAAACATGAGCCTCGCCTGATCGGTCGTGACGGCGGTGTTGCAACAATCTATAAAGATATTTTTAATATTACTCAGAAAACATGTCACAGGTTTAATTCATTTGAAGTACTTGTGCTAAATGTTACGCTCTTAGATGTAAGAAGGAAATCCATATTATCTCTAGCCTTGGCTACCCAGGTAGCAAAGAATTCTGGCCCAGATTTGGCATGTGTCTGGCACAGCTGGCATTCATCCGGCACTGGCATACAGCATGTGGGCCAAACATGGCCCGGGTTTGGCAGAGATGGCACTGGATTTAAGACGGCACCCATGACATGGGCCAGATGTCAAATGGAGTATTTGGCCCAGATGTTAAATATAGATATGTGGGCCACACGTATATGGCCAATCTTGAGCCACATTTAAAATCCTTTTAAAATGTTTTTGAGTAAAATCACAATGTTTTCCCATACAGAAAATTATATATTCACATATATGTGAAACACTGTAAAATATATTTTACAGTGATTATGTTAACATGTTATTTAACAAAAATATATTTTCAAAATGTATTTCAATATATTTTACAGTGTTTCACATATTTGTGAATATTCTTTTCTGTATGGGAAAACATTCTTTTGGGCCATGGCTGTATGGGAAAACAAAGAGAATATGGGCCATGTTTAAATATTTTATTTGGCTCACACGTAAAATATAGAAATATGGCCCACATATGTCTGGCCAGACTTATACCACAGTTAAAATGTAATTTTACATTACATTTCAGATATTTTATAATTGATAATATTATCATAAACATAGCTGTTTCCCCTATTCCTGTTTGCAGCATCGCTCTCTATTAACAAGGTTTAATTTATAATAATTTAAATTATGAAACAACATACATTTTAAATATACAATATAAGTTTAATTGTTTGATTGTCTCATTTCATGCACAAGAATGTCAATCGTTTCTTCTTTCTTACAACGTCCTAATATGCCAAAAAAAAAAAAAAAAAAAAAAGTTTTACCAATCAGGTCGCATCTAGAAAAACGCGCCCAGAAAGCGCCCCTAAACGCGCTTGTAGTTTTGTAGTTTTTATATATTGACACTTCCGGATACAGCGCTGCCGAAGTTTGAACATAAACAGGAGTTTGAAGTGGGCGCGCACTGATGCACTTGACTGCATTTCACTAACGGTTGCAGACTTCTCACCTCAAAGCCAGCGAAGTTTGGTAAGTGATCATTTTTAATTTTAGAGTTAGTATGAGTAACGTAACAGGTTATAGTCGGAAAGTTAAATGTTAAAGACGTGCCACATTGTAATTGTAGCTGGTAGTTAAAATGTAGAAGTTGACTAAGTTAAATGTTCGTCGATTACATATAGATGACAGACATATTTATTTTATAACACAGCCATTTATTTATTTCAATTTTTGTGACATACACTGATGGATTAACATACTAAAATGTATACTGTAGCAGAAATTGGCACCTGAAACATCACACAAAAATATAAATATCATAAGGATATTGATTAATTTTGTTTATATTCTATTGATTTGAGGATTTTAACAATTTTATGCATCTTATGATATTTATATCTTCTATAGAGATTATCAAATTTTAAGTTCGATCATTTTAATGCTAATTTGTGTTAAACAATATCATTCACGACAAGGCCCTTTCAAATATGCAGAGACACAGAGAGATAAAATTAGGCCTATTGTAACACTACACATACAAAAAAAGTTTAACATTTGTGAAACATACATTTTTTGCAATTATGCTACATCATTTCAGCGATTATATGTTATTATCATGTATACACTGGCAGTTAAAAGTTTTGAATAACAGCTCGACTGTATTTTTTTAGCAAGTAGCCTAAATGTGAGATAGCCATGGTGAGTAAAAGAGAAATTAGATTTTAGCCTCCTAAACATTTGACATCAAACTGTTGTGTGTGTGAAAAAAATTCTTGTTTCTGCTTATTTAATTTTAAACTGAAAAACAAACTTATCAAAACTTACATGGACCTTGTTGTCTCATTCATTTATGATTGTTTTTGTTTGGCGTGTGTGTGTGTGTGTGTGTGTGTGTGTGTGTGTGTGTGTGTGTGTGCTTTCTATATTATTAATAATTTATATAACTATTTTTTCAATGTATAATGTTCTCTTTTGTGTTTGTTTCAGGTTCAAGAACAAAAGATCTGAGTAAAGCCACGGTATGGAAAAGACTTGGATGTACAATGATAGGGGTAATTCATGAAGAAGGGCATTAAGGCTAGTTGGTAAACTAATGGAAAATGAGCACCAGGGAAAGAAACGTGAATGATGAGTGTTATTATAATGTGCTATTAATGATGATCCAGAGAATCTGTTTGTTTGTTTGTTTTTGTAAATTGTTTTGTTTAAATGTGAAAAAAATTAAATAAAAAATTAAGAATACTGTTGTGTTTCAGACATTTTTCAGCTGAGCAGGGTGTATATAAAGTGGCTAGATCATGGTTTAATTGAGGCTGACATGAATTGTTTGGTCCTGCAAAGGACCAGAATAGGGCCAGCTATAGTCATACCTTTGGCTGAGATATGGCTATGCCATGGGCCATATGTGGCCCGAGTTCTGGCTTCCAGAATAGGGCCAGCTATAGTCATACCTTTGGCTGAGATATGGCTATGCCATGGGCCATATGTGGCCCGAGTTCTGGCTACCAGACCTGGTCCAAAATAGGGCCAGCTATAGTCATACATTTTGGCTGAGATATGGCTATGCCATGGGCCACATGTGGCCCGAGTTCTGGCAACCAGACCTGGTCCAGTCATGTACCGTAATTCATTGCTGTATTTGGGCCAAGTGAAAGTGGGTTGTGTGGCCCATCACTGGGCCAAACCAATTTTGCTATGTCGGTGTATATAGACCTCCAGGGCCATATGCTGAATTCCTAAAAGAGTTTGCAGACTTTCTCTCAGATCTATTGGTGAACGTCGATAAAGCAATAATTGCTGGAGATTTTAACATACAGGTAGATAATACAAATGATGCTTTAGGGGCTGCGTTTACAGACTTATTAAACTCCTTTAGGGTCAAACAAAACGTCAGTGGTCCCACTCACCGTCTAAATCATACACTAGATTTAATTATATCATATGGAACCGATCCAACTGATATTGATATTATACCGCAAAGCAATGATGTCACTGATCATTACATGGTGACTTGCATAATACGTACTGATGAAATATGTCATGTTGCGCCACGTTATAGACCAGGCAGAACAATCCTTCCAACCACTATAGATGTATTCTCAAATAGCTTACCTGATCTATCTAAGCTGCTAAGTGAACCCAAACAAACAGATGAATTAGAGGAAATGACTAGCAGTTTAAGCACCATTTTTACTAGTACATAAGATATTGTTGCACCAATTAGATTAAAAAAGGTTAGAGAGAAAACTAAAGCACCATGGTACAACAGTGCTACGCATGCTATCAAGAGAGAAACTCGCAACTTAGAGCGTAAATGGAAACAAACTAATTTAGAGGTCTTTAGAATCGCGTGGAAAGACAGTATGTCACGTTATAAAAAGACACTAAAAACAGCCAGGGCTGAGCATCTCCGCAAACTAATAGAAAATAACCAAAATAATCCAAGGTTTTTATTTAACACCGTGGCTAGACTAACAAATAAACAGACATCACCAGAGCAAAATATACCGTTACAGTTTAGTAGTAATGATTTTATGAATTACTTCAATGAGAAAATAGAAAGCATCCGAAACACAATTATAAATGTACAATCCTCTATGAAGTCTTATGATTCAGCTTCAATTATGGCCCCTCTAGAACAACTAAACCGCTTTACAACGACAGGAGGAGCTAAATAAACTTATCATTGCTTCTAAACCAACAACTTGTTTATTAGATCCAATACCCACTAAACTATTGAAAGAACTTTTACCTGTAGTGGAAGAGCCTCTCCTCAATATTATTATCTCATCTTTATCTTTAGGTCATGTTCCAAAAATATTCAAGCTAGCAGTAATAAAACCTCTCATTAAGAAACCGCAATTAGATACAAATAACTTGGCAAATTACAGACCCATTTCAAATCTTCCATTTATGTCCAAAATACTAGAAATAGTTGTGTCCGCTCAATTGTGCTCTTTTATGCAAGAAAATGATATCTATGAAAAATTCCACTCAGGATTCAGACCGCATCATAGTACAGAAACTTAGAGAAAAGTTTAAATGACAAATGATTTACTTTTAGCTTCTGACCAAGGCCGTATCTCAATACTAGTCCTACTTGATCTTAGCGCTGCGTTCGACACTATAGATCATAAAATACTCTTGGATCGACTACAAAACTACACTGGTGTTCAGGGACAGGCATTAAGCTGGTTTAGATCGTACTTATCGGACCGTTATCATTTTGTCTGTTTAAATGGGAAAAAATCAAAGATAACATCAGTAGACTATGGAGTACCGCAAGGATCGGTTTTAGGCCCTCTGCTATTCTCAATATATATGCTGCCACTTGGTAATATTATAAGAAAACATGGAATTAATTTCCACTGTTACGCGGACAACACTCAATTATATATTTCATCACGACCAGATGAAAACACTAACTCATCTAAAATGACAGAGTGTCTCAAAGATATAAAATGCTGGATGACGCGTAATTTCCTGCTATTAAATTCAGATAAAACGGAGGTATTACTTATTGGTCCAAAAAACTACTCTCAAAACCTCTTACAGTACAACTTTAATATAGACGGATGTCCTGTTACTTTATCCACTAGAGTAAAATACCTGGGTGTTATACTAGACCGCAACTTGTCTTTCGAAAATCATATTTCATATGTTACAAGAACAGCCTTTTTCCACCTTAGAAACATTGCTAAGCTACGTAACATGCTATCTATCTCTGATGCAGAAAAATTAGTTCACGCATTCATGACCTCGAGACTAGATTACTGTAATGCTTTATTAGCCGGTTGTCCTGCATCCTCAATAAACAAGCTACAGTTAGTACAAAATGCAGCTGCTAGAGTTCTTACTAGGTCAAGAAAATATGATCATATAACACCGATTTTATCATCTCTACACTGGTTACCTATTAAGTTCCGTATCAATTACAAAATACTGCTACTAACCTATAAAGCCCTAAATGGTTTAGCACCTATACTTAACGGACCTTCTTTCGCCCTACAATCCACCGCGTTCCTTAAGATCACTAAATTCAAGGCTTCTGGCCATTCCTAGGATATCAAAGTCCACTAAAGGAGGGAGGGCGTTCTCGCATTTAGCTCCAAAACTCTGGAATAGCCTTCCCGATACGGTCCGAGGCTCTGACTCGCTGACACAGTTTAAAACTAGATTAAAGACGCATCTCTTTAGTCAAGCATTCACATAATGCTTACTTTTTAGTCCTCTGTTATGCCATACGGAACCGTTTGCCACTGAAACGCATTTCCGCGACAGTGGGGCTCGACAGCCTTAGTCAAACGGGTCGGCGCATATGGTTGGGTTACGGAGAGTTTGTGAGATAGTGGTTTTCTAACACCGACTCCCGTATAATGGAAATCATTATGAACATCAGCTATGCTAATTATTTCCCATCTGCCTTTCTGCTGTTATCTCGGGACACTTGTCCCAAGAAAAATGGCGTTCGTCAGGTCCAGTTTTGTCTCCAGCCTCTCACGGGGATTCGGATGCCCCAACGCCTGCGATGAGAGGACCAACGCCTGTGAGGAGACAACTCAACGCCTGCGAGGAGACAACTCAACGCCTGCGATATGTTATGCCGCCGTTTTATGCATAAACAATATTTATATTTATTATTTATATATAAACAATATAAATGTAAGCCAGAGGAGAACTGGCCCCCGACTGAGCCTGGGTTCTCCCAAGGTTTTTTCTCCATCCAATCTGATGGAGTTTTGGTTCCTTGCCACTGTCGCCTTGCTTTTGGCTTGCTTTGGGCTTGCTCAGTTGGGGTTATTTAGTGTTTAGCAATATTATTGATCTGTGTTGTACTACTTTCATGTTATCACTGTGAAGCTGCTTTGATACAATCTGTATTGTGAAAAGCGCTATATAAATAAATGTGACTTGACTTGACAATTTGTAATAGTATTCTTCTTATTATTATGATTTATTAATGATGCTTATTGTTATTTAGAAGAAGGATGTCGTTATTATTATTTGTATTATTATTATCATTTAAAAGAGGAAGAACATATTTTTTATTATTTTGTCAGTCTAAATTATATTTTGGTCATTGAAAGCCTTTCATTAGGCTACCGAAACCATGCCAGTCCGTGCGCACCTGCCGGGGATAATCCTGAAACGTCAGGGTAAAGCGGGCTCGCAACTGAAGGAATACATATGTTTACAAATCAAATGCTTTGGTAAAGTCACACAAATTAAACATTGAAGTCCACGTTACACAAAAATAAACACTGAAGTTTATAATTACTATGTTGTTTTTTTGTTTGTTTGTTTTATAGTGGGTCATAATATATCATATCTTTTAGTTTGTCAGTGCGTTTTGTGGTGTTAATTTTTTTGCGCATTTCCTCACTAACTCAAAACGTGCCTACACCTCCTGAGCTGGTGTAGGATTCGAGCGTGCCGTACGCCCAGGTCCATATTGATAAATCTCAAACTCACCGTGGTTTTGAGTGTACGCAAGGTGTACGCTGGAAATTTGGTGTACGCACTTTTGAGGGCCACTGTCTCTA
The DNA here is from genome assembly GCF_988280905.1 of Pimephales promelas. Lineage (NCBI taxonomy): Eukaryota > Metazoa > Chordata > Actinopteri > Cypriniformes > Leuciscidae > Pimephales > Pimephales promelas. The sequence continues at coordinate 12,808,016 of NC_142786.1, read as the reverse complement.
TTCCCAGAGGTCATTTTAGAAAATTTTCTCTGAGCTAGGTTGGCCAAAACCATGCCACCTCACCAAACAACCTATTTTTTATTTTTTCAAAATGGCCGCCCTTCCTCCTCTTTTTACCCTCGGCTCAACATAATAAAAGTCCTAAGATTCCAACAAAAAGTTCCTCCCCCCAACCAAAAACAAGCATAAACAATTGCTCAAATAATAATACATTTTCCAGCATGGCACCTCTACAGACAGTATACAATACAATATACAGTATATATGTATATATTCATATACATTTAACTTAAGTGAGCAACGTGCAAGGCTTTACTGTGGCAGTGTCACAATGTTGTCATGAATGTGATTGAGATAATGAAAAAGCATTGTTTGTTAGAGCATATCTTTTATTTGTTTGTTACAGACCACACACATATGCTGATTCACTTCTATGGACATAAAGCACGAGACGATACAGAGTGTCAGTGAAATGTGCACAGCATTGTTTGACTCAACCTGATAGGATCTGGCTCCCCCTCTGCATATGCTTCTTCAAATAAATCTGTTGAACTGGATTCCTTCTCCGACTTTGGTGTTCTAACCGGCACACCCGTATCAGCTTCATCTTAGTAGCAACAGCTAGCACCTTACAGTCCTTAGCCTCTCAGTTACACCCACTGTTTACAACAAATGCTTCGAATCAGAGAATTGAGATATAGTCTCAGAGGAACTGAATTGTTACAAAAACCCATGGAAAAGAGTAATACCAAGAGAAGGTGTTTATCAGTTAAAGGAGTTGATTTATGGAACAGTCTTCTTATTCGACGTAAGAGCTCTAGAACTATTAATGGATTTAAGAAAAGATATAAGTTAAACATTATGGAAAAATATAGAACACTTGAATGAAGAACATAAGAAAAGTAAGCGAAAGTGGATGTATGATATAATTTTGATTGTTGAGGATTAACTTTTTGCGCCTACATGTTATTATTATTATTTTTTGTATTTTTGGTTTAAGAGAAACTGTATAATTGTGTCATCTTTGGACAGTGTTTTTGTTGCAAAAGTACTGCAAAAGAAAGTCAGATATGTTTGTTGCAAGAAATACTCCTCCTAGACCTCTGATCCAAATTCGATGAAACTCAGTCAGCATGAAGTCAAGACATTGAGGATGAAAGTTTGCGAGGGATTTTTGATATCTCAAACGGTTTGGCCGTGGCGAGGAAACGAAATTGTGGCGAGAAATGTGAAAAAGGAAGTGTGTTATAAATTCAGCATACATTAACTGATCTTGATGAAACTTCAGCAATTTGTTCGCTGTAAGAGGACGATCACATGGATGTGACTATTGTGAGTCAAAGTTATAGCGCCACCAACTGACAGCAGGAAGTGTGTCACTTTCAAAATGCTTTGAAATCACCCTCTTATTTTTACCCGATTTGCTTCAACCTTCATCTGTATAATGTAAACATACGGCAGATGAAGACCTGTGAATGGATTCTTGATATCTTTGAAACTGTTGCCGTGGCAACGCATCAAACTTTACCATTCTTTTAGGATGCTTTTGAGACCCTTAGCATGCTTCAAATTGCATGAAACTCATCAGACACATCACATTTATTAGCCAGTAGACATGTGCAAAGTTTCAGAAACGGGCGTGGTGAGGGCTTAGTAGCGCTTTTGACAAAAGTGGGGTTGTTAGTTTTATCTACAGTTACAAAAATCAGGATGTATATTGTACTCCTCGAGCCGGACAACTTTCTAATTGACACTCATTAGCTAGGACCCACAGAAAGTCAGATATGTTTGTTTGAATGTGGTCATGCTCTCTTTGAGCTTACGTCTCTGTCTGTGTGTGTGTGTGTGTGTGTGTGTGTGTGCGTGCGTGTGTGTGTGTGTGTGTGTGTGTGTGTGTGTGTGTGTGTACAAAGACCTGGAATTCTCCTTTGGGGATCCTTAAAGTATCTTATCTATCTAACGTTATCTATCTATGTTATTTACTATTCAAGGTCTGTGGGATACACTTCCCTGATGGCAGACCAACCAAAGAGCACCCATACCCAGTATTGCACATGGGATATGAAACTCATGCTGTAAGTTGATTTCTTTACCATATTCATATCTGAGGGCAAGGGACATTTGTGTGATGGGGGTATTGTAGCTGTATCTTGCAGGGAAGAGGGTGGGAATACTATGGTGTTATCCAGCTATGCTGGTAAGAACTATTGCTTCATGACATTGTATTTTTGTTTTTCTTTTATTCAGTGATAATGTTTTGCAGAATAGATCCTAATTAAAATTATTTTCTTATTACCTATCTGTGTCCATTTTCAATAGTACAGTGTATTATATGTTACATAATAATGTGAACAATTTTTTGTTGTTTTCCTGTCCTTCCACAGGGACCTCTGCCATCTGGTCGAGCCCCCCCCAAAAGAAGATGTCTTGAGCCCCTTACAGTCAACACCATGCAAGTCACCAGAATTGCTGCTGAACCTGCTGATGTAGAGGTTGATGTGGATAATCTGGAGAACATTCCTCTACAGAAGTGTGATGTTGGCGTCCAGTGGCCAGAGATTTCAGAGCACAACTATTGTTCAAGCAAGTCAACAAAAGACAGTGCAACACAAACATATCCTGCACCATCAATCTCAGCCTATGACTTTGATGACAAAGACAGTAGGTTTTTCACAGGCATACATATCGCCAGTTTTTTGCAGCTTTTGTTTGCCCTCACAAATTTTTTACCTCAGCCAATGACCATTAAGTTGGCATTGCATCACCAATTGTTGCTTGTTTTGATGAGACTCCGCCTTGGTTTGATGTTCACAGATCTAGGAAAGCGTTTTGGAATAAGTAGGACTACAGCTTGTGAGATCTTTGCAGTCTGGAGACCTATACTCGCAAGGTTTATGAAAGAAAAAATAATAGCTTGGTTGCCTAGAGATACTCTGGAGAGAATAAGGCCTCAGAGCTTCAGCGTACATTACCCCAAAGCAACATGCATTATAGACTGTACCGAGATATTTGTACAAAGGCCAAAGAACTTAAGGAAACGAGCCCAAACATACAGCAATTACAAGCACCACAACACTTACAAAGTCCTATATTGCATGGCTCCCAATGGCTTTGTGATGTTTGTGTCCAAATTGTTTGGTGGGAGGGCTAGTGATACTTTTATCACACGGAACAGTGGTCTTATTAGTCACCTGCTTCTTGGTGATCAAGTTTTGGCAGACCGTGGATTCACCATCACAGATGTTTTGCCTCCTGGAGTGACATTGGCCATACCAGCGTTTACACGTGGCTGTAAAGAACTTCCGGAGCATGAAGTTACACAGACACGTCGCTTGGCAAATGTTAGAATTCAAGTAGAGCGTGCTATTAGACGATTAAAAGGTTTTAAAATGTTGAGTAATATTATCCCAGGTAGAATACAACATGTTGATGACATTGTAACTATATGTGCGGGGCTTTGTAACTTGCAACCTCAGTTAATTCGAGAGGAAACTGAGGGAGAAGCATCTGAAATAGATGAAGATGAGCATATTGACGAGCAAGAAGAAGGTGATGAATACTCATGGGACATGGCAGAGGACATTGAGGAAACCCACTTGTTTTAGTATTGTGTACTGTAAAGTTACATATGTGATGTGAAGAGCTGCCTGCCACGCACAGAGAGAGAGATAGACACATGGACTCCAATCTCATACAATTCTATTTTAATCGTAATCTTTCATTGCTCTGAAAATCTTTAATTTCATGTTCATTTCATTTTATTGTGGTCTCATTTAACAACTTAACTAGAGATGGTTTTAATCACATACAATATGTACTATGAATAAATGTATGTACTATGAAAAAAAAATCTTACCAACATGTGTTGACTTTAGTTTGATTCAGTTCACTATTATTAAAATCAAGAGCTACATCACTCGAGTCCACGCACTGTCATTACACCATGCGCAATTCTGGTAGCTATTGCTGGTAACAGATGCTCGAAGTAAACCTTCTTCAGGTGGGAGATGTGTTTTTCAGTCCACTCTTGGTTGTATGGTACATCTAGGATAATCTGTTCATTTGCGGTCCATACCAGGAACTTGCATTTTTTTTTGTTTGCACAATACATTGCTACCTGAATCTGGTAGTAGTAGCCTAATCCTGACGCAGTTTCCCTAAGGCCATACATTCCGTTTTCATATTTCACATCATATGTGTTTGATTCAATCATTTTTTGCAGACTGCCATCATGTGCCTCAAGTTTCTTTGGTGTAGGACACTTAATCTCAAGGATGGTATCTTTGTCAACTACTCCATCTAGACTGGCACCAAGCCAGTTTACCTTCTCATGTACAATAAGACCTGTGGTCTCAACTGTCTGCCCTGTGATCCCTTCAAACCATTTTCTAGCTAAAGGCTCCGCTGATTGACCATATCTCGTAGCTGTGCATCCAGCAAACACAGCATTTAATTTTCTTTCTACCCAGTTACTTGGGTCTGTTTTTTTTGGGTACGCCTGATGCCTCACTGCTGGTAATCCTAACTTTTCTTTGGTGCAGCCAAAATTGACGATCCTGGCCCTTTGTTTCAATTTTCTCTCTCTCATCTTTCCCACATTTTACATATTTTTCATACACTACATTGCATAGGTTACATTTATGTTCAGCACACTGTTCATGCCATCTGGGTAGCTCATTGGTTGCTTTTTTCTGTGGGTGTGCAGTCAGCACCTGATGCAAAATGCTCCCAGGTATCATGGCTAAGCCAGCCAACTCAGGTGATGAGAAGTGTTGTATGACCTGTGCATCAGTCTCAAATGCCATGGAGATAGCTTTCATACTTGTACCCTCATGGTCTGGCCCTTGAATGTTCTCAATCGTGTCTGGTACCACATTCGTCCAAGTTGATTGGTTCCAGGCACACAGTTGGTCCGTGCAGGCTGTACCGGTGAAGCCTCGAGACACAGCATCTTTCAGCTTGTAAAGCAGACCTGCCGTATGACTGCAACACTTCCCTCTGTTAGCCATGCAATCACAGTGCACATCTACAACTTTCCCATTCTTCCTCTCCAGAGTTATTTGTACTGTATGAGTGTTGTTAATGGTCTGTGAAAATCGGACAGGTCCTTTTAGAACTATGTGTTTATCATCTGGTAGGGTGTGCATTATTTTACCAACCCATCCGGAGCTCAGATAATTTTGACCCTCTATCAGTGACCTGTAGTTGGCACTTTGTTGATCATCGGATGCCAAGCGAAGGAGAAAATACTCTTGAATACCTTTAAAACAACAGAAGGGGCGCATTGGGGCAGTAATGTTAGTAATATTACTGTTATGTCTGGTGGGGGGGGGGGGGGTGATTGTCAAAACATTTGGTAACATGTTTACATTGTACAATGAGTCGTAGAATACAGTTTTTATTATTGCTTGACAAAGATTTTAAGATTTTAATTCCATGCTTGTGATTCGATTCTGATTTTGATTCAATATTGACTAATTTGGATACATATTTTAAATTTTATTTAAAAAATAATAATCTCACCTAATGTTGTAAACATAGGGCCCAATCTGCTGTTATTATTAAATGTTTAAAATAACAAATTAAATATAATGCAGTTTTTGTTATAATAACAATTATTTAATGATATATAATAAATATGTAATATAGTGCTCAGCAAAATCTCTCTAGCTATTTTTTCTATTAAATTAACATGCTATGGTCATTAAATGGCTTTTCTGATCTAAATATAACGTTATGTGACAATTGTTCTCCTGCTGTTATATTGACCTTTCCATGGTTTAAAAACACTAATTGGACGATATTATGTATACTTTCTAGTGTGTGAAAATGAGATAAATAATGGACACAAATGAAAAACATGAATTCGTTTATTTGATGTTATTCATTTATTTATTGTTGCCAAATGGACAGATCTTTTTATAGTTTCCTCGTTAGCAAACGTTAGCCAGCTTGCCAAGCTATTTTCATAAATAATCTGTAAGATCGTTTGTACCTTCATCTGTGACTGGAGGCCACTGTCTAACATCATCAACCCAACAAGTCATTCTGCCTGGCTGTAGCCGCCATCGAGGGTGCGTTATCAGGGAGGTTTGTTGACACACCGGTAACAGCTCAGTAATGGCGTCGCCACAAGATGGCGGCCTACACAGAACGCTCGTCGGATTCGTCTATAGAGTGAAAACTGATTAAAGTGGTGGAAATAATGGTTGATGGACACAGAACAGTAACAATTACACACCCACCCACCCACGTGAAGTCAAAATACATCATTAGTTTAAATCAATGTTTTTGTGTGGGGGGTAGGTTTAGGTATGATTACTATTAAAGAGTTCGCATATTCACTTTTCTTGAAAATATTTAGCTATTAGATCTATTTAAATGCTTCAGTTTGTTTTCATATTATAATAATATAATATGTCCACAAATTGAAGCTTTAAACTGATATATTATATAACTTCAAATACTTCAATTCGTTTTTTTTATATTATATTAGCCCTCTTTTGTATTATATTATGAGCCTAAATAAAGAATCTAACAAAGGTATTGTTTAGGTTATATTAGGCCTATATTATATTATATTTTAAGGCTAAATAAAGAACCTCACAAGGGTTGTTTAGGGCTCATTACCATTAAAAAGTTTGAAACCCCTTGCTAAAGAAAATATTGGAAATTCATAAGCAACAAACAATCATTTAACTTTGATGGTTTAATGCTTCCTGTACACAATTCATTGACTGTACAAAAATACTTTATGGTTTTCCCAAACCATCTCAGTGTAACAGCTTACTTTTCTTTCTTACTATATTCTTTTAATGTAAAGAATTGAACTGTCCTGCAAAAGATTTTGTAAATTTATTTTTCATAGTATTTATTGGTAAAGACTGTACAGTTAACAGCACTGGAAAAAAATATCAGATAACCTAAAATGTGCTTGTTTTTCACAAATATGATTTAATACCAATACGTTACATTAAGGGTCAAATAAAATATAAATGGCACATTCAAGTTAAAAGTTACAAATGAATGTTGAAACCATTGTTTTTCTAAATATGATGTACAGGTCAGGTATAAAGAATATTTTTGCTCTGGTGGTGAAAAAATAGAAAAAAATTAGGGGGAACATTGAACTGTGTTCACGATCATAGGCCCTGTCCCAAATGGCACACTTCATATGAATTTTCAGTGTTGTGTACTTATGTAATGCGTCCGTTAAATCCATGACTGTCTGTAGGGTGTCTCATTTATCATTTTAGGTTTCAGAAGGTTGCTCACGCATACATTTTGGTTGATATGTGCCCTCGATGCGCACTTTTGCAGAGCCCACACTGTTGCAAGCTCTACGGCACACTTCTTTTCGACAGTCAAAGCAGTGTTACGTTTGTGCACAATAACCCTAAAGGCACCAGGGTGGCGGTGCCACCGGCTATATATATATATAAATATAGCTGCGAGCAGCGATGAAGGGCCAAATGCGGCGGTACCGCCACCCCGGTGCCTTTAGGTAACTAAAGGCACTGGGGTTGCGGTGCCACCGGCTTGGGCCCGCAATCGCTGCTCGCAGCTATATTTAGGGCCCAAGCCCTGAAAGGGCGAAGGCCCTATTGTTTTCCTTGGGATTATTTATTAGGGCCCAAGCCCTGAAAGGGCGAAGGCCCTATTGTTTTCCTTAGGGTTATTCTTTTCTATTATTATTAGGGCCCAAGCCCTGAAAGGGCGAAGGCCCTATTGTTTTCCTTAGGATTATTCTTTTCTATTATTAGGGCCCAAGCCCTGAAAGGGCGAAGGCCCTATTGTTTTCCTTGGGATTATTTTTCTTTACTATTATTAGGGCCCAAGCCCTGAAAGGGCGAAGGCCCTATTGTTTTCCTAACGATTATTATTAGGGCCCAAGCCCTGAAAGGGCGAAGGCCCTATTGTTTTCCTTGCGATTATTTTTCTTCTCTATTATTATTATAATAATTATTATTTTACTACCTTTTGGGCACTTTTGGGGCCCTTAACGTGCTCGAAAACTCTTGAAACTTTGCACACGGGTCAGAACCCGCGGCCATCAGAGCCGGGCTGAAGCTGGTACCTGGGCGTGGCAGGGGGGCTCGTCAGCGCCCCCTGGAACGGGGTCCGAACACTCGGTCCATAACTCAAACACGCTTGCATGTAATAATATGAAACTCGGTACACATGTTGATCTCATCGTTTCATCTATACCTCGCGCTCTTACTTTTTACCCCAGCCCAACAGGAAGTCGGCTATTGAGGTTTGTTTGTAAAACGCTCGCAATGGTATTTGAAATACTCCTCCTAGAGCTTTGATCCACATTCGACGAAACTCGGTCAGCGTGAAGTCAAGACATTGAGGATGAAAGTTTGCGAGGGGATTTTTGATATCTCGAACGGTTTGTCCGTGGCGAGGAAACGAAATCATGGCGAGAAACGTGAAACAGGAAGTGTGTTATAACCTCAGCATACATTAACTGATCTTGATGAAACTTCAGCAGTCTGTTTGCTGTAAGAGGACGATCACATGGATTTGACTATTGTGAGTCAAAGTTATAGCGCCACCAACTGGCAGCAGGAAGTGTGTCACTTTCAAAATGCTTTGATATCACCCTTTTATTTTTACCCGATTTGCTTCAAACTTAATCTGTATAATGTAAATACATAGCAGATGAAGACCTGTGAATGGATTCTTGATATCTTTGATACTGTTGCCGTGGCAGAGCATTAAACTTTAAAATTCTTTTTTTTTGATGATTTTGAGACTCTTAGCGGCTTTTGGGGCCCTTAACGGGTTTGAAAACTCTTGAAACTTTGCACACAGGTCAGATTCCACAGCCGTCAGAGCCGGGCTGAAGATGGTACCTGGGTGTGGCAGGGGGGCTAGACAGCGCCCCCTGGAACGGGGTCCGAACACTTGGTCCATAACTCAAACACGCTTGCATGTAATAATATGAAACTCGGTACACATGTTGATCTCATCGTTCATATATACCTCAAACTATTACTTTTTACCCCAGCCCAACAGGAAGTTGGCTATTGAGGTTTGTTTGTAAAACGCTCGCAATGGAATGTGCAATACTCCTCCTAGAGAATTCAAACACACGGCACGAAACTCGGTCAGCATGAAGTCAAGGCATTGAGGATGAAAGTTTGCGAGGGGATTTTTGATATCTCGAACGGTTTGGCCGTGGCGAGGAAACGAAATTATGGCGAGAAACGTGAAACAGGAAGTGTGTTATAACTTCAGCATACATTAACTGATCTTTATGAAACTTCAGCAGTGTGTTCGCTGTAAGAGGACGATCACATGGATGTGACTATTGTGAGTCAAAGTTATAGCGCCACCAACTGGCAGCAGGAAGTGTGTCACTTTCAAAATGCTTTGAAATCACCCTTTTATTTTTACCCGATTTGCTTCAAACTTAATCCGTATAATGTAAATATACGACAGATGTAGACCTGTGAATGGATTCTTGATATCTTTTAAACTGTTGCCGTGGCAACGCATCAAACTTTACCATTCTTTTAGGATGCTTTTGAGACCCTTAGCATGCTTCAAATCGCATGAAACTCGACAGACACATCACATTTATTAGCCAGTAGACATGTGCAAAGTTTCAGAAACGGGCGTGGTGAGGGCTCAGTAGCACCACCTTTTGACAAAAGTGGGGTTGTTAGTTTTAACTAGAGTTACAAAAATCGGTATGTATATTGTACTCCTCGAGCCGGACAACTTTCTAATTGACACTCATTAGCTAGGACCCACAGAAAGTCAGATATCTTTGTTTGAATGTAGAGAAAATCTTAGAATTTTGCCAGTCTCTCAGTGTCTCTCTGTGTGAGTGAGAGGAGGGGCGCCTGTCAGGTTAATTTTAACCCTTTATTTGCTGTGTGCGACTTCTCTGGCATTTTCGGGGGCCTTAACATCCTCTAAAACTCTTGAAACTTTGCACACGGGTCAGAACCCATGGCCATCAGGGCCGGGCTGAAGCTGGTCATCGGGCGTGGCAGGGCGGCTCGACAGCGCCCCCTGGACTGGGATTCGAACATTTGTCCATAAATCAAACACACTTGCGTGAATTAATATGAAACTCGGTACAATTATAGATCACATCAGGCCAAACAACTTTCGTGCTCTAAGTTTTACGACAATTAAAATGGAAGTTGAGAATTATGGGTTGTTTGAATAGTTGTCCTAGGAGAAATACATCAAATTACAACGCATGTGTTTACCAATCACAACCAAACTCGGTGTGCAAGAAGTCAAGACATTGAGGATGAAAGTTTGTGAGGGGATTTTTGATATCTCAAACGGTTTGGCCGTGACGAGGAAACGAAATTATGGCGAGAAACGTGAAACAGGAAGTGTGTTATAACTTCAGCATACATTAACATATCTTGATGAAACTTCATCAGTGTGTTCGCTGTAAGAGGACGATCACATGGATGTGACTATTTCGAGTCAAAGTTATAGCGCCACCAACTGGCAGCAGGAAGTGTGTCACTTTCAAAATGCTTTGAAATCAACCTCTTATTTTTACCCGATTTGCTTCAAACTTCATCTGTATAATGTAAATACATGGCAGATGAAGACCTGTGAATGGATTCTTGATATCTTTGATACTGTTGCCGTGGCAACGCATCAAACTTTAAAATTCTTTTTTTTTTTGATGATTTTGAGACTCTTAATGGCTTTTGAGGCCCTTAACGGGTTTGAAAACTCTTGAAACTTTGCACACAGGTCATATCCCACAGCCATCAGGCCCGGGCTGAAGATGGTACCTAGGCGTGGCAGGGGGGCTAGACAGCGCCCCCTGGAACGGGGTCCGAAAACTTGGTCCATAAATCAAACACGCTTGCATGTAATAATATGAATGAAAAACTTCATCTGTATAATGTAAACAGATGAAAAACTTCATCTGTATAATGATGAAAAACAGATGAAAAACTTCATCTGTATAATGTAAACATACGGTAGATGTAGACCTGAGAATGGATTCTTGATATCTTTTAAACTGTTGCCGTGGCAAAGCTTCAAACTTTGAAATTATTTTAGGATGCTTTTGAGACTCTTAGCATGCTTGAAATTGCATGAAACTCAACAGACACATCACATTTATTAGCCAGTAGACATGTGCAAAGTTTCAGAAACGGGCATGGTGCAGGGACTAAATAGCGCCACCTTTTGACAAAAGTGGGGTTGTTATTTTTATCTACAGTTACAAAAATCGTTATATACATTGTACTCCTCAAGCCAGACAACTTTCTAATTCATAGTCATTAGCTCAGACCAAGAGGAAGTCAGATATTTTGGTTTGAATATGGTGAGACTCTCTCTGAGCCTACGTCCGTGTATGGCAAGCCCTTTTAACATTTAAAAGCTAAGTTTGCCTATCCGGAAATTAACATTGTAGATATCAACAATGTCTTTCTGTCTAGTCGTAATTACATTTTGGATAGTTTGTATTATCATTTAAGATATCTGTAACATAATTGTGACTAGTCAAAATGACAGACTATGGCAAGCCGTTTTAACATTTAATCATGAAAGGGCCAAAGCCTTCGGCACCGCCACCCCGGTGCCTTTAGGTAACTAAAGGAGCCAGGGGTTGCGGTGCCACTGGCTTGGGCCCGCCATCGCTGCTCGCAGCTATATTTATTATTATTATTTATACGACTATTTGGGCACTTTTGGGGCCCTTAACATGCTCAAAAACTCTTGAAACTTTGCACACGGGTCAGAAACCGCGGCCATCAGGGCCGGGCTGAAGATGGTACCCGGGCGTGGCAGGGGGGCTAGACAGCGCCCCCTGGAACGGGGTCCGAAAACTTGGTCCATAAATCAAACACGCTTGCATGTAATAATATGAAACTCGGTGCACATGTTGATCTCATCGTTTATATATACCTCAAACTATTACTTTTTACCCCAGCCCAACAGGAAGTCGGTTATTTAGGGTTGTTCATAAAACACTCGCAATGGAATTTGAAGTACTCCTCCTAGAGAATTCAAACACACGGCACGAAACTCGGTCAGCATGAAGTCAAGGCATTGAGGATGAAAGTTTGCGAGGGGATTTTTGATATCTCAAACGGTTTGGCCGTGGCGAGGAAACGAAATTATGGCGAGAAACGTGAAACAGGAAGTGTGTTATAACTTCAGCATACATTAACTGATCTTGATGAAACTTCAGCAGTGTGTTCGCTGTAAGAGGACGATCACATGGATGTGACTATTGTGAGTCAAAGTTATAGCGCCACCAACTGGCAGCAGGAAGTGTGTCACTTTCAAAATGCTTTGAAATCACCCTCTTATTTTTACCCGATTTGCTTCAAACTTAATCTGTATAATGTAAATACATAGAAGATGAAGACCTGTGAATGGATTCTTGATATCTTTGATACTGTTGCCGTGGCAACGCATCAAACTTTAAAATTCTTTTTTTTGATGATTTTGAGACTCTTAGCGGCTTTTGGGGCCCTTAACGGGTTTGAAAACTCTTGAAACTTTGCACACAGGTCAGATCCCACAGCCATCAGAGCCGGGCTGAAGATGGTACCTGGGTGTGGCAGGGGGGCTAGACAGCGCCCCCTGGAACGGGGTCCGAATACTTGGTCCATAAATCAAACACGCTTGAATGTAATAATATGAAACTCGGTACACATGTTGATCTCATCGTTTCATCTATACCTCACACTCTTACTTTTTACCCCAGCCCAACAGGAAGTCGGCTATTGAGGTTTGTTTGTAAAACGCTCGCAATGGAATGTGCAATACTCCTCCTAGAGAATTCAAACACACGGCACGAAACTCGGTCAGCATGAAGTCAAGGCATTGAGGATGAAAGTTTGCGAGGGGATTTTTGATATCTCAAACGGTTTGGCCGTGGCGAGGAAACGAAATTATGGCGAGAAACGTGAAACAGGAAGTGTGTTATAACTTCAGCATACATTAACTGATCTTGATGAAACTTCAGCAGTGTGTTCGCTGTAAGAGGACGATCACATGGATGTGACTATTGTGAGTCAAAGTTATAGCGCCACCAACTGGCAGCAGGAAGTGTGTCACTTTCAAAATGCTTTGAAATCACCCTTTTATTTTTACCCGATTTGCTTCAAACTTAATCTGTATAATGTATACAGCATGTAGACCTGTGAATGGATTCTTGATATCTTTTAAACTGTTGCCGTGGCAACGCATCAAACTTTACCATTCTTTTAGGATGCTTTTGAGACCCTTAGCATGCTTCAAATCGCATGAAACTCGACAGACACATCACATTTATTAGCCAGTAGACATGTGCAAAGTTTCAGAAACGGGCGTGGTGAGGGCTCAGTAGCACCACCTTTTGACAAAAGTGGGGTTGTTAGTTTTAACTAGAGTTACAAAAATCGGTATGTATATTGTACTCCTCGAGCCGGACAACTTTCTAATTGGCACTCATTAGCTAGGACCCACAGAAAGTCAGATATCTTTATTTGAATGTAGAGAAAATCTTAGAATTTTGCCAGTCTCTCAGTGTCTCTCTGTGTGAGTGAGAGGAGGGGCGCCTGTCAGGTTAATTTTAACCCTTTATTTGCTGTGTGCGACTTCTCTGGCATTTTCGGGGGCCTTAACATCCTCTAAAACTCTTGAAACTTTGCACACGGGTCAGAACCCATGGCCATCAGGGCCGGGCTGAAGCTGGTCATCGGGCGTGGCAGGGCGGCTCGACAGCGCCCCCTGGACTGGGATTCGAACATTTGTCCATAAATCAAACACACTTGCGTGAATTAATATGAAACTCGGTACAATTATAGATCACATCAGGCCAAACAACTTTCGTGCTCTAAGTTTTACGACAATTAAAATGGAAGTTGAGAATTATGGGTTGTTTGAATAGTTGTCCTAGGAGAAATGCATCAAATTACAACGCATATGTTTACCAATCACAACCAAACTCGGTGTGCAAGAAGTCAAGACATTGAGGATGAAAGTTTGTGAGGGGATTTTTGATATCTCAAACGGTTTGGCCGTGGCGAGGAAACGAAATTATGGCGAGAAACGTGAAACAGGAAGTGTGTTATAACTTCAGCATACATTAATATATCTTGATGAAACTTCTTCAGTGTGTTCGCTGTAAGAGGACGATCACATGGATGTGACTATTTCGAGTCAAAGTTATAGCGCCACCAGCTGGCAGCAGGAAGTGTGTCACTTTCAAAATGCTTTGAAATCAACCTCTTATTTTTACCCGATTTGCTTCAAACTTCATCTGTATAATGTAAATACATGGCAGATGAAGACCTGTGAATGGATTCTTGATATCTTTGATACTGTTGCCGTGGCAACGCATAAAACTTTAAAATTCTTTTTTTTTTTGATGATTTTGAGACTCTTAATGGCTTTTGAGGCCCTTAACGGGTTTGAAAACTCTTGAAACTTTGCACACAGGTCATATCCCACAGCCATCAGGCCCGGGCTGAAGATGGTACCTAGGCGTGGCAGGGGGGCTAGACAGCGCCCCCTGGAACGGGGTCCGAAAACTTGGTCCATAAATCAAACACGCTTGCATGTAATAATATGAATGAAAAACTTCATCTGTATAATGTAAACAGATGAAAAACTTCATCTGTATAATGATGAAAAACAGTTGAAAAACTTCATCTGTATAATGTAAACATACGGTAGATGTAGACCTGTGAATGGATTCTTGATATCTTTTAAACTGTTGCCGTGGCAAAGCTTCAAACTTTGAAATTATTTTAGGATGCTTTTGAGACTCTTAGCATGCTTGAAATTGCATGAAACTCAACAGACACATCACATTTATTAGCCAGTAGACATGTGCAAAGTTTCAGAAACGGGCATGGTGCAGGGACTAAATAGCGCCACCTTTTGACAAAAGTGGGGTTGTTATTTTTATCTACAGTTACAAAAATCGTTATATACATTGTACTCCTCAAGCCAGACAACTTTCTAATTCATAGTCATTAGCTCAGACCAAGAGGAAGTCAGATATTTTGGTTTGAATATGGTGAGACTCTCTCTGAGCCTACGTCCGTGTATGGCAAGCCCTTTTAACATTTAAAAGCTAAGTTTGCCTATCCGGAAATTAACATTGTAGATATCAACAATGTCTTTCTGTCTAGTCGTAATTACATTTTGGATAGTTTGTATTATTATTTAAGATATCTGTAACATAATTGTGACTAGTCAAAATGACAGAGTATGGCAAGCCGTTTTAACATTGTAGATATCAACAATGTCTTTCTGTCTAGTCGTAATTACATTTTGGATAGTTTGTATTATTATTTAAGATATCTGTAACATAATTGTGACTAGTCAAAATGACAGAGTATGGCAAGCCGTTTTAACATTTAATCATGAAAGGGCCAAAGCCTTCGGCACCGCCACCCCGGTGCCTTTAGGTAACTAAAGGAGCCGGGGTTGCGGTGCCACCGGCTTGGGCCCGCCATCGCTGCTCGCAGCTATATTTATTATAATAATTATTATTTTACTACCTTTTGGGCACTTTTGGGGCCCTTAACGTGCTCGAAAACTCTTGAAACTTTGCACACGGGTCAGAACCCGCGGCCATCAGAGCCGGGCTGAAGCTGGTACCCGGGCGTGGTAGGGCGGCTCGTCAGCGCCCCCTGGAACGGGGTCCGAACACTTGGTCCATAACTCAAACACGCTTGTATGTAATAATATGAAACTCGGTACACATGTTGATCTCATCGTTTAATCTATACCTCACACTCTTACTTTTTACCCCAGCCCAACAGGAAGTCGGCTATTGAGGTTTGTTTGTAAAACGCTCGCAATGGAATGTCATATACTCCTCCTAGAGCTTTGATCCAAATTCGACGAAACTCGGTCAGCGTGAAGTCAAGACATTGAGGATGAAAGTTTGCGAGGGGATTTTTTATATCTCGAACGGTTTGTCCGTGGCGAGGAAACGAAATCATGGCGAGAAACGTGAAACAGGAAGTGTGTTATAACTTCAGCATACATTAACTGATCTTGATGAAACTTCAGCAGTGTGTTCGCTGTAAGAGGACGATCACATGGATGTGACTATTGTGAGTCAAAGTTATAGCGCCACCAACTGGCAGCAGGAAGTGTGTCACTTTCAAAATGCTTTGATATCACCCTTTTATTTTTACCCGATTTGCTTCAAACTTCATATGTATAATGTAAACATATGGCAGATGTAGACCTGTGAATGGATTCTTGATATCTTTGAAACTGTTGCCGTGGCGACGCATCAAACTTTACCCTTCTTTTAGGATGCTTTTTGGATGCTTTTGAGACCCTTAGCATGCTTCAAATTGCATGAAACTCGACAGACACAACACATTTATTAGCCAGTAGACATGTGCAAAGTTTCAGAAACGGGCGTGGTGAGGGCTCAGTAGCGCCACCTTTTGACAAAAGTGGGGTTGTTAGTTTTAACTAGAGTTACAAAAATTGGTATGTATATTGTACTCCTCGAGCCGGACAACTTTCTAATTGACACTTATTAGCTAGGACCCACAGAAAGTCAGATATTTTTGTTTGAATATGGCCACTCTGAGCCTACATGTCTCTGTGTCTCTGTGTCTTTGGCTGGCTGGCTGACTGGCTGGCTGTCTGTGTGTGTGTGTGTGTGCAGGGGGAGGGGGCTTAACCATTTCACTGCTGTGTGTATGACCTGCATAAAGAAAATACATTTCTCAAGCCTGGTATTTTTTAAATAAGTTTTTATTTTTATTTTTTATAAGTAAAGGCATATAACTAGTTTAATTGTAGTGAATTGACAATAGTTTTATATAATTCGTTTATTAATCAGATTAACTTGGTCAATAAACTTGGTCTGAAAATTTGGTCCATAAATCAAACACACTTGCATGTAATAATATGAAACTTGGTACACATATAGATCTCATCGTTTCATATATACTTCACACTCTTATTTTTTACCCCAGCCCAACAGGAAGTCGGCTATTTAGGGTTGTGTTTAAAACACATGCAATGGAATTTAAATTATTGCTCCTAGAGCACTGAACCAAATTCGACGAAACTCGATCAGCGTGAAGTCAAGACATTAAGGATGAAAAAGTGCCACGGGATTTTTGATATCTCGAACGGTTTGGCCGTGGCGAGGAAACAAAATTATGGCGAGAAACATGAAACAGGATGTGTGTTATAACTTCAGCATACATTAACTGATCTTGATGAAACTTCAGCAGTGTTTTCGCTGTAAGAGACCGATCACATGGATGTGACTATTGTGAGTCAAAGTTATAGCGCCACCAACTGGCAGCAGGAAGTGTGTCACTTTCAAAATGCTTTGAAATCACTCTCTTATTTTTAACCGATTTGCTTCAAACTTCATCTGTATAATGTAAATACACGGCAGATGTAGACCTGTGAATGAATTTTTGATATCTTTGATACTGTTGCCGTGGCAACGAAACAAACTTTAACATTCTTTTTTGATGCTTTTGGGACTCTTAGCATGCTTGAAATTGCTTGAAACTCAACAGATACATCACATTTATTAGCCAGTAGACATGTGCAACTATGGCAAAAGATTAAAGTAATGTGAAAAAAGTAAACACTAAAAGCCTCATATCTTCTAAAAATGTAATTATACATCATTTGTTTCTAAATTAAATTATACAAATATTATAACTTCCCCAATTTTTCCCTTTTTTCATTTAAGAATTATGTTTACGTTCAAAAACAGCCAGAATTGTTGTAAAATTCAGAAAAAAATAATAATCTGAGTCATACGTAGTGCTATACTGCCCTCTTGTGTTCAATATCAGGTAGGCCTATTGTGTATATTCCCACCGGTTAATCAACGTGTGACTCCGCTGGGACTTGGGAGCTTTTAAATCGCTTACTTAAAACCGAAAGTCAAAATACGGATGTCCGCACAAGACATTAATGGTGTGGAGTAGAGCGAGCATTTTAAATAAATTCCTATTAAGTAGGATTGAACTAAACAGAAAGAATGTTCACTCTGTTCTGCTGGTTCCTCGCTGGTGGATCATATGATTACTTTGTCATAATCTATGACAAAAATGCTATTATAAACTATATTAATAATAGATAATACACATTGCTCTTATTTTTAAAAAATACATTCATGAAAAACAAGATAACAAAAATCATAAAAAGATATAGCCATGGCTGCTATAAATGTTTGAAATGCATAGGACAGATGTTTAATGACGCAGCAACATATAATTGAAAGGCAATTAATAATCTGTCATTACGTCACTGCATTATGATATTACGGCTCTAATACGGTGCAGCACAAAGCACTTATGTGCATCCCGAGCGGAGAATGATGTGCTTGAAGCCACATGAAGTTACAGCGCATTGAGTCCGTATTGAAAAGTTCAAAGCACAAAGGAAATACATATTTATGAACAGTGTATTATACATTATATATCTATGCAATAGTTTATTGAGCCTTTTCTTTTAAAGGTTTTAAATTTCAGTTACTGTGTGCGTGAAGAACAATTATAGTGCTCTGACTCTAGTGTTGTGATCTAACCGACAGCGTCTGACACCCGGTAGAAAGTAACACGATTAAGTTACAGCAATAAAGTCCAGCAAGAAAAAGTTTCTTCATTCGAAAATATAGACCTTTAGACATTTATCTTAAAGACCCAGTATAATAGGATTAACATTGAATCATCTTGAAGATCGTTTCATCATTGACTGTAACCGAATGCGACGTGCTGTTTGAATGCTGAATGGAGAATGACTGACAGGCGCAGAGAGGGAAAAGTTTACGTGTTCTTGAATTTAATGACTTAAATATTAATTTCTATATCACATAATAGCTTCAGAACACTTATAATACAGTACACAAAAACTTTATGGTACTTTAGAAAGTTTTTGTGCCTTTGTGCCTTACATAGAATAGTATATGCACAATATAGAATTTGAATCAGCCTCGTCAAAGATGGCAGTGTCAGAGCCGATACCGATCCTGAGTATCTAATCGGCGCACTTCTTTTCAAAGGTCAAATTGAAATTGAAATTGCTTGAAACTCAACAGATACATCACATTTATTAGCCAGTAGACGTGCAAAGTTTCAGAAACGGGCATGGTGCAAGGACTAAATAGCGCCACCTTTTGACAAAAGTGGGGTTGTTAGTTTTATCTACAGTTACAAAAATCGGTATATACATTTTACTCCTCAAGCCGGACAACTTTCTATTACATAGTCATTAGCTCGGACCAAGAGGAAGTCCGATATTTTGGTTTGAATATGGTGAGCCTCTCTCTGAGCCTACGTCCCTGTATGGCAAGCCCTTTTAACATTTAAAAGCTAAGTTTGCCTATCCGGAATTAACATTGTAGATATCAACAACGTCTTTCTGTCTAGTCGTAATTACATTTTGGATAGTTTGTATTATCATTTAAGATATCTGTAACATAATTTTGACTAGTCGAAATGACAGAGTATGGCAAGCCATTTTAACATTTAATCATGAAAGGGCCAAAGCCTTCGGCACCGCCACCCGGGTGCCTTTAGGTAACTAAAGGAACCGGGGTTGCGGTGCCACCGGCTTGGGCCCGCCATCGCTGCTCGCAGCTATATTTAGGGCCCAAGCCCTGAAAGGGCGAAGGCCCTATTGTTTTCCTTCCGATTATTTTTTTTTTTAGGGCCCAAGCCCTGAAAGGGCGAAGGCCCTATTGTTTTCCTAACGATTATTATTATTAGGGCCCAAGCCCTGAAAGGGCGAAGGCCCTATTGTTTTCCTAACGATTATTATTATTAGGGCCCAAGCCCTGAAGGGGCGAAGGCCCTATTGTTTTCCTTGGGATTATTTATTATTAGGGCCCAAGCCCTGAAAGGGCGAAGGCCCTATTGTTTTCCTAAGGATTATTAGGGCCCAAGCCCTGAAAGGGCGAAGGCCCTATTGTTTTCCTAAGGATTATTTATTATTATTATTTTGTAACCTTTTGGGCATTTTTGGGGCCCTTAACGTGCTCGAAAACTCTTGAAACTTTGCACATGGGTCAGAACCCGCGGCCATCAGAGCCGGGCTGAAGCTGGTACCCGGGCGTGGCAGGGCGGCTCGTCAGCGCCCCCTGGAACGGGGTCCGAACACTTGGTCCATAACTCAAACACGTTTGTATATAATAATATGAAACTCGGTGCACATGTTGATCTCATAGTTTCATCTATACCTCGCGCTTTTACTTTTTACCGCAGCCCAACAGGAAGTCGGCTATTGAGGTTTGTTTGTAAAACGCTCGCAATGGAATGTTAAATACTCCTCCTAGAGCTTTGATCCAAATTCGACAAAACTCGGTCAGCATGAAGTCAAGACATTGAGGATGAAAGTTTGCGAGGGGATTTTTGATATCTCGAACGGTTTGGCCGTGGCGAGGAAACGAAATCATGACGAGAAACGTGAACCAGGAAGTGTGTTATAACTTCAGCATACATTAACTGATCTTGATGAAACTTCAGCAGTGTGTTCGCTGTAAGAGGACGATCACATGGATGTGACTATTGTGAGTCAAAGTTATAGCGCCACCAACTGGCAGCAGGAAGTGTGTCACTTTCAAAATGCTTCGATATCACCCTTTTATTTTTACCCGATTTGCTTCAAACGTCATCTGTATAATGTAAACATACGGCAGATGTAGACCTGTGAATGGATTCTTGATATCTTTGAAACTGTTGCCGTGGCGACGCATCAAACGTAACCATTCTTTTAGGATGCTTTTGAGACCCTTAGCATGCTTGAAATTGCATGAAACTCGACAGACACATCACATTTATTAGCCAGTAGACACGTGCAAAGTTTCAGAAACGGGCGTGGTGAGGGCTCAGTAGCGCCACCTTTTGACAAAAGTGGGGTTGTTAGTTTTATCTACAGTTACAAAAATCGGTATGTATATTGTACTCCTCGAGCCGGACAACTTTCTAATTGACACTCATTAGCTAGGACCCACAGAAAGTCAGATATGTTTGTTTGAATGTGGTCTTGCTCAATCTGAGCCTACATCTCTCTTTGCCTGTCTGTTTATGTGTGTGTGTTTGTAGGGGGAGGGGTCTTAACCATTTCACTCCTGTGTGTATGGCCTGCATAAAAAATAAATGCCTTAAGCCTGGTATTTTTTTAAATAAGTTTTTTATTTTTTATAAGTAAATGCATATAACCAGTTTAATTGTAGTGCATTAATAGTTTTATATAATTAGTTTATTAATTAAATTAACTTGGTCCATAAACTTGATCTGAAAATTTGGTCCATAAATCAAACACACTTGCATGTAATAATATGACTTGTTAATCACATCATGTTTTCAGTTTGAATATAAAATATATAAATTATGTAAAAAAAATAAAGTTGATCCAGCTGGAGCGCAGGCTGAGAATAGCGCTGTCATGACTGGATCACGAGATCATCAGTCATGCCCTCTCATACCTTACGCGCACACCACGCCCACTTACATCAGATCACATCAACATGTCAGCCGGAGGGATACCGAGGGTCGCTTTCGGATTCAAGAATTTCTTACAACAAGATGGCAAAAGAACAGCGCTTTGCAAGACATGCAACGTTAAGATCGCGGACAGTCAGATGACAACCTCCAATTTCGTCCGTCATTTGAAGAGCCTGCCCAGTAAGTGCTTGTCAATTTGTTAATGTTATCTGGTTAGCTCGTTCGTAGTTAGCTAGCTAATGTAAGTTAAAGGAGAACTCCGGCGCAAAATTACACATTGTTACCTAGTCAACCGTTATCTGAGATTTGTTTTCATGACTGCCGAATGTAAATAATTTTATCTATAAAAACAGTTTAGCCTATAAGTGACGTCCGACATTCTGCATATTGTGTTATTTTGTTAAGCCCCACTAAAGGCATAAAAAACTGTAAAGCACAATCAAGTTTTCACACTAGGCTATATTCCAAGACTTCTAAAGTCATTCAATAGCTTAATGTGTGGTAAAATTAATATTTTAGTCTCTAAGTTAAAGTTAACGGAAAGTCATCTCGCCTCAGTCATTCTCCATGCATCAGCTTCACACAGCGCGTCGCGTTCGGTTGCGACAGTAACACGACGACACTCTCTTCAAGATCAATGTTCCCAATATTATACTTTATTTGTAGATAAGGCATAAAGGTCTATGATTTGCATAAAATGACTATCTTGCTGGAGTGGAGTTTATTGCCCTTTAGAATACACTAAGCATTAGTGCTGCACGATTAATTATATCGCAGTCGTAATAGCGATCTCAAACCTATACAATTATATAACGCAAAATGCCGCGATTTTATATGAAATAAACAAAGTAGGGCTATTAGCGCAGCATCTTTTCTTTTTTGTCATCCTTTGACTAGTGTTACAAGATCCCCCTCTTATTGGTTTAAATGCCTTTTCGCATTTTGCACGACAAGAAGTGAAAAGCTGCCTGTGAGTGCCCTAGATTAGAATAGATGATACTCGCATAATGCGCATGCACTGACCGTGTGCCAGCCCAGAATAAACAGTTCTCTTTCGAGCTTGAACGAACAATAGCACACACAATTATGCCAAAATGTGGTTTTGTCTAGTATCTTCATAACATAAGAAAAGTCTGGATGAAAAGAGTTGCTTTGAGGCGTGTGTGAGATCCGCGTCTCGGCAACGGGTTCTCTTAAAGGGCCAGCAGCGAATAAAGCGTTCTTTCAGTAAAGTTAAAAGAACAAAGGGAAATTAGAAAATTACTCACTGATCTTGAGTAAAGAACTTTTGTAGCTTTAATGAGGATTAATATATATATAATTTATGATTCAGGCAGCGCAGACTGTTTGATAACTTTTTTCAATTTCTGTACCTGTTAAGACAGGAAGGGCACAGGTAAATATGTTTTTTATTATGGGTTTATGTGGGGATTGTTTGAAGTTCACTTAATTTAAAAGCTGTTATATATTTTTTTAAGCCTAATAATTTTTTTAAAAGTTGATGGCTTTCAATTGATGGAATCACTGTAATGTTGGTTTGGTTGATGGTTTATTGATCATTATAGGTGTTATCAATCATTTATTGTTGTTGTTGTTTTTAGTTTGAGTTGAGAAATAAACATTAATCTGTGTGTGCATTTTACTTTAGAACCAAGCAAGTTGGACTCATGAAACCATTTTATTATATCGGAGTCGCAAATCGCAATTGCAATATTGGCTCAATAATGGCAATATGACATTTTCCCAAATCGTGCAGCCCTACTAAGCATAGATTATAGATACCATCCCTTCGCTATGTTCTTTTCAATGTGAAGCGTTGCGTGCTGTGACTTGGTGTTGCTTCAAGTGCATCATTCTGCACACGGGATGCGCATGATTGCTTATAATACTTTGGGGAGACAAGGGGGCGTGGCCTAAGGGAATATCACTCGTGATGTTAAGTGATGTTACCCCGGCATCGCTGATACAACCTTTAGCAGTCATGTTTTTGCTTCTTGAGAGAGAGAGAAAGTGTGTGTGTGTGTGTGTGTGTGTATGTGTGTGTGAGCAGTGGCGGTTCTAGGCGGGGGCCTGGGGGGGCCAGTGCCCCTGCGACAACAAGCTTGGACCCCCTTGTGGCCCCCCTAAATGTGGAGTCAGTGTGAAATATTTTTTTTATAGTGTGTCACGCATTGAGCATGACAGTCACTCGTTTCAGTCTTTTGTCTCACACTCCCGTCACACATTGTATTTCTCATGCGGAAAAACTATTAATAATATATTTAATATACGCAATTTCTCTGGCCGCGCCGCTCTCACGTGAGAATCAAGCGCGTCTCGCCTGGAGTTCAGCAGTCGACCCTGCTACGCATCAGCCAATCAAAAAAAGAGAAGCGCTACTTAATAGCCAATCAGAAAAGGGCACTATTGTATCTGGGTAAAATTTAACGCAACAACCAATGAAAAAAAGCATATCCTGGAATTGTTCATATGATTCTGTTACAACATCTTCCGAAAGTTTCTTCACCCGTCCCACAGATGAAACTAATCACTGGAGCTCCGAACATCACTTGGAGCACGGAGTAAGTCATGATCTCCTGTTTTAATGTTACAACAAATTCACAACTTGTTTGACAAAAACTATGACAACTTGACTGATGTAAGATGAATCTTTCCCGTAGCGTAAGCTAGCTTACGCAATGCTCGTTCCCTCATCTAGAGAGAACCGAGGTTACGTTAGGTAATCGATTTGTTTCCCATTTAATTAGTATCAGTCTGTAACTTAGACAACAGTTTTACAGCCTGTTCACTGACAACACCTGCTCAGAACAAGTAGTCTAGGCCTAGTCATCTTATTACACGAATCACGATGACTGACATATTGTCACATTATAAACATCTCTCTCTCCAAATAGGCTTAATAATTTTATTAGCACTAGATAAATTAAAGTGTAATGCATAGTCGATTTTAAAACATCTCTCTCTCCAAATAGGCTTAATAATTTTATTAGCACTAGATAAATTAAAGTGTATTGCATAGTCGATTTTATAGGTCACTTTTAAAATCATGTCATATTTTATAATTATATCCTGGCCAAGGATGCATTAATTATTGCTTCTGTCTTTCAAAGATGTCAGGAAAAAAACAATTATAAAAAAGCTCATTCACCCTGAGAGGAAAGCCCCCTAAAAAGGCCAGTTTAGAGGATAATTTGCTGATCTTTTTGCAAAAAAAAAAAAAAAAAAAACCCCCACAAAAATCGTAGATTAATTTGTAAAAATTATATATATATATATATATATATATATATATATATATATATATATATATATATATACATACTGTATATTCAATGTAAAAAAATAAAATGGAAATTCAAATACAGCTACTGTGACTGATATATGTAATGCAAATGTAAAAATATAATGGAAATGCAAATTGTTGGATAATTATAAACATGGTATTTTGCTTATTTATGCCTTCAGTGCAGTGCAGAAAATGATAAGGTCTAAATGTAACTGGCCCCTCTAACAGTACAACTGGCCCCAGCTTGGCCCCCCCAGTTGAAATGGTCTAAAACCGCCACTGTGTGTGTGTGAGAGAGAGAGAGAGAGAGAGAGAGAGAGAGAGAGAGAGAGAGAGAGAGAGAGAGAGAGAGAGAGAGAGAGAGAGAGGAGAAATGTAACAAAGTTTAATATTGTTAAACTGTGTTTGAGAGAGAGGGAGGTGTTCAGAGAGTCTCTAGGATGTTAAGCTGTTATTTGTTTTATGGACTCAAGTTGAAAATTTAAAACATTTCAAACACACTGTTGGCAGAAGTGAAAAATAAATAATTTTATGAAGTTACAATTTTGTTTGATTCCATGGTGTATTTTACTGAACATGAGTATTTACAATGCAAATTATTGTAATTTACTGGCAAATACTTATCTTGTCTTTTCATTTTATTAAGATCAGATTCTGCATGTAAAATTAAAATAATAAGGTGACTTGACTTGCACTTGACTTAACCTACTACAAGACTTGACTTGACATAGCCTGTGACTTGACTTGACTTGCCCTCCCCCCCCAAAAAAATACTTGGGACTTACTTGAGACTTGACGGTTAAGACTTGAGACTTACTTGAGACTTGCGTGACCTGCGCCCATCTCTGCTCTAAGTTTTAAGACAGTTCAAATGGAAGTTGGGAATTATGTGTTGTTTGAATAAATCTCCTAGGAGAAATACATCAAATTACAACACATGTGTTTACCAATCACCACCATACTCGGTGTGCATGAAGTCAAGACATTGAGGATGCTCAATTCCGGACGGATTTTTGATATCTCGAACGGTTTGGTCGTGGCGAGGAAAATAATTTTATGACTAAAAAAGGACACATAAAATGTGTTAACTTTGCTCGTTTTACCTACAGTTACAAAACATGCCACGTATATTGTTCTTGTCAAGCTGATCAACTTTCTAATTAACAGTAAGAAGCTCAGACCAAAAGAAAGTCAGATATTGCAGTTTGGATGTGTATCTTGTCTCTATCAGTGTCTGTGTGGGGAAGAGGGAGGGGGGGGGGGGTTGCTGGTGTCTGCGTTTATGTGTGTGTGTGTGTGTGTGTGTGTGTGTGTGGCTGACTGTAGATTTTTTCTGCAAGTCCTTATCTTTTTGCATAACAATTTTGTATTTTTTTAAATGACAAAATATGCATATAACCCTAATCTTTTAAATGTATAGTTTGCTTTAAATAAAAGTAAGATAAATTGGTAAACTACAAATTGGTAATTGAAGCTGAATGAATTTAAAATTAATGTGCTATATTTCAATACATTTGCTTTCCTTAATATTGTAAAACACTAACCTCATTTATATGTGTGTGTGTGTGTGTTTGTATGTATATATATTTTGCAAAGCCCTCACTGATGCAAGCTCTTCTGCACACTTCTCTTCTCTTCGTCGTGCAGAATAACCCTCTTTATATGTATATATATATATATATATATATATATCTATACACACATATATATATATATATATATATATACTTAAAAAAGCGGGGGTTAAGTTTTTGCACGTCGTGCAGAATAACACTAAAGGCACCATATATATACTTAAAAGTGGGGTTGTTAGTTTTATCTACAGTTACAAAAATCGGTATGTACATTGTACTCCTCAAGCCGTACAACTTTCTAATACATAGTCATTAGCTCGGACCAAGAGGAAGTCAGATATTTTGGTCTGAATATGGTGAGCCTCTCTCTGAGCCTACGTCCCTGTATGGCAAGCCCTTTTAACATTTAAAAGCTAAGTTTGCCTGTCCGGAATTAACATTGTAGATATCAACAACGTCTTTCTGTCTAGTCGTTACACTTTGGATAGTTTGTATTATCATTTAAGATATCTGTAACATAATTGTGACTAGTCGAAATGACAGAGTATGGCAAGCCGTTTTAACATTTAATCATGAAAGGGCCAAAGCCTTCGGCACCGCCACCCGGGTGCATTTAGGTAACTAAAGGAACCGGGGTTGCGGTGCCTCCGGCTTGGGCCCGCCATCGCTGCTCGCAGCTATATTTTATTATTATTATTTTGTAACCTTTTGGGCATTTTTGGGGCCCTTAACGTGCTCGAAAACTCTTGAAACTTTGCACATGGGTCAGAACCCGCGGCCATCAGAGCCGGGCTGAAGCTGGTACCCGGGCGTGGCAGGGCGGCTCGTCAGCGCCCCCTGGAACGGGGTCCGAACACTTGGTCCATAACTCAAACACGTTTGTATATAATAATATGAAACTCGGTGCACATGTTGATCTCATAGTTTCATCTATACCTCGCGCTTTTACTTTTTACCCCAGCCCAACAGGAAGTCGGCTATTGAGGTTTGTTTGTAAAACGCTCGCAATGGAATGTTAAATACTCCTCCTAGAGCTTTGATCCAAATTCGACAAAACTCGGTCAGCATGAAGTCAAGACATTGAGGATGAAAGTTTGCGAGGGGATTTTTGATATCTCGAACGGTTTGGCCGTGGCGAGGAAACGAAATCATGACGAGAAACGTGAACCAGGAAGTGTGTTATAACTTCAGCATACATTAACTGATCTTGATGAAACTTCAGCAGTGTGTTCGCTGTAAGAGGACGATCACATGGATGTGACTATTGTGAGTCAAAGTTATAGCGCCACCAACTGGCAGCAGGAAGTGTGTCACTTTCAAAATGCTTTGATATCACCCTTTTATTTTTACCCGATTTGCTTCAAACGTCATCTGTATAATGTAAACATACAGCAGATGTAGACCTGTGAATGGTTTCTTGATATCTTTGAAACTGTTGCCGTGGCGACGCATCAAACGTTACCATTCTTTTAGGATGCTTTTGAGACCCTTAGCATGCTTGAAATTGCATGAAACTCGACAGACACATCACATTTATTAGCCAGTAGACACGTGCAAAGTTTCAGAAACGGGCGTGGTGAGGGCTCAGTAGCGCCACCTTTTGACAAAAGTGGGGTTGTTAGTTTTATCTAAAGTTACAAAAATCGGTATGTATATTGTACTCCTCGAGCCGGACAACTTTCTAATTGACACTCATTAGCTAGGACCCACAGAAAGTCAGATATGTTTGTTTGAATGTGGTCTTGCTCAATCTGAGCCTGCTGTCTTTGCCTGTCTGTGTATGTGTGTGTGTTTGTAGGGGGAGGGGTCTTAACCATTTCACTCCTGTGTGTATGGCCTGCATAAAAAATAAATGCCTTAAGCCTGGTATTTTTTTAAATAAGTTTTTTATTTTTTATAAGTGAAGGCATATAACCAGTTTAATTGTAGTGCATTAATAGTTTTATATAATTAGTTTATTAATTAAATTAACTTGGTCCATAAACTTGATCTGAAAATTTGGTCCATAAATCAAACACACTTGCATGTAATAATATGACTTGAGTGTTAATCACATCATGTTTTCAGTTTGAATATAAAATATATAAATTATGTAAAAAAAATAAAGTTGATCCAGCTGGAGCGCAGGCTGAGAATAGCGCTGTCATGACTGGATCAGAGATCATCAGTAATGCCTTCTCATACCTTACGCACACACCACGCCCACTTACATCAGATCACATCAACATGTCAGCCGGAGGGATACCGAGGGTCGCTTTCGGATTTAAGAATTTCTTACAACAAGATGGCAAAAGAACAGCGCTTTGCAAGACATGCAACGTTAAGATCGCGGACAGTCAGATGACAACCTCCAATTTCGTCCGTCATTTGAAGAGCCATTCTGCCCGTAAGTGCTTGTCAATTTGTTAATGTTATCTGGTTAGCTCGTTCGTAGTTAGCTAGCTAATGTAAGTTAAAGCAGAACTCCGGCGCAAAATTACACATTGTTACCTAGTCAACCGTTATCTGAGATTTGTTTTCATGACTGCCGAATGTAAATAGTTTTATCTATAAAAACAGTTTAGCCTATAAGTGACGTCCGACATTCTGCATATTGTGTTATTTTGTTAAGCCCCACTAAAGGCATAAAAAACTGTAAAGCACAATCAAGTTTTCACACTATATTCCAAGACTTCTAAAGACATTCAATAGCTTAATGTGTGGTAAAATTAATATTTTAGTCTCTAAGTTAAAGTTAACGGAAAGTCATCTCGCCTCAGTCATTCTCCATGCATCAGCATTAGCGCGTCGCGTTCGGTTGCGACAGTAACACGACGACACTCTCTTCAAGATCAATGTTCCCAATATTATACTTTATTTGTAGATAAGGCATAAAGGTCTATGATTTGCATAAAATGACTATCTTGCTGGAGTGGAGTTTATTGCCCTTTAGAATACACTAAGCATTAGTGCTGCACGATTAATTATATCGCAGTCGTAATAGCGATCTCAAACCTATGCAATTATATAACGCAAAATGCCGCGATTTTATATGAAATAAACAAAGTAGGGCTATTAGCGCAGCATCTCTTCTTTTTTGTCATCCTTTGACTAGTGTTACAAGATCCCCCTCTTATTGGTTCAAATGCCTTTTCGCATTTTGCACGACAAGAAGTGAAAAGCTGCCTGTGAGTGCCCTAGATTAGAATAGATGAGACTCGCATAATGCGCATGCACTGACCGTGTGCCAGCCCAGAATAAACAGTTCTCTTTCGAGCTTGAACGAACAATAGCACACACAATTATGCCAAAATGTGGTTTTGTCTAGTATCTTCATAACATAAGAAAAGTCTATGGATTAAAGGGTTGTGCTATGAGGCGCGTGTGAGATCCGCGTCTCGGCAACGGGTGCTCTTAAAGGGCCAGCAGCGAATAAAGCGTTCTTTCAGTAAAGTTAAAAGAACAAAGGGAAATTAGAAAATTACTCACTGATCTTGAGTAAAGAACTTTTGTAGCTTTAATAAGGATTATTATATATATATATATAATTTATGATTCAGGCAGCGCAGACTGTTTGATAACTTTATTCAATTTCTGTACCTGTTAAGACAGGAAGGGCACAGGTAAATATGTTTTTTATTATGGGTTTATGTGGGGATTGTTTGAAGTTCACTTAATTTAAAAGCTGTTATATATTTTTTTTAAGCCTAATAATTTTTTAAAAAGTTGATGGCTTTCAATTGATGGAATCACTGTAATGTTGGTTTGGTTGATGGGTTATTGTTCATTATAGGTGTTATCAATCATTTATTGTTGTTGTTGTTGTTTTTAGTTTGAGTTGAGAAATAAACATTAATCTGTGTGTGCATTTTACTTTAGAACCAAGCAAGTTGGACTCATGAAACCATTTTATTATATCGGAGTCGCAAATCGCAATTGCAATATTGGCTCAATAATGGCAATATGACATTTTCCCAAATCGTGCAGCCCTACTAAGCATAGATTATAGATACCATCCCTTCGCTATGTTCTTTTCAATGTGAAGCGTTGCGTGCTGTGACTTGGTGTTGCTTCAAGTGCATCATTCTGCACACGGGATGCGCATGATTGCTTATAATACTTTGGGGAGACAAGGGGGCGTGGCCTAAGGGAATATCACTCGTGATGTTAAGTGATGTTACCCCGCCATCGCTGATACAACCTTTAGCAGTCATGTTTTTGCTTCTTGAGAGAGAGAGAAAGTGTGTGTGTGTGTGTGTGTGAGCAGTGGCGGTTCTAGGCGGGGGCCTGGGGGGGCCAGTGCCCCTGCGACAACAAGCTTGGACCCCCTTGTGGCCCCCCTAAATGTGGAGTCAGTGTGAAATATTTTTTTATAGTGTGTCACGCATTGAGCATGACAGTCACTCGTTTCAGTCTTTTGTCTCACACTCCCGTCACACATTGTATTTCTCATGCGGAAAAACTATTAATAATATATTTAATATACGCAATTTCTCTGGCCGCGCCGCTCTCACGTGAGAATCAAGCGCGTCTCGCCTGGAGTTCAGCAGTCGACCCTGCTACGCATCAGCCAATCAAAAAAAGAGAAGTGCTACTTAATAGCCAATCAGAAAAGGGCACTATTGTATCTGGGTAAAATTTAAAAAACAACCAATGAAAAAAAGCATATCCTGGAATTGTTCATATGATTCTGTTACATCTTCCGGAAGTTTCTTCACCCGTCCCACAGATGAAACTAATCACTAGAGCTCCGAACATCACTTAGAGCACGGAGTAAGTCATGATCTCCTGTTTTAATGTTACAACAAATTCACAACTTGTTTGACAAAAACTATGACAACTTGACTGATGTAAGATGAATCTTTCCCGTAGCGTAAGCTAGCTTACGCAATGCTCGTTCCCTCATCTAGAGAGAACCGAGGTTACGTAATCGATTCGTTTCCCATTTAATTAGTATCAGTCTGTAACTTAGACAACAGTTTTACAGCCTGTTCACTGACAACACCTGCTCAGAACAAGTAGTCTAGGCCTAGTCATCTTATTACACGAATCACGATGACTGACATATTGTCACATTATAAACATCTCTCTCTCCAAATAGGCTTAATAATTTTATTAGCACTAGATAAATTAAAGTGTAATGCATAGTCGATTTTAAAACATCTCTCTCTCCAAATAGGCTTAATAATTTTATTAGCACTAGATAAATTAAAGTGTATTGCATAGTCGATATTATAGGTCACTTTTAAAATCATGTCATATTTTATAATTATATCCTGGCCAAGGATGCATTAATTATTACTTCTGTCTTTCAAAGATGTCAGGAAAAAAACAATTATAAAAAAGCTCATTCACCCTGAGAGGAAAGCCCCCTAAAAAGGCCAGTTTAGAGGATAATTTGCTGATCTTTTTGCAAAAAAAAAAAAAAAAAAAACCCACAAAAATCGTAGATTAATTTGTAGAAAATTATATATATATATATATATACATACTGTATATTCAATGTAAAAAAATAAAATGGAAATTCAAATACAGACTGATATATGTAATGCAAATGTAAAAATATAATGGAAATGCAAATTGTTGGATAATTATAAACATGGTATTTTGCTTATTTATGCATTCAGTGCAGTGCAGAAAATGATAAGGTCTAAATGTAACTGGCCCCTCTAACAGTACAACTGGCCCCAGCTTGGCCCCCCCAGTTGAAATGGTCTAGAACCGCCACTGTGTGTGTGTGAGAGAGAGAGAGAGAGAGAGAGAGAGAGAGAGAGAGAGAGAGAGAGAGAGAGAGAGAGGAGAAATGTAACAAAGTTTAATATTGTTTGTAAACTGTGTTTGAGAGAGAGGAAGGTGTTCAGAGAGTCTGTAGGATGTTAAGCTGTTATTTGTTTTATGGACTCAATGTTGAAAATTTAAAACATTTCAAACACACTGTTGGCAGAAGTGAAAAATAAATAATTTTATGAAGTTACAATTTTGTTTGATTCCATGGTGTATTTTACTGAACATGAGTATTTACAATGCAAATTATTGTAATTTACTGGCAAATTCTTATATTGTCTTTTCATTTTATTAAGATCAGATTCTGCATGTAAAATTAAAATAATAAGGTGACTTGACTTGCACTTGACTTAACCTACTACAAGACTTGACTTGACTTGACATAGCCTGTGACTTGACTTGACTTGCCCCCCCCCCCCCCAAAAAAAAATACTTGGGACTTACTTGAGACTTGACGGTTAAGACTTGAGACTTACTTGAGACTTGCGTGACCTGCACCCATCTCTGCTCTAAGTTTTAAGACAGTTCAAATTGAAGTTGGGAATTATGTGTTGTTTGAATAAATCTCCTAGGAGAAATACATCAAATTACAACGCATGTGTTTACCAATCACCACCATACTCGGTGTGCATGAAGTCAAGACATTGAGGATGCTCAATTCCGGACGGATTTTTGATATCTCGAACGGTTTGGCCGTGGCGAGGAAAATAATTTTATGACTAAAAAAGGACACATAAAATGTGTTAACTTTGCTCGTTTTACCTACAGTTACAAAACATGCCACGTATAATGTTCTTGTCAAGCCGATCAACTTTCTAATTAACAGTAAGAAGCTCAGACCAAAAGAAAGTCAGATATTGCAGTTTGGATGTGTATCTTGTCTCTATCAGTGTCTGTGTGGGGAAGAGGGAGGGGGGGGGGGGGTTGCTGGTGTCTGCGTTTATGTGTGTGTGTGTGTGTGTGTGGCTGACTGTAGATTTTTTCTGCAAGTCCTTATCTTTTTGCATAACAATTTTGTATTTTTTTAAATGACAAAATATGCATATAACCCTAATCTTTTAAATGTATAGTTTGCTTTAAATAAAAGTAAGATAAATTGGTAAACTACAAATTGGTAATTGAAGCTGAATGAATTTAAAATTAATGTGCTATATTTCAATACATTTGCTTTCCTTAATATTGTAAAACACTAACCTCATTTATATGTGTGTGTGTTTGTATGTATATATATTTTGCAAAGCCCTCACTGATGCAAGCTCTTCTGCACACTTCTCTTCGACAGTCAATGCGGAGGTTAAGTTTTTGCACGTCGTGCAGAATAACCCTCTTTATATATATATATATATATATATATATATATATATATATATACTTAAAAAAGCGGGGGTTAAGTTTTTGCACGTCGTGCAGAATAACACTAAAGGCACCATATATATACTTAAAAGTGGGGTTGTTAGTTTTATCTACAGTTACAAAAATCGGTATATACATTGTACTCCTCAAGCCGTACAACTTTCTAATACATAGTCATTAGCTCGGACCAAGAGGAAGTCAGATATTTTGGTCTGAATATGGTGAGCCTCTCTCTGAGCCTACGTCCCTGTATGGCAAGCCCTTTTAACATTTAAAAGCTAAGTTTGCATATCCGGAATTAACATTGTAGATATCAACAACGTCTTTCTGTCTAGTCGTTACACTTTGGATAGTTTGTATTATCATTTAAGATATCTGTAACATAATTGTGACTAGTCGAAATGACAGAGTATGGCAAGCCGTTTTAACATTTAATCATGAAAGGGCCAAAGCCTTCGGCACCGCCACCCGGGTGCCTTTAGGTAACTAAAGGAACCGGGGTTGCGGTGCCTCCGGCTTGGGCCCGCCATCGCTGCTCGCAGCTATATTTCTTCTTCTTCTTTTTATTTTTCTGCTACCTTTTGGGCATTTTTGGGGCCCTTAACATGCTCGAAAACTCTTGAAACTTTGCACACGGGTCAGAACCCGCGGCCATCAGAGCCGGGCTGAAGATGGTACCCGGGCGTGGCAGGGCGGCTCGTCAGCGCCCCCTGGAACGGGGTCCGAACACTTGGTCCATAACTCAAACACGCTTGTATGTAATAATATGAAACTCGGTACACATGTTGATCTCATCGTTTCATCTATACCTCGCGCTCTTACTTTTTACCCCAGCTCAACAGGAAGTCGGCTATTGAGGTTTGTTTGTAAAACGCTCGCAATGGAATGTCAAATACTCCTCCTAGAGCTTTGATCCAAATTCGACTAAAACTCAGTCAGCGTGAAGTCAAGACATTGAGGATGAAAGTTTGCGAGGGGATTTTTGATATCTCGAACGGTTTGTCCGTGGCGAGGAAACGAAATCATGGCGAGAAACGTGAAACAGGAAGTGTGTTATAACTTCAGCATACATTAACTGATCTTGATGAAACTTCAGCAGTGTGTTCGCTGTAAGAGGGCGATCACATGGATGTGACTATTGTGAGTCAAAGTTATAGCGCCACCAACTGGCAGCAGGAAGTGTGTCACTTTCAAAATGCTTTGATATCACCCTTTTATTTTTACCCGATTTGCTTCAAACTTCATCTGTATAATGTAAACATACGATAGATGTAGACCTGTGAATGGATTCTTGATATCTTTGAAACTGTTGCCGTGGCGACGCATCAAACTTTACCCTTCTTTTAGGATGCTTTTGAGACCCTTAGCATGCTTCAAAATGCATGAAACTCGACAGACACATCACATTTATTAGCCAGTAGACATGTGCAAAGTTTCAGAAACGGGCGTGGTGAGGGCTCAGTAGCGCCACCTTTTGACAAAAGTGGGGTTGTTAGTTTTAACTAGAGTTACAAAAATTGGTATGTATATTGTACTCCTCGAGCCGGACAACTTTCTAATTTACACTTATTAGCTAGGACCCACAGAAACTCAGATATTTTTGTTTGAATATGGTCACTCTGAGCCTACATGTCTCTGTGTCTTTGGCTGGCTGGCTGGCTGTCTGTGTGTGTGTGAGTGTGCAGGGGGAGGGGGCTTAACCATTTCACTGCTGTGTGTATGACCTGCATAAAGAAAATACATTTCTCAAGCCTGGTATTTTTTAAATAAGTTTTTATTTTTATTTTTTATAAGTAAAGACATATAACTAGTTTAATTGTAGTGCATTGACAATAGTTTTATATAATTAGTTTATTAATCAGATTAACTTGGTCAATAAACTTGGTCTGAAAATTTGGTCCATAAATCAAACACACTTGCATGTAATAATATGAAACTTGGTACACATATAGATCTCATCGTTTCATATATAGCCTACTTCACACTCTTACTTTTTACCCCAGCCCAACAGGAAGACGGCTATTTAGGGTTGTGTTTAAAACACATGCAATGGAATTTAAAGTATTGCTCCTAGAGCACTGAACCAAATTCGACAAAACTCGATCAGCGTGAAGTCAAGACATTAAGAATGAAAAGGTGCCAAGGAATTTTTTATATCTCGAACGGTTTGGCCGTGGCGAGGAAACGAAATTATGGCGAGAAACATGAAACAGGATGTGTGTTATAACTTCAGCATACATTAACTGATCTTGATGAAACTTCAGCAGTGTTTTCGCTGTAAGAGACCGATCACATGGATGTGACTATTTCGAGTCAAAATTATAGCGCCACCAACTGGCAGCAGGAAGTGTGTCACTTTCAAAATGCTTTGAAATCAACCTCTTATTTTTACCCGATTTGCTTCAAACTTCATCTGTATAATGTAAATACATGGCAGATGAAGACCTGTGAATGGATTCTTGATATCTTTGATACTGTTGCTGTGGCAACGAATCAAACTTTAAAATTCTTTTTTTTTGATGATTTTGAGACTCTTAATGGCTTTTGAGGCCCTTAATGGGTTTGAAAACTCTTGAAACTTTGCACACAGGTCATATCCCACAGCCATCAGGCCCGGGCTGAAGATGGTACCTAGGCGTGGCAGGGGGGCTAGACAGCACTCCCTGGAACGGGGTCCGAAAACTTGGTCCATAATTCAAACACGCTTGCATGTAATAATATGAATGAAAAACTTCATCTGTATAATGTAAACAGATGAAAAACTTCATCTGTATAATGATGAAAAACAGATTTTCATACAAAAAAC
Source organism: Pimephales promelas (assembly GCF_988280905.1). Classification (NCBI taxonomy): domain Eukaryota; kingdom Metazoa; phylum Chordata; class Actinopteri; order Cypriniformes; family Leuciscidae; genus Pimephales; species Pimephales promelas. The sequence continues at coordinate 12,771,785 of NC_142786.1, read as the reverse complement.
AAAAAACAAAACTTCATCTGTATAATGTAAACATACGGTAGATGTAGACCTGTGAATGGATTCTTGATATCTTTTAAACTGTTGCCGTGGCAAAGCTTCAAACTTTGAAATTATTTTAGGATGCTTTTGAGACTCTTAGCATGCTTGAAATTGCATGAAACTCAACAGACACATCACATTTATTAGCCAGTAGACATGTGCAAAGTTTCAGAAACGGGCATGGTGCAGGGACAAAATAGCGCCACCTTTTGACAAAAGTGGGGTTGTTATTTTTATCTACAGTTACAAAAATCGTTATATACATTGTACTCCTCAAGCCAGACAACTTTCTAATTCATAGTCATTAGCTCAGACCAAGAGGAAGTCAGATATTTTGGTTTGAATATGGTGAGACTCTCTCTGAGCCTACGTCCGTGTATGGCAAGCCCCTTTAACATTTAAAAGCTAAGTTTGCCTATCCGGAAATTAACATATTAGATATCAACAATGTCTTTCTGTCTAGTCGTAATTACATTTTGGATAGTTAGGGCCCAAGCCCTGAAAGGGCGAAGGCCCTATTGTTTTCCTTGGGATTATTTTTCTTTACTATTATTATTATAATTATTATTATTTTACTACCTTTTGGGCACTTTTGGGGCCCTTAACGTGCTCGAAAACTCTTGAAACTTTGCACACGGGTCAGAACCCGCGGCCATCAGAGCCGGGCTGAAGCTGGTACCCGGGCGTGGCAGGGCGGCTCGTCAGCGCCCCCTGGAACGGGGTCCGAACACTTGGTCCATAACTCAAACACGCTTGTATGTAATAATATGAAACTCGGTACACATGTTGATCTCATCGTTTCATCTATACCTCGCGCTCTTACTTTTTACCCCAGCCCAACAGGAAGTCGGCTATTGAGGTTTGTTTGTAAAACGATCGCAATGGAATGTCAAATACTCCTCCTAGAGCTTTGATCCAAATTCGACGAAACTCGGTCAGCGTGAAGTCAAGACATTGAGGATGAAAGTTTGCGAGGGGATTTTTTATATCTCGAACGGTTTGTCCGTGGCGAGGAAACGAAATCATGGCGAGAAACGTGAAACAGGAAGTGTGTTATAACTTCAGCATACATTAACTGATCTTGATGAAACTTCAGCAGTGTGTTCGCTGTAAGAGGACGATCACATGGATGTGACTATTGTGAGTCAAAGTTATAGTGCCACCAACTGGCAGCAGGAAGTGTGTCACTTTCAAAATGCTTAGATATCACCCTTTTATTTTTACCCGATTTGCTTCAAACTTCATATGTATAATGTAAACATACGGCAGATGAAGACCTGTGAATGGATTCTTGATATCTTTGAAACTGTTGCCGTGGCGATGCATCAAACTTTACCCTTCTTTTAGGATGCTTTTAGGATGCTTTTGAGACCCTTAGCATGCTTCAAATTGCATGAAACTCGACAGACACATCACATTTATTAGCCAGTAGACATGTGCAAAGTTGCAGAAACGGGTGTGGTGAGGGCTCAGTAGCGCCACCTTTTGACAAAAGTGGGGTGGTTAGTTTTAACTAGAGTTACAAAAATTGGTATGTATATTGTACTCCTCGAGCCGGACAACTTTCTAATTGACACTTATTAGCTAGGACCCACGGAAAGTCAGATATTTTTGTTTGAATATGGCCACTTTGAGCCTACATGTCTCTGTGTCTCTGTGTCTTTGGCTGGCTGGCTGGCTGGCTGGCTGGCTGTCTGTGTGTGTGTGCAGGGGGAGGGGGCTTAACCATTTCACTGCTGTGTGTATGACCTGCATAAAGAAAATACATTTCTCAAGCCTGGTATTTTTTAAATAAGTTTTTATTTTTATTTTTTATAAGTAAAGGCATATAACTAGTTTAATTGTAGTGAATTGACAATAGTTTTATATAATTAGTTTATTAATCAGATTAACTTGGTCAATAAACTTGGTCTGAAAATTTGGTCCATAAATCAAACACACTTGCATGTAATAATATGAAACTTGGTACACATATAGATCTCATCGTTTCATATATACTTCACACTCTTACTTTTTACCCCAGCCCAACAGGAAGTCGGCTATTTAGGGTTGTGTTTAAAACACATGCAATGGAATTTAAATTATTGCTCCTAGAGCACTGAACCAAATTCGACGAAACTCGATCAGCGTGAAGTCAAGACATTAAGGATGAAAAAGTGCCACGGGATTTTTGATACCTCGAACGGTTTGGCCGTGGCGAGGAAACGAAATTATGGCGAGAAACATGAAACAGGATGTGTGTTATAACTTCAGCATACATTAACTGATCTTGATGAAACTTCAGCAGTGTTTTCGCTGTAAGAGACCGATCACATGGATGTGACTATTGTGAGTCAAAGTTATAGCGCCACCAACTGGCAGCAGGAAGTGTGTCACTTTCAAAATGCTTTGAAATCACTCTCTTATTTTTAACCGATTTGCTTCAAACTTCATCTGCATAATGTAAATACACGGCAGATGTAGACCTGTGAATGAATTTTTGATATCTTTGATACTGTTGCCGTGGCAACGAAACAAACTTTAACATTCTTTTTTGATGCTTTTGGGACTCTTAGCATGCTTGAAATTGCTTGAAACTCAACAGATACATCACATTTATAAGCCAGTAGACATGTGCAACTATGGCAAAAGATTAAAGTAATGTGAAAAAAGTAAACACTAAAAGCCTCATATCTTCTAAAAATGTAATTATACATCATTTGTTTCTAAATTAAATTATACAAATATTATAACTTCCCCAATTTTTCCCTTTTTTCATTTAAGAATTATGTTTACGTTCAAAAACAGCCAGAATTGTTGTAAAATTCAGAAAAAAATAATAATCTGAGTCATACGTAGTGCTATACTGCCCTCTTGTGTTCAATATCAGGTAGGCCTATTGTGTATATTCCCACCGGTTAATCAACGTGTGACTCCGCTGGGACTTGGGAGCTTTTAAATCGCTTACTTAAAACCGAAAGTCAAAATACGGATGTCCGCACAAGACATTAATGGTGTGGAGTAGAGCGAGCATTTTAAATAAATTCCTATTAAGTAGGATTGAACTAAACAGAAAGAATGTTCACTCTGTTCTGCTGGTTCCTCGCTGGTGGATCATATGATTACTTTGTCATAATCTATGACAAAAATGCTATTATAAACTATATTAATAATAGATAATACACATTGCTCTTATTTTTAAAAAATACATTCATGAAAAACAAGATAACAAAAATCATAAAAAGATATAGCCATGGCTGCTATAAATGTTTGAAATGCATAGGACAGATGTTTAATGACGCAGCAACATATAATTGAAAGGCAATTAATAATCTGTCATTACGTCACTGCATTATGATATTACGGCTCTAATACGGTGCAGCACAAAGCACTTATGTGCATCCCGAGCGGAGAATGATGTGCTTGAAGCCACATGAAGTTACAGCGCATTGAGTCCGTATTGAAAAGTTCAAAGCACAAAGGAAATACATATTTATGAACAGTGTATTATACATTATCTATCTATGCAATAGTTTATTGAGCCTTTTCTTTTAAAGGTTTTAAATTTCAGTTACTGTGTGCGTGAAGAACAATTATAGTGCTCTGACTCTAGTGTTGTGATCTAACCGACAGCGTCTGACACCCGGTAGAAAGTAACACGATTAAGTTACAGCAATAAAGTCCAGCAAGAAAAAGTTTCTTCATTCGAAAATATAGACCTTTAGACCTTTATCTTAAAGATCCAGTATAATAGGATTAACATTGAATCATCTTGAAGATCGTTTCATCGTTGACTGTAACCGAATGTGACGTGCTGTTTGAATGCTGAATGGAGAATGACTGACAGGCGCAGAGAGGGAAAAGTTTACGTGTTCTTGAATTTAATGACTTAAATATTAATTTCTATATCACATAATAGCTTCAGAACACTTATAATACAGTACACAAAAACTTTATGGTACTTTAGAAAGTTTTTGTGCCTTTTTTGCCTTACATAGAATAGTATATGCACAATATAGAATTTGAATCAGCCTCGTCAAAGATGGCAGTGTCAGAGCCGATACCGATCCTGAGTATCTAATCGGCGCACTTCTTTTCAACAGTCAAATTGAAATTGAAATTGCTTGAAACTCAACAGATACATCACATTTATTAGCCAGTAGACGTGCAAAGTTTCAGAAACGGGCAATGTGCAAGGACTAAATAGCGCCACCTTTTGACAAAAGTGGGGTTGTTAGTTTTATCTACAGTTACAAAAATCGGTATATACATTGTACTCCTCAAGCCGGACAACTTTCTAATACATAGTCATTAGCTCGGACCAAGAGGAAGTCAGATATTTTGGTTTGAATATGGTGAGCCTCTCTCTGAGCCTACGTCCCTGTATGGCAAGCCCTTTTAACATTTAAAAGCTAAGTTTGCCTGTCCGGAATTAACATTGTAGATATCAACAACGTCTTTCTGTCTATTCGTAATTACATTTTGGATAGTTTGTATTATCATTTAAGACATCTGTAACATAATTGTGACTAGTCGAAATGACAGAGTATGGCAAGCCGTTTTAACATTTAATCATAAAAGGGCCAAAGCCTTCGGCACCGCTACCCGGGTGCCTTTAGGTAACTAAAGGAACCGGGGTTGCGGTGCCACCGGCTTGGGCCCGCCATCGCTGCTCGCAGCTATATTTTGTATTATCATTTAAGATATCTGTAACATAATTGTGACTAGTCAAATTGACAGACTATAGCAAGCCGTTTTAACATTTAATCATGAAAGGGCCAAAGCCTTCGGCACCGCCACCCCGGTGCCTTTAGGTAACTAAAGGAGCCGGGGTTGCGGTGCCACCGGCTTGGGCCCGCCATCGCTGCTCGCAGCTATATATTTTTTTTTTTTTTTTTCTTTTATTTTTCTAACGACTATTCGGGCACTTTTGGGGCCCTTAACATGCTCGAAAACTCTTGAAACTTTGCACACGGGTCAGAACCCGCGGCCATCAGGGCCGGGCTGAAGCTGGTACCCGGGCGTGGCAGGGGGGCTCGACAGCGCCCCCTGGAACGGGGTCCGAACACTTGGTCCATAAATCAAACACGCTTGCATGTAATAATATGAAACTCGGTACACATGTTGCTCTCATCGTTTCATCTATACCTCGCGCTTTTACTTTTTACCCCAGCCCAACAGGAAGTCGGCTATTTAGGGTTGTTCGTAAAACACTCGCAATGGAATTTTTAATACTCCTCCTAGAGCTTTGATCCAAATTCAACGAAACTCGGTCAGCGTGAAGTCAAGACATTGAGGATGAAAGTTTGCGAGGGGATTTTTGATATCTCGAACGGTTTGGCCGTGGCGAGGAAACAAAATTATGGCGAGAAACGTGAAACAGGAAGTGTATCATAACTTCAGCATACATCAACCGATCTTGATGAAACTTCAGCAGTGTGTTCGCTGTAAGAGGACGATCACATGGATGTGACTATTGTGAGTCAAAGTTATAGCGCCACCAACTGGCAGCAGGAAGTGTGTCATTTTCAAAATGCTTTGAAATCACCCTCTAATTTTAACTCGATTTGCTTCAAACTTCATCTGTATAATGCAAATACATGGCAGATGAAGACCTGTAAATGGATTCTTGATATCTTTGAAACTGTTGCCGTGGCAACGCATCAAACTTTACCATTCTTTTAGGATGCTTTTGAGACTCTTAGCATGCTTCAAATTGCATGAAACTCGACAGACACATCACATTTATTAGCCAGTAGACATGTGCAACATTTCAGAAACGGGCGTGGTGAGGGCTCAGTAGCGCCACCTTTTGACAAAAGTGGGGTTGTTAGTTTTATCTACAGTTACAAAAATCGGTATGTATATTGTACTCCTCGAGCCGGACAACTTTCTAATTGACACTCATTAGCTAGGACCCACAGAAAGTCAGATATGTTTGTTTGAATGTAGAGAAAATCTCAGAATTTTGCCAGTCTCTCAGTGTCTCTCTGTGTGAGTGAGAGGAGGGGCGCCTGTCAGGTTAATTTTAACCCTTTATTTGCTGTGTGCGAGTTCTCTGGCATTTTCGGGGGCCTTAACATCCTCTAAAACTCTTGAAACTTTGCACACGGGTCAGAACCCATGGCCATCAGGGCCAGGCAGAAGCTGGTAACCGGGCGTGGCAGGGCGGCTCGACAGCGCCCCCTGGACTGGGATTCGAAAATTTGTCCATAAATCAAACACACTTGCATGAATTAATATGAAACTTGGTACAATTAAAGATCACATCAGGCCAAACAACTTTCGTGCTCTAAGTTTTAAGAAGGAAGTTGGGAATTATGGGTTGTTTGAATAATTCTCCTAGGAGAAATACATCAAATTACAACGCATTTGTTTACCAATCACAACCAAACTCGGTGTGCATGAAGTCAAGACATTGAGGATGCTCAATTCCGGACGGATTTTTGATATCTCGAACGGTCTGGCCGTGACGAGGAAATGAATTTTATGACTAAAAAAGGACACATAAAATGTGTTATAACTTTGCTCATTTTACCTACAGTTACAAAACTTTCCACGTATATTGTTCTCGTCAAGCCGATCAACTTTCCAATTTAAAGTCATTCGCTCTGAGCAACAGAAAGTCAGATATTGTAGTTTGAATGGATTTATTTCCCCTGCGATTCACTCACTCTCTCTCTCTCTCTCTCTCTCTGTGTGTGGGTGTGTGTGTCTGTGTGGGGAGGGGAGGGCTGTTGTCTGTGTTTGTGTGTATGTGTGGGGGGGAGGGGAGGGCTGTTGTCTGTGTTTATGTATGTTTGAACCACACAGTGTGGCTGGCTGCGATTTTTCCTATAAGTCCTTGTCTCTAAGTCCTTGTCTTTTTGCATAACAATTTTGTATTTTTTTTAAATGACAAAATAGGCATATAACCCCCATCTTTTAAATGTATAGTTTGCTTTAAATAAAAGTAAGATTGTATTTGTAATTGAAGCTGAATGAATTTAAAATTCTTGTGCTATATTTCAATATATTTGTTTTCCTTAAGATTTTAAAACACTAACTTCATTCTTTTCTGAATTACAAATATTTGTTTCTGTATAAAATAATACTCTGACTAAAAACACATTTGATGTTTCTTTTTGTATTTTTATTTACATGTATTTATGTATGTGTGTGTGTGTGTGTGTGTGTGTGTGTGTGTGTGTGTGTGTATGTATAAAGTGCAGGTTTTTTTAGATAAAGTAGAATTTCTATAACTATGTGTTGAACTGATAAATCACTCTTGTGTGTGTTAAACACAATCTACTTAATACAGACAACTTCATTATAAAGATAAATAACAAATCCAAAAAAATATATGATTATAATCTATGACAAAAAAAGCCATTACAAACTATATTAGTGGTAAATACACATTGCTCTTTGTATTGTTGTAAAATACATTCATGAAAAACAAGATAACAAAAATCAAAAAGATAAATTATTTTAGATAATTATTTTAAATGTATAGCAGAGATGTTAAATGAGGCAGCAACATACAAACTTTCTAGAACAACATGGACCTGAATAGCTGGTTTTTATGGAGGACAGTGAATAGGAAGAGGGTGCAAATCAAACAGCTCATTCTCAGACTACACAGCAAACAGCTTAAGTTTTTAGTGCTTTGTTTGAGGTTTTTAGTGCTCTGTCCTATCTATTATCTACATATAATAGATGGAACAGAACAAGAAAGGCAATTAATAATCTGTCATTGCGTCACTGCATTATGATATGAAAGGCTCAGTACAGTGTGGCACAAAACGCTTATGCGCATCCCGAGTGGAGAATGATGCGCTTAAAGCCACATGGAGTTACAGCGCACAGCGCATCGAGTCCGCATTGATGCAAGCTCTACAATACACTTCTTTTCGACAGTCAAAGTGGGGGTTACGTTTTTGCACGTCATACAGAATAACCCTAAAGGCACCAAGGTGGCGGTGCCACCGGCTTTATATTAAATATAAATATAGCTGTGAGCAGCGATAAAGGGCCAAAGCCGGTGGTACCACCATCCCGGTGCCTTTAGGTAACTAAAGGCATCGGGGTTGCGGTGCCACCGGCTTGGGCCCGCAATCGCTGCTCGCAGCTATATTTATTATTATTATTTATACGACTATTTGGGCACTTTTGGGGCCCTTAACATGCTCAAAAACTCTTGAAACTTTGCACACGGGTCAGAATCCGCGGCCATCAGGGCCGGGCTGAAGATGGTACCCGGGCGTGGCAGGGGGGCTAGACAGCGCCCCCTGGAACGGGGTCCGAAAACTTGGTCCATAACTCAAACACGCTTGCATGTAATAATATGAAACTCGGTACACATGTTGATCTCATCGTTCATATATACCTCAAACTATTACTTTTTACCCCAGCCCAACAGGAAGTCGGCTATTGAGGTTTGTTTGTAAAACGCTCGCAATGGAATGTGCAATACTCCTCCTAGAGAATTCAAACACACGGCACGAAACTCGGTCAGCATGAAGTCAAGGCATTGAGGATGAAAGTTTGCGAGGGGATTTTTGATATCTCGAACGGTTTGGCCGTGGCGAGGAAACAAACTTATGGCGATAATCGTGAAACAGGAAGTGTGTCAGAACTTCAGCATACATTAACTGATCTTGATGAAACTTCAGCAGTTTGTTTGCTGTAAGAGGACGATCACATGGATGTGAATATTGTGAGTCAAAGTTATAGCGCCACCAACTGGCAGCAGGAAGTGTGTCAGTTTCAAAATGCTTTGAAATCACCCTCTTATTTTTACCCGATTTGCTTCAAACTTAATCTGTATAATTTAAATACATAGCAGATGAAGACCTGTGAATGGATTCTTGATATCTTTGATACTGTTGCCGTGGCAACGCATCAAACTTTAAAATTCTTTTTTTTTGATGATTTTGAGACTCTTAGCGGCTTTTGGGGCCCTTAACGGGTTTGAAAACTCTTGAAACTTTGCACACAGGTCAGATCCCACAGCCATCAGAGCCGGGCTGAAGATGGTACCTGGGTGTGGCAGGGGGGCTAGACAGCGCCCCCTGGAACGGGGTCCGAACACTTGGTCCATAACTCAAACACGCTTGCATGTAATAATATGAAACTCGGTACACATGTTGATCTCATCGTTCATATATACCTCAAACTATTACTTTTTACCCCAGCCCAACAGGAAGTCGGCTATTGAGGTTTGTTTGTAAAACGCTCGCAATGGAATGTGCAATACTCCTCCTAGAGAAATCAAACACACGGCACGAAACTCGGTCAGCATGAAGTCAAGGCATTGAGGATAAAAGTTTGCGAGGGGATTTTTGATATCTCGAACGGTTTGGCCGTGGCGAGGAAATGAAATTATGGCGAGAAACGTGAAACAGGAAGTGTGTTATAACTTCAGCATACATTAACTGATCTTGATGAAACTTCAGCAGTGTGTTCGCTGTAAGAGGACGATCACATGGATGTGAATATTGTGAGTCAAAGTTATAGCGCCACCAACTGGCAGCAGGAAGTGTGTCACTTTCAAAATGCTTTGAAATCACCCTTTTATTTTTACCCGATTTGCTTCAAACTTAATCTGTATAATGTAAATATACGGCAGATGTAGACCTGTGAATGGATTCTTGATATCTTTTAAACTGTTGCCGTGGCAACGCATCAAACTTTACCATTCTTTTAGGATGCTTTTGAGACCCTTAGCATGCTTCAAATCGCATGAAACTCGACAGACACATCACATTTATTAGCCAGTAGACATGTGCAAAGTTTCAGAAACGGGCGTGGTGAGGGCTCAGTAGCACCACCTTTTGACAAAAGTGGGGTTGTTAGTTTTAACTAGAGTTACAAAAATCGGTATGTATATTGTACTCCTCGAGCCGGACAACTTTCTAATTGACACTCATTAGCTAGGACCCACAGAAAGTCAGATATCTTTTTTTGAATGTAGAGAAAATCTTAGAATTTTGCCAGTCTCTCAGTGTCTCTCTGTGTGAGTGAGAGGAGGGGCACCTGTCAGGTTAATTTTAACCCTTTATTTGCTGTGTGCGACTTCTCTGGCATTTTCGGGGGCCTTAACATCCTCTAAAACTCTTGAAACTTTGCACACGGGTCAGAACCCATGGCCATCAGGGCCGGGCTGAAGCTGGTCATCGGGCGTGGCAGGGCGGCTCGACAGCGCCCCCTGGCCTGGGATTCGAACATTTGTCCATAAATCAAACACACTTGCGTGAATTAATATGAAACTCATTACAATTATAGATCACATCAGGCCAAACAACTTTCGTGCTCTAAGTTTTACGACAATTAAAATGGAAGTTGAGAATTATGGGTTGTTTGAATAGTTGTCCTAGGAGAAATACATCAAATTACAACGCATGTGTTTACCAATCACAACCAAACTCGGTGTGCAAGAAGTCAAGACATTGAGGATGAAAGTTTGTGAGGGGATTTTTGATATCTCAAACGGTTTGGCCGTGGCGAGGAAACGAAATTATGGCGAGAAACGTGAAACAGGAAGTGTGTTATAACTTCAGCATACATTAACATATCTTGATGAAACTTCATCAGTGTGTTCGCTGTAAGAGGACGATCACATGGATGTGACTATTTCGAGTCAAAGTTATAGCGCCACCAACTGGCAGCAGGAAGTGTGTCACTTTCAAAATGCTTTGAAATCAACCTCTTATTTTTACCCGATTTGCTTCAAACTTCATCTGTATAATGTAAATACATGGCAGATGAAGACCTGTGAATGGATTCTTGATATCTTTGATACTGTTGCCGTGGCAACGCATCAAACTTTAAAATTCTTTTTTTTTGATGATTTTGAGACTCTTAATGGCTTTTGAGGCCCTTAACGGGTTTGAAAACTCTTGAAACTTTGCACACAGGTCATATCCCACAGCCATCAGGCCCGGGCTGAAGATGGTACCTAGGCGTGGCAGGGGGGCTAGACAGCGCCCCCTGGAACGGGGTCCGAAAACTTGGTCCATAAATCAAACACGCTTGCATGTAATAATATGAATGAAAAACTTCATCTGTATAATGTAAACAGATGAAAAACTTCATCTGTATAATGATGAAAAACAGATGAAAAACTTCATCTGTATAATGTAAACATACGGTAGATGTAGACCTGTGAATGGATTCTTGATATCTTTTAAACTGTTGCCGTGGCAAAGCTTCAAACTTTGAAATTATTTTAGGATGCTTTTGAGACTCTTAGCATGCTTGAAATTGCATGAAACTCAACAGACACATCACATTTATTAGCCAGTAGACACGTGCAAAGTTTCAGAAACGGGCATGGTGCAGGGACTAAATAGCCCCACCTTTTGACAAAAGTGGGGTTGTTATTTTTATCTACAGTTACAAAAATCGTTATATACATTGTACTCCTCAAGCCAGACAACTTTCTAATTCATAGTCATTAGCTCAGACCAAGAGGAAGTCAGATATTTTGGTTTGAATATGGTGAGACTCTCTCTGAGCCTACGTCTGTGTATGGCAAGCCCTTTTAACATTTAAAAGCTAAGTTTGCCTATCCGGAAATTAACATTGTAGATATCAACAATGTCTTTCTGTCTAGTCGTAATTACATTTTGGATAGTTTGTATTATCATTTAAGATATCTGTAACATAATTGTGACTAGTCAAAATGACAGACTATGGCAAGCCGTTTTAACATTTAATCATGAAAGGGCCAAAGCCTTCGGCACCGCCACCCCGGTGCCTTTAGGTAACTAAAGGAGCCAGGGGTTGCGGTGCCACCGGCTTGGGCCCGCCATCGCTGCTCGCAGCTATATTTATTATTATTATTTATACGACTATTTGGGCACTTTTGGGGCCCTTAACATGCTCAAAAACTCTTGAAACTTTGCACACGGGTCAGAATCCGCGGCCATCAGGGCCGGGCTGAAGATGGTACCCGGGCGTGGCAGGGGGGCTAGACAGCGCCCCCTGGAACGGGGTCCGAAAACTTGGTCCATAACTCAAACACGCTTGCATGTAATAATATGAAACTCGGTACACATGTTGATCTCATCGTTCATATATACCTCAAACTATTACTTTTTACCCCAGCCCAACAGGAAGTCGGCTATTGAGGTTTGTTTGTAAAACGCTCGCAATGGAATGTGCAATACTCCTCCTAGAGAATTCAAACACACGGCACGAAACTCGGTCAGCATGAAGTCAAGGCATTGAGGATGAAAGTTTGCGAGGGGATTTTTGATATCTCGAACGGTTTGGCCGTGGCGAGGAAACAAACTTATGGCGATAATCGTGAAACAGGAAGTGTGTCAGAACTTCAGCATACATTAACTGATCTTGATGAAACTTCAGCAGTTTGTTTGCTGTAAGAGGACGATCACATGGATGTGAATATTGTGAGTCAAAGTTATAGCGCCACCAACTGGCAGCAGGAAGTGTGTCACTTTCAAAATGCTTTGAAATCACCCTCTTATTTTTACCCGATTTGCTTCAAACTTAATCTGTATAATTTAAATACATAGCAGATGAAGACCTGTGAATGGATTCTTGATATCTTTGATACTGTTGCCGTGGCAACGCATCAAACTTTAAAATTCTTTTTTTTTGATGATTTTGAGACTCTTAGCGGCTTTTGGGGCCCTTAACGGGTTTGAAAACTCTTGAAACTTTGCACACAGGTCAGATCCCACAGCCATCAGAGCCGGGCTGAAGATGGTACCTGGGTGTGGCAGGGGGGCTAGACAGCGCCCCCTGGAACGGGGTCCGAACACTTGGTCCATAACTCAAACACGCTTGCATGTAATAATATGAAACTCGGTACACATGTTGATCTCATCGTTCATATATACCTCAAACTATTACTTTTTACCCCAGCCCAACAGGAAGTCGGCTATTGAGGTTTGTTTGTAAAACGCTCGCAATGGAATGTGCAATACTCCTCCTAGAGAAATCAAACACACGGCACGAAACTCGGTCAGCATGAAGTCAAGGCATTGAGGATAAAAGTTTGCGAGGGGATTTTTGATATCTCGAACGGTTTGGCCGTGGCGAGGAAATGAAATTATGGCGAGAAACGTGAAACAGGAAGTGTGTTATAACTTCAGCATACATTAACTGATCTTGATGAAACTTCAGCAGTGTGTTCGCTGTAAGAGGACGATCACATGGATGTGACTATTGTGAGTCAAAGTTATAGCGCCACCAACTGGCAGCAGGAAGTGTGTCACTTTCAAAATGCTTTGAAATCACCCTTTTATTTTTACCCGATTTGCTTCAAACTTAATCTGTATAATGTAAATATACGGCAGATGTAGACCTGTGAATGGATTCTTGATATCTTTTAAACTGTTGCCGTGGCAACGCATCAAACTTTACCATTCTTTTAGGATGCTTTTGAGACCCTTAGCATGCTTCAAATCGCATGAAACTCGACAGACACATCACATTTATTAGCCAGTAGACATGTGCAAAGTTTCAGAAACGGGCGTGGTGAGGGCTCAGTAGCACCACCTTTTGACAAAAGTGGGGTTGTTAGTTTTAACTAGAGTTACAAAAATCGGTATGTATATTGTACTCCTCGAGCCGGACAACTTTCTAATTGACACTCATTAGCTAGGACCCACAGAAAGTCAGATATCTTTTTTTGAATGTAGAGAAAATCTTAGAATTTTGCCAGTCTCTCAGTGTCTCTCTGTGTGAGTGAGAGGAGGGGCACCTGTCAGGTTAATTTTAACCCTTTATTTGCTGTGTGCAACTTCTCTGGCATTTTCGGGGGCCTTAACATCCTCTAAAACTCTTGAAACTTTGCACACGGGTCAGAACCCATGGCCATCAGGGCCGGGCTGAAGCTGGTCATCGGGCGTGGCAGGGCGGCTCGACAGCGCCCCCTGGACTGGGATTCGAACATTTGTCCATAAATCAAACACACTTGCGTGAATTAATATGAAACTCTGTACAATTATAGATCACATCAGGCCAAACAACTTTCGTGCTCTAAGTTTTACGACAATTAAAACGGAAGTTGAGAATTATGGGTTGTTTGAATAGTTGTCCTAGGAGAAATACATCAAATTACAACGCATGTGTTTACCAATCACAACCAAACTCGGTGTGCAAGAAGTCAAGACATTGAGGATGAAAGTTTGTGAGGGGATTTTTGATATCTCAAACGGTTTGGCCGTGGCGAGGAAACGAAATTATGGCGAGAAACGTGAAACAGGAAGTGTGTTATAACTTCAGCATACATTAACATATCTTGATGAAACTTCATCAGTGTGTTCGCTGTAAGAGGACGATCACATGGATGTGACTATTTCGAGTCAAAGTTATAGCGCCACCAACTGGCAGCAGGAAGTGTGTCACTTTCAAAATGCTTTGAAATCAACCTCTTATTTTTACCCGATTTGCTTCAAACTTCATCTGTATAATGTAAATACATGGCAGATGAAGACCTGTGAATGGATTCTTGATATCTTTGATACTGTTGCCGTGGCAACGCATCAAACTTTAAAATTCTTTTTTTTTTATGATTTTGAGACTCTTAATGACTTTTGAGGCCCTTAACGGGTTTGAAAACTCTTGAAACTTTGCACACAGGTCATATCCCACAGCCATCAGGCCCGGGCTGAAGATGGTACCTAGGCGTGGCAGGGGGGCTAGACAGCGCCCCCTGGAACGGGGTCCGAAAACTTGGTCCATAAATCAAACACGCTTGCATGTAATAATATGAATGAAAAACTTCATCTGTATAATGTAAACAGATGAAAAACTTCATCTGTATAATGATGAAAAACAGATGAAAAACTTCATCTGTATAATGTAAACATACGGTAGATGTAGACCTGTGAATGGATTCTTGATATCTTTTAAACTGTTGCCGTGGCAAAGCTTCAAACTTTGAAATTATTTTAGGATGCTTTTGAGACTCTTAGCATGCTTGAAATTGCATGAAACTCAACAGACACATCACATTTATTAGCCAGTAGACACGTGCAAAGTTTCAGAAACGGGCATGGTGCAGGGACTAAATAGCCCCACCTTTTGACAAAAGTGGGGTTGTTATTTTTATCTACAGTTACAAAAATCGTTATATACATTGTACTCCTCAAGCCAGACAACTTTCTAATTCATAGTCATTAGCTCAGACCAAGAGGAAGTCAGATATTTTGGTTTGAATATGGTGAGACTCTCTCTGAGCCTACGTCTGTGTATGGCAAGCCCTTTTAACATTTAAAAGCTAAGTTTGCCTATCCGGAAATTAACATTGTAGATATCAACAATGTCTTTCTGTCTAGTCGTAATTACATTTTGGATAGTTTGTATTATCATTTAAGATATCTGTAACATAATTGTGACTAGTCAAAATGACAGACTATGGCAAGCCGTTTTAACATTTAATCATGAAAGGGCCAAAGCCTTCGGCACCGCCACCCCGGTGCCTTTAGGTAACTAAAGGAGCCAGGGGTTGCGGTGCCACCGGCTTGGGCCCGCCATCGCTGCTCGCAGCTATATTTTTCTTTTATTTTTCTAACGACTATTCGGGCACTTTTGGGGCCCTTAACATGCTCGAAAACTCTTGAAACTTTGCACACGGGTCAGAACCCGCGGCCATCAGAGCCGGGCTGAAGCTGGTACCTGGGCGTGGCAGGGCGGCTCGTCAGCGCCCCCTGGAACGGGGTCCGAACACTTGGTCCATAACTCAAACACGCTTGTATGTAATAATATGAAACTCGGTACACATGTTGCTCTCATCGTTTCATCTATACCTCACACTCTTACTTTTTACCCCAACCCAACAGGAAGTCGGCTATTGAGGTTTGTTTGTAAAACGCTCGCAATGGAATGTTAAATACTCCTCCTAGAGCTTTGATCCAAGTTCGACGAAACTCAGTCAGCGTGAAGTCAAGACATTGAGGATGAAAGTTTGCGAGGGGATTTTTGATATCTCGAACGGTTTGTCCGTAGCGAGGAAACGAAACTATGGCGAGAAACGTGAAACAGGAAGTGTGTTATAACTTCAGCATACATTAACTGATCTTGATGAAACTTCAGCAGTGTGTTCGCTGTAAGAGGACGATCACATGGATGTGACTATTGTGAGTCAAAGTTATAGTGCCACCAACTGGCAGCAGGAAGTGTGTCACTTTCAAAATGCTTTGAAATCACCCTTTTATTTTTACCCGATTTGCTTCAAACTTCATCTGAATAATGTAAACATACGATAGATGTAGACCTGTGAATGGATTCTTGATATCTTTTAAACTGTTGCCGTGGCAACGCATCAAACTTTACCATTCTTATAGGATGCTTTTGAGACCCTTAGCATGCTTCAAATTACATGAAACTCGACAGACACATCACATTTATTAGCCAGTAGACATGTGCAAAGTTTCAGAAACGGGCGTGGTGAGGGCTCAGTAGCGCCACCTTTTGACAAAAGTGGGGTTGTTAGTTTTATCTACAGTTACAAAAATCGGTATGTATATTGTACTCCTCGAGCCGGACAACTTTCTAATTGACACTCATTAGCTAGGACCCACAGAAAGTCAGATATGTTTGTTTGAATGTAGAGAAAATCTCAGAATTTTGCCAGTCTCTCAGTGTCCCTCTGTGTGAGTGAGAGGAGGGGCGCCTGTCAGGTTAATTTTAACCCTTTATTTGCTGTGTGCGACTTCTCTGGCATTTTCGGGGGCCTTAACATCCTCGAAAACTCTTGAAACTTTGCACACGGGTCAGAACCCATGGCCATCAGGGCCGGGCTGAAGCTGGTAACCGGGCGTGGCAGGGCGGCTCGACAGCGCCCCCTGGACTGGGATTCGAACATTTGTCCATAAATCAAACACACTTGCATGAATTAATATGAAACTCGGTACAATTATAGATCACATCAGGCCAAACAACTTTCGTGCTCTAAGTTTTATGACAGTTCAAATGGAAGTTATTTATGAATTATGAATTATGGGTTGTTTGAATAATTGTCCTAGGAGAAATACATCAAATCACAATGCATGTGTTTACCAATCACAACCAAACTCGGTGTGCATGAAGTCAAGACATTGAGGATGCTCTATTCCGGACGGATTTTTGATATCTCGAACAGTCTGGCCGTGGCGAGGAAATGAATTTTATGACTAAAAAAGGACACATAAAGTGTGTTATAACTTTGCTCAATTTACCTACAGTTACAAAACTTACCACGTATATTGTTCTCGTCAAGCCGATCAACTTTCCAATTTAAAGTCATTCGCTCTGAGCAACAGAAAGTCAGATATTGTAGTTTGAATGGATTTATTTCCCCTGCGATTCTCTCTCTCACTCTCTCTCTCTCTCTCTCTCTCTCTCTCTGTGTGTGTGTGTGTGTGGGTGTGTGTGTGTGGGGAGGGGAGGGCTGTTGTCTGTGTTTATGTGTGTGTGTGTGTGTGTGTGTGGGTGTGTGTGTGTGTGTGGGGAGGGGAGGGCTGTTGTCTGTGTTTATGTGTGTGTGTGTGGCTGGCTGTGATTTTTCCTTCAAGTCCTTGTCTCTAAGTCCTTGTCTTTTTGCATAACAATTTTGTATAACAATATTTTTAAATGACAAAATAGGCATATAACCCCCATCTTTTAAATGTATAGATTGCTTTAAATGAAAGTAAGATTGTATTTGTAATTGAAGTTGAATGAATTTAAAATTCATGTGCTATATTTCATTCAATATATTTGTTTTCCTTAAGATTTTAAAACACTAACTTCATTGTTATCTGAATTACAAATATTTGTTTCTGTATAAAATAATACTCTGACTAAAAACACATTTGATGTTTTTTTTTGTATTTTTATTTACATGTATTTATGTGTGTGTGTGTGTGTGTGTGTATATATAAAGTGCAGGGTTTTTTTAGATAAAGTAGAATTTCTATAACTATGTGTTGAACTAATAAATCACTCTTGTGTGTGTTAAACACAATCTACTTAATACAGACAACTTCATTATAAAGATAAATAACAAATCCAAAAAATATATGATTATAATCTATGACAAAAAAAGCCATTACAAACTATATTATTGGAAAAAACACATTGCTCTTTGTATTGTTGTAAAATATTCATGAAAAACAAGATAACAAAAATCAAAAAGATAAATTATTTTAGATATAGCCATGTTTTAAATGTATAGCAGAGATGTTAACCCTTTATGACCTGCCATAGAACAGTTCCACCAGAGTATATCTTTCTATTTTTACATGCTGTGCTGTCATTCTTTTGAGCATTTTCACATGCCATACATCAAAATAATCCTTACTTTCTCTACTTGAAGGCTATGTTTGTAATAAATCAATAGTACCTAGATAAATATCTCAAAAATGCAATAAACAAAAAGAAAAACAATTTTTTTGAAAAAAAATCTCCATATTTTATTCAATACAAAAAAATGATAAATGTAAACCTCAAACTTGTCAATGAGAAAAATGTGCCTAAAACAGTTTAAAACTATACAGAATTGATTTGAACTGTTTACATCACTTAGTTTTTAAGATACACTCATTTAAAAAAGGGGAGTAAAATGCCATATGTAAAATATTCAATTACATTTGTGGTCAAACAGATAACATTTTGCTTTTGAACATTGATTAAACATTGAATTGGTTAGAATATAAATTAAATAGACCCTGTCAGAACAATTAATAATAAAATAAATATAAAATAAATAAATAAAGGCGATGAGCAGAAGGAATTCGGTGCGTCCGTGTACTTTCATTTTGACATAACGTTGCGCGCATGCGCACACGTGTGTGTGTGTGTGTGTGGGGGGGGTGCGTGTGTGTGTGAATGTGCTTGTATTTGCGAGTGTATAAACGAGAAAGAAATGATAGAATGAAGCAATGGTAAAAAAGACAATAATGATAAGAAGGAACATATAGCAGATGGGAGTCAAGTGCGAGTCAAACCTATTATATATTCAGTCAAACGCATGGCCAAAAGACGCTGCTTCTGACGTCACTACATGCGACACAAGCTGGGGTCAAAGTGCACAGGAAGTGATGTCGTGATCAGTCCATGGATCCGTCATCGGAAGACGCAACTACCAATTGCGGATCTATAGCACATGTGTGCAAAGACGTGCAATGCATTTTTGTGTGTTTTTTTGGAAACGCGCATTATTACAGACTCATTAGAGGGTGGAAACCGCGCAACATGAGCATGTTGAGGCTTGATCTGCCATGTGCACCGAACGTGATACCTCAATGCGCCATCGGAAGGCGTCACTATCAATCGCAGATCTACAGATCATGTGTGCAAAGACGTGCAATGCATTTTTGTGATTTTTTTGAGAAACGCATTTTGCGCATTTTGTACAGACTCATTAGAGGGTGAAAACAACGCAACATGCGCATGTTGGAGGCTTGATCTGACAATTTCACATCTCTGGTTTTGTATGCAAAAAGAATGATTGAGCTAGCCACTTGGTTTCAGTTTCTATAGGCTGTTAAACAGACACACGCAAACCGGAGCGCCGACGCTCCCGTCGGTCTTAAAGGGTTAATTGAGGCAGCAACATACAAACTTTCTAGAACAACATGGACCTGGATAGCTGGTTTTTATGGAGGACAGTGAAGAGGAAGAGGGTGCAAATCAAACAGCTCATTCTCAGACTACACAGCAAACAGCTTAAGTTTTTAGTGCTTTGTTTGAGGTTTTTAGTGCTCTGTCCTATCTATTATCAACATATAATAGATGGAACAGAACAAGAAAGGCAATTAATAATCTGTCATTGCGTCACTGCATTATGATATGAAAGGCTCAGTACAGTGTGGCACAAAACGCTTATGCGCATCCCGAGTAGAGAATGATGTGCTTAAAGCCACATGGAGTTACAGCGCACAGCGCATCGAGTCCGCATTGATGCAAGCTCTACAATACACTTCTTTTTGATAGTCAAAGCGGGGGTTACGTTTTTACACGTCGTACAGAATAACCCTAAAGGCACCAAGGTGGCGGTGCCACCGGCTTTTTATTAAATATAAATATAGCTGTGAGCAGCAATAAAGGGCCAAAGCCGGCGGTACCACCATCCCGGTGCCTTTGGGTAACTAAAGGCATCGGGGTTGCGGTGCCACCGGCTTGGGCCCGCAATCGCTGCTCGCAGCTATATTTTTTTTTTTTCTTTTATTTTTCTAACGACTATTCGGGCACTTTTGGGGCCCTTAACATGCTCGAAAACTCTTGAAACTTTGCACACGGGTCAGAACCCGCGGCCATCAGGGCCGGGCTGAAGCTGGTACCCGGGCGTGGCAGGGGGGCTCGACAGCGCCCCCTGGAACGGGGTCCGAACACTTGGTCCATAAATCAAACACGCTTGCATGTAATAATATGAAACTCGGTACACATGTTGATCTCATCGTTTCATCTATAACTCGCGCTTTTACTTTTTACCCCAGCCCAACAGGAAGTCGGCTATTTAGGGTTGTTCGTAAAACACTCGCAATGGAATTTTTAATACTCCTCCTAGAGCTTTGATCCAAATTCGACGAAACTCGGTCAGCGTGAAGTCAAGACATTGAGGATGAAAGTTTGCGAGGGGATTTTTGATATCTGGAACGGTTTGGCCGTGGCGAGGAAACAAAATTATGGCGAGAAACGTGAAACAGGAAGTGTATCATAACTTCAGCACACATCAACCGATCTTGATGAAACTTCAGCAGTGTGTTCGCTGTAAGAGGACGATCACATGGATGTGACTATTGCGAGTCAAAGTTATAGCGCCACCAATTGGCAGCAGGAAGTGTGTCATTTTCAAAATGCTTTGATATCACCCTTTTATTTTTACCCGATTTGCTTCAAACTTCATCTGTATAATGTAAACATACGGCAGATGTAGACCTGTGAATGGATTCTTGATATCTTTGAAACTGTTGCCGTGGCAACGCATCAAACTTTACCATTCTTTTAGGATGCTTTTGAGACTCTTAGCATGCTTCAAATTGCATGAAACTCGACAGACACATCACAATTATTAGCCAGTAGACATGTGCAACGTTTCAGAAACGGGTGTGGTGAGGGCTCAGTAGCGCCACCTTTTGACAAAAGTGGGGTTGTTAGTTTTATCTACGGTTACAAAAATCAGTATGTATATTGTACTCCTCGAGCCGGACAACTTTCTAATTGACACTCATTAGCTAGGACCCACAGAAAGTCAGATATGTTTGTTTGAATGTAGAGAAAATCTCAGAATTTTGCCAGTCTCTCAGTGTCCCTCTGTGTGAGTGAGAGGAGGGGCGCCTGTCAGGTTAATTTTAACCCTTTATTTGCTGTGTGCAACTTCTCTGGCATTTTCGGGGGCCTTAACATCCTCTAAAACTCTTGAAACTTTGCACACGGGTCAGAACCCATGGCCATCAGGGCCGGGCTGAAGCTGGTAACCGGGCGTGGCAGGGCGGCTCGACAGCGCCCCCTGGACTGGGATTCGAAAATTTGTCCATAAATCAAACACACTTGCATGAATTAATATGAAACTCGGTACAATTAAAGATCACATAAGGCCAAACAACTTTCGTGCTCTAAGTTTTAAGAAGGAAGTTGGGAATTATGGGTTGTTTGAATAATTCTCCTAGGAGAAATACATCAAATTACAACGCATGTGTTTACCAATCACAACCAAACTCGGTGTGCATGAAGTCAAGACATTGAGGATGCTCAATTCCGGACGGATTTTTGATATCTCGAACGGTCTGGCCGTGACGAGGAAATGAATTTTATGACTAAAAAAGGACACATAAAGTGTGTTATAACTTTGCTCATTTTACCTACAGTTACAAAACTTTTCACGTATATTGTTCTCGTCAAGCCGATCAACTTTCCAATTTAAAGTCATTCGCTCTGAGCAACAGAAAGTCAGATATTGTAGTTTGAATGGATTTATTTCCCCTGCGATTCACTCTCTCTCTCTCTCTCTCTCTCTCTCTCTCTCTCTGTGTGTGTGGGTGTGGGGAGGGGAGGGCTGTTGTCTGTGTTTGTGTGTGTGTGTGTGTGTGTGTGTGCATGTGCATGTGTGTGTGGGGGGAGGGGAGGGCTGTTGTCTGTGTTTATGTATGTTTGAACCACACAGTGTGGCTGGCTGCGATTTTTTCCTATAAGTCCTTGTCTCTAAGTCCTTGTCTTTTTGCATAACAATTTTGTATTTTTTTTAAATGACAAAATAGGCATATAACCCCCATCTTTTAAATGTATAGTTTGCTTTAAATAAAAGTACGATTGTATTTGTAATTGAAGCTGAATGAATTTAAAATTCTTGTGCTATATTTCAATATATTTGTTTTCCTTAAGATTTTAAAACACTAACTTCATTCTTTTCTGAATTACAAATATTTGTTTCTGTATAAAATAATACTCTGACTAAAACACATTTGATGTTTCTTTTTGTATTTTTATTTACATGTATTTATGTATGTGTGTGTGTGTGTATAAAGTGCAGGTTTTTTTAGATAAAGTAGAATTTCTATAACTATGTGTTGAACTGATAAATCACTCTTTTTTTTCTTTTTTTTTTAACCTTTATTTATCCAGGTAAAATGTTTGAGAACCACTTCTCATTTACAAACATGACCTGGCCAAGAGGCTACATGAAAAAATAATAACATAATGTACAGCTGTACATAGTCAAACACATAACACTTAGAACAAGCAGCTAAATAAAAATAAAAAAGACAACAAAGAGGAAAAAGAAAACGAATAGAGTGCTTAAATAAGTGTGTAAATATGGTTCATGATTGTCAGCAGGAACAAGAGTCAACTATGTAATTTTCGAGGTTTTGCTTAAAGGTGGAGATTGGGATCAGAGATGTAAGTTTCAGGGTATTTTGTAGTATGTTCCAGTCGTGTACTGATGCAAAGCGGAAGGCATTATGTCCAAAGGTAGTAGAAGTAGGGGGGATACTAAATTTAATCAAATTACTTGATCTTGTGTGATAGGTGTTATGAGCGGCATGAAATAGGGATGACAAATAGAGAGGTGCCTTGCCCAAAATTGTCTTATATATGAAGAGAAACCAATGATGGAGCCGCCGGGTATGAAGGGAGGGCCAACCCACCAGTTTATACAGGTCGCAGTGATGAGTGTGATAGGGTGCATTAGTGGCAAAACGGATGGCTGAATGATGGATTGTGTCAAGTTTTTTTAGAGCTGTGTTTGGTGCCACTCTTGTGTGTGTTAAACACAATCTACTTAATACAGACAACTTCATTATAAAGATAAATAACAAATCCAAAAAAATATATGATTATAATCTATGACAAAAAAAGCCATTACAAACTATATTAGTGGTAAATACACATTGCTCTTTGTATTGTTGTAAAATACATTCATGAAAAACAAGATAACAAAAATCAAAAAGATAAATTATTTTAGATAGAGCCATGGCTGCTATAAAATTGAGACAACATGTTTTAAATGTATAGCAGAGATGTTAAATGAGGGAGCAACATACAAACTTTCTAGAACAACATGGACCTGGATAGCTGGTTTTTATGGAGGACAGTGAAGAGGAAGAGGGTACAAATCAAACAGCTCATTCTCAGACTACACAGCAAACAGCTTAAGTTTTTAGTGCTTTGTTTGAGGTTTTTAGTGCTCTGTCCTATCTTTTATCAACACATAATAGATAGAACAGAACAAGAAAGGCAATTAATAATCTGTCATTGCATTATGATATGAAAGGCTCAGTACAGTGTGGCACAAAACGCTTATGCGCATCCCGAGTGGAGAATGATGCGCTTAAAGCCACATGGAGTTACAGCGCACAGCGCATCGAGTCCGCATTGATGAAAGCTCTACAATACACTTCTTTTCGACAGTCAAAGTGGGGGTTACGTTTTTGCACGTCATACAGAATAACCCTAAAGGCACCAAGGTGGCGGTGCCACCGGCTTTATATTAAATATAAATATAGCTGTGAGCAGCGATAAAGGGCCAAAGCCGGCGGTACCACCATCCCGGTGCCTTTAGGTAACTAAAGGCATCAGGGTTGCGGTGCCACCGGCTTGGGCCCGCAATCGCTGCTCGCAGCTATATTTATTATTAGGGCCCAAGCCCTGAAAGGGCGAAGGCCCTATTGTTTTCCTTAGGATTATTAGGGCCCAAGCCCTGAAAGGGCGAAGGCCCTATTGTTTTCCTTGGGATTATTTTTCTTTACTATTATTATTATTATAATAATTATTATTTTACTACCTTTTGGGCACTTTTGGGGCCCTTAACGTGCTCGAAAACTCTTGAAACTTTGCACACGGGTCAGAACCCGCGGCCATCAGAGCCGGGCTGAAGCTGGTACCCGGGCGTGGTAGGGCGGCTCGTCAGCGCCCCCTGGAACGGGGTCCGAACACTTGGTCCATAACTCAAACACGCTTGTATGTAATAATATGAAACTCGGTACACATGTTGATCTCATCGTTTCATCTATACCTCACACTCTTACTTTTTACCCCAGCCCAACAGGAAGTCGGCTATTGAGGTTTGTTTGTAAAACGCTCGCAATGGAATGTCATATACTCCTCCTAGAGCTTTGATCCAAATTCGACGAAACTCGGTCAGCGTGAAGTCAAGACATTGAGGATGAAAGTTTGCGAGGGGATTTTTTATATCTCGAACGGTTTGTCCGTGGCGAGGAAACGAAATCATGGCGAGAAACGTGAAACAGGAAGTGTGTTATAACTTCAGCATACATTAACTGATCTTGATGAAACTTCAGCAGTGTGTTCGCTGTAAGAGGACGATCACATGGATGTGACTATTGTGAGTCAAAGTTATAGCGCCACCAACTGGCAGCAGGAAGTGTGTCACTTTCAAAATGCTTTGATATCACCCTTTTATTTTTACCCGATTTGCTTCAAACTTCATCTGTATAATGTAAACATACGGCAGATGTAGACCTGTGAATGGATTCTTGATATCTTTGAAACTGTTGCCGTGGCGACGCATCAAACTTTACCCTTCTTTTAGGATGCTTTTTGGATGCTTTTGAGACCCTTAGCATGCTTCAAATTGCATGAAACTCGACAGACACATCACATTTATTAGCCAGTAGACATGTGCAAAGTTTCAGAAACGGGCGTGGTGAGGGCTCAGTAGCGCCACCTTTTGACAAAAGTGGGGTTGTTAGTTTTAACTAGAGTTACAAAAATTGGTATGTATATTGTACTCCTCGAGCCGGACAACTTTCTAATTGACACTTATTAGCTAGGACCCACAGAAAGTCAGATATTTTTGTTTGAATATGGCCACTCTGAGCCTACATGTCTCTGTGTCTCTGTGTCTTTGGCTGGCTGGCTGACTGGCTGTCTGTGTGTGTGTGTGTGTGTGTGTGTGTGCAGGGGGAGGGGGCTTAACCATTTCACTGCTGTGTGTATGACCTGCATAAAGAAAATACATTTCTCAAGCCTGGTATTTTTTAAATAAGTTTTTATTTTTATTTTTTATAAGTAAAGGCATATAACTAGTTTAATTGTAGTGAATTGACAATAGTTTTATATAATTAGTTTATTAATCAGATTAACTTGGTCAATAAACTTGGTCTGAAAATTTGGTCCATAAATCAAACACACTTGCATGTAATAATATGAAACTTGGTACACATATAGATCTCATCGTTTCATATATACTTCACACTCTTACTTTTTACCCCAGCCCAACAGGAAGTCGGCTATTTAGGGTTGTGTTTAAAACACATGCAATGGAATTTAAATTATTGCTCCTAGAGCACTGAACCAAATTCGACGAAACTCGATCAGCGTGAAGTCAAGACATTAAGGATGAAAAAGTGCCACGGGATTTTTTATATCTCGAACGGTTTGGCCGTGGCGAGGAAACAAAATTATGGCGAGAAACGTGAAACAGGATGTGTGTTATAACTTCAGCATACATTAACTGATCTTGATGAAACTTCAGCAGTGTTTTCGCTGTAAGAGACCGATCACATGGATGTGACTATTGTGAGTCAAAGTTATAGCGCCACCAACTGGCAGCAGGAAGTGTGTCACTTTCAAAATGCTTTGAAATCACTCTCTTATTTTTAACCGATTTGCTTCAAACTTCATCTGTATAATGTAAATACACGGCAGATGTAGACCTGTGAATGAATTTTTGATATCTTTGATACTGTTGCCGTGGCAACGAAACAAACTTTAACATTCTTTTTTGATGCTTTTGGGACTCTTAGCATGCTTGAAATTGCTTGAAACTCAACAGATACATCACATTTATTAGCCAGTAGACATGTGCAACTATGGCAAAAGATTAAAGTAATGTGAAAAAAGTAAACACTAAAAGCCTCATATCTTCTAAAAATGTAATTATACATCATTTGTTTCTAAATTAAATTATACAAATATTATAACTTCCCCAATTTTTCCCTTTTTTCATTTAAGAATTATGTTTACGTTCAAAAACAGCCAGAATTGTTGTAAAATTCAGAAAAAAATAATAATCTGAGTCATACGTAGTGCTATACTGCCCTCTTGTGTTCAATATCAGGTAGGCCTATTGTGTATATTCCCACCGGTTAATCAACGTGTGACTCCGCTGGGACTTGGGAGCTTTTAAATCGCTTACTTAAAACCGAAAGTCAAAATACGGATGTCCGCACAAGACATTAATGGTGTGGAGTAGAGCGAGCATTTTAAATAAATTCCTATTAAGTAGGATTGAACTAAACAGAAAGAATGTTCACTATGTTCTGCTGGTTCCTCGCTGGTGGATCATATGATTACTTTGTCATAATCTATGACAAAAATGCTATCATAAACTATATTAATAATAGATAATACACATTGCTCTTATTTTTAAAAAATACATTCATGAAAAACAAGATAACAAAAATCATAAAAAGATATAGCCATGGCTGCTATAAATGTTTGAAATGCATAGGACAGATGTTTAATGACGCAGCAACATATAATTGAAAGGCAATTAATAATCTGTCATTACGTCACTGCATTATGATATTACGGCTCTAATACGGTGCAGCACAAAGCACTTATGTGCATCCCGAGCGGAGAATGATGTGCTTGAAGCCACATGAAGTTACAGCGCATTGAGTCCGTATTGAAAAGTTCAAAGCACAAAGGGAATACATATTTATGAACAGTGTATTATACATTATATATCTATGCAATAGTTTATTGAGCCTTTTCTTTTAAAGGTTTTAAATTTCAGTTACTGTGTGCGTGAAGAACAATTATAGTGCTCTGACTCTAGTGTTGTGATCTAACCGACAGCGTCTGACACCCGGTAGAAAGTAACACGGTTAAGTTACAGCAATAAAGTCCAGCAAGAAAAAGTTTCTTCATTCGAAAATATAGACCTTTAGACCTTTATCTTAAAGACCCAGTATAATAGGATTAACATTGAATCATCTTGAAGATCGTTTCATCATTGACTGTAACCGAATGCGACGTGCTGTTTGAATGCTGAATGGAGAATGACTGACAGGCGCAGAGAGGGAAAAGTTTACGTGTTCTTGAATTTAATGACTTAAATATTAATTTCTATATCACATAATAGCTTCAGAACACTTATAATACAGTACACAAAAACTTTATGGTACTTTAGAAAGTTTTTGTGCCGTTGTGCCTTACATAGAATAGTATATGCACAATATAGAATTTGAATCAGCCTCGTCAAAGATGGCAGTGTCAGAGCCGATACCGATCCTGAGTATCTAATCGGCGCACTTCTTTTCAACAGTCAAATTGAAATTGAAATTGCTTGAAACTCAACAGATACATCACATTTATTAGCCAGTAGACATGTGCAAAGTTTCAGAAACGGGCATGGTGCAAGGACTAAATAGCGCCACCTTTTGACAAAAATGGGGTTGTTAGTTTTATCTACAGTTACAAAAATCGGTATATACATTTTACTCCTCAAGCCGGACAACTTTCTATTACATAGTCATTAGCTCGGACCAAGAGGAAGTCCGATATTTTGGTTTGAATATGGTGAGCCTCTCTCTGAGCCTATGTCCCTGTATAAAGCTAAGTTTGCCTATCCGGAATTAACATTGTAGATATCAACAACGTCTTTCTGTCTAGTCGTAATTACATTTTGGATAGTTTGTATTATCATTTAAGATATCTGTAACATAATTTTGACTAGTCGAAATGACAGAGTATGGCAAGCCGTTTTAACATTTAATCATGAAAGGGCCAAAGCCTTCGGCACCGCCACCCGGGTGCCTTTAGGTAACTAAAGGAACCGGGGTTGCGGTGCCACCGGCTTGGGCCCGCCATCGCTGCTCGCAGCTATATTTATTATTAGGGCCCAAGCCCTGAAAGGGCGAAGGCCCTATTGTTTTCCTTAGGATTATTATTAGGGCCCAAGCCCTGAAAGGGCGAAGGCCCTATTGTTTTCCTTCCGATTATTTTTTTTTTTCTTTTATTTTTCTAACGACTATTCGGGCACTTTTGGGGCCCTTAACATGCTCAAAAACTCTTGAAACTTTGCACACGGGTCAGAACCCGCGGCCATCAGGGCCGGGCTGAAGATGGTACCCGGGCATGGCAGGGGGGCTAGACAGCGCCCCCTGGAACGGGGTCCGAAAACTTGGTCCATAACCCAAACACGCTTGTATGTAATAATATGAAACTCGGTACACATGTTGATCTCATCGTTCATATATACCTCATACTATTACTTTTTACCCCAGCCCAACAGGAAGTCGGTTATTTAGGGTTGTTCATAAAACACTCGCAATGGAATTTGAAGTACTCCTCCTAGAGAATTCAAACACACGGCACGAAACTCGGTCAGCATGAAGTCAAGGCATTGAGGATGAAAGTTTGCGAGGGGATTTTTGATATCTCGAACGGTTTGGCCGTGGCGAGGAAACGAAATCATGGCGAGAAACGTGAAACAGGAAGTGTGTTATAACTTCAGCATACATTAACTGATCTTGATGAAACTTCAGCAGTGTGTTCGCTGTAAGAGGACGATCACATGGATGTGACTATTGTGAGTCAAAGTTATAGCGCCACCTACTGGCAGCAGGAAGTGTGTCACTTTCAAAATGCTTTGATATCACCCTTTTATTTTTACCCGATTTGCTTCAAACTTCATCTGTATAATGTAAACATACGGCAGATGTAGACCTGTGAATGGATTCTTGATATCTTTGAAACTGTTGCCGTGGCGACGCATCAAACTTTACCCTTCTTTTAGGATGCTTTTAGGATGCTTTTGAGACTCTTAGCATGCTTCAAATTGCATGAAACTCGATAGACACATCACATTTATTAGCCAGTAGACATGTGCAACGTTTCAGAAACGGGTGTGGTGAGGGCTCAGTAGCGCCACCTTTTGACAAAAGTGGGGTTGTTAGTTTTAACTAGAGTTACAAAAATCGGTAAGTACATTGTACTCCTCGAGCCGGACAACTTTCTAATTGACACTCATTAGCTAGGACCCACAGAAAGTCAGATATCTTTGTTTGAATGTAGAGAAAATCTCAGAATTTTGCCAGTGTCTCAGTGTCCCTCTGTGTGAGTGAGAGGAGGGGCGCCTGTCAGGTTAATTTTAACCCTTTATTTTCTGTGTGCGACTTCTCTGGCATTTTCGGGGGCCTTAACATCCTCTAAAACTCTTGAAACTTTGCACACGGGTCAGAACCCATGGCCATCAGGGCCGGGCTGAAGCTGGTCATCGGGCGTGGCAGGGCGGCTCGACAGCGCCCCCTGGACTGGGATTCGAACATTTGTCCATAAATCAAACACACTTGCGTGAATTAATATGAAACTCGGTACAATTATAGATCACATCAGGCCAAACAACTTTCGTGCTCTAAGTTTTACGACAATTAAAATGGAAGTTGAGAATTATGGGTTGTTTGAATAGTTGTCCTAGGAGAAATACATCAAATTACAACGCATGTGTTTACCAATCACAACCAAACTCGGTGTGCAAGAAGTCAAGACATTGAGGATGAAAGTTTGTGAGGGGATTTTTGATATCTCAAACGGTTTGGCCGCGGCGAGGAAACGAAATTATGGCGAGAAACGTGAAACAGGAAGTGTGTTATAACTTCAGCATACATTAACATATCTTGATGAAACTTCATCAGTGTGTTCGCTGTAAGAGGACGATCACATGGATGTGACTATTTCGAGTCAAAGTTATAGCGCCACCAACTGGCAGCAGGACGTGTGTCACTTTCAAAATGCTTTGAAATCAACCTCTTATTTTTACCCGATTTGCTTCAAACTTCATCTGTATAATGTAAATACATGGCAGATGAAGACCTGTGAATGGATTCTTGATATCTTTGATACTGTTGCCGTGGCAACGCATCAAACTTTAAAATTCTTTTTTTTTTTGATGATTTTGAGACTCTTAATGGCTTTTGAGGCCCTTAACGGGTTTGAAAACTCTTGAAACTTTGCACACAGGTCATATCCCACAGCCATCAGGCCCGGGCTGAAGATGGTACCTAGGCGTGGCAGGGGGGCTAGACAGCGCCCCCTGGAACGGGGTCCGAAAACTTGGTCCATAAATCAAACACGCTTGCATGTAATAATATGAATGAAAAACTTCATCTGTATAATGTAAACATACGGTAGATGTAGACCTGTGAATGGATTCTTGATATCTTTTAAACTGTTGCCGTGGCAAAGCTTCAAACTTTGAAATTATTTTAGGATGCTTTTGAGACTCTTAGCATGCTTGAAATTGCATGAAACTCAACAGACACATCACATTTATTAGCCAGTAGACATGTGCAAAGTTTCAGAAACGGGCATGGTGCAGGGACTAAATAGCGCCACCTTTTGACAAAAGTGGGGTTGTTATTTTTATCTACAGTTACAAAAATCGTTATATACATTGTACTCCTCAAGCCAGACAACTTTCTAATTCATAGTCATTAGCTCAGACCAAGAGGAAGTCAGATATTTTGGTTTGAATATGGTGAGACTCTCTCTGAGCCTACGTCCGTGTATGGCAAGCCCTTTTAACATTTAAAAGCTAAGTTTGCCTATCCGGAAATTAACATTGTAGATATCAACAATGTCTTTCTGTCTAGTCGTAATTACATTTTGGATAGTTTGTATTATCATTTAAGATATCTGTAACATAATTGTGACTAGTCAAAATGACAGACTATGGAAAGCTGTTTTTACATTTAATCATGAAAGGGCCAAAGCCTTCGGCACCGCCACCCCGGTGCCTTTAGGTAACTAAAGGAGCCGGGGTTGCGGTGCCACCGGCTTGGGCCCGCCATCGCTGCTCGCAGCTATATTTATTATTATTATTATTTATACGACTATTCGGGCACTTTTGGGGCCCTTAACATGCTCAAAAACTCTTGAAACTTTGCACACGGGTCAGAACCCGCGGCCATCAGGGCCGGGATGAAGCTGGTAACCGGGCGTGGCAGGGCGGCTCGACAGCGCCCCCTGGACTGGGATTCAAAAATTTGTCCATAAATCAAACACACTTGCATGAATTAATATGAAACTCGGTACAATTAAAGATCACATCAGGCCAAACAACTTTCGTGCTCTAAGTTTTACGACAGTTCAAATGGAAGTTATTTATGAATTATGAATTATGGGTTGTTTGAATAATTGTCCTAGGAGAAATACATCAAATCACAATGCATGTGTTTACCAATCACAACCAAACTCGGTGTGCATGAAGTCAAGACATTGAGGATGCTCAATTCCGGACGGATTTTTGATATCTCGAACGGTCTGGCTGTGGCGAGGAAATGAATTTTATGACTAAAAAAGGACACATAAAGTGTGTTATAACTTTGCTCAATTTACCTACAGTTACAAAACTTACCACGTATATTGTTCTCGTCAAGCCGATCAACTTTCCAATTTAAAGTCATTCGCTCTGAGCAACAGAAAGTCAGATATTGTAGTTTGAATGGATTTATTTCCCCTGCGATTCTCTCTCTCTCTCTCTCTCTCTCTCTCTCTCTCTCTCTCTCTGTGTGTGTGTGTGTGGGTGTGTGTGTCTGTGTGGGGAGGGGAGGGCTGTTGTCTGTGTTTATGTGTGTGTGTGTGTGTGGCTGGCTGCGATTTTTCCTACAAGTCCTTGTCTCTAAGTCCTTGTCTTTTTGCATAACAATTTTGCATAACAATATTTTTAAATGACAAAATAGGCATATAACCCCCATCTTTTAAATGTATAGTTTGCTTTAAATAAAATTAAGATTGTATTTGTAATTGAAGTTGAATGAATTTAAAATTCATGTGCTATATTTCAATATATTTGTTTTCCTTAAGATTTTAAAACACTAACTTCATTCTTATCTGAATTACAAATATTTGTTTCTGTATAAAATAATACTCTGACTAAAAACACATTTGATGTTTGTTTTTTTTTGGATTTTTATTTAGATGTATTTATGTGTGTGTGTGTGTGTGTGTGTGTGTGTGTGTGTGTGTGTGTGTGTGTGTGTGGTGTGTGTGTGTGTGTGTGTGTGTGTGTGTGTGTGTATATAAAGTGCAGGGTTTTTTTTTAGATAAAGTAGAATTTCTATAACTATGTGTTGAACTAATACATCACTCTTGTGTGTGTTAAACACAATCTACTTAATACAGACAACTTCATTATAAAGATAAATAACAAATCCAAAAAATATATGATTATAATCTATGACAAAAAAAGCCATTACAAACTATATTAATGGAAAATACACATTGCTCTTTGTATTGTTGTAAAATATTCATGAAAAACAAGATAACAAAAATCAAAAAGATAAATTATTTTAGATATAGCCATGTTTTAAATGTATAGCAGAGATGTT
Organism: Pimephales promelas; assembly: GCF_988280905.1. Lineage (NCBI taxonomy): Eukaryota > Metazoa > Chordata > Actinopteri > Cypriniformes > Leuciscidae > Pimephales > Pimephales promelas. Next base: position 12,738,993 of record NC_142786.1, on the reverse strand, counting down.
AATTGAGGCAGCAACATACAAACTTTCTAGAACAACATGGACCTGAATAGCTGGTTTTTATGGAGGACAGTGAAGAGGAAGAGGGTGCAAATCAAACAGCTCATTCTCAGACTACACAGCAAACAGCTTAAGTTTTTAGTGCTTTGTTTGAGGTTTTTAGTGCTCTGTCCTATCTATTATCAACATATAATAGATAGAACAGAACAAGAAAGGCAATTAATAATCTGTAATTGCGTCACTGCATTATGATATGAAAGGCTCAGTACAGTGTGGCACAAAACGCTTATGCGCATCCCGAGTGGAGAATGATGCGCTTAAAGCCACATGGAGTTACAGCGCACAGCGCATCAAGTCCGCATTGTTGCAAGCTCTACAATACACTTCTTTTTGATAGTCAAAGCGGGGGTTACGTTTTTACACGTCGTACAGAATAACCCTAAAGGCACCAAGGTGGCGGTGCCACCGGCTTTATATTAAATATAAATATAGATGTGAGCAGCGATAAAGCGCCAAAGCCGGCGGTACCACCATCCCGGTGCCTTTGGGTAACTAAAGGCATCGGGGTTGCGGTGCCACCGGCTTGGGCCCGCAATCGCTGCTCGCAGCTATATTTAGGGCCCAAGCCCTGAAAGGGCGAAGGCCCTATTGTTTTCCTTCCGATTATTATTAGGGCCCAAGCCCTGAAAGGGCGAAGGCCCTATTGTTTTCCTTCCGATTATTTTTTTTTTTTTTTTTCTTTTATTTTTCTAACGACTATTCGGGCACTTTTGGGGCCCTTAACATGCTCGAAAACTCTTGAAACTTTGCACACGGGTCAGAACCCGCGGCCATCAGAGCCGGGCTGAAGCTGGTACCCGGGCGTGGCAGGGGGGCTCGACAGCGCCCCCTGGAACGGGGTCCGAACACTTGGTCCATAAATCAAACACGCTTGCATGTAATAATATGAAACTCGGTACACATGTTGATCTCATCGTTTCATCTATACCTCGCGCTTTTACTTTTTACCCCAGCCCAACAGGAAGTCGGCTATTTAGGGTTGTTCGTAAAACACTCGCAATGGAATTTTTAATACTCCTCCTAGAGCTTTGATCCAAATTCGACGAAACTCGGTCAGCGTGAAGTCAAGACATTGAGGATGAAAGTTTGCGAGGGGATTTTTGATATCTGGAACGGTTTGGCCGTGGCGAGGAAACAAAATTATGGCGAGAAACGTGAAACAGGAAGTGTATCATAACTTCAGCACACATCAACCGATCTTGATGAAACTTCAGCAGTGTGTTCGCTGTAAGAGGACGATCACATGGATGTGACTATTGCGAGTCAAAGTTATAGCGCCACCAACTGGTAGCAGGAAGTGTGTCATTTTCAAAATGCTTTGATATCACCCTTTTATTTTTACCCGATTTGCTTCAAACTTCATCTGTATAATGTAAACATACGGCAGATGTAGACCTGTGAATGGATTCTTGATATCTTTGAAACTGTTGCCGTGGCAACGCATCAAACTTTACCATTCTTTTAGGATGCTTTTGAGACTCTTAGCATGCTTCAAATTGCATGAAACTCGACAGACACATCACATTTATTAGCCAGTAGACATGTGCAACGTTTCAGAAACGGGTGTGGTGAGGGCTCAGTAGCGCCACCTTTTGACAAAAGTGGGGTTGTTAGTTTTATCTACAGTTACAAAAATCAGTATGTATATTGTACTCCTCGAGCCGGACAACTTTCTAATTGACACTCATTAGCTAGGACCCACAGAAAGTCAGATATGTTTGTTTGAATGTAGAGAAAATCTCAGAATTTTGCCAGTCTCTCAGTGTCCCTCTGTGTGAGTGAGAGGAGGGGCGCCTGTCAGGTTAATTTTAACCCTTTATTTGCTGTGTGCAACTTCTCTGCCATTTTTGGGGGCCTTAACATCCTCTAAAACTCTTGAAACTTTGCACACGGGTCAGAACCCATGGCCATCAGGGCCGGGCTGAAGCTGGTAACCGGGCGTGGCAGGGCGGCTCGACAGCGCCCCCTGGACTGGGATTCGAAAATTTGTCCATAAATCAAACACACTTGCATGAATTAATATGAAACTCGGTACAATTAAAGATCACATCAGGCCAAACAACTTTCGTGCTCTAAGTTTTAAGAAGGAAGTTGGGAATTATGGGTTGTTTGAATAATTCTCCTAGGAGAAATACATCAAATTACAACGCATGTGTTTACCAATCACAACCAAACTCGGTGTGCATGAAGTCAAGACATTGAGGATGCTCAATTCCGGACGGATTTTTGATATCTCGAACGGTCTGGCCGTGACGAGGAAATGAATTTTATGACTAAAAAAGGACACATAAAGTGTGTTATAACTTTGCTCATTTTACCTACAGTTACAAAACTTTCCACGTATATTGTTCTCGTCAAGCCGATCAACTTTCCAATTTAAAGTCATTCGCTCTGAGCAACAGAAATTCAGATATTGTAGTTTGAATGGATTTATTTCCCCTGCGATTCACTCTCTCTCTCTCTCTCTCTCTCTCTCTCTCTCTCTGTGTGTGGGTGTGTGTGTCTGTGTGGGGAGGGGAGGGCTGTTGTCTGTGTTTGTGTGTGTGTGTGTGTGTGTGTGTGTGTGTGCATGTGCGTGTGTGTGTGGGGGGAGGGGAGGGCTGTTGTCTGTGTTTATGTATGTTTGAACCACACACTGTGGCTGGCTGCGATTTTTCCTATAAGTCCTTGTCTCTAAGTCCTTGTCTTTTTGCATAACAATTTTGTATTTTTTTTAAATGACAAAATAGGCATATAACCCCCATCTTTTAAATGTATAGTTTGCTTTAAATAAAAGTAAGATTGTATTTGTAATTGAAGCTGAATGAATTTAAAATTCTTGTGCTATATTTCAATATATTTGTTTTCCTTAAGATTTTAAAACACTAACTTCATTCTTTTCTGAATTACAAATATTTGTTTCTGTATAAAATAATACTCTGACTAAAAACACATTTGATGTTTCTTTTTGTATTTTTATTTACATGTATTTATGTATGTGTGTGTGTGTGTGTGTGTGTGTGTATAAAGTGCAGGTTTTTTGAGATAAAGTAGAATTTCTATAACTATGTGTTGAACTGATAAATCACTCTTTTTTTTTCTTTTTTTTTTAACCTTTATTTATCCAGGTAAAATGTTTGAGAACCACTTCTCATTTACAAACATGACCTGGCCAAGAGGCTACAGGAAAAAATAAGAACATAATGTACAGCTGTACATAGTCAAACACATAACACTTAGAACAAGCAGCTAAATAAAAATAAAAAAGACAACAAAGAGGAAAAAGAAAACGAATAGAGTGCTTAAATAAGTGTGTAAATATGGTTCATGATTGTCAGCAGGAACAAGAGTCAACTATGTAATTTTCGAGGTTTTGCTTAAAGGTGGAGATTGGGATCAGAGATGTAAGTTTCAGGGTATTTTGTAGTATGTTCCAGTCGTGTACTGATGCAAAGCGGAAGGCATTATGTCCAAAGGTAGTAGAAGTAGGGGGGATACTAAATTTAATCAAATTACTTGATCTTGTGTGATAGGTGTTATAAGCGGCATGAAATAGGGATGACAAATAGAGAGGTGCCTTGCCCAGAATTGTATATATGAAGAGAAACCAATGATGGAGCCGCCGGGTATGAAGGGAGGGCCAACCCACCAGTTTATACAGGTCGCAGTGATGAGTGTGATAGGGTGCATTAGTGGCAAAACGGATGGCTGAATGATGGATTGTGTCAAGTTTTTTTAGAGCTGTGTTTGGTGCCACTCTTGTGTGTGTTAAACACAATCTACTTAATACAGACAACTTCATTATAAAGATAAATAACAAATCCAAAAAAATATATGATTATAATCTATGACAAAAAAAGCCATTACAAACTATATTAGTGGTAAATACACATTGCTCTTTGTATTGTTGTAAAATACATTCATGAAAAACAAGATAACAAAAATCAAAAAGATAAATTATTTTAGATAGAGCCATGGCTGCTATAAAATTGAGACAACATGTTTTAAATGTATAGCAGAGATGTTAAATGAGGCAGCAACATACAAACTTTCTAGAACAACATGGACCTGGACCTGGATAGCTGAATTTTATGGAGGACAGTGAAGAGGAAGAGGGTGCAAATCAAACAGCTCATTCTCAGACTACACAGCAAACAGCTTAAGTTTTTAGTGCTTTGTTTGAGGTTTTTAGTGCTCTGTCCTATCTTTTATCAACACATAATAGATAGAACAGAACAAGAAAGGCAATTAATAATCTGTCATTGCATTATGATATGAAAGGCTCAGTACAGTGTGGCACAAAACGCTTATGCGCATCCCGAGTGGAGAATGATGCGCTTAAAGCCACATGGAGTTACAGCGCACAGCGCATCGAGTCCGCATTGATGCAAGCTCTACAATACACTTCTTTTCGACAGTCAAAGTGGGGGTTACGTTTTTGCACGTCATACAGAATAACCCTAAAGGCACCAAGGTGGCGGTGCCACCGGCTTTATATTAAATATAAATATAGCTGTGAGCAGCGATAAAGGGCCAAAGCCGGCGGTACCACCATCCCGGTGCCTTTAGGTAACTAAAGGCATCAGGGTTGCGGTGCCACCGGCTTGGGCCCGCAATCGCTGCTCGCAGCTATATTTATTTTTTTTTTTTCTTTTATTTTTCTAACGACTATTCGGGCACTTTTGGGGCCCTTAACATGCTCGAAAACTCTTGAAACTTTGCACACGGGTCAGAACCCGCGGCCATCAGGGCCGGGCTGAAGCTGGTATCCGGGCGTGGCAGGGGGGCTCGACAGCGCCCCCTGGAACGGGGTCCGAACACTTGGTCCATAAATCAAACACGCTTGCATGTAATAATATGAAACTCGGTACACATGTTGATCTCATCGTTTCATCTATACGTCGCGCTTTTACTTTTTACCCCAGCCCAACAGGAAGCCGGCTATTTAGGGTTGTTCGTAAAACACTCGCAATGGAATTTTTAATACTCCTCCTAGAGCTTTGATCCAAATTCGACGAAACTCGGTCAGCGTGAAGTCAAGACATTGAGGATGAAAGTTTGCGAGGGGATTTTTGATATCTCGAACGGTTTGGCCGTGGCGAGGAAACAAAATTATGGCGAGAAACGTGAAACAGGAAGTGTATCATAACTTCAGCATACATCAACCGATCTTGATGAAACTTCAGCAGTGTGTTCGCTGTAAGAGGACGATCACATGGATGTGACTATTGTGAGTCAAAGTTATAGCGCCACCAACTGGCAGCAGGAAGTGTGTCACTTTCAAAATGCTTTGAAATCACCCTCTAATTTTAACTCGATTTGCTTCAAACTTCATCTGTATAATGCAAATACATGGCAGATGAAGACCTGTAAATGGATTCTTGATATCTTTGAAACTGTTGCCGTGGCAACGCATCAAACTTTACCATTCTTTTAGGATGCTTTTGAGACTCTTAGCATGCTTTAAATTGCATGAAACTCGACAGACACATCACATTTATTAGCCAGTAGACATGTGCAAAGTTTCAGAAACGGGCGTGGTGAGGGCTCAGTAGCGCCACCTTTTGACAAAAGTGGGGTTGTTAGTTTTATCTACAGTTACAAAAATCGGTATGTATATTGTACTCCTCGAGCCGGACAACTTTCTAATTGACACTCATTAGCTAGGACCCACACAAAGTCAGATATGTTTGTTTGAATGTAGAGAAAATCTCAGAATTTTGCCAGTGTCTCAGTGTCTCTCTGTGTGAGTGAGAGGAGGGGGGCTTGTCAGGTTAATTTTAACCCTTTATTTGCTGTGTGCGACTTCTCTGGCATTTTCGGGGGCCTTAACATCCTCGAAAACTCTTGAAACTTTGCACACGGGTCAGAACCCATGGCCATCAGGGCCGGGCTGAAGCTGGTAACCGGGCGTGGCAGGGCGGCTCGACAGCGCCCCCTGGACTGGGATTCGAACATTTGTCCATAGATCAAACACACTTGCATGAATTAATATGAAACTCGGTACAATTATAGATCACATCAGGCCAAACAACTTTCGTGCTCTAAGTTTTATGACAGTTCAAATGGAAGTTATTTATGAATTATATATTATGGGTTGTTTGAATAATTGTCCTAGGAGAAATACATCAAATTACAATGCATGTGTTTACCAATCACAACCAAACTCGGTGTGCATGAAGTCAAGACATTGAGGATGCTCAATTCCGGACGGATTTTTGATATCTCGAACGGTCTGGCCGTGGCGAGGAAATGAATTTTATGACTAAAAAAGGACACATAAAGTGTGTTATAACTTTGCTCAATTTACCTACAGTTACAAAACTTACCACGTATATTGTTCTCGTCAAGCCGATCAACTTTCCAATTTAAAGTCATTCGCTCTGAGCAACAGAAAGTCAGATATTGTAGTTTGAATGGATTTATTTCCCCTGCGATTCTCTCTCTCTCTCTCTCTCTCTCTCTCTCTCTCTCTCTCTCTCTCTCTCTCTCTCTCTGTGTGTGTGTGTGTGTGTGTGGGTGTGTGTGTGTGTGGGGGGAGGGGAGGGCTGTTGTCTGTGTTTATGTGTGTGTGTGTGTGGCTGGCTGTGATTTTTCCTACAAGTCCTTGTCTCTAAGTCCTTGTCTTTTTGCATAACAAGTTTGCATAACAATATTTTTAAATGACAAAATAGGCATATAACCCCCATCTTTTAAATGTATAGATTGCTTTAAATAAAAGTAAGATTGTATTTGTAATGGAAGTTGAATGAATTTAAAATTCATGTGCTATATTTCAATATATTTGTTTTCCTTAAGGTTTTAAAACACTAACTTCATTCTTATCTGAATTACAAATATTTGTTTCTGTATAAAATAATACTCTGACTAAAAACACATTTGATGTTGTTTTTTTTGGTATTTTTATTTACATGTATTTATGTGTGTGTGTGTGTGTGTGTGTGTGTGTGTGTATAAAGTGCAGGGTTTTTTTTAGATAAAGTAGAATTTCTATAACTATGTGTTGAACTAATAAATCACTCTTGTGTGTGTTAAACACAATCTACTTAATACAGACAACTTCATTATAAAGATAAATAACAAATCCAAAAAATATATGATTATAATCTATGACAAAAAAAAAGCCATTACAAACTATATTATTGGAAAATACACATTGCTCTTTGTATTGTTGTAAAATATTCATGAAAAACAAGATAACAAAAATCAAAAAGATAAATTATTTTAGATATAGCCATGTTTTAAATGTATAGCAGAGATGTTAATTGAGGCAGCAACATACAAACTTTCTAGAACAACATAGACCTGGATAGCTGGTTTTTATGGAGGACAGTGAAGAGGAAGAGGGTGCAAATCAAACAGCTCATTCTCAGACTACACAGCAAACAGCTTAAGTTTTTAGTGCTTTGTTTGAGGTTTTTAGTGCTCTGTCCTATCTATTATCAACATATAATAGATGGAACAGAACAAGAAAGGCAATTAATAATCTGTCATTGCGTCACTGCATTATGATATGAAAGGCTCAGTACAGTGTGGCACAAAATGCTTATGCGCATCCCGAGTGGAGAATGATGCGCTTAAAGCCACATGGAGTTACAGCGCACAGCGCATCGAGTCCGCATTGATGCAAGCTCTACAATACACTTCTTTTTGATAGTCAAAGCGGGGGTTACGTTTTTACACGTCGTACAGAATAACCCTAAAGGCACCAAGGTGGCGGTGCCACCGGCTTTATATTAAATATAAATATAGCTGTGAGCAGCGATAAAGGGCCAAAGCCGGCGGTACCACCATCCCGGTGCCTTTGGGTAACTAAAGGCATCGGGGTTGCGGTGCCAACGGCTTGGGCCCGCAATCGCTGCTCGCAGCTATATTTATTATTATTTTTTTATTTTATTTTTCTAACGACTATTCGGGCACTTTTGGGGCCCTTAACATGCTCGAAAACTCTTGAAACTTTGCACACGGGTCAGAACCCGCGGCCATCAGGGCCGGGCTGAAGCTGGTACCCGGGCGTGGCAGGGGGGCTCGACAGCGCCCCCTGGAACGGGGTCCGAACACTTGGTCCATAAATCAAACACGCTTGCATGTAATAATATGAAACTCGGTACACATGTTGATCTCATCGTTTCATCTATACCTCGCGCTTTTACTTTTTACCCCAGCCCAACAGGAAGTCGGCTATTTAGGGTTGTTCGTAAAACACTCGCAATGGAATTTTTAATACTCCTCCTAGAGCTTTGATCCAAATTCGACGAAACTCGGTCAGCGTGAAGTCAAGACATTGAGGATGAAAGTTTGCGAGGGGATTTTTGATATCTCGAACGGTTTGGCCGTGGCGAGGAAACAAAATTATGGCGAGAAACGTGAAACAGGAAGTGTATCATAACTTCAGCATACATCAACCGATCTTGATGAAACTTCAGCAGTGTGTTCGCTGTAAGAGGACGATCACATGGATGTGACTATTGTGAGTCAAAGTTATAGCGCCACCAACTGGCAGCAGGAAGTGTGTCATTTTCAAAATGCTTTGAAATCACCCTCTAATTTTAACTCGATTTGCTTCAAACTTCATCTGTATAATGCAAATACATGGCAGATGAAGACCTGTAAATGGATTCTTGATATCTTTGAAACTTTTGCCGTGGCAACGCATCAAACTTTACCATTCTTTTAGGATGCTTTTGAGACTCTTAGCATGCTTCAAATTGCATGAAACTCGACAGACACATCACATTTATTAGCCAGTAGACATGTGCAACATTTCAGAAACGGGCGTGGTGAGGGCTCAGTAGCGCCACCTTTTGACAAAAGTGGGGTTGTTAGTTTTATCTACAGTTACAAAAATCGGTATGTATATTGTACTCCTCGAGCCGGACAACTTTCTAATTGACACTCATTAGCTAGGACCCACAGAAAGTCAGATATGTTTGTTTGAATGTAGAGAAAATCTCAGAATTTTGCCAGTCTCTCAGTGTCTCTCTGTGTGAGTGAGAGGATGGGCGCCTGTCAGGTTAATTTTAACCCTTTATTTGCTGTGTGCGAGTTCTCTGGCATTTTCGGGGGCCTTAACATCCTCTAAAACTCTTGAAACTTTGCACACGGGTCAGAACCCATGGCCATCAGGGCCAGGCAGAAGCTGGTAACCGGGCGTGGCAGGGCGGCTCGACAGCGCCCCCTGGACTGGGATTCGAAAATTTGTCCATAAATCAAACACACTTGCATGAATTAATATGAAACTTGGTACAATTAAAGATCACATCAGGCCAAACAACTTTCGTGCTCTAAGTTTTAAGAAGGAAGTTGGGAATTATGGGTTGTTTGAATAATTCTCCTAGGAGAAATACATCAAATTACAACGCATTTGTTTACCAATCACAACCAAACTCGGTGTGCATGAAGTCAAGACATTGAGGATGCTCAATTCCGGACGGATTTTTGATATCTCGAACGGTCTGGCCGTGACGAGGAAATGAATTTTATGACTAAAAAAGGACACATAAAATGTGTTATAACTTTGCTCATTTTACCTACAGTTACAAAACTTTCCACGTATATTGTTCTCGTCAAGCCGATCAACTTTCCAATTTAAAGTCATTCGCTCTGAGCAACAGAAAGTCAGATATTGTAGTTTGAATGGATTTATTTCCCCTGCGATTCACTCACTCTCTCTCTCTCTCTCTCTCTGTGTGGGTGTGTGTGTCTGTGTGGGGAGGGGAGGGCTGTTGTCTGTGTTTGTGTGTATGTGTGGGGGGGAGGGGAGGGCTGTTGTCTGTGTTTATGTATGTTTGAACCACACAGTGTGGCTGGCTGCGATTTTTCCTATAAGTCCTTGTCTCTAAGTCCTTGTCTTTTTGCATAACAATTTTGTATTTTTTTTAAATGACAAAATAGGCATATAACCCCCATCTTTTAAATGTATAGTTTGCTTTAAATAAAAGTAAGATTGTATTTGTAATTGAAGCTGAATGAATTTAAAATTCTTGTGCTATATTTCAATATATTTGTTTTCCTTAAGATTTTAAAACACTAACTTCATTCTTTTCTGAATTACAAATATTTGTTTCTGTATAAAATAATACTCTGACTAAAAACACATTTGATGTTTCTTTTTGTATTTTTATTTACATGTATTTATGTGTGTGTGTGTGTGTGTGTGTGTGTGTGTATGTATAAAGTGCAGGTTTTTTTAGATAAAGTAGAATTTCTATAACTATGTGTTGAACTGATAAATCACTCTTGTGTGTGTTAAACACAATCTACTTAATACAGACAACTTCATTATAAAGATAAATAACAAATCCAAAAAAATATATGATTATAATCTATGACAAAAAAAGCCATTACAAACTATATTAGTGGTAAATACACATTGCTCTTTGTATTGTTGTAAAATACATTCATGAAAAACAAGATAACAAAAATCAAAATGATAAATTATTTTAGATAATTATTTTAAATGTATAGCAGAGATGTTAAATGAGGCAGCAACATACAAACTTTCTAGAACAACATGGACCTGAATAGCTGGTTTTATGGAGGACAGTGAATAGGAAGAGGGTGCAAATCAAACAGCTCATTCTCAGACTACACAGCAAACAGCTTAAGTTTTTAGTGCTTTGTTTGAGGTTTTTAGTGCTCTGTCCTATCTATTATCTACATATAATAGATGGAACAGAACAAGAAAGGCAATTAATAATCTGTCATTGCGTCACTGCATTATGATATGAAAGGCTCAGTACAGTGTGGCACAAAACGCTTATGCGCATCCCGAGTGGAGAATGATGCGCTTAAAGCCACATGGAGTTACAGCGCACAGCGCATCGAGTCCGCATTGATGCAAGCTCTACAATACACTTCTTTTCGACAGTCAAAGTGGGGGTTACGTTTTTGCACGTCATACAGAATAACCCTAAAGGCACCAAGGTGGCGGTGCCACCGGCTTTATATTAAATATAAATATAGCTGTGAGCAGCGATAAAGGGCCAAAGCCGGTGGTACCACCATCCCGGTGCCTTTAGGTAACTAAAGGCATCGGGGTTGCGGTGCCACCGGCTTGGGCCCGCAATCGCTGCTCGCAGCTATATTTATTATTATTATTATTATTTATACGACTATTCGGGCACTTTTGGGGCCCTTAACATGCTCAAAAACTCTTGAAACTTAGCACACGGGTCAGAACCCACGGCCATCAGGGCCGGGCTGAAGATGGTACCCGGGCGTGGCAGGGGGACTAGACAGCGCCCCCTGGAATGGGGTCCGAAAACTTGGTCCAAAAATCAAAGACGCTTGCATGTAATAATATGAAACTCGGTGCACATATAGATCTCATCGTACATATATACCTCATACTATTACTTTTTACCCCAGCCCAACAGGAAGTCGGTTATTTAGGGTTGTTCATAAAACACTCGCAATGGAATTTGAAGTACTACTCCTAGAGAATTCAAACACACGGCACGAAACTCGGTCAGCATGAAGTCAAGGCATTGACGATGAAAGTTTGCGAGGGGATTTTTGATATCTCGAACGGTTTGGCCATGGCGAGGAAACGAAATTATGGCGAGAAACGTGAAACAGGAAGTGTGTTATAACTTCAGCATACATTAACTGATCTTGATGAAACTTCAGCAGTGTGTTCGCTGTAAGAGGACGATCACATGGATGTGACTATTGTGAGTCAAAGTTATAGCGCCACCAACTGGTAGCAGGAAGTGTGTCACTTTCAAAATGCTTTGAACTCACCCTTTTATTTTTACCCGATGTGCTTCAAACTTAATCTGTATAATGTAAATACATAGCAGATGAAGACCTGTGAATGGATTCTTGATATCTTTGATACTGTTGCCGTGGCAACGCATCAAACTTTAAAATTCTTTTTTTTTATGATTTTGAGACTCTTAGCGGCTTTTGGGGCCCTTAACGGGTTTGAAAACTCTTGAAACTTTGCACACAGGTCAGATCCCACAGCCATCAGAGCCGGGCTGAAGCTGGTACCTGGGTGTGGCAGGGGGGCTAGACAGCGCCCCCTGGAACGGGGTCCGAACACTTGGTCCATAAATCAAACACGCTTGCATGTAATAATATGAAACTCGGTACACATGTTGATCTCATCGTTCATATATACCTCATACTATTACTTTTTACCCCAGCCCAACAGGAAGTCGGTTATTTAGGGTTGTTCATAAAACACTCGCAATGGAATTTGAAGTACTCCTCCTAGAGAATTCGAACACACGGCACGAAACTCGGTCAGCATGAAGTCAAGTCATTGAGGATGAAAGTTTGTGAGGGGATTTTTGATATCTCGAACGGTTTGGCCGTGGCGAGGAAACGAAATCATGGCGAGAAACATGAAACAGGAAGTGTGTTATAACTTCAGCATACATTAACTGATCTTGATGAAACTTCAGCAGTGTGTTCGCTGTAAGAGGACGATCACATGGATGTGACTATTGTGAGTCAAAGTTATAGCGCCACCAACTGGCAGCAGGAAGTGTGTCACTTTCAAAATGCTTTGATATCACCCTTTTATTTTTACCCGATTTGCTTCAAACTTCATCTGTATAATGTAAACATACGGCAGATGTAGACCTGTGAATGGATTCTTGATATCTTTGAAACTGTTGCCGTGGCGACGCATCAAACTTTACTCTTCTTTTAGGATGCTTTTAGGATGCTTTTGAGACCCTTAGCATGCTTCAAAATGCATGAAACTCGACAGACACATCACATTTATTAGCCAGTAGACACGTGCAAAGTTTCAGAAACGGGCGTGGTGAGGGCTCAGTAGCGCCACCTTTTGACAAAAGTGGGGTTGTTAGTTTTAACTAGAGTTACAAAAATTGGTATGTATATTGTACTCCTCGAGCCGGACAACTTTCTAATTTACACTTATTAGCTAGGACCCACAGAAACTCAGATATTTTTGTTTGAATATGGTCACTCTGAGCCTACATGTCTCTGTGTCTCTGTGTCTTTGGCTGTCTGTGTGTGTGTGTGAGTGTGCAGGGGGAGGGGGCTTAACCATTTCACTGCTGTGTGTATGACCTGCATAAAGAAAATACATTTCTCAAGCCTGGTATTTTTTAAATAAGTTTTTATTTTTATTTTTTATAAGTAAAGGCATATAACTAGTTTAATTGTAGTGCATTGACAATAGTTTTATATAATTAGTTTATTAATCAGATTAACTTGGTCAATAAACTTGGTCTGAAAATTTGGTCCATAAATCAAACACACTTGCATGTAATAATATGAAACTTGGTACACATATAGATCTCATCGTTTCATATATACTTCACACTCATACTTTTTACCCCAGCCCAACAGGAAGACGGCTATTAAGGGTTGTGTTTCAACACATGCAATGGAATTTCAAGTATTGCTCCTAGAGCACTGAACCAAATTTGACAAAACTCGATCAGCGTGAAGTCAAGACATTAAGGATGAAAAGGTGCCAAGGGATTTTTTATATCTCGAACGGTTTGGCCGTGGCGAGGAAACGAAATTATGGCGAGAAACATGAAACAGGATGTGTGTTATAACTTCAGCATACATTAACTGATCTTGATGAAACTTCAGCAGTGTTTTCGCTGTAAGAGACCGATCACATGGATGTGACTATTGTGAGTCAAAGTTATAGCGCCACCAACTGGCAGCAGGAAGTGTGTCACTTTCAAAATGCTTTGAAACCACTCTCTTATTTTTAACCGATTTGCTTCAAACTTCATCTGTATAATGTAAATACACGGCAGATGTAGACCTGTGAAAGAATTTTTGATATCTTTGATACTGTTGCCGTGGCAACGAATCAAACTTTAACATTCTTTTTTGATGCTTTTGGGACTCTTAGCATGCTTGAAATTGCTTGAAACTCAACAGATACATCACATTTATTAGCCAGTAGACATGTGCAACTATGGCAAAATATTAAAGTAATGTCAAAAAAGTAAACACTAAAAGCCTCATATCTTCTAAAAATGTAATTATACATCATTTGTTTCTAAATTAAATTATACAAATATTATAACTTCCCCAATTTTTCCTTTTTTTCATTTAAGAATTATGTTTACATTCAAAAACAGCCAGAATTGTTGTAAAATTCATAAAAAAATAATAATCTGAGTCATACGTAGTGCTATACTGCCCTCTTGTGTTCAATATCAGGTAGGCCTATTGTGTATATTCCCACAGGTTAATCAACGTGTGACTCCGCTGGGACTTGGGAGCTTTTAAATCGCTTACTTAAAACCGAAAGTCGAAATACGGATGTCCGCACAAGACATTAATGGTGTGGAGTAGAGCGAGCATTTTAAATAAATTCCTATTAAGTAGGATTGAACTAAACAGAAAGAATGTTCACTCTGTTCTGCTGGTTCCTCGCTGGTGGATCATATGATTACTTTGTCATAATCTATGACAAAAATGCTATTATAAACCATATTAATAATAGATAATACACATTGCTCTTATTTTTGAAAAATACATTCATGAAAAACAAGATAACAAAAATCATAAAAACATATAGCCATGGCTGCTATAAATGTTTGAAATGCATAGGACAGATGTTTAATGACGCAGCAACATATAATTGAAAGGCAATTAATAATCTGTCATTACGTCACTGCATTATGATATTACGGCTCCAATACGGTGCAGCACAAAGCACTTATGTGCATCCCGAGCGGAGAATGATGTGCTTGAAGCCACATGAAGTTACAGCGCAGTGAGTCCGTATTGAAAAGTTCAAAGCACAAAGGAAATACATATTTATGAACAGTGTATTATACATTATCTATCTATGCAATAGTTTATTGAGCCTTTTCTTTTAAAGGTTTTAAATTTCAGTTACTGTGTGCGTGAAGAACAATTATAGTGCTCTGACTCTAGTGTTGTGATCTAACCGACAGCGTCCGACACCCGGTAGAAAGTAACACGATTAAGTTACAGCAATAAAGTCCAGCAAGAAAAAGTTTCTTCATTCGAAAATATAGACCTTTAGACCTTTATCTTAAAGATCCAGTATAATAGGATTAACATTCAATCATCTTGAAGATCGTTTCATCATTGACTGTAACCGAATGTGACGTGCTGTTTGAATGCTGAATGGAGAATGACTGACAGGCGCAGAGAGGGAAAAGTTTGTGTTCTTGAATTTAATGACTTAAATATTAATTTCTATATCACATAGCTTCAGAACACTAATAATACAGTACACAAAAACTTTATGGTACTTTAGAAAGTTTTTGTGCCTTTGTGCCTAACATAGAATAGTATATGCACAATATAGAATTTGAATCAGCCTCGTCAAAGATGGCAGTGTCAGAGCCGATACCGATCCTGAGTATCTAATCGGCGCACTTCTTTTCAACAGTCAAATTGAAATTGAAATTGAAATTGCTTGAAACTCAACAGATACATCACATTTATTAGCCAGTAGACATGTGCAAAGTTTCAGAAACGGGCATAGTGCAAGGACTAAATAGCGCCACCTTTTGACAAAAGTGGGGTTGTTAGTTTTATCTACAGTTACAAAAATCGGTATATACATTGTACTCCTCAAGCCGGACAACTTTCTAATACATAGTCATTAGCTCGGACCAAGAGGAAGTCAGATATTTTGGTTTGAATATGGTGAGCCTCTCTCTGAGCCTACGTCCCTGTATGGCAAGCCCTTTTAACATTTAAAAGCTAAGTTTGCCTGTCCGGAATTAACATTGTAGATATCATCAACGTCTTTCTGTCTATTCGTAATTACATCTTGGATAGTTTGTATTATCATTTAAGATATCTGTAACATAATTGTGACTAGTTGAAATGACAGAGTATGGCAAGCCGTTTTAACATTTAATCATAAAAGGGCCAAAGCCTTCGGCACCGCCACCCGGGTGCATTTAGGTAACTAAAGGAACCGGGGTTGCGGTGCCACCGGCTTGGGCCCGCCATCGCTGCTCGCAGCTATATTTATTATTAGGGCCCAAGCCCTGAAAGGGCGAAGGCCCTATTGTTTTCCTTAGGGTTATTCTTTTCTATTATTATTATTAGGGCCCAAGCCCTGAAAGGGCGAAGGCCCTATTGTTTTCCTTGGGATTATTTTTCTTTAGTATTATTATTTTACTACCTTTTTGGCACTTTTGGAGCCCTTAACATGCTCAAAAACTCTTGAAACTTTGCAAACGGGTCAGAACCCGCGGCCATCAGAGCCGGGCTGAAGATGGTACCCGGGCGTGGCAGGGGGGCTCGTCAGCGCCCCCTGGAATGGGGTCCGAACACTTGGTCCATAACTCAAACACGCTTGCATGTAATAATATGAAACTCGGTACGCATGTTGATCTCATCGTTTCATCTATACCTCGCGCTTTTACTTTTTACCCCAGCCCAACAGGAAGTCGGCTATTGAGGTTTGTTTGTAAAACGCTCGCAATGGTATTTGAAATACTCCTCCTAGAGCTTTGATCCAAATTCGACGATACTCGGTCAGCGTGAAGTCAAGACATTGAGGATGAAAGCTTGTGTGGGGATTTTTGATATCTCGAACGGTTTGGCCGTGGCTGATCTTGATGAAACTTCAGCAGTATGTTCGCTGTAAGAGGACGATCACATGGATGTGACTATTGTGAGTCAAAGTTATAGCGCCACCAACTGGCAGCAGGAAGTGTGTCACTTTCAAAATGCTTTGATATCACCCTTTTATTTTTACCCGATTTGCTTCAACCTTCATATGTATAATGTAAACATACGGCAGATGTAGATCTGTGAATGGATTCTTGATATCTTTGAAACTGTTGCCGTGGCGACGCATCAAACTTTACCCTTCTTTTAGGATGCTTTTAGGATGCTTTTGAGACCCTTAGCATGCTTCAAAATGCATGAAACTCGACAGACACATCACATTTATTAGCCAGTAGACATGTGCAAAGTTTCAGAAACGGGCGTGGTGAGGGCTCAGTAGTGCCACCTTTTGACAAAAGTGGGGTTGTTAGTTTTAACTAGAGTTACAAAAATTGGTATGTATATTGTACTCCTCGAGCCGGACAACTTTCTAATTTACACTTATTAGCTAGGACCCACAGAAAGTCGGATATTTTTGTTTGAATATGGTCACTCTGAGCCTACATGTCTCTGTGTCTCTGTGTCTTTGGCTGTCTGTGTGTGTGTGTGTGTGTGTGCAGGGGGAGGGGGCTTAACCATTTCACTGCTGTGTGTGTGACCTGCATAAAGAAAATACATTTCTCAAGCCTGGAATTTTTTAAATAAGTTTTTATTTTTATTTTTTATAAGTAAAGGCATATAACTAGTTTAATTGTAGTGCATTGACAATAGTTTTATATAATTAGTTTATTAATCAGATTAACTTGGTCAATAAACTTGGTCTGAAAATTTGGTCCATAAATCAAACACACTTGCATGTAATAATATGAAACTTGGTACACATATAGATCTCATCGTTTCATATATACTTCACACTCATACTTTTTACCCCAGCCCAACAGGAAGACGGCTATTAAGGGTTGTGTTTCAACACATGCAATGGAATTTAAAGTATTGCTCCTAGAGCACTGAACCAAATTCGACAAAACTCGATCAGCGTGAAGTCAAGACATTAAGGATGAAAAGTGCCAAGGGATTTTTTATATCTCGAACGGTTAAGCCGTGGCGAGGAAACGAAATCATGGTGAGAAACGTGAAACAGGAAGTGTGTCATAACTTCAGCATACATTAACTGATCTTGATGAAACTTCAGCAGTGTGTTCGCTGTAAGAGGACGATCACATGGATGTGACTATTGTGAGTCAAAGTTATAGCGCCACCAACTGGCAGCAGGAAGTGTGTCATTTTCAAAATGCTTTGAAATCACCCTTTTATTTTTACCCGATTTGCTTCAAACTTCATCTGTATAATGTAAACATACGGCAGATGTAGACCTGTGAATGGATTCTTGATATCTTTTAAACTGTTGCCGTGGCAACGCATCAAACTTTACCATTCTTTTAGGATGCTTTTGAGACCTTTAGCATGCTTCAAATCGCATGAAACTTGACAGACACATCACATTTATTAGCCAGTAGACACGTGCAAAGTTTCAGAAACGGGCGTGGTGAGGGCTCAGTAGCGCCACCTTTTGACAAAAGTGGGGTTGTTAGTTTTAACTAGAGTTACAAAAATCGGTATGTATATTGTACTCCTCGAGCCGGACAACTTTCTAATTGACACTCATTAGCTAGGACCCACAGAAAGTCAGATATCTTTGTTTGAATGTAGAGAAAATCTTAGAATTTTGCCAGTCTCTCAGTGTCTCTCTGTGTGAGTGAGAGGAGGGGCGCCTGTCAGGTTAATTTTAACCCTTTATTTGCTGTGTGCGACTTCTTTGGCATTTTCGGGGGCCTTAAAGGGTTAGTTCACCCAAAAATGAAAATTAAGTCATTAATTACTCACCCCCATGCTGTACCAACCCCGTAAGACCTTCGTTCGTCTTCGGAACACAAATGAAGATATTTTCGATTAAATTTGAGAGCTGTATAACTACCACATTGGCTCCTAAGGGACTGCCTCTTGACGGCCCAGAAAGTCAATGAAGAAAATGTTTAAATATCCCAAGTGACTACCGTGGCTCAACTATATGTTTATCAAGCGACGCGAATACTTTTTGTGCGAAAAAACAAACAAAAATAACGAGTTTATTCGACTATTTCTTTTCTTCCTTGTAGGCCAGAACGAGAATTCCTTAGATTTCCACGACGCATGCGCGAGAATTGCGATCTGCTCACACCAGCTTAGATCGCAATTCTCGCGCATGCGTCGTGGAAATCTATAAGGAAGTCTCGTTCTGGCCTATAAGGAAGAAAAGAAATAGTCGAATAAACTCGTTATTTTTGTTTGTTTTTTCGCACAAAAAGTATTCGCGTCGCTTGATAAACATATAGTTGAGCCACGGTAGTCACTTGGGATATTTAAACATTTTCTTCATTGACTTTTTGGGCCGTCAAGAGGCAGTCCCTTAGGAGCCAATGTGGTAGTGATACAGCTCTCAAATTTAATCAAAAATATCTTCATTTGTGTTCCGAAGACGAACGAAGGTCTTACGGGGTTGGTACAGCATGGGGGTGAGTAATTAATGACTTAATTTTCATTTTTGGGTGAACTAACCCTTTAACATCCTCTAAAACTCTTGAAACTTTGCACACGGGTCAGAACCCATGGCCATCAGGGCCGGGCTGAAGCTGGTCATCGGGCGTGGCAGGGCGGCTCGACAGCGCCCCCTGGACTGGGATTCGAACATTTGTCCATAAATCAAACACACTTGCATGAATTAATATGAAACTCGGTACAATTATAGATCACATCAGGCCAAACAACTTTCGTGCTCTAAGTTTTACGACAGTTCAAATGGAAGTTGGGAATTATGGGTTGTTTGAATAGTTGTCCTAGGAGAAATACATCAAATTACAATCACAACCAAACTCGGTGTGCATGAAGTCAAGACATTGAGGATGCTCAATTCCAGACGGATTTTTGATATCTCAAACGGTCTGGCCGTGGCGAGGAAATGAATTTTATGACTAAAACAGGACACATAAAGTGTGTTATAACTTTGCTCATTTTACCTACAGTTACAAAACTTGCCACATATATTGTTCTCGTCAAGCCGATCAACTTTCCAATTTAAAGTCATTCGCTCTGAGCAACAGAACGTCAGATATTGTAGTTTCAATGGATTTTTTCCCCTGCGATTCTCTCTCTCTCTCTCTCTCTCTCTCTCTCTGTCTCTGTGTGTGTGGGTGTGGGTGTGTGTGTCTGTGTGGGGAGGGGAGGGCTGTTGTCTGTGTTTGTGTGTGTGTGTTTGTGTGTGTGTGGCTGGCTGCGATTTTTCCTACAAGTCCTTGTCTCTAAGTCCTTGTCTTTTTGCATAACAATTTTGTATTTTTTTAAAATGACAAAATAGGCATATAACCCCCATCTTTTAAATGTATAGTGTGCTTTAAATAAAAGTAAGATTGTATTTGTAATTGAAGCTGAATGATTTTAAAATTCATGTGCTACATTTCAATATATTTGTTTTCCTTAAGATTTTAAAACACTAACTTCATTCTTATCTGAATTACAAATATTTGAAGAGTTTGGTTCCAAAACGCTATAAATCCAAAATTGTTAAATTGAGAAAAAAGGCATTTTCTTTCCCAAAAGACTGTTTGTATGAAAACTGTTATTTTCTGTTTCAAACTGTAATATATCATTATGAGTTTTTAATAACATAAAAAAATCAAATCCATATTTTGATTTTAAACATTTATTAAACAAAGACATTTTTCTTTTCTCCAAAATGCAATATATCCATAACACGTTTTTCCCCAAAATGCTACAAATCCATTTTATCAACAAAAACTCACTTTCTGTATGAAATTGAGCAAAGACATAACAATAAATAACAAGGAAAGGTTGTCTATACATATGACAAACCCCAAATTTGAACAACATCACTTATATTAAACCATTAAACCAATTTTTAAAAATACATTAATCTCACTGCCTTTTTCAGATTGCATTAATTTCAGTCTGATATTAATGCTGTTAATAGCAACATTTCAAGTTCATCCTGAACACGTACATAACATTAGATTCATCTTGTTATTCTGTACACTACATTCATTAAATTTACAAAACAATTTACAAAACTGTTGTAAGAAAAAATGATGTGGACGTCGAAGATCTCAAAAATGAAGTTTATTTACAGCATAGCAGTGGCAAGGCACACGAAGCACCTTGGGTTCACCGGCGTCAGAATGAACCCCGAGCTCATCCCAGCGCAAACATTTTATACAGTATCACATCTGTCTTCCCTCTCAGCATGTAAATGAAGCTTTCTCTTAAATGTAAATCAAGACAAACAGATTCGTCTTCTCTATCAGCGTGGAGCTGAAACTCTGTCTTTAAATGTAAATTGAAGAGAACGAGACAAGTGGTGCCTCCGTGTCTATGTCTTTGTTATTCCAAACTCTGTCTTTAAATGTAAATCGAAGAGAACGATACAAGTGTTAGACTGATACGGTCAAATGTTTAAAGGTGATAATATCTCTCAGAAACTCCCTAATCAAGATGGTTCTTGAATACCCACTGTCTTTCCCACTCTATAGGTGATAACCATGACTCTGTGATTTTGTTTAAGATTGTAAGGAATTGATTCTATGATAAATAAGCTCTTTCAAGTGAAGGAACATTTCAATATAATCTATATTGGAGTGGAAGTTTGATCGGAGCAGACTGTAATTTCTTACAGATTCCCCCCTTTGATGCTCTTGGCCACAAGTAGCATCACATCCACTCCCTTTTCCTAAATAACACCTCCCTTTCCTGGTGGGCAGGTGCCCAGTGGCGGTGCCACCCTGGCTTAGGTTGCCCCCCTATGGCCATCAGATAAGTCTTACCCGTCATAGGAATGACACCTCATGCACACTGGTTACAGCTCTACTTCACTTGAGCAGACCTATCATAGTTTGTGTTAAGATTTTTTTTTTTTTGAAAAATATTTGGGTTTGAGAGAGGTAATCAAGAACCATCACATCCAACGGGAACGTCCAATATTGATCATAGAATTATCTTCAACCTGACGTTTCAACATGGAACACATACAACATAACCTAACGCACTGACCGATAATAAGAATGATACATACACAAACAGCAGTTTTAAAGGTTACAT
Source organism: Pimephales promelas (assembly GCF_988280905.1). Taxonomy (NCBI): domain Eukaryota; kingdom Metazoa; phylum Chordata; class Actinopteri; order Cypriniformes; family Leuciscidae; genus Pimephales; species Pimephales promelas. The sequence goes on along the minus strand of NC_142786.1, from coordinate 12,717,258 downwards.
CTCAAAGTAAACCAGTATAGGCAATAGCCAAGTCTCCATCATGCATTTGTTTTTGTCAAAACTTCGGGGTTTTTTTTCCTTCACAATGTGTATCAGTGATGTTAGCATTTTGTTTTAGCTTTGATAACTCAAACAATCAGCAATCAATAGACAATATAGTGAGTGAGTGTGTGTGTGTGTGTGTGTGTGTGTGTGTGTGTGTGTGTGTGTGTGTACTTGTCTACCTATCTAAGAGGGGACTTTGGTGTCGTTACACACTCACTAACAGGGGACCGCCGAGGGAAGTGGGGACATTTTTCAAGTCCCCTGTTAGCTATGCCTTAAAACATGTTAAAATCAACTAAAAAACGCTCTGGTGAATTTTTTTAACTTTTGACCAAGTGGGGACTAACACATGTGTGTGTGTTTAAGCCCATACTCAGCAGCGCTCCTGTAGGCTGGAGCAGGAACTGCAGTGGCCCATTAACACACGTCGTTCACACTTCTCTATTGTCTGAATGGCTGGCTGTCCCAAAGCCTCTGAGACTGTAGAGCTGCTTAGTTAAGGTACTTTCAGTAAATTTAATAACCCCACGCTAGTAATCATTAGTTAAGCAATAGTAAATGCTTAACTAATGAAAATACAATTATTAAAACACATTATAGATATGCTTTTAAAACAATATTAAAGAATTTATAGATTTATAGCTGTCTTTATAAATTGCTGATTATTGGTTTAAAAGCATATCTATAATGTGTTTTAATCATTTTAATTCCATGCTTTATTAATGAACAATTTATGATTTCTAAATGAAGTATAGCATTATAAACCATAATAATAAACCAATATAAAGTTATTTAGGAGTTGTCAGTGGTTTATAAGATCACTTAGAAAGTGAGTAAATGATTAATAAACTATTTCAATGTGCATTCATGTATCTTATTATTCAGACATATAGTAATAGTTACTTAGTGTGTAAATACATTTTTAACATGTATTTCTACTGTAATCCAAGGTTAATTCAGGTAGTTATCAACCATTTAGTAGTGGTCAGTTTACTATTTTGTGAGCTCATCTAAAGTGAGGACCTGTTATGCCTTGTAATGCATTTATAAAAGAGATTTCAAAGGCTCAGTTAAATATTTGTATGTTCTTTTATGTTCAAAGTGTTGTGTTTGTTTCCTTTTTCTGTTTAGAAGAGAACTGAGCCTTTAAATCTAATTTATGAATGCTTTACAAGATATAACTATTCCTCACTTTAGATGAGCTGCCAAAAAAAGTTAACTGACCACTACTAAATGCTTAACTTCTTGCATTTACTACATTTAAATACACTTAAGTGATCTCATGAATCACTGACAACTCCTAAATAACTGGTTTGTAAATAATGTTATTCTTCATTAGGAAATTATAAATTGATCATTAATAAAGTATGAAAATACAATGATTAAACACAATATTATGCTTCTAAATAAAGAATAAAGTATTTACACAAGAATAGAGCATTTATAGCTGTATTTATAAACTTCTTATTAATGTCTATTAATGCTTTATAAATTACAGATAAACTATTTACTAATGATTAACTAATGATTAATAGCATGCAGTTATTATGAAGTGCCCAGTGGCAACAGTTCGAAAGCAGAGGCGAGAAGACGCCTCTTATCATTCATAATATTATTTTTTTCTTATTTAACGCTCTCTCTTCATAGATACTGTCTATGCTTGGTTATAGCAGTCCCTAACAATTTACTTGCCATTGTTACTTTTCTTAATAATTTTGTCTGTACCTCAGTAGCAATTCCATACTAACAAATAATACAGAATATCATAACACTTTCGATGAAATTCCTATAAAACATCAGAAGCTTTATGTTGTGGACAATACAGGAAAGTTATTGCTTTAAAAAATTAATTCTCTGTTGTGGCTTTATACTTACAGTATATGATTGGTCCACATATCCCATTTAAGCTTATTGCCTACTGATAAGTTGTATTTGACAAATATACAAATAGTTGTATTTGACTATATTTTACATTTTACAAGCAGTTTTGACTGATATGTGTGCACTGTAAAACAATTATTGTTGGTTTAACTTAAAAAATGAAGTTACCTGGTTGCCTTGAAACTTTACGTTCATTAAAATTGAAAAATTGACTTAATACAATGAAGGAGATTGATTTTATAATCAGAAACTCAAAATATTATGTTATCTGAACCACATACATTATCTAAGTTGATTTGACAGAAGAAACAACGTTATGATAACAAATCATGATTTTTTTTTTTTTTTTTTACAGTGTATATTACTTTAGTTTGAAAATTACTTCAATTATCTTTTTAACAGTTAACTGGTTTCAATCTTATTTATGGAACAGAAAGTTTTTGTTCAGGATAGGTCATTTCTTCTGTTCTGTCGCTCACCTCCACAGGGATCGATCTCGGCGCCCTCCCTTTACTCGTTCTACATGCTACCATTGGGTTCTATATTTTAATAAGACATGGTGTTGCCTTCCATTCTTATGCTGAAGACACCAAAATATATATACCTATTGAGAGAAATGATCCGTCTGCTTCCATTTCTCTTTTATTATGCTAAGATGAGGTTACATCTTTGCTTGCAAAGAAATTGTGTCTTTAAATGAACACAAAACTGAGGTGATAGTTTTCCCCACTGATAATTTTAAGACCACCAGCATCGCTTTGAGGAGCTTCTCTGCATTCAGATCTATGCGGGATTAGGTGTGCTTTTAGATGGGCCTTCAAAACGTGATAAATATCTTCCGTAACTGCATCTAGTTTATCAACTCAATAAAATCAAGCAGAAATATCTCTTTAAGGTATAATTGCAGGTCTCCACACAAGCTAAACATGATCTAGACTCTAGATAAATAAAATGCAATGGCAGCAGTAAGTCTGGGGAATGCTTATAATTCTCATTTTGGTTTCAATTATGAACATGTTTCAATTCTTTTTAACAAGGCATATATTTCATAATACAATTATAAAAAGATATAACATTATTTGATATTAGCATATTAGCAGCAGTATATAACAGTATATTAGCAGCAATTACACATTGTTCCCTTTACCATCAAACTGGAGAGCCTCTTTTCTGTAATGAAAGACCAATCTTATGGGTTGTGGTCCCTCATATTGGCCAATATCAGTAAAAAAAAAAAACAACAACCTTGTTTCCCTTAGGGCTTAAATTACCCAGATTTGTTTATTTTTTATCATTACATTTTTATCCTGACTGACATCAGGTGATGCTTGTAACCCAATCATAATCTGTTAACCCACAACATTAGAAAGTTATATTCCCATAAATTAAATTAAATTAGAATGTATTTATTTCTAAATACTTATCACTTTTTAAGCTCTTCACTTCAGCTTCACTGCAGTACATTTCACATTCAAAACGCATTAAAACTACCAAAACACATCATTCATACATATAATAAACCAGACCGTTCTCATCCTTTAACGTCATAGAACGCTATATGCAAAAACGGCGCTATACTACGCACATGGCACCCTTTATCATTAATATAACACGCGAACCCAAGTCGTCATAAATCCTTTAGCGTAAATATGATACGCAGACCCTATCCCACACCTAAACTTAGCTCTCACAGCGCGTGTTATATTAATGATAACGGGTGCCATGTGCGTAGTATAGCGCCGTTTTTGCATATAGCGTTCTATATGACGTTAAAGGATGAGAATGCGTTGAATAAACACACACACACAACAGGCAGCAATATGCACTATTTTTTGCTGTTCAGAATTCGTTGGTTCATGTTTATATGGAAGACTTAGACTTGTTTACGTGTTTAGTTAATTCTTAATTTTTCTGTTTTTTTTTTGTTTGTTTTTTTAGATTCAGAATATGTTTCAGTGTAAAATACGGTAGAAATATCTTATTCGTTTGTCTGTTGATAAGTTTTGAACTTAAATAACAGTCTTGGAAATAATATCTAAGCATGTGCAAATTGACCTGTACAGTAGATCAAGTTTTGTTTGCCAGAAATCAATTCATGTAAATTGAAAGATCTCAGTTTAGCCAAGACTGATCGTGGGATCACTGAGTGAAGAGTTTTGAGAAGTTGTTCAATGTTGTATTATGTTCAGAGTTTTAGCAGTGTTGTGTCGAAGTGAAATATGAAGAGTTCAGATGCAAAAGCCTCTAAATGCCATTTGAAATTTTCTTCTTTAATGATGATTTTTATCAAACTTGTATATTTAAGTTCAGTAATTTTACTTAAATGGCAATAATAATTACCCATTAATTGTTATTTAAGTGAAATTACTGAACTTAAATATACAAGTTTGATAAAAGTCATCATTAAAGAAGAAAATTTTAAATGGCATTTAGAGGCTTTTGAATCTGAACTCTTCATATGTAGTTTGGAAGATGTAGTCACTGAATGCATTAATACAACTCTAAAAAGAAAAACAACAACAAAAAAGCAACCTGTACTAGCAGCTGCAAATGGGGCCTTATTTATCACTCAGAAAGAATTAGTGTTAAACACATTTACACAAACTCTAGACACAGAAGGATCATATGTTCCCCACATCACACCAGGATATTTCACTCAAAATTGTGAAATATTTCACTCATTAAGTGTTTGATTTACTCATTCAACTGATGTTCAAAACAACTGTGTAGTTACAGTGCTGCAAAAAAATGCAGACATGTTTCTTTATAAAATAGCAGACACAATACCACTGATATTGAAAAAAAAAAGATCTAAATCAACTTCTAGGTTTGGGTGAAGTGAGAGGGTCACAGAGACAGAACTAAAAACCTAATTTGTCAAATAAACTCTAAAAATAAAAGATATTTAAGACTGTGGTATAAATAATTGGATGATCTGACCATAACTCATACTATCCTTGATTTTCTAACTTAGGACATTTCCTTTGTGTGTGATTACACCGCCCTCCCCCACACTAATTTACATATCAATGCAGGATGGCTTGGTCTAGTGTCTAGGTGTCAAGGTGTCTAGGTGAAGTGGCCTGAGTGCTAACAAATACAGCTACCAATGTTCAAGAATCTGTGCAACTTCTCAAATAAACTACAATAAACTAGAGAAAACGTTGGGATTTACCCTTCCAAATTTATTTTGTAACATATTCTTTTGTAAAAATGTATTTAATAAATAAATAAAAACAAGAAGTAAACTACTGTTAACTGCAGTTTGTTACATTATCCATGTTTACAATACTGTAATCCCTGGTACTGTCGATGAACAGAAATCAAAAGATCAAGGGACAAATTATCAGTATATTTTCTAGAATCTCGGAGTGAAATGGGCTTATGTGACAAACTGTGGATCATTTAATTTTGCTTTGGAATTTTTTTATTCAATGGCGTCTTTCAATTTACATGAATGTATTTCACACTTAACACAAACACCAACAGAACTTTATGTTCTACAAAGACCAAATTGCACATCTTTACATTCTCCAATCAAAACTGATGTTCAAAACCTAACACAACATGAATAAGACCAAAATTTGCAATATTTATACAGTAATACCATTTTGAAATATAATCTGAATTAAAAACAAAACAAAAAAAACAATTATATTTAACTAAACACCACCACAAGTGTTTGTGTTAGTCTCAGTTTAATCACCAATTTAATCTATACAAAAGGGAAAATTAGGAATAATTATGTGCAGTATTGTAAACATGGATAATGTAACAAACTGCAGTTAACAGTAGATAGTCTAATTCTTGTATTTATTTATTTTTTAAATACATTTTTACAAAAGAAAACATTACAAAATAAATTTGGAGGGGTAAATCCCAGCATTTTCTCTAGTTTATTGTAGTTTATTTGAGAAGTTGCACAGATTCTTGAACATTGGTAGCTGTATTTGTTAGCACTCAGGCCACTTCACCTAGACACCTTGACACCTAGACACTAGACCAAGCCATCCTGCATTGATATGTAAATTAGTGTGGGGGAGGGCGGTGTAATCACACACAAAGGAAATGTCCTAAGTTAGAAAATCAAGGATAGTATGAGTTATGGTCAGATCATCCAATTATTTATACCACAGTCTTGAATATCTTTTATTTTTAGAGTTTATTTGACAAATTAGGTTTTTAGTTCTGTCTCTGTGACCCTCTCACTTCACCCAAACCTAGAAGTTGATTTAGATCTTTTTTTTTCAATATCAGTGGTATTGTGTCTGCTATTTTATAAAGAAACATGTCTGCATTTTTTTGCAGCACTGTAACTACACAGTTGTTTTGAACATCAGTTGAATGAGTAAATCAAACACTTAATGAGTGAAATATTTCACAATTTTGAGTGAAATATCCTGGTGTGATGTGGGGAACATATGATCCTTCTGTGTCTAGAGTTTGTGTAAATGTGTTTAACACTAATTCTTTCTGAGTGATAAATAAGGCCCCATTTGCAGCTGCTATTACAGGTTGCTTTTTTGTTGTTGTTTTTCTTTTTAGAGTTGTATTAATGCATTCAGTGACTACATCTTTCAAACTACATATTTCACTTCGACACAACACTGCTAAAACTCTGAACATAATACAGCATTGAACAACTTCTCAAAACTCTTCACTCAGTGATCACACGATCAGTCTTGGCTAAACTGAGATCTTTCGATTTACATTAATTGATTTCTGGCAAACAAAACTTGATTTACTGTACAGGCACATGCTTACATATTATTTCCAAGACTGTTATTTAAGTTCAAAACTTATCAACACAAAAATGAATAAGATATTTCTACCGTATTTCACACTGAAACATATTCTGAATCTAAACAAAAAAAACTGAAAAATTAAGAAGTAACTAAACACATACACAAGTCTTAGTCTTTCATGTAAACATGAACCATGTAAAATGCTTGACATTCTGTCCCCCTCACTTTTGAAATGATTGCTACGCCCCTGATTCCACATCCCCCCACACTCATTTACATTTCAATGCAGGATGGCTTGAAGGTGTTTTAGGTAAACTGGTCTGAGCGCTTACAAATACAGCTACCAATGTTCAAGTATCTGTGCAACTTCTCAAATAAAAACTAGATGCAGTTGATAAACTAGATGCAGTTACGGAAGATATTTATCACGTTTTGAAGGCCCATCTAAAAGCACACCTAATCCCGCATAGATCTGAATGCAGAGAAGCTCCTCAAAGCGATGCTGGTGGTCTTAAAATTATCAGTGGGGAAAACTATCACCTCAGTTTTGTGTTCATTTAAAGACACAATTTTTTTGCAAGCCAAGATGTAACCTCATCTTAGCATAATAAAAGAGAAATGGAAGCAGACGGATCATTTCTCTCAATAGGTGTATATATATTGTGGTGTCTTCAGCATAAGAATGGAAGGCAACACCATGTCTTATTAAAATATAGAACCCAATGGTAGCATGTAGAACGAGTAAAGGGAGGGCGCCGAGATCGATCCCTGTGGAGGTGAGCGACAGAACAGAAGAAATGACCTATCCTGAACAAAAACTTTCTGTTCCATAAAGAAGATTGAAACCAGTTAACAGTTAAAAAGATAATTGAAGTAATTTTCAAACTAAAGCAGTGTTCATTTTGACAACAAATTTTGATTTAGTTTTAGTCTTTTGACTAAAATGCCATTTAGTTTGTCATATTTTAGTCATCTGAATTGTTTTAGTCTAGTTTTAGTCAACGAAATTCAATATGATTTTAGCAGCCTGGTCTCATTGTTAATACGTAGGTATTTTAAGTTTTTTGCAAAGATAGAAAACATACTTTTTTGTAAGTTTGGATAGATGCTGAAATGTATAATATATACGTATTTGCAACATTTAAAAGTAACATTATTATGTTTTTACAGCTACAAAACGTTAAGTATTTACGTATATTCTATGTCATAAAGATATCTGTATATATCCCTTTTTACCATTTTATGTAAGATCCCGTAACCCTAATCCCAAACCTAAACATAACTACACTGTAAACGATTTCTATTGTTTTCACAGGATTATACAGTTTTTGTCAACAGTTTCTTACTGTATAATCTATGTACAGTAAGTTACAGTAGAATTTAGTTGTTTTCACAGTATTATTTTGTTTTTTCAACAATTATGTACTGTGCACACAGTTGACAGTATGTTACTGTAGAATTTCAATGCATTCTGGGAAATTATCAGTTACTGTTAATCTAAATACAGCAGTGCAAACTGACCGCAAAAAACTCGACACACAGTTCCACGGGTAAAATTGCTAGACCTCTAATGTTATTATTCTTACATTAAAAAAAAAGAAATGTAGCACTGGGCCAGTGACCATTAACAGCCTTAATTCAGTGTGCATGAGAGCGCATTTGAATTTTGAAAGAGTTTGTCGTGTCAGTGGTGCCGCTGTCTTTTCTGCCGACCAGGAACTTCTTCATCTGGTAAGTAATAATTATTATGGATTCTTGCTATAACTTTAAAGTTATATAGAATAGCTGACCACAATTTCTGTATTCAATTTAATCTATTCTAGACATTTTACTATAAGATGTACAATTTGACACTCTTCAATGTAACCTAGGGACATGTTACTGTCAATTTAAATACATAAGTACGAAATGACTGCGAAAAATAACCACAACAAGCTGCCATTTTATGAAGAACTCTTCAGTTCCCTTATTCCCTCTGTGAGAGCGTGCAGGCCGTGCATCGCGCCGCTGTCGTCTGCAATGTTTTCGCCATAGCCTACATATGATATATCTGGTTAGTAATTTTATATTTTATGCAAACCATATCAGTTACTTACATTAACGGATTAAGGTTAGAACTGGCCGCGGCATGAACTATATGAAGTTACTTGATTAAATGTGATTTTATTAACATGTATATCATATATAGCCTCTTATAAGGTCAAAATGGTCTAATCAGTTTTGTTATTTACCACGTTATGTCGGTGGAAACGCCTGCACGTTTATTTTTTTATAACTTTAGAGGGTTGGGAATTGAAAATCGATAAATGTATCCTTAAATCTGATATCCAAGGTTAGGATTCGGATTAGCCTATTGTTATAAAATTAAAGTTTCGATTCCTCTTATTGATTTTTTTGTGTAAATCCTGACCTGGCAATCTGCTATTTAAGTTAACGTTAATGTTAATGTCTTGGCTAGTGTGCAGCGACACTTCTGTGTTAATACATGTATATGTTAGTAATATAGACGTGTGTGTGCAATGGCACATAACTATGGCAAGTAAATTGTTAGGGACTGCATAACAAAGCATAGAAAGTATATGAAGAGAGAGCGTTAAATAAGAAAAATAGTATATATATATACATAATGTATATAATAGATATATAATTTAACTGTAATGAAGAGATATTTCACTGCCAGTTCACACACACAAAGTCCCCACTTTGTTGGATAGATATCGTTCAGAATGTCCCCTCTTCGCCAGTGTGGAGCGACACTGCTGTGTTAGTAATATATAAATATATAGTTTTAGATCGGTAAGATTGTTTATGTTTTTAAAAGAAGTCTCTTCTGCTCACCAAGGCTGCAATTATTTGATAAAAAAAAAACAGTAATATTGTGAAATATTATTACAATTTAAAACAGTGTTTTTCTATGTGAATATATATATATATATATATATATATATATATATATATAATGTATATAATAGATATATAATGTAAGCGTAATTAAGAAAGATTTCACTGCCAGTTCACACACACACACAAAGTCCCCACTTGGTGGGATAGATATCATTCAGAATGTCCCCTCTTTGCCAGTGTACAGCGACACTGCTGTTAGTAGTATAGAAATATATAGTTTTAGATCGGTAAGATTGTTTATGTTTTTTAAGAAGTCTCTTCTGCTCACCAAGGCTGCAATTATTTGATTAAAAAAATGGTAATATTGTGAAATATTATTACAATTTAAAACAGCGGTTTTTGTAATTTATTCCTGTGATCAAAGCTGAATTTATCATCATTATTTCAGTCTTCATTGTCACATGATCCTACAGAAATTATTATAATATGATGCTCAAGAAACATTTATGATTATTATCCATGTTGAAAACAGTTTTTTACATTTTTATTGCAGGATTCGTAGATGAATAGAAAGTTAAAAAGAACAGAATTAATCTGAAATGGAAATATTTTGTAACATTAATCACTACCATTCAAAAGTTTGGGGCCAGTAAGAATTTATTTATTTTTTATTTTTGGAGGAAAGAAATTCGAAAATACTTTAATTCATCAAGGATGAGTTAAATTGATCAAAAGGATCATGTGACACTGAAAACTGATGTGTAATCAGCAACAGTAATGGTGTTGAAAATTCAGCTTTCAAATTACATTTTAAAATATATTAAAATAGAAAACAGTCATTTTAAATTGTCATAATATTTCACAATATTACTGTTTGTCATTTTTTTATCAAATAAAGCAGCCTTGGTGAGCAAAAAACTTACTGATCTAAAACTTTTGACCGGTAGTGTATATATATATATATATATATATATATATATATAATGTAAGCGTAATGAAGAAAGATTTCACTGCCAGTTCACACACACACACAAAGTCCCCACTTGGTTGGATAGATATCATTCAGAATGTCCCCTCTTCGCCAGTGTACAGCGACACTGCTGTGTAGCAATATAGACATGTATATGTTTGAGCATTATATAATGACACACCCACACACACACACATATATGTGTATAAGTATGTATAAGTTACAAAATGAAGACAAGATTTCACTGCCAGTTCACTTCACTGTTCACACAGACACACAGTTCAATTGCAGGCTATATGAGTCCCCTGTTGGTAAGGTAGACATCGGCCAGAGTTTCAGGTCCCCACTTGGCATGTTTTTTTAAAAATAAAAAAATGCATATTTAAAGTCATATTATGAAAAAAGACCTTAAAAGAGAATTTTGTACGTCATTTTTGTTTCTTCAAAATGACCAGAAACACTAGTCCCCTCTTGGCCAGTGTAGAGTGATAGTCCCCTTTTAGTAATATAGACGTGTATGTGTGTGTGTGTGTGTGTGTGTGTGTGTGTGTGCGTGTGTGGGTGTGGGTGTGTGTGGTTTTTCATTTTCTCAGTGTGGACATCCTTTATCCACATGTGTGGATCCACTTGACAACAATATATCTAATGCAAATGAGTATGCATATACTTTTCTCTTCATGTTCAGTCTTTGTCTTTGTGCATTTCTTAGAGTGGGTATGTCCTCTGCCCACTTGTTTTCCATGTGCAAAGACTGCTGTCTATAGTCTCTGAAATGGTTTGATCTCTTCTTGTTTCTTTTCTCATTGTCTATTCTTTTTCACATGGACCATAAGTTCTTCTAGAAGACGCAGTCATTGTTGTGCTCGAGTCTGTGCCTCTTCATCAGTTCCATCCATCCCATGGTGGGTCTCAGGGTTTCTAGATCTTTTAGGCCTGGAGTTCTGGATCTTGCAGGTCTGGAAATCTCTGTATTCTGTTCTTTTTCTTGAGAGAATCCCCTGGCTCCACTGGTTCTACTTCCTTCTCGTCCTTCAAACCACCATGTCATCTTTCTCCAGGAGGTTACACGTTTCAGGCAAACATCTCGATGCTTATATCTGAAACAATGACCAAAAGAAGAGGTTGCCCCCCGTTTCCCCCACAATCATCTTTTCACATTTAAACATCAAAGTCACAGAAATTTAATCTCAAAACATCAAACATTGGTAACATTTAAAACAAAAAAAGATATATTCCTAAACATAATGTCATTAAAACATTTGTTATAAATTACAACTGCATAAAGAATCACCCCCCTTTTGATAGTAAATCCTTTTCTAAAACGTGTTACTATCATAAACCTAATTCTAATTTGTATCAGCATCTGCTTGAGACTGAGCTACAGTCCTGTTGCTCATGCGGTGATACGTTGGACAAGGTGTGAATCGCTTCTTTATTTCCTTTCAACATTGCCAACTGGGTTTCTGAATTGCCTATTTTCTTAAGCAAACCATGATAGCTCAACTTTCTTTTGTGTGACAAGTGACACCTTCTTGCCTTGTGCCCCATCAGTCCACAAGCAAAACAAACAACTTCCTGATCTTCCTTTCTTTTCTCCAAACAGTGCCTTGCAATGTGACCATCCTTTCCACATGCATGACAGACAAAGCTTTGTAGAGGTCTCTCATTGTCTTGACAATGTCTAGCAATGTGACCAGCTTTTCCACATGCATAGCAAATAACAACACCTTCTGAATTTATTCTTGCAAATATCCTTGGTCTATGATGGAAACCATTAGACCAACATTCTCTCCCGCCAACGGCAGCAACTGGATGTCTAGATTTGACCGTTTTCATTTGACTATTAGCATTATTGTTGTAAAACTGTGTCATTTTACCAATAATGTCAGTGTATTCAGAGAGTGGAGTCACAAGCATTGTCACAGCAGACCGGGTGAGTGGGTCACATTTGTTAATCAAGGCAGTCTTGAAACTGACATCATTCTTAGTAATATCAGGATTGCCACTGAAAGTTTTAAACATCTCCAATAATCGTTCTGAAAAAGCTGCTGGATGCTCCCCTTTCCTCATGCGCATCTCAGATATTCTATCCCAATTAACTGACATCACACCTAAGACTTCAAGCAGTGCCTTTTTCCTCTCTGACTTATTAGCATTTCTGTCCTTTACTTTCTGAGTTAAGGCTCTAGACAAAGTGTCAGGCAAGCACATTCTTAACACAACACACACCTCACCATCTGTTAAATTGTACACTTCAGCATATTCCTCCAAGTTTTTCAGAAAATCTAATGGATCTTGTTTGGCAGGATCAAATTTACCAATATTCTTGATCATAGTTTCTAGTTCAGTTGGATTAAATCCTCGAACTATGGTAGAGGTCATTGCCTCTTCTCTACCTTCACTAGCATGCATAGTCGTCGTAGTATGGACTGGGGCCATGGGAAATCTGACTGTACAGTCTGAGTATTGGCTGCTGAATGTCTGAGAATCTTTTTCCCAACCCTCAGCTCTGTCTTCCTGTAAATCTGGCATTTCTGGAACTGGGTTACACAATCTGACATCTAACAATGTCTTACTATGGTTTTTCTCAGTTGTGTCACTCTTTATCATGAACTGACAAGCCGCCTTTGCTTCCTCCAAATTTTTGGACAATATTTCCACAGATGATTTGAGCATACTATTGTTAGTTCTAAGAAGTGCGATCTCATTCTGCATCTTGACCTTTTCTTCTTTCCATATCGTTTCACTAGCCAGGTAATTTTTTGTAGAAATCACCCCAACACTGAGTCGCTCATTTTCAGCCTCTAACTCATCTACTCTCCTCCTAGTTACTTTGTATGAAGCAAAAAGAGCTTGAAGTGCATTAGCAATTTTCCCATTTTTGTTCTTAGGCATTTTGGGATCATTTTCAAACTTAGAGATCGCCCACTCATATGGTTTATCAACAATATTCTCTATTCCGTCAAACATTCCCTGAATACCATGTTTAGCGATGTATTTCACAATAATTTCTTCCATTTTCAAAAGTTTTATCTGGCTTTAGACTATCTCGTGATCTAATAGTTATTCACAAAGTCTGATTTTAAATAACTACCATTCGTATAATTATTCACAGCTCCAGTAGCCTACTTCGGACGCAAATGAACAAGATAGCCACACAACCTGAGGCTTAACTTAACCATGGCCACAGTCTTTTTAAACCATACATTTCACTGGACAAAACAGTTTAAAAAAATAACACTGTCACAGTACGTCGGACAAAACCACACTACGTCGGGTTTTATGTTATTTTCTTAAAACAGTTGACTTATCCACAGAACTTTGGGCTTAAACAATATTTATAAAATTTAAAACACTGCCACACGTCGGGCAAAACCACACTGCTTCGTGTTTTTTGTTTTAAATTTCACACAGCCACGGTGTCAGACTCACTAATCTACTATACAAAACACAATCGTTGTGAAATAATTCTGTGACCACACTGCGTCGGATCTATTCAATTACTTTAGAATTTTTTCAGAATTATTACGACTTCACAATCGGTTTCAAGTAGGCTGCATACACTTTTGTTTCGGATACTTTAGAAACAACTGATCAAATATAATTCTGCCACCACACTACTTCGGGTTTATTCACTTTCTTAACAGAATTATAAGAGGCCAACACCAAGTTTCAGTTACTTTAGAAACTTTACACTTAAGCCCTTTGTTTCAATTACTTTAGAAACAACAATTCCAACACAACTCTGCCGCCACACTGCTTCAGGCTGATTCAATTCCGTTAGAATCTTAAACAAAATCGTACAGAATAGGCTTAACAACTCCTCCTAACACACAATAGTTGTGAAATAATTCTGTGACCACACTGCGTCGGGTCGATTCAATTACTTTAGAATTTCCTCAGAATTATAACAACTTCACCAACATAATACGTTAGAAACATACACATTTGTTTCAGTTACTTTAGAAACAACAAATCTAATATAATTCTGCCACCACACTACTTCGGGACGGGTTTATTCACTTACTTTAGAATCTCAACAGAATTATAAGAGATCGATCCCAAGTTTCAGTTACTTTAGAAACTTAACACTTAAGCACTTTGTTTCAATTACTTTAGAAACAACAATTCTAATACAACTCTGTCACCACACTATCTTCGGGTTGATTCAGTTCCGTTAGAATCTTAAACAAAATTGTACAGAATAGGCTTAACAACTCCTCCTGCTAAGACTGAATAAACCAAATTCTCTTCTGTCCTTAAATTTTCCTTTTCTAGATTTTTTAAAAACAAGGGGTTTCCTGACAAAACAGCATAAATGAAAGAAAACAGCTTTTTTCTTACCTTTTCCCCGCTTTTTGTTGGAAACCTCCTGGAAGGGTGGCTCGCCAATGTAAGAAAAAATGATGTGGACGTCGAAGATCTCAAAAATGAAGTTTATTTACAGCATAGCAGTGGCAAGGCACACGAAGCACCTTGGGTTCACCAGCGTCAGAATGAACCCCGAGCTCATCCCAGCGCAAACATTTTATACAGTATCACATCTGTCTTCCCTCTCAGCATGTAAATGAAGCTTTCTCTTAAATGTAAATCAAGACAAACAGATTCGTCTTCTCTATCAGCGTGGAGCTGAAACTCTGTCTTTAAATGTAAATTGAAGAGAACGAGACAAGTGGTGCCTCCGTGTCTATGTCTTTGTTATTCCAAACTCTGTCTTTAAATGTAAATCGAAGAGAACGATACAAGTGTTAGACTGATACGGTCAAATGTTTAAAGGTGATAATATCTCTCAGAAACTCCCTAATCAAGATGGTTCTTGAATACCCACTGTCTTTCCCACTCTATAGGTGATAACCATGACTCTGTGATTTTGTTTAAGATTGTAAGGAATTGATTCTATGATAAATAAACTCTTTCAAGTGAAGGAACATTTCAATATAATCTATATTGGAGTGGAAGTTTGATCGGAGCAGACTGTAATTTCTTACACTGTGCAATTATTAAGTTAAATAGTATAATAGTATAAGTTATCTATACAAGTCCCAAGCTTGCAAAAAATACAAAATACATCCTAAAAAATACATCCATCACAATGCTTCATAAAAACATGTTAATAAAAACAATATTTCTGTGTCATTAAAAAAACATAACAATATTTCTGTGCACTATATAACTTTAAACAAACTATACATCTGTGTGAGATTGTGCAACATAACTAGGCTATAAGCAACCATGACAGTCGATTTACATAAGAACGCCCACATCTATCTATTTATCTATTTATTATGGACAACTACAATTCAGTGCCATTGTGAAGTGCCATTATCTAGACACACCCAACCATACACACACAGACTTTCTCCCCACTCACTTAACTCCTCCTGTTTGCTCAGGTCTTTCTCACATACACACGTGTACACACACTCTTGTTATTCACTGAAACAGTGAACTCAAAAGGCACAGTCGGCAGAATTATTCTTCATGGCTGTCGTAGTCGGCATCATTTACAATGAGTGCTCCATCATAGAAGGCACGCACAGTGTCACTGGCACCAATTTCAGCAAGCAGGTTAAGCACATCCTTTCTTTTTGCATCCTTCACTGTGCTTACATTTGGGAGCTGACTCGGCTTGAAGTTTGCCCAGTTCTTTCCTCGCTTCAAAACCGAGTGATAGCAGAAGTCACTGTTGTACACAGTCTTGAATCCAAGTTTGTCATTCCTCAGTTCCAGCTTTCTAGCATCACCGAGCTTGAATGACTTCTGTGGCTTTACAAAAACCTTTGTTGCCGTCTTGAAATCATAAGCTTGCCAATCCTGGCCGTAGACATGGACATGTCCATGGTTCCTCAAAATGTCATAGTACTCCTCTGGCATGAGGATGGTATTGTGCTTTCGAATCTGCTGCTCAATCCTCCCGAAAACGCGGTCGACAGGAAGGAAAATGTGTCCCCTGATGGGAAACACATATTCAGTGATCATATTCGGAAAATTCTGCTTTGTTAAAGCAAACAGCATTGACAGAACATTCACATTTTTGTTTTGTCCAAAACAGGAATCACTGAATAATCTCAACTTCTGAACATTGCAAAGTGCAACATTCAATGGCTGCCGAAAACAGTGGTTCAGAGCAGAAGCAGTCAAATTACTGTCTTTTCTGTTCTCGTGTTCCATCCATATGTAAAGATGGATGTCATCCTTGCTTTGCTTGCTGCCTTTCCCAGCATGGACAACAACACCAAAGATGTACATGTAGAGCTGGCGGGAGTAGTACGCCTGACCAATGGGGGTTCTTGGGAGTACCAGATTCTGCATCATGTCGAAGCAGACTGTCAATGCTGCATTGTCTCTTTGCCCAAGCAAGTCATAAAACACCCTTGCTCGTCTGCGATGCAAAATGAAAGATGCTGATGCTGTACGCTTCTCCTCTTCGGGCAAGCTGGGGTTCTTTACTGTGAGATTAAACTTTGCACATGTAGAACACGCGTCGGTGGCTGGATGTCCAAATGCAAGGTTGAAACTGTATCGGAAAACACTGTAATAGAGAGAGTAGCTAACAGCGTCATGATTTTGCTGTTTGAACAAATCGTGCATTTTTTTTACGCTGAGGTCATTGGGTAGGTATTTCCGCCCAGGTGCTCCTCTTCTGCCATAGTGGCTTGCCCTACAAGTAAATGTTTGAATGTGATCCATCACAAGTTTCTTCTTTTCTTCATTTTCTGTAACTTTGCGAGCACCACCCCTACGTTCTGGTCTGGCTTCAGCATTCTCTGCATAATATCTTGCCACTCGAGCTACCCTATCTTTGCCAATACCTGCAACAACAAAAGTTAAAATAACATTTTATTTCTTTGTTAAGGGGAAACTGAGATAGCATAGGCTAGTGGCTCATCAGAATATACAGTGGCACTCAGTCAACCACAAATCCATTTCAGCCTCAAATGGGTTGGCCTACAAACCAACGACTTGAATAACTTTTTACATATCTCTCTTTTAGCATGTTATTTATTTATCTATTTGTGTATTTATCGATCTATTTATTCATCTATTTATTTATTTATTAATTCAGGAACAAAACTATTAACATTGAGCATTGAAAATAAGGGTCAAATAAAATGAAATTTAAAATAAAATGTCAACATTCGTCCCCCAACGTTGGAAGGGCTGCAGTATTAGTCAATTTTTGCAATTATTAATTTGGTCAACTTCATACAGCCCTAACAAGGCTAAATTTCTGTAATCGATGCCCCTGTGCGCTGTCATTCTCTCTCCTGCGCAAACAAAATGTGTGCCAAAAAGTAGCTTAGTGTATAATTCCTCTTCATAAAGTTGAACAAATGCATTTGGTTATTTTAAAGAAAATATAAATAGCCTGTCATGCAGCTTATGGGCTACAGTCCAGAGTTGGGAAGTCATGGTAGGCCAACTTGGAGTGAGTAATACAAACGGTGAATTATTTCTCTACTACAGTAGTAGCACCACTGCTCTCCTCTCGCAAAACCACGCCGTCATCTTAAATAATCTCACTTTTAAAGTTAATAAACCTTTAAATTTGCCTTCAAGCTAGCAAAACGATACTTTGAAAACATCTAGATTTGCTGGAAGGGCAAGGGGGTAGCAACAGGACAACAGTAGCTAGACACTGACAGGTCCGGTGGTAGAGCTAATGTTAGTATATTATTAAAATACAGGATATTTTACAGGAAAATATTAAAGCAGGAAGACAGCGGGGGGAAAATAAAAAAACGTGAGAAACCCAGAAAAAAACAGGAGGGGTTGACAGCTATGATAGCCTATCTAGCTACTCTTGACAGTTTGTAACTTAGTTTGCTACACTTTTATGGGTGGTAGCTTCTGTGCAGAGAAGCTATTTATTGTAGAGTAGCTGGTAGCTTATAGCTCACTACACATATCAAGTAGCTTACCCATCTTTGACTAAAACAAAAATAAAACAAACTCACCCAGCACTGCACAGAAAGTTGCCTTGCAGACAGGAACCTTCGTCGGATGATCCTTGGAGAGCAAGTAGTACTCGTTCGTTACCTCCCTCTCCGGTAACACTTTAAAATAATGGTCCGTAGTTAACAAGTAGCTATGCAGGAAGTAATAGGTAGTACTGCATTAACACCGAAGTTAATACTATTAACTAATATGGAAGCAATATTAACTAATCATTAAGTAATAGGTAATTAGTACAAAGGTAGTTCCTTGGTAGGTATTTGATTGTTACTAAAGAAATATATCCTCATTGAGAACTACTTGTGAACTAAGAAATAATAACCAATTAATTACTAATCACAAAAGTAACATATCTAAAAAGTGAACAATTGTGGGGGTTTTACTCTTAACATTTCAGAAGCATGTGCCTCAAATGGGTTCTTTGTGGAAACCAATTTATGAAGTTTATATATCCTCCCAAATACATTAGCTAGGTTGAGATTGTGACCACTACTCTTGCCAGGATGGACGCATGTTCTCTGTTTGTTTAAAACTTAAACATAAAATAATACTAATAATGACAGTTAAATAATTAGGAACTGATGCTGACACTCTCATGATTGGATTAGTTCACTATTATGAGCTCTATTGAATGTCAGTCACATACAGTATATCTCAGACTCCAAAGACCTATAACTTTATGTTACAGTAGCTGCCTGAGGAGGACTTATCTTTAGGACATTAAAATAAACATTGATGTTCACTTGTCAAAAAACAATTTGTATCTTTAATGAAGAAATTGGCTGCATTTATGTTACGATAAGCAGAAAAACCACATCTTCCAGATTACAGTGTTTGTTAGAATATTAGTGCCTCACAGAACCTGTACAGTATGTGTCAAATATAAAATTAAATTACTTGTATCATTTGTGAAAAACATGTTAACTCCTCAATAACTACTTAAGCGTTACCTTGTTATCCCACAGGAACTACTAGTGATGTGGCCCATTATTTTAAAGTGAAAAACATGTTAACTCCTAACTAACTACAAGCGTTACCTTGTGTAAACATTGCGGGATGACAAGGTAACGCTTGTAGTTAGTTAGGAGTTAACATGTCATCCCGCAGGAACTACTAGTGATGTGGCCCATTATTTTAAAGTGAAAAACATGTTAACTCCTAACTAACTACAAGCGTTACCTTGTCATCCCGCAATGTTTACACAAGGTAACGCTTGTAGTTAGTTAGGAGTTAACATGTTTTTCACTTTAAAATAATGGGCCACATCACTAGTAGTTCCTGTGGGATAACAAGGTAACGCTTAAGTAGTTATTGAGGCGTTAACATGTTTTTCACAAATGATACAAGTTATTTAATTTTATATTTGACACATACTGTACAGGTTCTGTGAGACACTAATATTCTAACAAACACTGTAATCTGGAAGATGTGGTTTTGCGCTTATCGTAACATAAATTCAGCCAATTTCTTCATTAAAGATGCTAATTGTTTTTGACAAGTGAACATCAATGTTTATATTCATGTCCTAAAGAGAAGTCCTCCTCAGGCAGCTACTGTAACATAAAGTTATAGGTCTTTGGAGTCTGAGATATACTGTATGTGACTGACATTCAATAGAGCTCATAATAGTGAACTAATCCAATCATGAGAGTGTCAGCATCACTTCCTAATTATTTAACTGTCATTATTAGTATTATTTTATGTTTAAGTTTTAAATAAACAGAGAACATGCATCCATCCTGGCAAGAGTAGTGGTCACAATCTCAACCTAGCTAATGTATTTGGGAGGATATATAAACTTCATAAACTGGTTTCCACAAAGAACCCATTTGAGGCACATGCTTCTGAAATGTTAAGACCACGTTAAGAGTAAAACCCCCACAATTGTTCACTTTTTAGACATGTTACTTTTGTGTTTAGTAATTAATTGGTTATTATTTCTTAGTTCACAAGTAGTTCTCAATGAGGATATATTTCTTTAGTAACAATCAAATACCTACCAAGGAACTACCTTTGTACTAATTACCTATTACTTAATGATTAGTTAATATTGCTTCCATATTAGTTAATAGTATTAACTTCGGTGTTAATGCAGTACTACCTATTACTTCCTGCATAGCTACTTGTTAACTACGGACCATTATTTTAAAGTGTTACCCCCTCTCCTTCTGTGCAGATTCAATTGCCACCTTGGATCGTCTTCGCTGTACCCGTTTTACTGTTATCAGGCGTAAAATTGCTTGGTCTTGTTCGGCCTTTGTGGTATGACAATAGAGAGTGTGGAAGTTTTTAACGAGATCGTCAGCTGTCAGTTTGTCGGCATGACAAAAGTTTTTTGATTCACTGTGAGAACAAGCAATCGCTGGTATTTTACCACAGCCTGAGTTTCTGAATTTCTTTCTGACTTCCCTATCGTGGTTGTCTTTTGACGGCTTCCGCTTCTTTCCCACAGACGACACGACCACTGGCTCCTCAATACCATCAAAGTTATTCATTTTTTAGAGTATAAAACTTAAAAGTCTAAGGCGAGTGTTTACCGGCGTCTACTGACAGGGTGCCACCATGACAGGGTGCGTCATGGAATGGTGCGCGGTGATTGGTCGAATGGAACTGTCAGGCTTTGCAGAAAAACAGGATTGGCGTTTGTCTCTGTTTGGGAAAAAAGGGAAGAAACAGGCCAGGGAAACACAGCGGATATCGCGTTTTTTTAAAAACTGATTATCAAACTTTGAATAGAGAGTAAATGGGGAGCTTGTTTTGGCAGTAACTTGATTTTTTCAAAATTGGCGTTTATCGCGTTTTGGAACCAAACTCTTCATTTGTTTCTGTATAAAATAATACTCTGACTAAAAACACATTTGATTTTTCTTTTTGCATTGTTATTTACACATATTTATGTATGTGTGTGTGTGTGTGTGTGTGTGTGTGTAAATATATAAAGTGCAGGGTTTTTTTAGATAAAGTAGAATTTCTATAACTATGTGTTGAACTAATAAATCACTCTTGTGTGTGTTAAACACAATCTACTTAATACAGACAACTTCATTATAAAGATAAATAACAAATCAAAAAAATATATGATCATAATCTATGACAAAAAAAAAGCCATTACAAACTATTAGTGGAAAATACGCATTGCTCTTTGTATTGTTGTAAAATACATTCATGAAAAACAAGATAACAAAAATCAAAAAGATACATTATTTTAGATATAGTCATGGCTGCTATAAAATTGATATATGTTTTAAATGTATAGCAGAGATGTTAAATGAGGCAGCAACATACAAACTTTTTTTAGAACAACATGGACCTGATGTCACGGATCCATCTGCGTCAGCACCAGACACCTTCACTCCGCCCACTCGTTCCAGCTCCCCAGCCTTCTAATCACCGTCACCTGCCCGCATCAATCACCGGCCCAATCATCCTCCCTTTATAAACTCACTCCTCACAGTCACTCACCGTCTGGTCTCGTCGATACTACGGCTACAGACTCCTGCTACTCTTACTGCTACGATAAGGATTACTTACCCGCTTGCATCAGCCCCGTCTGCCTCTCATCTGCTCCTGGTTCCCGGTCTCCACCTGTTCATCCGTCTGCTGCTTCCACTCTCCATCTCTCCGTCCTGCACAAGATAAGATATACTTCATCAGACTGTTTCCCGCTGCATCCCCGAACTTTCTCCATTACATACTCACCTGTTGTTTACCCTACCACCTGTTCAATAAACCTGGTTACTCTCATCCATCTGCGTCCTTCTAGTCGGTGACAGAAGACCAGACCAACAACATGCTGCAACCTACCCCGAGCACCAGCGCTACACCGACCCCACCCTCTCCTACCATTCCCCGGACTAGCGCTCCAGCACTCTCCACGGCCACCGTCACCACTTCTTCCCCATCTGCCTCTGTCAGTCCCATGGCCCAACCAGCGCCCTTCTCTGGCGAGGAGGAGGAGTGCAGCGGCTTCCTCCTGCAGTGCGAGCTCTACATGGAGATTAATCCATCCGCCTTCCCCACCGAACGATCTAAGGTCGCCTTCTTCATCTCACTCCTGCAAGGTCGAGCGCTCAATTGGGCTCATGCCCTGTGGAAAGATCGAGGTCCAGTTACTCGGACGTTTGCTGCTTTCTCCGGTCATTTCATCGAAGTATTCTCGCAGTCTGCACATTCCATCTCGGTTCAAGACCAGCTGTACCGGTTGCGGCAAGGGAGATCGTCAGTCGCCTCCTATGCCCTGCAGTTCCGCACCCTCGCCGCCACTCTCGGTTGGAACGAGAGCGCGCTCATCACCGCATACCGTCATGGCCTGAATTCAGACATCCGCCTCCAGCTCGCGATTTATGATGACACCGTTGGAATAGAGAGCATCATCCAGCGATCCATTCGCATCGATCAGCGACGCACTGCATGCCAGCTCGACAGCCCTGCACTCCCACCTCCTCGTCCAGCGTCCCGTCATCACAGTCCTCCAGCACCAGAGCCGATGGACATTGGAACCTCGCGACTGCCAGTGTCCGAGAGAAATCGGCGCATCACCAGCGGTTTGTGCCTGTACTGTGGAGCCTCCGGCCACCTGCTCGCCTCCTGCCCCGTTCGTCCACCCCGACCCGCTGTGAGTACAGTCCACCTACCACTACCCATTTCCTCCTTGAAATGTACAGCGGCCACTATCACTTATCTGAACCGTTCCATTTCAGTTCAGGCGCTGATCGACTCCGGATCAGCGGCCAATTTCATCGCTCTGTCCACCTTAAACCGGCTGCAAACCAGGCAACGATCCATCCCTCACAAATTGCAAGTACAGACCATCCTCGGTCAACCTCTGGGGCGTGGCCGGGTAGGACATCGTAGTCCCGACCTGGGGCTGGAGATCGGCTGGCTCCATAAGGAGGAGATATCTTTTCTGGTGCTGAAGGGCTCCACGGCCGAGATCAAACAGTACTCACCCGGCTCCGAGATTATCACCTCTATCTCAAACTGGAGAAATGCGAATTCCACCAAAGCACCATCCAATTCCTCGGTTACATCATCACTCCCCACGGAATCACCATGGACCAGAGGAAGGTGGCAGCGGTACTCCACTGGCCACAACCCACCACCCGTAAGGAGCTTCAACGCTTCCTGGGGTTTGCCAATTTCTACCGCCGGTTCATCCAGAACTTCAGTCCCATCAGCTCTCCCCTCACCGACCTTCTCAAGAGTGGGGCCAAGTCTCTATCCTGGAACGACCCAGCCACCCGCGCCTTTCAAGACCTTAAATCCGCCTTCAGCTCCGCTCCTACCCTGGCCCTTCCGGACCCTGCCCTACCGTTCCTCGTCGAAGTGGATGCCTCCATCTCGGGGGTAGGAGCGGTCCTCTCTCAGCGGCAGGGGAACCCACCTCAACTCCACCCATGCGCCTTCTACTCCAAGAAACTGTCCCCGGCGGAGCAGAATTATGACATCGGCAACCGGGAGTTACTGGCCATCAAACTCGCGCTGGAGGAATGGAGGCACTGGCTGGAGGGAGCCCAACACCCTTTCACCGTGATCACGGACCACCGTAACCTCGAGTACCTCCGAGAGGCCAAGAGACTCAATCCCCGTCAAGCCCGTTGGGCCCTGTTCTTCACACGCTTCAATTTCTCAGTCACCTACCGCCCCGGAGATAAGAATGTGAAAGCAGACGCTCTCTCTCGCTAGTTCCAACCCGAGGTCCCTCCTTTTGAGTCCGAAACCATTCTCCCTCCAGCCGTGGTGGTCAGCCCCATTCAGTGGAGCCTGGATGACCACATCGCCGAAGCCACACAGCTTGAACCTGCTCCGCCGGGAGGTCCTGAGGGACGGGTCTATGTCCCAACCCGTTTACGCCTGTCCCTCATGGACTCAGTTCACACCTCTCCGGGCTCTGGACACCCAGGCAGCCAGTCCACTCTCTCGCTCGTCCAACAGCGCTACTGGTGGCCGGGTATGGCCCAGGATGTCTCCCGGTTCGTCAAAGGATGCTCAGTCTGTGCCATGGCCAAAGTTCCCCGTCATCTCCCAGAAGGCAAACTGGTCCCTCTTCCCATACCCACTCGACCCTGGTCCCACCTCGGAGTGGACTTCGTCACCGACCTGCCCGTGTCTGACAATCACACCTGCATCCTAGTAGTAGTAGACCGCTTCTCTAAAGCGTGCAAGCTAATTCCCCTTCCAGGCCTGCCAACAGCACTTGAAACAGCGGAGGCGCTGTTCCAGCACATCTTCCGAAACTTCGGTATCCCAGAGGACGTTGTCTCCGATCGAGGACCCCAATTCATCTCCCGTGTCTGGAGGGCCTTCTTCAACCTTCTGGGAGTGACCGTCAGCCTCACTTCGGGGTATCATCCCCAGTCAAACGGCCAGACTGAGCGGAAGATCCAGGAGATAGGGAGATACCTGCGGTCATACTGCCACGATCATCAGGACTGTTGGAGTCGTTACCTGCCCTGGGCCGAGTATGCACAGAACTCCCTCCGACAAACCACCACCGGACTCACCCCATTCCAGTGCATACTCGGCTACCAACCCCCACTCTTCCCCTGGTCAGGAGAACCATCAGACGTCCCAGCAGTCCACCATTGGTTCCAGACGAGCGAGAGAGTCTGGGACTCAGCTCATACTCACCTCCAGCGGGCTGTTCGGAGACACCAGAACCAGGCCAACCTTCGCCGCGCCGACACCCCTCACTACCTTCCCGGACAACTGGTCTGGCTCTCCACCCGGGACATCCGTCTCCGACAGCCCTGTCGGAAGCTGAGTCCCAGATACATCGGACCTTTCGCGATACAGAGGCAGATCAACCCCGTTACCTACCGGCTGGCCCTTCCCGCTCACTACCGCATCGCACCCACCTTCCATGTTTCCCTGCTGAAGCCCTACACTAACCCTCTCTCTCCTTCTTCCCCAGGGTCTGGTGCTGCGGAGGTGCCCCCTCCTCCTGCAGATCCCGAAGACGATAACATCTATCGAGTCCATGAGATCCTCGACTCCCAACGACGGGGCGGCCGCTTGGAATATCTCGTGGACTGGGAGGGATTCGGTGCTGAGGAGAGATGTTGGGTCAACCGGGAGGACATTCTGGACCCCTCATTACTCCAGGACTTTCACACCACCCACCCAGATCGTCCAGCGCCCCGGAGCCGTGGTCGTCCCCGTCGTCGGTCCCGTCCGCCAGCTGGAGCTGGCCGTGGGGGGGGGGTACTGTCACGGATCCATCTGCGTCAGCACCAGACACCTTCACTCCGCCCACTCGTTCCAGCTCCCCAGCCTTCTAATCACCGTCACCTGCCCGCATCAATCACCGGCCCAATCATCCTCCCTTTATAAACTCACTCCTCACAGTCACTCACCGTCTGGTCTCGTCGATACTACGGCTACAGACTCCTGCTACTCTTACTGCTACGATAAGGATTACTTACCCGCTTGCATCAGCCCCGTCTGCCTCTCATCTGCTCCTGGTTCCCGGTCTCCACCTGTTCATCCGTCTGCTGCTTCCACTCTCCGTCTCTCCGTCCTGCACAAGATAAGATATACTTCATCAGACTGTTTCCCGCTGCATCCCCGAACTTTCTCCATTACATACTCACCTGTTGTTTACCCTACCACCTGTTCAATAAACCTGGTTACTCTCATCCATCTGCGTCCTTCTAGTCGGTGACACCTGAATAGCTGGTTTTTATGGAGGACAGTGAAGAGGAAGAGGGTGCAAATCAAACAGCTCATTCTCAGACTACACAGCAAACAGCTTAAGTTTTTAGTGCTTTGTTTGAGGTTTTTAGTGGTCTGTCCTATCTATTATCTACATATAATAGATAGAACAGAACAAGAAAGGCAATTAATAATTTGTCATTGCGTTACTGCATTATGATATGAAAGGCTCAGTACAGTGTGGCACAAAACGCTTATGCGCATCTCGAGTGGAGAATGATGTGCTTAAAGCCACATGGAGTGGCCTCAAACGGTTTGGCCGTGGCGAGGAAACGAAATTATGGTGAGAAACGTAAAACAGGAAGTGTGTTATAACGTCTTTATACATTAACTGATCTTCATAAAACTTCAGCTGTGTATTCGTTGTAAGGGGCCGATCACATGGATGTGACTATTGTGAGTCAAAATTATAGCGCCACCAACTGGCAGCAGGAAGTGTGTCGCTTTCAAAATGCTTTGAAATCAACCTCTTATTTTTACCCGATTTGCTTCAAACTTCTTCTGTATAATGTAAACAGACGCCAGATAAAGACCTGTGAATGGATTCTTGATATCTTTGATACTGTTGCCGTGGCAACGCATCAAACTTTGAAATTCTTTTAGGATGCTTTTGAGACTCTTAGCATGCTTGAAATTGCATGAAACTCAACAGACACATCACATTTATTAGCCAGTAGACATGTGCAAAGTTTCAGAAACAGGCGTGGTGAGGGCTCAGTAGCGCCACCTTTTGACAAAAGTGGGGTTGTTAGTTTTATCTACAGTTACAAAAATCGGTATGTATATTGTACTCCTCGTGCCGGACAACTTTCTAATTGACACTCATTAGCTAGGACCCACAGAAAGTCAGATATCTTTGTTTGAATGTAGAGAAAATCTTAGAATTTTGCCAGTCTCTCAGTGTCTCTCTGTGTGAGTGAGAGGAGGGGCGCCTGTCAGGTTAATTTTAACCCTTTATTTGCTGTGAGCGACTTCTCTGGCATTTTCGGGGGCCTTAACATCCTCTAAAACTCTTGAAACTTTGCACACGGTTCAGAACCCATGGCCATCAGGGCCGGGCTGAAGCTGGTCATCGGGCGTGGCAGGGCGGCTCGACAGCGCCCCCTGGACTGGGATTCGAACATTTGTCCATAAATCAAACACACTTGCATGAATTAATATGAAACTCGGTACAATTATAGATCACATCAGGCCAAACAACTTTCGTGCTCTAAGTTTTACGACAATTCAAATGGAAGTTGGGAATTATGGGTTGTTTGAATAGTTGTCCTAGGAGAAATACATCAAATTTCAACGCATGTGTTTACCAATCACAACCAAACTCGGTGTGCATGAAGTCAAGACATTGAGGATGCTCAATTCCGGACGGATTTTTGAAATCTCGAACGGTCTGGCCATGGCGAGGAAATGAATTTTATGACTAAAAAAGGACACATAAAGTGTGTTATAACTTTGCTCATTTTACCTACAGTTACAAAACTTGCCACATATATTGTTCTCGTCAAGCCGATCAACTTTCCAATTTAAAGTCATTCGCTCTGAGCAACAGAACGTCAGATATTGTAGTTTGAATGTATTTATTTCCCCTGCGATTCTCTCTCTCTCTCTCTCTCTCTCTCTCTCTGTGTGTGTGTGTGTGGGTGTGTGTGTCTGTGTGGGGAGGGGAGGGCTGTTGTCTGTGTTTATGTGTGTGTGTGTGTGTGTGTGTGTGTGTGTGTGTGTGGCTGGCTGCGATTTTTCCTACAAGTCCTTGTCTCTAAGTCCTTGTCTTTTTGCATAACAATTTTGTATTTTTTTAAAATGACAAAATAGGCATATAACCCCCATCTTTTAAATGTATAGTGTGCTTTAAATAAAAGTAAGATTGTATTTGTAATTGAAGCTGAATGAATTTAAAATTCATGTGATACATTTCAATATATTTGTTTTCCTTAAGATTTTAAAACACTAACTTCATTCTTATCTGAATTACAAATATTTGTTTCTGTATAAAATAATACTCTGACTAAAAACACATTTGATTTTTCTTTTTGCATTGTTATTTACACGTATTTATGTATGTGTGTGTGTGTGTGTGTGTAAATATATAAAGTGCGGGTTTTTTTTAGATAAAGTAGAATTTCTATAACTATGTGTTGAAC
The DNA here is from genome assembly GCF_988280905.1 of Pimephales promelas. Lineage (NCBI taxonomy): Eukaryota > Metazoa > Chordata > Actinopteri > Cypriniformes > Leuciscidae > Pimephales > Pimephales promelas. The sequence goes on along the minus strand of NC_142786.1, from coordinate 12,688,963 downwards.
TAATAAATCACTCTTGTGTGTGTTAAACACAATCTACTTAATACAGACAACTTCATTATAAAGATAAATAACAAATCCAAAAAATATATGATCATAATCTATGACAAAAAAAGCCATTACAAACTATCCATCCATCTACTTCCGCCCATCCGGGGCCGGGTCGCGGGGGCAGCAGTCTAAGCAGAGATGCCCAGACTTCCCTCTCCCTAGACACCTCCTCCAGCTCTTCTGGGGGGATACCGAGGCGTTCCCAGGCCAGCCGGGAGACATAAGGTGTTTCTCAATGTCAAGGATACTTCCTTGGCAGGACGGGTCCTTCCAAGTCATTTCCTTCAGAGGCTAGGCAAGGGTCCTCTTTAGCGTTCGGAGAACACGTAAATGGAACAGGCTAGCAAGTGCACGTCATTGCGTCATTACATCAGTGAAAGGTCCGCTTCGGCGCTGCAAAAATCATTGTGCTGGTGTACTGCACTGTTTAAATACACTTGACAGTCCTTATTTTGTCTTGTCAGTCCTCATAGAAATAAATAAATAAAGGGATAATGTATAACCAGGCGGTTGTTATAGTGAATACAACCCCGCAAACTCTAAGGGGTCTTGATCAGCCGGTTGTATTCGCTGTATAACCGCCTCGCTATACATTTTCCCACTTATAACATGGCTACCTACCAAATAAATCAATAATTTGACACAAAATATTGATTTAAAAAGGAGTTTATTCATTCAAAAACGATTATATTACCGGAGTTAACAGAACTACGTCCATATAGCAACATGATCTAACGTTAGCTGTTAAAACACATGCAATTGTAAAATATGTGACCAACAAAAAAGGCTATGAAGTAAAAATTAAAAAGTTAATCACCATTAAAAGGGAACAGCTTTAAATCCCCTCAGCAAATTTGAGCCAATATGTTAAATAGTTTAACAAACATTAAATAAATGGCTAAACTGAAATTATACTTGCTTACATTTGAAAGCATATTGCCGTTATCACTCCGACTCCGCTAACGGTCGACATTTTTTTATTTTTTGAACAAGATAGCAAAGCTGCGCATAGGATTGTGGGTGATTTAAGAGCGCGAAGGCTACACATATGCATCCTTTCCTGTGTATGGGATATTTTCCGAACGAAGGACTCAGTCCTTGGTTGAAATTCTGAGGATCCTCGACATTGGAACAGTCCTTCGACGGACGTCGATGACGTAGCATCCTCGAAATTCCGGCTTCCGAGGATCCTTCCTTGACATTGAGAAACGCCTATAGTCTCTCCAGCATGTCCTAGGTCTTCCCCGGGGCCTCCGCCCAGTGGGACGTGCCCGGAACACCTCCCCAGGAAGGCGTCCAGGAGGCATCCGGAACAGATGCCCGAGCCACCTCAGCTGACCCCTCTCGATGTGGAGGAGCAGCGGCTCTACTCTGAGCTCCTCCCGAGTGACCGAGCTTCTCACCCTATCTCTAAGGGATCGCCCAGCCACCCTGCAAGGAAAGCTCATTTCAGCCGCCTGTATCCGGGATCTTGTCCTTTCGTTCATGACCCAAAGCTCATGACCATAGGTGAGAGTAGGAACGTAGATTGACTGGTAAATCGAGAGCTTTGCCTTACGGCTCAGCTCCTTCTTCACCACAACAGACCGGTACATCGACCGCATTACTGCTGAAGCTGCACCGATCCGTCTGTCAATCTCCCGTTCCATCCTTCCCTCACTCGTGAACAAAACCCCAAGGTACTTAAACTCCTCCACTTGAGGAAGGATCTCTCCACCAACCTGAAGTGGGCAAGCCACCCTTTTCCGGCTGAGGACCATGGCCTCGGATTTGGAGGTGCTTATTTATTAGAGTTGAGTCGGATACTCGGCTGAAACGAGTATCCGGTACGGATAAAGCACTTTTGTCGAGTACAAATATTATACGAGTAATACGAGTCAATATCTGTGCTCGGATAAAAAAAAGAAAAAAAAAAGTAATGTTGAAATTAGGGCTGAGCGATATATCAATATAAAGAATATATATTTTAAATGTGATATGTAATTAGAGTTTGCGCTGCACGCCTTGCTCCAAGCAAGCTGCTTAGTGCTGACCCAGAGCTCTCTGCACTGCTCCCCGCGCCCCAGTCACTCCTTTTCCACTTTGCGTGCTTGATTAAAGCATGTTATGTTATAACATGAAATAAAGTCTTTCACCTCAGCAAAACGGACTTTGTCCTGTCAGCCGTTATACTGTAACGTTAGTCGTAGCGCACACTCAATTGCACGCGCAAATGCGGCGGCGCGCGCTGGATCGCCTCACTGTATATAAAGTGCAAAAGAAACAACGAGCATGCAACACTGTTGCGTTGTAAATAACACGAAATAAAAACAAAGCAGGTATGATTTTAATTCTATTCACCAGGAGCAGTTTCAATGTTTCATTAACAGTATTGTCTATTCACCAAGGTAACTGTCATGTCTATATTAACCCCTTAATGCCCCTATTTTTCTTTGTGTTATTTTTTATATTTTTTAAATGAATGTAATGGCTCATACCAACGTTGTATTGACAAAATAAATAAACCAATTAATAAATCACAATTACAATTCCAAGGGAATAATCTGCAATTAAGATTTTTGTCATAATCATGCAGGTGAAGAAACCTGTTAATTATTTATTCATTTGATTTTGCAAATGTTCATGTTTCAATAAAACTACGTGTGACATGTCATATTTGGCTTTGACTGAACATTTGCTCTCACTTTGCAGAAAAAATATCGGGATATATTTTGTATATTGAAATTCAGCCTAAATATATTGGGATATGACTATTGGTCCATATCACCCAGCCCTAGTTGAGATGAAAACTCTTGTTCGTTACATTTTACTTCATATTTGCAACCACATGTGTTGTATTCATTGTTGCAAAACTTGTTCTGTAGTTCGTTGTTATCGTGATCAAAACCATTGATCTGAAGCTCAATGCTGATGCTGTCATGTAAATAGTTTTCTTATCAGCAATAAATATAACAATTTCTGATCAACCCATATCAATTGCATGCTTAAAATAACATACCGGTTAAAGCCCCGCCCATTTCAAGACTACCCGACCCACTTCCGGGTTTAGGCCCCGCCCAGTCCGAGTACAGATACAGATACAGATAATTCATATGGTTATACAGATACAGATACAGATAATGCTGTACTCGCTCATCCCTATTATTTATATATTACAAACTATATTAGTGGAAAATACACATTGCTCTTTGTATTGTTGTAAAATACATTCATGAAAAACAAGATAACAAAAATCAAAAAGATACATTATTTTAGATATAGCCATGGCTACTATAAAATTGATATATGTTTTAAATGTATAGCAGAGATGTTAAATGAGGCAGCAACATACAAACTTTCTAGAACAACATGGACCTGAATAGCTGGTTTTTATGGAGGACAGTGAAGAGGAAGAGGGTGCAAATCAAACAGCTCATTCGCAGACTACACAGCAAACAGCTTAAGTTTTTAGTGCTTTGTTTGAGGTTTTTAGTGCTCTGTCCTATCTATTATCTACATATAATAGATAGAACAGAACAAGAAAGGCAATTAATAATCTGTCATTGCGTCACTGCATTATGATATGAAAGGCTCAGTACAGTGTGGCACAAAACGCTTATGCGCATCCCGAGTGGAGAATGATGCGCTTAAAGCCACATGGAGTTACAGCGCACAGCGCATCGAGTCCGCATTGATGCAAGCTCTACAATACACTTCTTTTCGACAGTCAAAGCGGGGGTTACGTTTTTGCACGTCGTACAGAATAACCCTAAAGGCACCAAGGTGGCGGTGCCACCGGATTTATATTAAATATAAACATAGCTGTGAGCAGCGATAAAGGGCCAAAGCCGGCGGTACCACCATCCCGGTGCCTTTAGGTAACTGTGGGCTTTGAGGATAAGGCCGAGGGGGCGTTCCTAGAGACCGTCCAGCCAGAGACCGTCCAGCCAGAGCTTCACCACAACATGCCTGAGCTTCATGCCGAGCCTGCGCTCACCGTCACCGTCAGCCCTGTCGAGCCTGCGCTCACCTCCACCGTCAGCCCTGCCGAGCCTGCGCTCACCGTCAGCCCTGCCGAGCCAGAGACGCTTCACGTCACTTCTGCCGAGCCAGTGTCTAAGGACAAGATGGCCGCCTCCGAGCCAGTGTCTAAGGACAAGATGGCCGCCTCCGAGCCAGTGACTAAAGAAAAGATGGCCGCCTCCGAGCCAGTGTCTAAAGACAAGATGGCCGCCTCCGAGCCAGTGTCTAAAGACAAGATGGCTGCCTCCAAGCCAGTGTCTACAGACAAGATGGCAAATTTAGAGACTGTTTATGTCACTTCTGCCAATTCAGAGACTTTTCACGTCACTGCCTCCAAGCCAGTATCTAAGGACAAGATGGCCGCCTTCGAGCCAGTGTCTATGGACAAGATGGCCGATTCAGAGACTGTTCAAATCACTTCTGCTGATTCAGAGACTGTTCATGTCACTTCCTCCGAGCCAGTGTCTACGGACAAGATGGCCAATTCAGAGACTCTTCATGTTACTTCTGCCAATTCAGAGATTGTTCACATCACCACCTCCAAACCAGTGTCTAAGGACAGGATGGCCGCCTCCGATCCAGTGCCTCCGGACAAGATGGCCGATCCAGTGTCTCAAGATGGCCGATCCAGTGTCTCCTTACAAGATGGCCGATCCAGTGTCTCCGGACAAGATGGCCGATCCAGTGTCTGCTCCTGATCCAGTGTTTGTTTCTGTGTTTGTGTCTGTCTTTGTGACCATTTCTGTTCTAGTGTCTGTTCCTGAGCTGGTGTCTGTTCCTGAGCTGGTGTCTGGTCCCGAGCTGGTGTCTGGTCATGAGGGGTCTTCACCGCCGTGGCCGCCCGAGGGGTCTTCACCGCCGTGGACGACCGAGGGTCCCACAGTTCCGCCCTGGCCACGTGCACAGCCTGCTCTGCCCTGGCCATGCCCACAGTTTGCTTCGCCTTGGACGCCCGAGGGTCCGACAGCTCCGCCCTGGCCTTCGCCTCGTCCAGCTCCGCCCTGGTCTTCGCCTGCACAGCCTACTCAGCCCAGGTCGCCTGCTCAGCCTGCTCCACTCTGGTCGCCTGCTCGGCCTGCTCCGCTCTGGTCGCCTGCTAAGCCTGCTCCGCTCTGGTCGCCTGCTCAGCCTGCTTCGCTCTGGTCGCCTGCTCAGCCTAATACGCTCTGGTCGCCTGCTCCTCTTCTGCTCCACGGACCTGGCCCTCCATCCCACCCCCAGATCCGCCTTCGCTCCACCGCCCACCTGGACAGTTTTGTTTGTTTTGAGCGTCTGGAAGCCGCTCTTTGGGGTGGGGCTATGTGACGATCACCAGTTGGAGTGCCCCAGAGAATCACCAGAGGGCACTCCACATCAGAACTGATCACTCCCACCAGGACTTCGTTTCCCATAATGCCTCATCCCTGTGACTGATTACACACACACCTGCACCTCATCAGACTCTCCATATAAGCCACACTCAAACAAGGACTCTTTGCGAAGTATTACATTGCCTGTAATTTCTGAGCGTTTTTTGACCATTCCTCTGTTCCGTTTATTGACCCTGGTTTGTTTCCTGACTTCTGCCTTTTTTGCTGCCTGCCCTAATTTTCTGCCTGTTAACTGACGACTCTCTGTGCTCACTCTCTGGATACCCTGTTTTGCCGCTCTCTGACCCTTGCCTGTTCTACTACTCTCTAATAAAGCTGCGCATGGATCCCATCTCGTCTACCGTCTCGTAACAGTTATTTAGAAGACGAATGTCGTTATTATTATTATTTGTATTATAATTATACGTAAAAGAAGAGGAATGTATTTTTTATAATTTTGTCAGTCTGAATTATTTTTTGGTCATTGAAAGCCTTTCATTACCGAACCCAGTCCGTGCGCACCTGCCGGGGCTTACCCTGAAACGGCAGGGTAAAGTCCACAGGCTCGCAACTGAAGGAATGCTTACAAATCAAATGCCTTGATAAAGTCTCACAAATTAAACATTGAAGTCCATGTTGCACAAAAATAAATACTGAAGTTTATAATTACTATGTTGTTGTTTTTTACACAGGGTCATAATATATATTTTAGTTTGCCACTGCGTTTTGTGGTCTTAGGAATTTTTCTGCGCATTTGAGCGTGCCGTACACCAACGTCCATATTGATAAATCTCAAAGTCACCGTGGTTTTGGGTGTACGCCAGGTGTACGCTGGAAATTTAGTGTACGCACTTTTGATAAATGAGGGCCAATCAGTTTTAGCTTCTGCCTGCACCTGGTCATCTATAGTGTTTATGTTTCGAATCATTTAATCGATTGATTGATTGAATGATCTGTAAATGACCAAACCGAAATAAATGAAATGTTGGTGTAATTATTTTATGGTTTTTATGCTGTTTATATGTCAGAATATATGATCATGTAATATATATAAATATATTAAAAATAAAAATGTTAGTAAATTAAACTGTACTAAGTTTCTAAGAGATAGGCTACTAAATGAATATGCACAAGAAAGTAAAGTGCATAAGATTGACAAATGCAGTGGATTGATTTGGATGGTATTATAGCTGTTACACATTATACCTTGTAAAAAAAAGTGTTTTTCTGTACTTGGCACAGTCTCCCTAACATTGTCCGGGAATCAGAAACACTCTGTCAGTTTAAATCAAACACATCTCTTTTACCTGGCATTCACATAGAATACATTTCTATTATTCAAATCAATTAAATGATTATTAGGCTGCCGGATTAGGTCAGCCAGAACCGGGGACACTTCCTACAACACTCGATGTACTCGTTACATCATAAGAAGAATGGCATCTATACGCTAATGTTAGTCTTTCAATGTATTCCGAGGTTTACTGAAGTAAGCCAGATCCGGGCCATATCCAGATCAGACACGACACGACCTGGACACGACCACACTGCATCCCTGAAATGCCAGCCTCATCAGCCCTGTGAAGGTCTCAGAGAGGGGCATTGGTCCGCCTGCATGAACAAGACCGGTGAGGGGGATTCCCCAAGAGAGAGTGAGGCACTTGCTCGTCTCCGTCCACTCTGGCATCTTTTGTGAATGCTTCTTTTTGTGCGTCTCAAGTAAAGGGAGAGAGAGAGGGGAGTGCATTGTCATTGTCAGTGAAAACAGCCAGGTAATCCCGCAGGGTGGTGAGATCCATCATGTAGCACTCAGGGCAGCTGCCCTTGTGCAGCTTCTGCGTGGTCAGGCCTCATTGACACGACAGCCATCGGCACTGATCCTCATCAAACTCTTCCCCATGGGCAGTATGGTGGTAGTGGGGAGTGATGGTAATGACAATGGTAATAAATAATAAATGGTTACTTTGTGTACACACGCATACACATACCCACGCTCATACACGCTCACTTACACACTTAGATTGTCAAGTGTTTTCTTCTAGCTGTGAGGTGTCCACACTTAACAAGGACAAGACTTCGGAACACTTAAATCACTCTTGCCACTGCTGGAATTATGGATTTACAAGATTGCTCACTACTGCACTATGTTGGTTTTTTTCTATGTATGTCTGACTGAATAAAAAAAAAAAAAAACTCTTCTCCATACCGGCGTGATGACTCCGACTTCCAACCAGATGGAACTGGATTAATATTCTAAATGTTCTGATCCAATCTAACTTCTGACCTGTAATGCTGCCTGGATCATAATCATACACTGTTCGTTCGTTGGCCAGAGGAGAACTGGCCCCGACTGAGCCTGTGATCTCCCAAATTTTTTTACTCCATTCTGTCACCTGATGGAATTTTGGTTTCTTGACATTGTTTCCTTGGCTTTTCGCTTGCTTAGTTGGGGTCTTTTAATATTCAACAATATTATTGATCTGCCTTACTTCAGGTGGACGATGACGCAATTTTCTTCTAGAAACAAACTTGTTGTATTATTTTCATGTTATCACTGTGAAGCTGCTTTGATATAAGTCTGTATGTTGTGCTGTCTGTATCGCAAAAAGTGTTATATAAATAAAGGTGACTTATGTTGAAGAACCTTATTTTGAATTAAAAATACATCAACTGAATGATTATTTGTTCTTAACAGACATCAGCTATGCAAAATGTAATGCAAATTGGAAAATCATAAACTGACAAAACACAATTAAGTCAAGGTCTCTATAAAGAGGTTTGGTAAAGTGATGTTTGCATTCTGCTGGGACATGTGATGAGTCCGGTGACATCTTCCACTGGTTGTGCTGAACAAAGGAGCTGAATTCCATTTCAAGTTTCAAGTTTATTGTATTTATAAAGCACATTTGAAACAACCTAGGTCGACCAAAGTGCTCTACAAAATATATCTATTAAAATCCATATAAAATAAGAAAACAAAAACAAAAACATAAATCAAACACATAGAAACAACTTTCACAAAACATTGAACGCACAGGAGTACAAATAGGTTTTTAAAAGACTTCTGAACACCGACACTGTGGGGGCGGTTTTAATATGTAAGGGCAATTTGTTCCATAGCCTGGGGCCAGCTACCGCAAAGGCTCTGTCACCCCTACAATGCAGCTTCGACCTGGGTACTCTTAACATTTGATTAGACTGTGATCTGAGCAGTCTAATTGGTCTGTGTTCAGTCACCAGCTCTGTGAGGTATTGAGGAGCCAGATTATTTAGTGCTTTATAAACAAACAACAAAACTTTAAAATCAATACGATACTGGTAGCCAGTGCAGTAAACGTAATGTGGGCGTAATGTGGTCCCGTTTACGAGTGCCTGTGAGCAAGCGGGCGGCTGCATTTTGTATCAGTTGTAGTCGATGGATAGATGATGCAGGTAGTCCTAGATAAAGCGAGTTACAGTAGTCGAGTCGAGATGAGATAAAGGCATGAATTACAATCTCAAAACTGTTCCTACTTAGGAAAGGTTTAACTTTCGCTAATCTCCGGAGGTGGTAAAAACTGCCACGTACAACTGTATTTATTTGTTTATTTAAATTTAGGCCACTATCCAATATAAAACCCAAGTTCTTTGTCGAGGATGTGCGATATGTACTGAGCGAACCCAAGTCAACATTGCTCAGGTCACTTTTCTCTGATGGCCCGAACAGAACTATTTCAGTTTTATCCTCATTCAAGTGGAGAAAGTTTTTGTTGAGCCATAGTTTCAAATTTTTAAGGCAATCCGTCAGTTCATTTAACGCAGATTTGTCGCGTTTAAATGGTATATATAACTGCGTATCATCGGCATAGCAGTGATAGGATACTCCGAAACGTCTAAATATGGAGCCTATAGGCAGGGGCGCAACTACCCAGTTTCAGAGGGGTATGCAGCAACAATTTTAGCACCCCCCCCCCCCCCCAAAAAAAAAAATAATTTAAATAGTAAATGTAATGTAAGTGTGCTATGTAATAACTGAGTAGGAAGAAATGAGAGCTAACAAAAAAAAATAAGTGCAAAATTGTCGTTTATTAACACAATTAAACTATAGCTACTCCACCTTGATGAACCCCCCTAAGAAAACTAAGCTCCATTGTAACAGCAATAGCAGTGTTTCTCACGGGATTTTAGGTAAAACTGTGGTAGGTGGACCCCTGTTTCTCTAGGGGGGTCGGGGGCATGCTCCCCCGTAAGAAAATTTTGTGTTCTGTAATGTTAAATTCAGCAGTCTGGTGCACTTTGAGAGTTCAAAATTAAAAGCTCCAACCCATATTCAGGGTGCAAATTAAACAGAGAAAAATTTGAACCTCTTTTAGTTAGTGTCTGTCTACATTACACTACATAATAATAGTTATAATATTAATCCCATGATAGTAATTGCCATTAAGGCTATTGTAAAACAAATGCACAGAAAAATAAAGGAAACTTTCATAATTAGTTTTGCACTAATTTCTATACTTGAAAGATACTTGCGCATAATGACATATTTCATGGGCCAGTGTGTCAGAAAAAAAAACTAAAGCTGACTTTTTTGACCAATGCATTACACCAGCACAGCGCCGCCAATTAAGCAAAAAACAAAACAAACAACAAACAAACAAATGGGCCGCCGATGCATGAGTTTTGTGGGCCGTTAAGACAAATAAATTAAAAAAAGGAAAAGCACGTCGGCCCAGCGGGAATCTCCCGGTAGTCCCGATGGCCACCGAGATATAGCCTATGCCTGGATGTCACATTTTAAATCCTACCTGTTGGCTTTCAGCAATGCATGCAGTTATTTAGCTGCTGTTGCATCAATTGACATGCCATCTCCTTTTCTCTCTTTATTTTTCTATTTTTAGCCCCACAGCATTTTGTTTTATCCATCTTTTTCGACGACAACTAACTACTCATACCTGCTCGCTCAGCGCTCACGGCGCCCCCGCCCGCTCGCGATATTACCCGCCCCCCTTCTCCATGAGGGCGCCTACTCTAGCCTCGCTGTTAGTCCTCTAAAATTTTATATAACATTGAAGGAATGCAGAAATGATTAGAAACGGACAACGGCAGCTACATATAGAAATACAATATAGCCTATATATATATTTTTTTTTTTATTTTATTTTTTTACCATCGCTTTGGCGCCCCCCATTGTGCTGCGCCCCTATGCGCCGCATATAGCGCATACCCACTTTTTGCGCCACTGCCTATAGGTGTCACGGAACGGGTTGGGAAAAAGGTGTGAGGACTCAAGTGCAAATAATGAGTATTTATTAATAAAATAATAAAACATAAATCAAGAACAAAAACTCCCTCGTGGGGGAAAACTAGAGAGAAAACCGGCAGGATACAAGATACTCTAAAACAAGAAACATGAACCAGGGTAATATGGACAACGAACCAGCACAGTACTGAGAACACAAGGAGATTAAATAGAGAGGCAAACAAAGGAGGCTAACGAACAGACAGTTGGGGCAAATTAACCAATAATGAGATAACAAGATGGGCGGGGTATACAATGACAAGAAAACACATGGTACTAAACAACAAACACCCAAGTGCAGCACAAGACAGGACAGGCATGTGACATTACCCCCTCCCTACGGAGCGGCTACCAGACGCTCCATCAGGTGGGATGGGAGGAGCAAACCAGGGCGGGACGGACCAGGGCGGGAAGGGAGGGACAGACCAGGGCGGGACGGGAGGGACAGACCGCTTAATCCTGGGCGATCCGGGCGAAACAGATAGTCCATTGGCCGGCCAAGGCGAAATACATAGTCCATCAGGCGACCAGGGCGGCCAAGAACCCTCGGGTGGCCAGGGCGGCAAAGAGCCCTCGGGCGGCCAGGGCGGAGCAGACCTTTCGGGTGGCCAGGGCGGTGAAGACCCCTCGGGTGGTGCAGATCTTTCAGGTGGCCAGGGCGGTGAAGACCCCTCGGGTGGCCAGGGTGGTGCAGATCTTTCAGGTGGCCAGGGCGGTGAAGACCCCTCGGGTGGCCAGGGTGGTGCAGATCTTTCAGGTGGCCAGGGTGGTGAAGACCCCTCGGGTGGCAAGGGCGGAGCAGACCTTTCGGGTGGCCAGGGTGTTGAAGACCCCTCGGGTGGCCAGGGTGGTGCAGATCTTTCAGGTGGCCAGGGCGGTGAAGACCCCTCGGGTGGCCAGGGTGGTGCAGATCTTTCAGGTGGCCAGGGCGGTGAAGACTCCTCGGGTGGCCAGGGCGGAGCAGATCTCTCAGGACCAGACACTGGCTCGAGAACAGACACCGGCTCGGGAACAGACACAAGAACAAAAACAGTCACAAAGACAGACACAAACACAGACACACACACTGGGTCCGGAGCCGACATGAGTTCCGGCTGGGGAACAGGCGCTGGCTCTGCCTCCGGCTCGGGAACAGGCGCTGGCTCTGCCTCCGGCTGGGGAACAGGCGCTGGCTCTGCCTCCGGATGGGGAACAGGCGCTGGCTCTGCCTCCGGCTCTGGAACAGGCGCTGGCTCTGCCTCCGGCTCTGGAACAGGCGCTGGCTCTGCCTCCGGCTCGGGAACAGGCGCTGGCTCAGGAACTGACACTAAAACAAACACAGTCAAAAGAACAGACACAAACACAGAAAAAAACGCTGGGTCCTGAACCACCATGAGCTCCGGCTCAGGGACAGGCACCGGCTCAGGGACAGGCACCGGCTCAGGCATAGGTCTCTCCAACGTCTTAATCAGATGCTCCAGATAGTCCCAGCTCAGGGATACAGACGGGACCTGATCAGTCTTTCGTCGGGCAGACGGGACATGAACCGTTTCTCGCTGGGCAAACGGGACGTGAACAGAGTCTCGCTGGGCAGACGGGACGTGAACTGTCTTTCGCTGGGCAGACGGGACGTGAACAATCTCTCTCTGGGCAGACGGGACGTGAACAGTCTCTCGCAAGGCAGACGGAACGTGAACAGTCTCTCGCTGGGCAGACGGGACGTGAACAGTCTCTCGCTGGGCAGACGGGACGTGGGTAGTCTCTCGCTGGGCAGACGGGACGTGGGTAGTCTCTCGCTGGGCAAACGGGATGTGAACAGTCTCTCGCTGGGCACACGGGACGTGGGTAGTCTCTCGCTGGGCAGACGAGCGTTTCCTCCTCCTTTTCCGTCCGTGACGATGAGAAGTTGGTTTTGAGCTGTCCCTCACTGGCCCAGGATCGAAGGGGGGCCAGGATGGAGAGTGGTGTTGAACCTCCTCTCTACCACCTCCTCCTCCTCCTCCTCCTCTACGACCTCCCCGAATCCCACGAAAAATAACAAGGCGGGTCCCCTGAAAATCTCTCCTCTCCCGCTCAGTGGCTGGGGAAGAGAAGTTTGAAACCATACCGCTGGATATAGGTTTTGGCAAAATCCTTCTGTCATGACAGATCGTTGAGAATTGGGTCGATCCAAATGTAGCAATAATATGGTCCGGGCAATCCAAGTCATCGTCATCCATGCAAGCGTCATAATCCCAACAATCAGAAACATCGTCACCCATCATGCTGAGTCCTCAGATGGCTGGTTCGTTCTGTCACGGAACGGGTTGGGAAAAAGGTGTGAGGACTCAAGTGCAAATAATGAGTATTTATTAAGAAAATAATAAAACATAAATCAAGAACAAAAACTCCCTCGTGGGGGAAAACTAGAGAGAAAACCGGCAGGATACAAGATACTTTAAAACAAGAAACATGAACCAGGGTAATATGGACAACGAACCAGCACAGTACTGAGAACACAAGGAGATTAAATAGAGAGGCAAACAAAGGAGGCTAACGAACAGACAGTTGGGGCAAATGAACCAATAATGAGATAACAAGATGGGCGGGGTATACAATGACAAGAAAACACATGGTACTAAACAACAAACACCCAAGTGCAGCACAAGACAGGACAGGCATGTGACAATAGGTAGTATATATAGAGAGAACAGCAGCGGTGCTAGCGTTGAACCCTGAGGGACACCAAATGTAACCTGTGCTACAGTGGAAGAGTGATTCCCTATATTTACGTAGAATTTTCTGTTGGACAAGAATGACCGGAACCAGTCAAGTACGGTGCCTCTTAAACCAATGCATTGCTCCAGACGAGACAGAAGAACATCATGATCAACAAAGTAAAACGTAGAACTAAGATCTAGCATTATTAAAGCTACGATGTTACCAGCGTCAGTGGACATTAAAATATCATTATAAACTTTCAGAAGAGCAGTCTCTGTACTATGTAAAGTTTTAAAACCAGACTGAAAAATATCTGATATACCATTCTTAGTCAAATAATCTTGAAGCTGTATAAATACAATTTTTTCTAGAATCTTTGATATGAACGGCAAGTTTGAAATTGGTCGAAAGTTTGAATAGATTGAAGGATCCGGCGAGGCCTTTTTTGGGATTGGTGACACTGAGGCTAATTTTAGAATCTCTGGAATTGTCCCTGTCAAGAGACAATTATTTATTATTATTACAAGGTCAGGTCCAATAGTGTCGAAGATTTGTTTTAGAAACCGTGAAGCAGAGGTGGAAAGAGTACTGAAAATTTGTACTCAAGTACAAGTACAAGTAGTTGCTAAAATAATACTCGATTACAAGCAAAAGTACTGGTGTTAAAAATGTACTTAAGTAAAAGTACAAAGTACCCCTCTCAAAAACTACTCAAGTACTAATTACTAATTACTTTTAACCTGTGATATTTATTTACTTTTATGGAAACCAAGTTATAAAAAAAACGGTCTAATATGATTATTATTATTAATGAATTATAATGCAAAATAAATACACTTATTGGGTTATTTTATTTATAAACTTCTTTTTTTCTTTCCTTTTTTTTACAATAAAGATTTCCAAAAGTACCCTACTAATATTTCAAAAGTTTCAAAAGTTATCAGCATTTAGCACTGACACAAATGTGCCATCTAGACAGACTGACAATCAGTGCAGTTACACTGTTATGCCAGTGGGTCATGGCCGGCAAGATACTGTTTTTATGAAAGAGTCATTATTAAACTCTTCATTGTACGCTTAAAACACGGATTCAATATTAATAAAACAATGTGTTGACAATGACATACAATATAACTTTTTAATCAAAGTTTACAATGCTAAATCTTTATTACGGTATATGTGCTTGTCACCTGAGTAATGCTGAAGCTCATGTTTCAAGTGATGTTTTTAGTCAAATTATCGTGAGGTCTACCCAACTTTAAAAACGAAAACAACTGAACTATCACATATCACTGCAGAAACAAATTTTCTATAAAACGTCTCCTTTCCTTCCTCTGTATAAGAACAACTCCTCCATGTGGGGTCATGGGCATTCGTCATTTGGTATTTCTTCGGAATTTTCAATGAATTCAGCGTCTCGAATGTCCATGTCCATTACGGCAAAGTTCTTTGATAACACTAAAATACAAACTGAAGGACGTGTGAGGACGAATATAGCTCTCCAGGAACCGGGCTTTTTTCCCACTCCAAATACAAGGGTTTTTATTGGCCCTTGGATACCCAAATGCTGGTCAAAGATTTGAATAATTGTTGAATTCAAATTGTACAAGTACTTTGTAATTAATGGCATTTTTAAAGTAGTGAAGTACATTACTTAACTTAATTTGTACTCAAGTACAAGAAAAATTACAGACTAAAAAATGTACTCATAAAAGTACATTAATTACAAAATTACAGTAATCTGAGTAGTTGTAATTCGTTACTTCCACCTCTGCCGTGAAGGCAGGACATCCTGAGCTGAAAAAGTAGATTTTAATTTCAGAGTGACTTCCCTACATGTCTGTAAGGAGATCAATTCAAAATCACTCCACTGCGTAGTGAATAATATGCAGTCTGGAATAGAATCTGAATTTATAAATGGTTGAGTTTAATGATTTAAACAGCCTTGAACACAAAAACTGAAGAAAGATAAACCACTGTTTCACTGTGAAGGTTCTTGTCTGTGTTAGGGGTTAACAGTCCAAGGACCCAGAACCAGATATGAAGAATGAAGACCCGGAGTCAGAATTATAAAAAATTAAAGACAAGTTTACTGAACATAGTTTGCAGTTTCATCAGCAGAAGTCAGCTTCAAGACTCACACAGGAGTACGTAGGCCGCCCCCTTACAGTTACAAAAATCACAGCAGTTTTACCATTTTCAATGTCTAAGCTACGTCATTGCTTATACGTTGAATGATTCTCATTGGCTAAGAAATAGATAAACACAGTAATTTTCCACACATATACAGATAGACGAAGCATATCTCCATCGATGATGTATCTGACATTCAGAGGCACGTCATGACCTTCCAGGTCACAGATTTGGGTTGCTGGCGCCGTATGTCCAGAACAACAACTCATTCAATCTTCAACAATGGCAGTGGTTCCTTAACCTGCAACCTAGAACACTAACACTAAACTTTATTCTAACTGGACTAAGACTTTAACAAAGAAATGTCAAGTCAAGTCAAGTCACATTTATTTATATAGCGCTTTTCACAATACAGATTGTATCAAAGCAGCTTCACAGTGATAACATGAAAGTAGCACAACACAGATCAACAACATTGCTAAACACTAAATAACCCCAACTGAGCAAGCTCAAAGCAAGCCAAAAGCAAGGCGACAGTGGCAAGGAACCAAACTCCATCAGATTGGATGGAGAAAAAACCTTGGGAGAACCCAGGCTCAGTCGGGGGCCAGTTCTCCTCTGGCTTACATTCATATTGTTTAAATATAAATATTAAATATAAATATTGTTTATGAATCAAACGGCGCCATAACATATCGCAGGCGTTGAGTCGTCTCATCACAGGCGTTGAGTCGTCTCATCACAGGCGTTGGGGCATCCGAAATCCCCGTGAGAGGCTGGACACAAAACTGGACCTGACGAACGCCATTTTTCTCGGGACAAGCGTCCCGAGATAACAGCAGAAAGGCAGATGGGAAATAATTAGCATAGCTGATGTTCATAATGATTTCCGTTATAACTCACAAACTCTCCGTAACCCGAACTCTCCGCAACCCAACCATACGCGCCGACCCGTTTGTCTAAAAGGCTGTCGAGCCCCACTGGTGCGTTAAGAAGTTTCAGTGGCAAACGGTTCCGTATGGCATAACAGAGGACTAGAAGGTAAGCATTATGTGAATGCTTGACTAAAGAGATGCGTCTTTAATCTAGTTTTGAACTGTGTCAGCGAGTTAGAGGCTCGGACCGTATCGGGAAGGCCATTCCAGAGTTTTGGAGCTAAATGCGAGAACGCCCTCCCTCCTTTACTGGACTTCGATATCCTAGGAATGACCAGAAGCCTTGAATTTAGTGATCTTAAGGAACTCGGTGGATTGTAGGGCGAAAGAAGGTCCGTTAAGTACATAGGTGCTAAACCATTTAGGGCTTTATAGGTCAGTAGTAGTATTTTGTAGTTGATGCGGAACTTAATAGGTAACCAGTGTAGAGATGATAAAATCTGTGTTATATGATCATATTTTCTTGACCTAGTAAGAACTCTAGCAGCTGCATTTTGTACTAACTGTAGCTTGTTTATTGAGGATGCAGGACAACCGGCTAATAAAGCATTACAGTAATCTAGTCTCGAGGTCATGAATGCGTGAACTAATTTTCCTGCATCAGAAATAGATAGCATGTTACGTAGCTTAGCAATGTTTCTAAGGTGGAAAAAGGCTGTTCTTGTAACATATGAAATATGATTTTCGAACGACAAGTTGCGGTCTAGTATAACACCCAGGTCTTTTACTGTTGTGGATAAAGTAACAGGACATCCGTCTATATTAAAGTTGTATTGTGAGAGGTTTTGTGAGTAGTTTTTTGGACCAATAAGTAATACCTCCGTTTTATCTGAATTTAATAGCAGGAAATTACGCGTCATCCAGCATTTTATATCTTTGAGACACTCTGTCATTTTAGATGAGTTAGTGTTTTCATCTGGTCGTGATGAAATATATAATTGAGTGTCGTCAGCGTAACAGTGGAAATTAATTCCATGTTTTCTTATAATATTACCAAGTGGCAGCATATATATTGAGAATAGCAGAGGGCCTAAAACCGATCCTTGCGGTACTCCATAGTCTACTGACGTTATCTTTGATTTTTTCCCATTTAAACAGACAAAATGAGAACGGTCCGATAAGTACGATCTAAACCAGCTTAATGCCTGTCCCTGGACACCGGTGAAGTTTTGTAGTCGATCCAAGAGTATTATATGATCTATAGTGTCGAACGCAGCGCTAAGATCAAGTAGGACTAGTATTGAGATACAGCCTTGGTCAGAAGCTAAAAGTAAATCATTTGTAATTTTAACTAGCGCAGTTTCTGTACTATGATGCGGTCTGAATCCTGACTGGAATTTTTCATAGATATCATTTTCTTGCAAAAAAGAGCACAATTGAGCGGACACTACTTTTTCAAGTATTTTGGACATAAATGGAAGATTTGAAATGGGTCTGTAATTTGCCAAGTTATTTGGATCTAATTGCGGTTTCTTAATGAGCGGTTTTATTACAGCCAGCTTGTATATTTTTGGGACATGACCTAAAGATAAAGACGAGTTAATAATATTGAGGAGAGGCTCTTCCACTACAGGTAATAGTTCTTTCAGTAGTTTAGTGGGTATTGGATCTAATAAACAAGTTGTTGGTTTAGATGCAATGATAAGTTTATTTAGCTCCTCCTGTCCTATCGTTGTAAAGCGGTTTAGTTGTTCTAGAGGGTCCATAATTGAAGCTGAATCATAAGACACCATAGCGGATTGTACATTTATAATTTTGTTTCGGATGCTTTCTATTTTCGCATTGAAGTAATTCATAAAATCATTACTACTAAACTGTAAAGGTATATTTTGCTCTGGTGATGTCTGTTTATTTGTTAGTCTAGCCACGGTGTTAAATAAAAACCTTGGATTATTTTGGTTATTTTCGATTAGTTTGCGGAGATGCTCAGCCCTGGCTGTTTTTAGTGTCTTTTTATAACGTGACATACTGTCTTTCCACGCGATTCTAAAGACCTCTAAATTAGTTTGTTTCCATTTACGCTCTAAGTTGCGAGTTTCTCTCTTGATAGCATGCGTAGCACTGTTGTACCACGGTGCTTTAATTTTCTCTCGAACCTTTTTTAATCTAATTGGCGCAACAATATCTAATGTACTAGTAAGAATGGTGCTTAAACTGCTAGTCATTTCCTCTAATTCATCTGTTTGTTTGGGTTCACTTAGCAGCTTAGATAGATCAGGTAAGCTATTTGAAAATCCATCTATAGTGGTTGGAAGGATTGTTCTGCCTGGTCTATAACGTGGCGCAACATGACATATTTCAGCAGTACGTATTATGCAAGTCATCATGTAATGATCAGTGACATCATCGCTTTGCGGTATAATATCTATATCAGTTGGATCGGTTCCATATGATATAATTAAATCTAGTGTATGATTTAGACGATGAGTGGGACCACTGACGTTTTGTTTGACCCCAAAGGAGTTTAATAAATCTGTAAACGCAGCCCCTAACGCATCATTTGTATTATCTACGTGTATGTTAAAATCTCCAGCAATTATTGCTTTATCGACATTTACCAATAGATCTGAGAGAAAGTCTGCGAACTCTTTTAGGAATTCAGCATATGGCCCTGGAGGTCTATATACAGTAGCCAGGGCTAGAGATAATATAGATTTCCTTCTTACATCTAAGAGCGTAACATTTAGCACAAGTACTTCAAATGAATTAAACCTGTGACCTGTTTTCTGAGTAATATTAAAAATATCTTTATAGATTGTTGCAACACCGCCGCCACGACCGATCAGACGAGGCTCATGTTTATAACAGTATCCTGGCGGAGTAGATTCGTTTAGACCGAAATACTCATTTGGTTTAAGCCAGGTTTCAGTAAGGCACAGAACATCGAAGTTATTGTCTGTGACCATTTCATTTACAATAACCGCCTTAGGTGTGAGCGATCTAATGTTTAGGAGACCTAGCTTTAGAAATTGTTTTTGTTGACTGATATTTAGATTTTCTGGTTTAATTACAATAAGATTTTTGCTAGATCCTACACTAGATTTATTGTTTGGCTTCACTAAACGAGGAATAGACACAGTTTCTATATAATGTTCCACACTATGCTTATTAGTTAAGTTTGGACCGCAAAGGCTGTAATTTGGACTTTGACTCATTAGTCATCTGGTGCGTAATGTCTTGGAAATGTTGTCCGACAGCACAGCCGCTCCGATTCGGCTGGGATGGAGACCATCTGTGCTGTACAGCCTCGGTCTTTCCCAAAACAGATGCCAGTTATTTACAAAGTGCAGCCTCTGTTCATTACACAATGACATTAACCATTCATTTAATGCAAAAAGTCTACTGAACCTTTCCTGTCCTTGTCTGTACGTGGGAAGCGGTCCAGACACGATGATCGCTGCTTTAGGCGCTGTGCTGCGTACCGTCTCGATCAGGCTCCTATAGTCCTTCTTCAGAACCTCCGTCTGCCGCAGCCTAATGTCGTTCGCTCCCGCGTGCAGCACAACAGCTCCGACGCGCTCGTCCCCGTTCAGGATCTCGAGAACCTGTGCAGCAACATCAAGAACACGAGCACCAGGAAAGCAGTGAGTGCGCACTTTACCTTTATCCGAATTAGCGCGGACATGGCGGACTATGGATGTGCCGATGATCACGGCGTCATCGAGTTCCGGCTCGCGAAGAGGGGAGAAGCGGTTCCGGGTCGAGATCTCGAAGACCGGGAGGGGCGGAGAGGCAGCTCTGGTCCTGGCTCGTGTCTTCCGCTGTGTGATCCATGGTCCATGTTGTTTCGGTGCCGGAGTGAATAAAGCCTGAGATGGTCGCATCTTCCTCGGCAGAGTAACGTACGGCGTAGATGAACTCGGAGTCAAAGAGTGATTTGATTTGTTAGCGTCGGCGCGTGATGCTTCAAGCGTTGAGCGCCGATCCAACAGCTCGGCTTGCTTCACCAGCAGACCGCGGATCTGTTTCTCGACGTATTCCAGCTCCTGCTTCACCGTGAAGAGCTCGAATGTGTCTTCATCTGCACTCAAAGGTAATGTTAGACACGCATCTGATATGTTCGCCATTATAACGGATGATCAGTAAATTAGTAGTGATACTACAACTATCACTACTAATTTAGGATTGAAATGTCGGAAATAACCAGGATTCAGTGAAACGGGTGTAAAATGAGACGATCAATAGGCGAGAGGGCACGCGTGGAATGCTAGCGGGCTAAAGGCTAGTAGCCAGGATTAGGGAGGTTGGATATAAGTAGCGATATCAAAGCAATCCAATTGTTTTTTATAAGGAATACTATCGAGGATAAGTTCACATAATATAAAAATAGAAAGTGCTTGTTTATAAATAAGTGGTAAAGAAGAAAATCAAGGATTTGTGAAGAAATTCTCCGGAGCTACAAACACAAACAACCGATCGCTCGCGCACGCGCAGTCACGAAATTGAGCCGATGTGTGTGTGTGATAATGGTGCCTTAAACTGTTGGCTTCAATGACCCCTTTATGTTTTAACACTCAAACACAAACCAAATCCCTATTTCCCTATTAGTTTCACTGTCACTGCGTTCACATAGGACACTAGCAAATAGGAGCTCCCATCAAGGCTGAAGAGAGCCTGAGCTGCTTATTATCAGTTAAGTGTACCAAAACATAATGGTAAATAAATTCACTCGTTTGGGAGAAAAACAGATTTGCTCCCCAGAAAGCAAATATAATAGAAAGAATATATTTTAATACAACAATTAAAGCAATGCAATATTCAATATAACAATGCTCAATATAGCTTGACCATATGTACAGAGAAAAAGAGCATATGTGTTGGACATGTGTATTCAAGACGCCTTTAGGATCCATAAACCTTTCTCCTGAGACCAGAGAAAGAGACAAATGGCCTTGTGCACCTAAAAGAAGCTGGTTACTTACATCAGCATGCATTTAAGAATATTATTTCACAAGCAAAAGTACAAAGAATAATATATGTCAATAAATGATTAAGTAATAATGGATATACTCAATTATTGATATTATAAAAGAAATACATAAGCATTCAAAAGGATATTATGATATACATATGCTGAAGAGGCAAGGGATTTTGACCACCCCTTCATCTGGAACACAGGAAAAGTAGCAATGAAAGTAAATGTTCTGAAGTCTGTGCAAAAGATCCAGATAATATGAAACACACATATGGAGGATCTCTAAAGAAAAGGTTCTAAAGTTCTAAAAAATGGAGGGCAGTGGGTGTTGTTGCTGTTTCCAAACTTCCTTTCTTGCAGAACTTCCTTGTTTCTCTTTAAGTGCATCAAAGTTACACTAGCAACAACTTAAGTCAGTTATTAATTGGTTTGGTACTTTTAAAACAACAGCTTAAAACAACAAAGTTAGTTTGTCTCAAAAGAACCCTCTAAACTTTCTTGAGGAGGGACACACCTAAACCAGCACCTGAACCAGCTAATCAAAATCTTACTAGGCATACTAGAAATTTCCAGACAATTGTGTTGAGGGAAGTTGGAGCTAAACTCTGCAGGACAGTGGCCCCCCAGGACAGAGTTTGGACACACCTGTCCTAGCCCAACTGGTTGTTTATTTGTGGAACTCCTTTGGAGGTGTGAGTTGAGAGTCCTATCAAACTTTCTGTCCTTAATAATGTGACATGGGGAGCCAGCCATCGTGTCTGCCTGCTGTTCACTACAGTCCTATAGACCTTTTTCACAAAAAACGGAAATACGTAATCGTTGTGGAATTCCACAACAACAATCTGACCGCCTCACATTATGTTCGTTACACCGTTGGTTCAATTGTTCTCTCCTCTTAATCCAACTGTTATGGCAGCACCTAACTGAACATTTAATACTTGCCATATTTTACCGTTCGTTTCAACTAGCGCAGAATCTCATCTCTCTCATGAGCCGGAAGTTGAAGTCTTTCTCAGACGGGAGTAAGATGACAAAACGAACGCAATGGCGTCACCCTTGTTGTCGTGCAAAATAAGGTGAATAGAAGAAAACTGTTTCCAAACCTTGAACTGTTCTCTTTGCTTCGGGAAAGAATGCTGTAATTTTAAAGTATTTTTCTCGCGCTTGAAGCAATACACTAACGTTATTGGTTGCACCTCCATTACGTCACCACATTTGTTGTGTTAATGGTTGTGAGTGGTGAATTTCAAACCTCAAAACGCCCCCTTTTCTTGCAGCTTGTTTGTTTGCGGAAGGACTTATTTACTCAAACCACAAACCTCGGTATGACGCGTTGCAAGTGAATCTATTTAATTTTGTGAATAAATATGATGCAGCTGGACCTTTCAACATGGAAGGATAACCAGCTGCTGACAATAACACGGGAAAGCCCGGTGGTTTTGCGACCACTCGTTTCACATCATGCATGCCCAAAGAAGCATGGATTAACTCCAAGCCAAAACCGTGATGTCATTGTCTATCTCAGTTCAGATCTCATATAATGGTGTCAATGCAGGCAGTTCAATAACATTGTTGAATATTAAATAAAAATGTCCCCAACTAAGCAAAGCCAATGGCGACAAATGTTGTTGTCTGCAATTTGTAAAACTTCACAATAAAAATTTAGATATTCTGAAATGTTTCCCTGTATTTTTTATTTCATTAAATATTCAGATGTTTTTGTGAACGTATATTCATGGTGTTTATTTTGTCCTGTTTTTATAAAAGAATATTTGATTAGGATACTTTTTTTCATACAGTAGTTTTAAGGCCCTGACACAGGCGACATAAGCCAACCCTAGAGTTGGCTTTAGTCATTGCTAGTTCTTTGACGTCGGTTTTCTGTTTCAGGGCCTTAAGAATTTATTTATTTTTCTGTACAAAAAAAACTTGTTTGCTGTAGACCAGAGATAATTTTCAATCCTGAAGTCCCCTGCCACTCCTCCCTCTGAGAACAGCCAGCACCCTTAGTGTCAGTCATTAACATATGAAAGGTCTTCTTCACACCTCTCACACCCAGCAGTGTTTCAGCTGTATATGTCCGTAAAATTTCACGGATTCCTGTATATGCCCGCGTAGGTGAGGTTTCCGGGTTTGTCTGGAAATATACTGTTCCGTGTTACTCTGATCCGCTTTTTCCCACATACATCCAGCAAACATCAAATTGCACAGGAGTTTACCATGCCCGGATATTGCCGGATTTGAGTCTTTTCATGCAGTGGAAGCTGTTCCCGTCAACTGTCAACACATCAGAAAAACCTACCCTGAGAAGAGAAAATTGATCAGAGAGTCTTCAAAACTTCGAAAAAATGTAAACTTGTCATGGTCCAGTTGTTGATGACTTTGTAAAATGCTGTGGTGATGCTTGTCTGCAGCTGATGTATCTAAGACCAAAGATATGACTATTGATTTCAGAACTGAAGCTCATTCTTCCCAATATACGTTCATAAAAAAGTTATTAAAAGTGTTATAAAAGTGTGTGGAAAGTTATTAATATTTAGCAACTATTATTTACAAACTGCATTTTGATGTGAATACCAGAAAGAAGTCTGTCAGTTTTATTCAACAGTTATCCTCTTAGGTAGTGATTTTTTTTTTCATTGCTCTTGCTATAGAACGATCAAAGATGAACAATTTATACAAATATTAATTTAATTTATATTAATCCCTTGTACACTCAGATTGTTAAATACTCAGAATGGTATATATTAATATTTTAAATTTATATAGCCCACTGTTGTGTGTCCTTATTTATCTTGTTTTATATTGTGGTGTATATTTTTATGTGTTTATTACGCTGGATGCAAATATCTTAATAAAGTTGAACATGAACTGACGTTACTTCAAAATACACAAATCATAAAACATAAGAAATAAACATAAACAATGACGGCTTAGTGAACGGTGACATGATAAGTACAGAAGATCACAGGATCAATAACATCCCGCCAGATTGCCTGAATCCATTTCCGTCGAACTTCATCAACAGGGACCTGACGAGGGAAGGAATGAAAACGACAGATATGGCTGCTTTTGGGAATAACAAAAAAGATTGGTACGCAACAACTCTCACTAGTTGCCTGCGGCGCTATCTGTTATGAATGGAGCGGAAGAAGATTACCTCGACAATTGCGTATTTCCGGTCACAAATACGGAAGTTGTGAGAAAGGTCTATTGTTTGGTGTGCACCAAGATTCGGATAGCTGTGTTCTTCACACTCATTTAAATGACCCGTGCTGCTAACAGAGCAATTGCATTAGATGTTGTACCTGCTAAGTGTGAACACACCCAAAGTCAGAATAAAATCAAATGTAGCAATTTATTATAAGTCAAGATAATACGTGATGCAAATGAAATTACATGATCAGTCAATTCAGAGATGATCAAAACATCAAATTCTCAAAGACAAATGCAGAATAAGAAATGCATACATGACTTTAAAAAATATCAACAGAAAATTATAAATTGTTAATAATTTAAGATATACTAAGACGGACAATCATAAACGTAATACTATTATCCACTAGAGCCAGGAGAAATAATTTAGGTTGAACATTTTTGCATCATTATGAATGGATGAATTTCTTTTTCATTTTAAAGTCAGGTGTTTCTAATTGAACTAGCATGTATTTTTGTAAGCAGTTTCATTAAACCTTAACTTACATCAACCTTAACAGTTTTAAGATAATTTTGCAGTAAAAACATGAGCTGTTGGAGTTCATTACTCTTTGACTGCTCTATTTTTAATATTAAAGGTGCATTGTGTAATATTTAGGAGGGTTTGTAGACAGAAATGCAATATAATATACATAACTGTTTTCAGACCTTACTTAAAGGTGCCTTCTGGAACTAAAAATCAAAAAATATTCCATATTCCATAACAGATGGGGGCAGTATACCTCCAGAAAATGTGTTGTGCCGCTGCCGCACGCACTCACGTCTTCAAACAACACAAACGAGCGCTGTTTTGCTCTCTTTCTCCGCATATTATTCAAATAATTTGACACGATAGTAAAAGGTCGGAAGACCGCAGTTTCACGTGGAGCATTTGGAGATTTTTAGAGATCAGAGACTAAATGAACAACATCTCAACACTAAATGATGAAGACCGACTCATAGACGCCTGTCTCAAAAACAAGCTGTTGCATTTCGACGATATGGGAAAATAAAAGCCTGCAGGCTATTATTTTAAGTTTACGGTATTCGTTTTGTTCATATTACACTTTTATTGTTAGTTTGAATTAATTTGACAGACAGCATTCGCTTATGTTGATCAACCTAGCGAAATTCAGAGCTGCCAGCTCTCACGAATTCACCGTGAGAC
Source organism: Pimephales promelas (assembly GCF_988280905.1). Classification (NCBI taxonomy): domain Eukaryota; kingdom Metazoa; phylum Chordata; class Actinopteri; order Cypriniformes; family Leuciscidae; genus Pimephales; species Pimephales promelas. Next base: position 12,663,261 of record NC_142786.1, on the reverse strand, counting down.
ACATGCAATTAACACTTAGCAAGCAGGTTAGTTAAGCTCTCAGATTCTGTCAATTTTATTATGCAATTCAAACAATAAATACCGTTTTGGCGCTTGTACATGTTACACCACAGATCCCTAGCGCACGTGAACCGATCATCTCTACTAGCTAATGGAAAAAGAACCCGCACTGTTGAAAGATACAGTATGCTACAACTTACCAAAATGTATTCCTCATGCATAATGTCGACCAATCATTTTTTGAACTCTTCCCTGAACTGAAATGTAGTAGTGGGCTGTATTTCCACACGACTGACATCAGGTTCAAGTACACACACAAGCCGGCGCTAGCGCGACTCACTCGTGTACTGCAGTTTGGCTGGTGGTAATGTTGCCCGGCCGCATACCGCCTCCCATGGCCGGAACTGGTATTACGACACCTACCGGGCCGGGGCTAGTCATTTAGCATGCTAATTTAGGTTTATATCTCGGCAGCACTATAACTTGTCAGTTTTTTAATTACATCATTGCACTTATTTCTTCTCATTCTTTTGATGCGTGTAGCTCATTTTTTGGATATTTTTACCTCAATTATTACATATGCCACCTTTAATGAACCGCTAAGTTTGTATTACCTTAGAATGAGCCATTGCTATCTACATACACCACGGGTTCCATTACACTGAAATGTGCCATTTTGCGCCGACATGTTTCTTCAATGGCCCTAAAGTCTAAACGGACAAACGCGTTTCGTCACTATGTTGCTCTTCATGCAAAGAAGCTAGCTAAAGTCAGCGAATAAAACACTGACACATTGATAAACAAGTAACAATAATATTCTATTCTTCTATAGTGATTCTCTACATATTTTTCATATTTAATTTACTCTTTATTTCAGACCAATGGGTCCATATCAAAAACACACAGAGTAGAACAAGAACAATACATACAGACATCAATTTACAGACAACATACACATTTCTCTTAAAAAACATATAAGCTTTCATTCCACTGCCTCCAGAAACAGGAAAAATACCCTGTATCACTTAATGTGATATTATTTAGCACCATTATGATGCTATTTTTTGAGTCACTCAGCCGACACATAAAACTGTACATATACCTCCGTAATAAAGCATGTAGAGTGGGAACACTGTTGGAGACAAACATCTGGCTTGCGCTTGTCCACCTCGGGACCCTAAGCAAAATTCTAAGCGCATCATTATATGCCACCTGGAGCTTTTTCATTTTAGCTCTAGAATATTTACACCACAAGTGAGCTGTATAGAGAGAAGTACAGTATGCCCTAAACAGAGGTATTTTAACATCTTCTGTACACATATAAAATTTACGAGCCAACACGTTAGCTTGTCCATACAGCTTACAACACTGTCGCTGTATGTCATCGTCATCATTTAAGTCATTTCTAATAATGTGACCCAAGTATTTAACTTTAGTTACTACATTTAAAACTTGGTCATTTAAATAAAAAGAAGGGAATTTTAACTTAAGGTCCTCTTTGGTTCTAACAATCATGATCACACTCTTTTCAACATTAAATTTAATATCATGCTGCACACCATATCTTGAACATATTCGAAGCAGCTGTTGTAATCCTGCACTATAAGGAGACATAATGACTAAATCGTCAGCATACATCAGATGATTAATAATACTATCACCTATTACACATCCAGTCTTACAATAATTTAACTCTATAGAGAGACCATCCATGTACAGGTTAAAGTCCCTGTGAAATCAAAATCGAACCTATTTACTTTGTTAGCGCATATTACTAGTCTTGTGGTGAACAATTAATCCGTGCAAGTAAAAATATATTTAAAAAACGTTTTACCTTGGTAATCTTTAATCAAAATCTGAAAAGTTACTTCCGGTCTGGAACGGTTTCTTTTTCTGATGACGTAGGTTTCACAACTTGGGTGGGGAAACGCTTAACCACTCCCCTCAAACCGTTAGTTTGCTATGAGCGTGAGATGGAGAGGAGGAGCGCTAGAGTAAAACCCTGCCCTCTGTTCAATATTCCGTTTCACTTGGAAATACGTCACAGCACTGGAGAAAAATCGTTTGCAACTTCCGGTTCACGGGGACTTTAAAGAGAAGAGGTGACAGTAAACCCCCTTGTCGAACCCCATTCGTCATATAGAAAGGTTCAGATACATTCTTCCCCCACCGGACTTTTAAGGTTTGATGTATATACCAAAAAAGTAAAATTCTTATCAGGTAAGGGGATACCCCTCTTTCTTGCAGTTTTATATATGTATAACAGTCGAGTCTTTCATTAATGGACTGTTTGAAACATTAGTGACATTATTGGACTAGATATCATTTTAACATTATTTGTTGCACACTGAAGAAGGCACGCCCCAAAACGAGTCTGTGCAAATAAAATAAAAGAACATGCATAGTGCGGCCTCTCTCCTATTTTTCATAACAATAACATTCGCAACAAAATATCGTTTTACTGAATAATAAAGTAAACATAATTTCTTAATTTATCTTTGTAAAGAAACCTCATTGCTTAACTGGCTACTCTCTGCTGTCTCAGACAACGACATCTCCTCCTGTTGGCCACTGTAACTTTTGATGTTTGCAATTCATAACCTCACCACAAGATGCTGAAAATCACACACTGCACCTTTAAAATATTAAAATATATCTGTATAGTTTATATACAGCTATATTTTAAATTATTTATTTTCAAGCTAAAATGAACATTTTGTAGATTATGCAAGAGTAACATCTCAGATTTTTTTGTCACAAACCCACTTATTTAAAAATATAATTAAGAACTGCATAGGCGACTTTCGTCAAATAACATTGTTGACATAAAAAAAAAGGTTTATTCTGAAAGTTAACTTAAACTTTAAAAACAGTAAAGCACGCTGGTATGCATCTTAAGTCACTTACAAAATTTACTAACTGGAGATGCATCATGGTACTAAATGTTAAATATTGAACAAAATCAGTTTCAGCTGAAAAGTGTACTTCAAAGTGTACAAGACTCAGACAATATACTTTTGTGAAACTATCCATTAACCTCCATTAAATTAAAAACAGTTAAAATAACCTAAAACATTAAAAAATACACATGACACTGCTATGATATCAATAAAAATGTCATAATATGTTTTGTACAGTACTCATCTGTATAACACATTTTTAAGTCAATTATGATCAAATTGTGCTTAAAAATATCGAACCCTTTTAGAAATTCTAAACCTGTTAAAGTGAATATTATGTGAATAGAACACCCTGTTAAAGAGGCTACATGCGTTTTCCTGAAATTTAAACTCGCGACTGACAGCTGTGGCCAAAAAACAGAACTGCTCTTCCTTTCTGCTCGCTCTCGCAGCGCGCGCTCGTACGTGCACACTTCACAAGTCATCTGCTGCAAGGAGGTCAACATTATGTTTACAGAGGTAAGAACAGTTAAATACATATATTGTTTGAGATAAGTGTTCTGTTTGCGAGTGTAGGCTACTTGCTGATGTAACAGGTACATAAAGTGTACTGTTAAATGTATTTATAGTTTATTAGAATTTCCACAAAATTGTTTTTATATGCATTTTATTGTGATTCTTCCTCTTTGCACTGGTGATGCTGTGAGAGAGCTAGAGAGGGCGATTCTCACTAAGAGGCTGATTACATTTTGTTTGTGCATCAGAATAAAAGATCGCTGAAACTGCTGAGTCCTGTCCTGTTCTTCTCACGTGAATGAAAAACACAACGCAGAAAAGAGACCTTACACTTGGTGCCGTGATCATTTCGGATCGTCAGATCAGCGCTTCGCCGATCGCCGTGGTTGCGTGACGGCTCGCACGCTTCGCCGATCTTCCTCATCGCCATAGCTCGTGGAGGCTCCAAATCGCGCACGAGGAGGGCGCGTGTGTGAGACGAACAGTGTGAGACATCGCGGGACGAACTGTTGCGTCTTAAAGGAACGGTAAACGGTTGTTGACTTCCTGAAACTTTTTTTTTCTCTTCTTTCTCTGGATCGCTTTCGTTGGTCGTTGGTGCACGACAGAGACTGTGAAAAGCACTGCGGGACGCTTCAGTATACGTCATGCATCGTATCCTTTATCTGTACACTATAATAAATAACTGTGAGGCATTTTAAACAAGTAAAAGTGTACAATTGATTTTGATGAAGTATATATTTTATTTTCAATGTGAATTTTGAAAGTGAACAGTTAAAGCATTTGATATCTTATATTTCCCTGCATATTTGAACTGTTCAACAGTTGAGGTTTTGCTCTTGTGCAGATAATTTGCTCTTATTTTTACATTTTTTTTTTTCTTTTCTGGTTTCATTTCACAAATTGAAACATGTTTGAGGGTCCTAGCAAAGATGATTTTAGTCCTGTGAAACATTCTAATGTCACTTTTCCACTGGGAAGAGGTCGTGGGCCTGAAATTTATGAAAATGAAGGTGTGTCTGAATTTACACGTTGCTATGGGAGAGGGAGAGCATTAGCTAATTTGGGACTTGACTGTGTGCACACAACCGATTCAGCGATTGGTTTTTCTGTAGGTCCAGCTGCTAGCTCCACCCCAATCATACGCCCTGACATTGATCGTGTTGTTACTCCTGAGTCATTAGGGGGTATCAAATAGGAGAGAGTATTTCAGCCAGCCTTAACCTTGCGCACCAGCCCAGTACAGTCTAATCCACCCTGTCATTCTCAGCACTCAAGTGATGGCATTGATAAATCTAGCCTCAAAGTGATAGTACAGCAAGATGCACCACCACCACCATTCTTCAGGGGAGATAAGAGTGATTCATTTACTGTGCACGAGTGGGAAGATATGATGTACAGTTATTTGAACAGAATGAAATGCCGAACGCAAACTGATGTCTCTGATCTCATCCTGAGCAGATTGGCTGGCAAAGCGAGAGATGTGGTTAAAGTGTCCCTGCGAAGCCGCCCCGAACTGAGTGCCAGTGAGTTCCCAAGTGCAGTGTTTGACATACTGAAACGCAACTTCAGTGAGTTGTCTTACTCTAACATGCCCATGGCTGACTTCTATAGCACCGTCCCTAGAGCAGATGAAAGTCCCATGGATTACTGGATACGGCTTAACAAGTCCATAGATGTTGCTGATGAGTGCTTGCGCAGACACAATAAGAGTGTTGAGGATCCCGCTGCTGAAGCAGTCATGATGTTTATTTCTCATTGCCCGGACCCGAGTCTTGCTATTTAAACTCTTTTCAGTTTAAGCCAGCAGAGAAGTGGAGCGCTGCTGAGGTCCAGGAGCGCTTGGATAGTCATCAGAGGGATCTAAAGAGAGTCTCTTCAAGGAAGCAGCACACAATGTCCTTGTCGGCAAGCAACCAGTGCACTGTTATGACAGGCCACAATAATGTGCCTAGTTCTCTTCCTCAGCCTGTTTCCATGCCCAGTTCTCCTCAGCAGCCAGTTTCCATGCCAGCCCAGTCACTGACTCCTGTGAGTCCTCTTAATCCATATGCTGTTCCCTTCTCTCCAGATACCAGCCTTCAGCACATTGTTGGCATGATGGATCGAGTCCTGTCTTTGTGCACTGCCTCTTTAACTTCACCCAGTCAGGTTCACCCAGGCAAGACTCCAGATTTCAAAACCAACTTGAGCACTGCATGTAGGGTCTGTAGATCGAAGGAACAAACAACGTATGAACATTGTAGACGCCAAAGGCTGTGTCATCTCTGTTTCAGTCCTGGCCACTTTAAGAGTGACTGTCCTAAAGCAGCATGCCTTACATCTCCCTCAGATACTGCTCAGTTAAACTGAGGAGCCCATGCGATGAGAGGGGTAGCATGGGCAATTTAAGTAAAACCTCCCTCACAGAAGATGTGCAAAATGTTTTTGCTAACAGTTGCAAACTATTTCCAGAAGACAAAACCGTGTTATATGTGGGGTCTCAGAGAGTTGATGGGGCAAGTGAGTTGTTTTATGCTCCTGTGACAGTCTGTGACCATTGCACATTAAAGGGGTTGCTGGATTCTGGTAGTATGGCCTGCACGCTTAGTGAAGAGGGTGAGTCCAAGCTGCAAGCTGATGGTCTTCTTCCGTATCCTCAAACTGTTGCGGGTAATGTGGTCCTGGTTGGCTGTGGTGGCCTTACGATTCAGCCGAAGTGTTCATATGACTTGGAGATTGAAGTCTATGGATTCAAGTTTGTCGTTCCCACCCTTGTGGTGCCTGGACAAAGAGATGAGTTCATAATAGGAAGTAATGTGATCAAATGTGTTGTGCAGAAGATGAAATCGCATGACAAGTACTGGGAGCTTATTTCCTGCAAGAACAGTAATCCTGAGTGTGAGCAATTCCTTGAGCTTCTGAGCTGCATCTCCCGATGGTCTGGGCCTCAACAACCTGATAAACTTGGGACTGTAAAACTCCGTCAGGAAATCACTCTGCTTCCCAAATGTGAGTATCTTGTTTGGGGCAAATTGCCAGCTAATGTACCTGTTTCTCCAGGAAGTACTGTAATTGTTGAGCCAACCACGGCACGTTCAGCTCCTAAAAACATTCTTGTCGGACGCGTAGTAACACCGATGTGGGGTGATCGATGGGTGCCAATGAAGATAGTGAACCCAAACCCAATGTCAGTGTCACTTCGCCGTAACACTTAAGTGGCTGATGTTTCTTCCTGTCTAGCCGTGGAGGATTTTCCTGTCATGCAGGGTCTGAGCAGAACTCAATGTGATGTTCCTGATTCAAATCCACACATTACTGACTCATCCGTTAATCCGGCACAGCCATTGAAGGATCTTGGTCTTAACGAAATTGACATTGATGGATGTGAAGTCTCTGGGATGTGTAAGAGGAAATTGACAGATCTTCTTGTATCCTACCATGATGTTTTCTCAAAGGATAAGCTGGATTGTGGAGAGACAAAGGACTTTGTGCACAGGATCCATCTTTATGATGAGCGTCCATTCCATCGCCGCATCCCACCTGCCCACTATCAAAAATTGAGAGAAGTGTTGTCAGAAATGGAGGAGAAAGGCATAATCAGCAAGTCTGTCAGTGAGTGTGCGTCACCCTTGGTGATGGTCTGGAAAAAAGACGGTAGTCTGAGGGTCTGCACTGATTTTCGCTGGCTCAACGCCTTTGAGAGTGAGTTGATTGCTGAGCTGCTTGAACTGGCTGGAGTTGACAAGTCAAGAACCACCCCTTACCACCCAATGGGGAATGGTGGTACCGAACGTTTCAACAGGACGTTAGGAAATATGTTGAGGTCTCTCCCACCTAGGCCTAAGCAGAAATGGCCACAGTTAATACAGACCATGACATTTGTGTATAACTGCACAGCACACGAAACAACAGGTTTCGCCCCCTTTTACCTGATGTTCGGTAGGGTACCAAGATTGCCAGTTGACCTCATGTTCCGCAGTGTCCTGCAGGATAAGACAATCTGTGACTATGATAGATATGTGAAATCTCTTGTCAGCGACCTCCAATCTGCCATGGCGTTAGCACAGAAGAATGCTGTTGTGGAACAAAAACACCAGTCCAGCCAGTACAACAAAAGAGCCAAGGGCCTACCTCTAGCCGTTGGTGACCAAGTGCTTGTGGCTAACAAGGGTTGTAGAGGGAAACGTAAACTTGCTGACAAATGGGAGCCGGTCATGTACACTGTTGTTGCCTCAAAGCCATCCATACATGTCTATAAGATCAGTGACAGAGCTGGTAATGAGAGAATAGTGCATCGGAATCTTCTTCTTCAAGTGAACTTCCTCCCGCTGCTTGAACCAGAAATGGTTGGTTCTGATCATGAGGTTGCTGAAACACTTGCCTGTAGTGTACCTTTACAGATATCTGATGCAGCACACTGTGATGGTCTAACCGGGCAGACAAGGAGTGGTGAGTCCTTAAATGGTGCCGAAATTGAGTCTGATGGGCACGCAGATGATGGGCTGAATGAGGCTGAGGAACTCTCACATGCAGACTCTATGTCGAACATCTCCAATGTTGCTACTTGTGGTGATGTCCGCACTTCTTCATGGGTGCATTCTCAGTTGTCCAATCAAGAGGAGTCGCATGCGCAAGTCGCTGTGTCGGTGACTGATGATAATGCTGTGGCTGTGGCTGTTGCTAACCACTCTCCCCAAATCCCTGTCTCTGCCAGTGAACCTTTTTGGCAAGATCCAGTAGCTGATTTAAATGCAGATGTTCGTTACACTACCAGGCTTGGTAGAGTAATTAAGCCTGTTCGTAGGCTGGATTGAGTCAATGGTTCAACTAGAAACCTTACTTGGTATGGAGTCTTTATCTCCTGTTATTCATGTTTAGATCAGTTTTTTTTTCTTCATGCTGTCTCTTGAAAATGCTAGAAGTCATGTTGTATTTTCTAATGCCTATTGGCTCTGTTTAAGTACCTGGTCTGAGATTTTTCAAAGTGTAATGGGCACTTTGGTAATGCCTACAATATGTGTTGAAGTTTGGCCAACTTTCTTCATATTTGTATCCCTTTCTTTTGGGTAGCTTTTTATGCTGTGTTTCCACTGTTTTTTTTAAGTGTGGACCATGCAATTCTAGTGACCAGTATTTTTTTATTTTTTATTATACTCTGGTGAATTTTGTGTAAATTCTGAGGGGTGAGTGTAACAGGTACATAAAGTGTACTGTTAAATGTATTTATAGTTTATTAGAATTTCCACAAAATTGTTTGTTGACATATACCTGATATTACTGCCTAAGGGAAGTTGAGTGTCTTTCCCTTTAATTGATGTGATGTCATGAGTCAATATAATTTCCTGTTCTGTCTCCTCCTCTTCCTCTTTGCACTGGTGATGCAGTGAGAGGTGAGGTTATTTTGGGCTCCTGATAATCATCTTTAATCGTAATCTTAATTGTTGCTTTTATGTCTAAATTTTCATTCTAATTCCTGTGTATAATGTTATTTTACTTATCTGTGTGGCTATTTTCGTAATTTTGTCCAGATTAAGTGATGTTTTAACATCTGGGCCTAAATGTGAAATGAGAGCACGTGTGACAAGTGTACATCTCATTTGTTTTATAGAGCTAGAGAGGGTGATTCTCACTAAGAGGCTGATTACATTTTGTTTGTGCATCAGGTATGTCTTCTGTTATATGTTTATGTTTTATATGCATTTTATTGTGATTCTTCCTCTTTGCACTGGTGATGCTGTGAGAGAGCTAGAGAGGGCGATTCTCACTAAGAGGCTGATTACATTTTGTTTGTGCATCAGAATAAAAGATCGCTGAAACTGCTGAGTCGTGTCCTGTTCTTCTCACGTGAATGAAAAACACAACGCAGAAAAGAGACCTGGGCTGTAACCCGGATGAGCGGCCATTATGGAGGCACTTGGATGTAAACAACAGCATCGACTGCACAGTTAATGTACAACTGAACACATTGTTACACAAAAAAATCTGTGGTAGATGCGAACTCATATAGAGAAGGACCTTATTCATTTGCATAAAGATGGGCATCGGCCAGCTTTTTGACGCGCTGCATTTTTTTCAAACGTAGCGCCGCCTGGATGCTTTGCGGAAAATACGTAACATGAACGCGCTTGCCGTCACATCCGCAGACAGCGCGGGAAAAGTCCGACCCGTCAGAAAATAGGAAAAATAGGATACAGGCTTATAGGTGCATCCACTGTGAGCGGACAAGGTGTCAGCATGCTCATCAGGAGATGTTTGAGTCATAAATGTTAAAATAAAAAGGCTATTGTTATGTTTATTTTGGGGAAAAAGCTGCATATAGCCTCTTTAAAACACGGTTATCTTCAAGCATGAAATAACAGTAAAATATCCTAACAGAAACGTTAAATATTAAATGTTCAGATACAAATCCCTTTATGGTAAACAAGCAATGTTGGGACTGAGGATTTAAGAATGGGAAATGAAAGGTAATGTTATATACAGCAAATGCAACAGCACTTCCATGAGTTTCCTTTCATATTTCCTTTGTATATATATATCCTTTTTTTCTCCTTCCCTCATTTTCTCCTTTCTCATTGCACTTACTAATTGTAAGATAGCAAAACATGTCCATTATGCAAAGCATGAATGTTACTGCAGCAGCACAGTCCACATCAAACACATTACATATTGTAAATATAAAGATGAATTAAAAAGAACTTTTTTACACACATTGAAAAATAGTGATTAAGATTCAAACCCTTTAGCAAAATGAGAAATCAGGCACTGATGGTTATTCCTCATATTTAGTGTTTACCTTTCTACGCATGTATTTAATCAAAACTGAGTTTGCATTCAATGGGCACAGTAACAAATGTATGTTCTGAAGCAATGCATTAGCATAATGTAACAAAATGTGCAAGGCTGTATGTATGAATTAATAATAGAGAATGATCTGTAGTGATCATGTGTAGATCTTTGTGTGAGTGTGTCAGTATCTATGTAAGCCATTTCTCAATGCAGGTTTTATACACTGTTTCATTGGAGTGCCAGAAGACATGTGCAACACCTGCCATCGAACAAAGAGCCAGATCTCCTCGAGCATACAGTGTCTTCAGCCCAAATAAGTCCATTAAAAACACCTGGAAAACATGCCAGAATCATGGGGAAAAGCTGATAAATATGAAATAAGCTACGGGTACAAGAAGCAGTTCTATATTGTGAATACAGGCATGGATAAGTAAAGGATAATCCACAGCTAGATAACAATTTTAATGCACGAAATTGAGCCAAAGAATCAACTAAGTGCATCCAAAACATTTAATGCATATCTAGTCCTGCTTATCATGGTCATTTGCCAGCATTGGCAACTTAAAGCTATTATTGATTTTTGCAGCACAATATTTGACAGGAAGGCAAAAAATTATGGTTCTCTTGTGTACTGCGTTATATCTTACGCTAGGGGAAAGACCTCTTTCGTCGAGATATTGAAGCCAAAAAATTATCCTTAATTTTGTCTTAATCCAAAACGCATTGCGGCAGCATGCAGACATAGGCAAGGCGGCTTAGCATGCCTATTGGCTATCCTGCGGCAACTGCAGCAGCCTATCGAGAGCGGCCCTTAAGTGACGGCCTATTGCGTCACACTCCCGTCGAAGCGGGCGTGGCCTACATCTATAAATATAGCTCGATTGGCTGATATTACTGATTTTTCATCTCTTCAGTGAAGCATCGCTGGATCCTGAGTGAGAAGCAGCGCCGTCAAAAAAGCCTTCTGCGGGACGAGACACGAGGAAAAGAGTGTGTTTTAGTCCCGCCGAGGCCGGACCAATCTCCATTTATCAAACATTTCCCAGCTCCTCTTAGTTTCAGCGGCTGAAAATGTCAATATTGCAGCAATGAGCCTGTTGTATAACATGCACGCCTGCAAACATATGCCGACACACACTAAACTGTGATGACGCTTCCTTATCTGCTCGAGGTAATTTAAGCTTACGTTGTTTCCCCCCGTGGCGAAACACAAAGCCCCTTGCACGGGAGACCGGTGTTTAAACCTGGCTCTCGCAGCAGATAAAAATCTAGTCTCGCCATGACCAGACTTCATTTTCGCTCATTCAATTCCAAGAAAATGCGACTGCTCCAGTGTATTTTGTAGTAAACAAGCCGGTACCACGGCCCGCTTGCCTGCACGCAAATGCTGTTTCCACAGCGACCCAGAAAAATCATATAAGCAGTGTATTTTCTGGTATTTTGGCCACAGCCGATGGTGTTATGAGTGTAATAAAATGCCTACAGCCCAGTGTTCATTTCTACACACAAACACAGTCACTATGGAAGCTTGTTTCCGCCACTGAATAAAAAAAAGAAAAAAATAATTGCGACTTTTTAACTCACAGAGATATGAAGTCAGAATTGTGAGAAATAAAGTCAGAATTGCAAGATATAAAGTTGCAATTGCGAGATATAAAGTTAGAATTGCGAGATATAAAGTCAGAATTGCGAAATATAAAGTCAGAATTGCGTTATATAAAGTTGCAATTCTGAGAAAAAAGGACAGAAGTGCGACTTTTTATCTCACAATTCTGACTTTTTTTCCTCACAATTGCAAGTTTACATCTCACAATTCTGACTTTATAACACATAATTGCGAGTTTATATGTCGAAATATCTGACATCTTTTCTCAGAATTGTGAGATATAAACTCACAATTGCAAGTTATCAGGCCAATTCTAAAGGGAAAAAAATACTAACTTTTTTCCCTCAGAATAGTTTATATCTCACAATTCTGACTTTATATCATGCATTTCTGACTTTATATCTCGTAATTCTAAATTTATATCTCACAATTCTGACTTAATAACATGCAATTGCGACTTTATATCACGCAATTTTGACTTTATATCTCGCAATTGTGACTTTATATCACGCAATTCTGACTTTATATCTTGCAATTCTGACTTTACATCTCGCAATTCTGAGAAATAAAGTCAGAATTGGGAGATATAAAGTCAGAATTGTGTTATATAAAGTTGCAATTCTGAGAAAAAAAAGACAGAAGTGCGACTTTTTATCTCACAATTTGACTTTTTTCCTCACAATTGCAAGTTTACATCTCACAATTCTGACTTTATAACACATAATTGCGAGTTTATATGTCGAAATTCTGACATCTTCTCTCAGAATTGTGAGATATAAACTCACAATTGCGAGTTATCAGGTGAATTCTAAGGAGAAAAAAATACTAACTTTTTCCCTCAGAATAGTTTATCTCACAATTCTGACTTTATATCATGCATTTCTGACTTTATATCTCGCAATTCTGACTTTATATCTCACAATTCTGACTTAATAACAAGCAATTGCGACTTTGTCACGCAATTGTGACTTTATATCTCGCAATTGTGACTTTATATCACGCAATTCTGACTTTATATCTCACAATTCTGACTTTACATCTCACAATTCTGAGAAATAAAGTTAGAATTGGGAGATAAACTCGCAATTGTGAGAAAAAAAAGTCAGAATAGTGAGATAAAAAGTCGCAATTACCTTTTTTATTTTCCATTCTGTGGTGGAAACAAGCTTCCATACGTCACAGTACAGGGCCTGCACAAATGAAATCAACGCATGTCAATTGTGCATTAAATGTAGTGAATGTGCCAAATGGTATTATGAGTGTAATAAAAATGCCCACAAACCAGTGCTCATTTCTACATGCAAACACAGCCCGCCACAAAACAGGGCTCACACAAGTAAAATTGACTCGATCGATTGTGCATTAAATGTAGTGAACGTGCCACGATTCAGTGCCCACTATCACTACACACTGCATGTCACAGGGTTTCTGTAAAAATGAAACCAAAACAAATACAGTCAGCTCAGGCAGACTGTGCTGACTTTTCAGTGCTGTGAATGTGCCCGCTATGCCGTGCCCACACTCACTCACAGACATGTTAAGCCCCACATGTTAAGCTCCCCCGCTCGCTCTCTCACAGCAAAATGCTATAAATGAAAGCGAGCGCGGCCAAGCTGCCCACCATCACAGGCGCGCCCCCCACCTCACTCACTGTAAACACAGTGCCCATGTTAAAGCGCAACAAAGCTCCCGTGTCATCACTATGTTACGATAAGAGCCCAAAACCCATTCTACCCCTAGCCATTCACGCAGACGCGTGGGCACAGCTTCCCTATACAGCAGATATTTTCTGGTACTGAAAAAAGACGGGGGTCTCAGACCCATTCTAGATCTAAGAAAACTGAGCAAAGCGCTTATGAAACGGCAGTTCAGAATGCTTACAACCAGGAAAATCCTCGCACAGATTTGCCAAGGGGACTGGTTTATGTCAATAGATCTGAAGGACGCTTATTTCCAGATACAAATAGAATCACGTCACAGGCGTTTTTTGAGATTCGCCTTGGAGGGCCAGGCATATCAATTCACAGTCCAGCCGTTCGGCCTGTCTCTGGCACCCTGTACATTTATGATGTACTTGGACGCGGCCTCCGCACCTCTGAAACTTTGGGGCATGCAAGTTTTGAACTGCTTGGACGATTGGCTGATTCTAGCTCGATCTTATTCAGAGCTCATAGAACACAAGACTGTGTTACTCGAACATCTCGAGAAACTGGGTCTCACAGTCAATTGGGCGAAAAGCTTGCTGTTCTCCAGTCAGAAAATAATTTTCTTGGGCACAGAGCTGAACTCGCTGTCTATGACCGCACGACTGTCGCCAGAGCGCAGCCTAAACATTCAGCGCTTCACGAAATCCTTCCGCTGCGGCGCTATAGTCCCGCTCAGAAGGTTTTCAGAGAATGCTGGGCCTGATGGCCTCAGCATCATATGTAATTCATCTGGGCCTGCTCCACATAAGCCCACTGCAGTTTTGGCTGAAAGCACGAGCACCACCTCAAGCTCGGGCTTCCGGTCTGCTTCGCCTCAGGGTCAATCAGGAATGTGTCACAGCCCTGAAACCTTGGAGAGCGACCGACTGGTACCAGTCTGGTGTAAACCTGGGGACTTCCTCGAGTGTGCAGGTGGTGTCCACGCCTCCACCCTGGGATGGGGAGTGCTACACGAGGGCAGACTGTTCTTCGGCACAAAGGTCAGAACGAGAAAAGCTCCCTCATATAAACTGTCTGGAACTGTTGGCAGTCGACAACACGCTGATGCGCCTTTGTCCCCAAATAAGAGGCCACCACGTCTTAGTCTGCTCGGACAACATGTCAGTTGTATCCTACATAAATCGCCAGGGCGGCATCCAGTCTTAAAACGGATGATGGAACGGATTCAGACTGACGGAACTGATCCTGGCCTGGGCTCAGCACAATCTGCGCTCACTGAGAGCAGCACACATGCCTGGCACCCAGAATTTGGGGCAAGACAGACAATAGTCCAGAAACAATATACCAGCTGGGGAATGGTCTCTGCACCCGCAGAAAATCCTCCTGCTGTGGGACACATTCAGCAGAGCACAGATGGACCTATTTGCGTCCCAGGAAAGAGCTCACTGCCCAAAATTTTTCTCCAAGAGCGAGGATGCGCTGGCCCATGTCTGGCCCAACTGCCCGCTCTATGCTTTTCCCCCAGTCTCGCTCCTGCCTCAAGTGTTGGAACGAATCAGGGAAACCGGATATACTCAGTGCTTCTTGTGGCTCCACTGTGGATGAACCAGGAATGGTTCCCAGTCCTATTGCGGCTGACAAGCACTGCCCCATGGCCGATTCCGACGAGGAAAGACCTCCTCTCTCTCTCAGGCCAGGGGCTCAATTTGGCATGCTCACTCGGAGTGGTGGACCTTTCACGCATGGGCAATCAACGGGTACCCGCTAACCTCTCCGAGGGAGTGCGAAACACCATCACGCAGGCCAGAGCACTGTCTACTAGACGTCTCTATGGCTCAAAGTGGTCAGTATTTGTTAACTGGTGCAAAACCTGAGGTGTTTACCCCACAAACAGCGGGGTAATGGAAGTGCTTTCCTTCCTTCAAGAGCTACTGGATAAGGGCAGGTCCCCATTCACGCTCAAAGTTTACGTGGCGGCTATAGCAGCGTTTACAGAACCTGCCTCTGGCCTGTCACTGGGAAAAAATGATCTGGTCATTCATTTCCTAAAAGGAGCTCTCAAACCCTCCCAAACCCCCCTCTATCCCCATGTGGGACCTTTCCATGGTTCTAGAAGCCTTGAAAGGGGCCCCATTCGAGCTGATCCAGATGTCGGATATGAAACACTTGTCTTTCAAAACAGTGTTTCTCATGGCTCTTGCGTCAGTAAAGCGCATAGGGGATCCACAAGCACTCTCAGTGAGTGCGACGTGTCTGGAATTTGGGCTTAATGACTCAAAGGTCATAATCAAACCAAGACACGGATACGTGCCTAAATCCCTAAACACAGGGCCCAGGTTATCTCCCTGTCTGCCCTACCGGTTCATAATGAGGAAGAAAACATAAGCCTCTTTTGCCCAGTTAGAGCGTTAAGAGCCTATGTATCTCGCTCATCTGTTTTCAGACAGACTGAGCAGCTTTTCGTTTCGTTCAGCGGTTGCGCTAAGGGCCTAGCCGCTTCGAAACAGACCAATCCAGATACACCACAAAGGGACTTGAGTGCCCTTTAGGTGTTAGAGCACGCTCCACCAGAGGCATGGCCTTATTGTGGGCGTGGTCTAGCGGGATTTCTTTACAAGATATCTGTATGGCGGCAGGCTGGGCCTCCCCGTCTACATTTATAAGGTTTTATAATCTAGAAGGTTTCGCCTTGTAGACTAAACTGCTATCGGCTGTGAGCACAGCTGTGAGTTCATGGTGATTATGCACTATATGAGCCCCGGGCACTTGCCCCTTCGGACTTTGGTGTTGGATCCCTGCACGCATGGCGTTTTGAATAGTGTTCCCCGAGCGTAAGATATTACGCAGTACGAGAGAACCTCTCGTAAGAGAACGGTTAACTAACGTAACCTCGGTTCGCTCTAGAAGAGGGAACGAGTACTGCGTTTATTGCCGTGCCTGCTACATGCTCTGGTTCGCTTCGGCAATGAAAAAACAGTGATATTAGACCATCGAGCTATATTTATAGGGCTAGGCCACGCCCACTTCGGTGGGAGTGTGAAGCAATGGGTGCGAAGCATCCCAATTGGGCCGTCACCTAAGAGCCGCGCTCGATAGGCTGCTGCAGTTGCCGCAGGACAGCCAATAGGCACGCTAAGCCGCCTTGCCTATGTCTGCATGCTCCCGCAACACGTTTTGCATTAAGACAAAATTAAGGATAATTTTTTGGTTTCAATATCTCGAGGAAAGAGGTCTTTCCCCTAGCATAAGATATTGTGCAGTACTAGTTCCCTCTTCTAGAGAGAACTGAGGTTACGTTAGTAACAGAGTATGTTATTTTCATCAGTTACTGCACGTTAGATCTAGCATTCTGCCCACTTAAAATCAGACACAGAGATAAAGTAGTGCAGAAGATTATTGGGTTAAGGTTCATTTTCTAAATGGACAATAATATGACAAGGAAGCTTTGTATGAGGTATGACATGTAGATTGTGAAGGAAAACATGAAAGCATTTTAGATTAAGGCATGAGAAACCCTAAATACCTTCTGAATCACTGTAGTTCCTGAATGTGTTAATGTTTAAAGGTCCCCTGACATGGGGCTATCTTATTATTTTATAATGTTTCCTGGGTTGCCCATGTAGTGTTACTATGTTTTTTAGATTAAAAATAGTCATAATTTAGTAATAAAAGGCATTTTCCTAGCCTGATTTTAGCCTCTGATTTGAACGCTCTGTTTGAAGGGGTGTGTCTGCTGTGGGATTCAGTCTAACCGCCCACTGCTGTGATTGGCTGACATGCTTGTATATGAAATAGCTACATATTACATGTGAAACTCTCTCAAATACTTTTACTACAGATATTATAAGTTTTTACTATTACAGCTATTGATATTACCGAATCGTGAGAAGTGTGGAAAGATTGTTCTTTGATTGCTTTCTGTATGATTTGATCACAATTTAACCCTCAGGTGCTCTTCGTTTCGGAGTCACACTTGTTATCTTCCCAGTCAAAAGTGACCGGACACCTAAAAATTAAACTTTCTCCATCCCAGTAAAACCAATGCAATTTATTTTTGTTCTATAATATTTATTCTTTTTAATTTAGTATTTTGAGACAATTTAATTGAATTTATTAATATTTATCCAATATTTATGGTTTATTTTTGCCATGAAAAAAAAAAAAATATATATATATATATATATATATATATACGTATATATATATATATATATATATATATATATATATTTTTTTTTTTTTTTTTTAAATATTAATGCAGTATTTTAGTTTAATATAGAGTCTAGACCTTCAGAAAAAAAATATTTTTTGAAGAAAATTAGCAACATCTGGTTACAGTATAGAGAAAAAGCGTAGAATCATGGTGTAACCACTAGATGGCATGTACAGCTCTCTATGGAGAGGCATGTGAATTCCCCAGCTGTTTATGAACACATTTTTTGTTGTTGTTGGTGGATTTGTATGTATAGTTGAAACACTCTCAAAAACTATTTCTTATAAAAAAAAATGACAAAAAACACCAAATTTCGTAACATCGCGATTAAGCTGTGATTTTTAAAAATTCAAAACATACTTTTTGTAATAAAAATGTATTGGTGTGTATGTGTATAAAAGTGTGTTTGTATGTGTGTGTGTGTGTGTGTGTGTTGGTGGGTGTGTCGGTTTTGCACTCTAGATGTTGTAGAGTGTCACCCCTTTCCTGCGGTGTACTTTTTTTTTTTTTAGAATTGTGGCCGATTTGTAGATTGTACATACAAAAATTCTGAGAATTTTTTTTTTTTTGTCAATTTCCCATTCATTTCCTATCGGTCGTCATTTTTGACAGAGGAGCAAAAGCGTGACTCATTTTTTTTTACAACCACTTAGCCTGCTCGGATCATGACCTCAATTTTTTTGTGTTCACATACCCAATGCCATAAAAGTCACCAAGTTTCGTAACATTCCGATGAAGCTGTGATTTTAAAAATTTCAAAACAGAAACTTTTTCGGTCAGAAATGACCGAAGATCACCTGAGGGTTAAATAAGATTATTTTCATCCTACTAAAAGAAATTATGTGAAGTTGATATTTTAGTCACTGGCTTGACTTATGTATAAACAGTATTGAACGATTTTGAGAGAAAGATTACCTGTCTGAACTTGAACAATTAGGCAACACATCAGAAATTTTTGCTGGGTAGCTCGATCGTTTTATTTTCAGACTTTAAAGGTCCAATATGTACGAATTTTGTAATAAAATATCCAAAAATCACTTGCACAGTGTGATATATTTCCTGCAGTTGTGTACTTACCAGTGATGCGCGGGTTGATCCGAAATGAGCGGGTGCCTGCGGTCACCCGCGGTTACCCGCAGTTACGGGTCATCCAAAAATGTTTTTAATGATATTCGGGTCGCGGTCGGTCGGGTCGTTTGAAAAAAGATGCCAATTAAACATTTGTATTAATATAGTACTAGACACAATTTTGATGAAATATACAGCCCTACACATTATTAGCTGAATAACTGGCACGAAGATAACACACAAGCTCAGTCTAAACAGTGGCACCAACATGTCTCGGTTCAGTGAACTGTTGGAGTTACTGGAGTAAAATATAATTCAGGATATTGATTTATTTCGATTCGTAGGCGACTGTCAGGCATGTCTGAAAGTGAGTAACTTTAGTAACTTGTGGATCAGCACTGACGCAAGACGCGAACTGTTTCGAACGATTCAGTTCGATTTAGTGTACTGGTTCGACCGGTTCACTAAAAAGAACCGGTTCAAAAGAGCAATCCGTTCACGAACCGGCCATGTCTACAGTCTGCAGAGAGATGAAGGCGGCAAGAGAAAAGGTGAAGACTGGGGAGTGGAAGCTCCGCAAATACACAAATAGAAAGAGTAAAAGTGTGGGAGACATTTGCTGAAATAATGAAAGATGATGACCAGTGCTGAAGTGAAGTGAAGTGCTGGCTTTGCCTTTGTTATGTGTAGGCCTACGTCTTCTTGTGATGCTGTGTTGTTACACGTCTATGGCCCAATAACGCTCCGATGAGCATTTACTACTTTTAAAAAATGCGGTCAGGAAGCGGGTCGGGTACAATATTTTTTTACTATTTTTTGCGGTCCGAGTTGCGGGCGGGTAGTTGAAAACGTCGGTCGGTTGCGGGTTGTTTATACATTGACCCGCGCATCACTGGTACTTACAATATCCCAAAAGTCTCCAAAGTTCTTTTATTTCAGAGAAATTCCAATTTTAAATAAGTGGCCGTCCCGGAAAAAAAATGTCGCCTGTCAATGACGCAATATCCGCGCTATCCTCGGCTATCCTCGTTTCCGCTCGTATTGCCATAGTCATGACGTAACCATGGCGACAGACGCGGACAACTGCGTAGTGAGTAACGTTTAGCGGCACCCAGTTCTTGTTTCGTTCAAACATAGACCATGGCAAGCAGACTTTGGGAAAAACAAGGAGAACTAGAATGAGGATCAATATCAGCGTGATGTTTTTGAGATGCCGAGAGCTAGCGTCCAAGACTGACTTCCACTCGACAGATAGCTAGCGTCCGTGACTAATTTGGACTTGACAGAACTTCACGAGTCACGACTTTACAGCTTTATTAGACAGGTGAGCAAATGTACATAAAAACAAATCAATGTTATAACGTTAGCTTGACATGATGAAATGTTAGAATATGGTCAGTATGTTATTCTTATGTTGATCTAGCTGCTAGTTTCGTATAGCAAACGAACTATAGTAACACGTAGAATTAAAGCTGCAAGCAGCGATGGGCGGGCCCTCGCACCTGTAGCGCGTCGGGGTCTGTGGCGGCCGAGTTGCATTTTCTATGCTGCTTCGTTAAAGGTCACTTCCTGTTGCCTGCAGGTGGCGCTATGACTGTGGGTGAATGTCGGCATGTAGATTTGTTCAGGGCGGGACTTTTGTCAAATGTGTCAAATTTCGTGCAGATCTGGGCATTTACAGCCAAGTTACTACAACTTCCTGTTTCATGGCGAATCATCGACGCCACGGACACGCTCATCGACGAAAATGCGCAGATAGCACAACTTTACATCGTCAATGCCTTTAGAAGGTACTGCAGAAATTTGAAGTTGATCCGACTAAATGACTAGGAGGAGTTCGTTAAAGTACGGAGTGTGTAAATCGTCCCAAATCGTTCGCCAAATTCAAAATGGCGGACTTCCTGTCGAGTTTAGGGTATGGGTTCTTGAGGCTTTTTTGTGCGCCTTGAGATGATACACGTCCCCACCAAATTTCGTGCATGTAGGTTGAACGTGGACGAGGGGCTAATTTTTTTCAATTTTCTAGGTGGCGCTAGCGTGCCATTTTGCCACGCCCATCCGCGAAACCCACAAAATACAAAATGTTTCACCAGTCCTGACATGCGTGCCAAATTTGGTGAGTTTTTGAGCATGTTGTGGCCCCGAAAATGGCGCTTACTTTGCAGAAAAAAAAAAAAAAAAAAAATTAAAGCTGCAAGCAGCGATGGGCGGGCCCTCGCACCTGTAGCACGTCGGGGTCTGAGGCGGCCGCGTTGCATATTCTGCGGCTCAGCCGGTGCGGCTGTGAATTTGGTTCGCTGCTTCGTTAAAGGTCACTTTCTGTTGCCAGCAGGTGGCGCTATGACTTAGGGTGAATGCGGGCATGTAGATTTGTTCAGGGCGGGACTCTTGTCAAATGTGTCTAATTTCCTTCAGATCTGGGCATTTACAGCCAAGTTACTACAACTTCCTGTTTCATGGCGAATCATCGACGCCACGGACATGCCCATCAATGAAAACGCGCAGAGAGCACAACTTTACATCGTCAATGCCTTTAGAAGGCACAGGAGAAATTTGAAGTCGATCCGACTAAATCCCTAGGAGGAGTTCGTTAAAGTACGGAGTGTGTAAATTAGGGGTGTCCATGGTTAACCGGTTAACCGATTAACCGTTTAAAATTGGATAACCGAGTGAAACCTTTTTGCTCGGTTAAGTGGCGTCAATACATATTTGCACAAAACTTTTGCGGTTTTTTTTCTGATTGTCGATAAAAAAATATTGTGAAATGACAGCGTTTCCATTAACGATGTTATGCGACTAAAACATTTTTTTTTTCCTTTCGCGATAAGCCATTCCAAAAATAATGGCAACGGACGTTGGTAGTCTATCACAGCCACCGCACTAAACATTATTATTATTTATAAAAGGAGACGTGGTGTGTCATCCAAGCATTAATGGCAGGGACAGTCACAGAGTTTCTGTGTGTTTCTCCCTCATTTCTGCTCCGCGGTCTTGATTGTGGCATTTCTTTGAGGTTTTGTCTAGTAGGCTATTCCTTGTATCCTTTATGAATTTTAAAAAAAGAACTCTGCCTCGTATAGGTCCAAACGGTCAGTGTAGCCTACTTTTGTGTTCATTCGTTTCCCCTTATTTAATCTGTAGGCCTAATTGCAAAACGAAAAATGAACGGTTGTATTTTGTAAAACGCAGAGTTAAACACCAAAATGTTAATTTGAACTGTAGGACTACGTCAAATGCTGCGCAAAAATATATAGGCTATATATCGACGAATTTTCAGATATTTGTTTGATTTTTTTGCCCCTTTAAACATTTAAAATATTTGACAAATGAATATGGAAAAAAAAAGATTTTACTGGTTTTCTGAGGCCAGATTAGAACCTGGAAATAATTTTCCCCGCAGTGCTGAATGAGAAGAGCCGTAACCACAGCCTACAGAAAGGGGATTTAGATGATTTATAAGATATAATAAATGTGTCTGATAATAAAATAATATAAAATAACGAGGCATTCATTGTTTATTAATAAACTTGTTTTCTAAATCAGTTTCTGCTAAAAACAAATCTCCATCCCCGGATGCACCTTTAGAGAGAAATACATAATTAGCTGACTGCATAATTACATAGTCAGAAGATATTGGCTTTCGATTCGAATTTGTTCGTTTTAAATTGGACATTTAAAGCTTTAGTCTACAAAAGCTTTAAATGTCTGATTTAAAACGAACAAATTCGAATGCGGTGGCTGTTTCAGTTCTCGCGCTTCAGTTCATGGAAATCATGAAGCGCGCCTGTTTGTTAAAGCACAACGTTTTCTTGTTATTGTGAGTTTACGGAAATAAATGTATTTGCGAATAATGTATTATTATTTTCTGTATGACCAGAAATGAAAGAGTATTTTAAGTTGTTTCTACTGAAAGAACTGCAATGAAACTGCAAGTGTTCACATGGGCGTCTCGCAGCCTCCACACTAAGCACACACACTGGATATGCGTCAAAATATTGTGTTTATTTGTGCTTTGTTCCTTTTTTGGATAAAAGCGTCTTCTACATATGCAGCCTAATAAAATGTTACAATAATGATGATTATTATTAGTATTTGCGGATACGGAGTTTTTGCGAAATGGACGTGTTGCCAATGTGCGTATTTTCAATGGGCAATTTCAGTTTGAAGGGTGATGGAAACGCGCCTACTTTAACTGCTCTGAACTTACCACTGCGTTTTATTTCTATAAATTAATTTCGTTTCAAATGGGGTCCAACCAGTTATTAAAGGTGTTAAAAATTAACTCTGTATCTCGAGGTTGCGGCGCGCACATGGTTAACCGAGTATTAACCGATAAGGGCCTCGGTTAACGGTTAATGAAAAACTTGAAAATGTGCAGCCCTAGTGTAAATCGTCCCAAAATGGGCGCCAAATTCAAAATGACGGACTTCCTGTCGAGTTTAGGGTATGGGTTCTTGAGGCTTTTTTGTACGTCTGGTCATGGTAGATGTACCACAGAAATTTCGTACATGACGGTCAAACAAGCGGCGGGGGCTGCTTCGTTAAAGGTCACTTCCTGTTGCCACTAGGTGGCGCTATGACTGTGGGTGAATGTCGGCATTTCGATTTGTTCAGGGCGGGACTCTTGTCAAATGTGTAAAATTTCCTGCAAATCTGGGCATTTATAGCCAAGTTACTACAACTTCCTGTTTCATGGCGAAACATCGACGCCACAGACACCCCCATTGACGAAAATGCGCAGATAGCACAACTTTACATCGTCAATGCCTTTAGAAGGTACAGTAGAAATTTGAAGTCGATCCGACTAAATCCCTAGGAGGAGTTAGTTAAAGTACGTAATAAGTAAATCATCCAAAAATGGCGGTAAAATTAGAAATGGCCGACTTCCTGTTGAGTTTAGGGCATCACTCCAGGAGACTTTTTTGTGCGTCTGGACATGGTAGATGTACCACAGAAATTTCGTACATGTCGGTCAAACAAGCTGCGGGGGCTGCTTCGTTAAAGGACACTTCCTGTTGCCACTAGGTGGGGCTATGACTGTGGGTGAATGTCGGCATGTAGATTTGTTCAGGGCGGGACTCTTGTCAAATGTGTAAAATTTCGTGTAGACCTGGGCATTTACAGCCAAGTTACTACAACTTCCTGTTTCATGGCGAATCATCGACGCCACGGACACGCCCATCGACAAAAACATGCAGATAGCACAACTTTACATCGTCAATGCCTTTAAAAGGTACAGCAGAAATTTGAAGTTGATCCGACTAAATCCCTAGGAGGAGTTCGTTAAAGTACGGAGTGTGTAAATCGTCCAAAAATGGCCGCCAAATTCAAAATGGCGGACTTCCTCTCGAGTTTAGGGTATGGGTTCTTGAGGCTTTTTTGTGCATCTTGAGATGATACACGTCTCCACCAAATTTCGTGCATGTAGGTTGAACATGGACGAGGGGCTAATTTTTTCCAATTTTCTAGGTGGCGCTAGCGTGCCATTTTCCCACGCCCATCCGTGAAACCCACAACATACGAAATTTTTCACCAGTCCTGACATGCGTGCCAAATTTGGTGAGTTTTTGAGCATGTTGCGGCCCCGAAAATGGCGCTTACTTTGCAGAAAAAAAAAAAATACAAAAAAAATTAAAGCTGCAAGCAGCGATGGGCGGGCCCTCGCACCTGTAGCATGTCGGGGTGTGAGGCGGCCGCGTTTCATTTTCTGCAGCTCAGCCAGTGCGGCTGTGCATTTGCCACACTGCTTCGTTAAAGGCCACTTCCTGTTGCCAGCAGGTGGCGCTATGACTGTGGGTGAATGTCGGCATGTAGATTTGATCAGGGCGGGACTCTTGTCAAATGTGTTAAATTTCGTGCAGATCTGGGCATTTACAGCCAAGTTACTACAACTTCCTGTTTCATGGCGAATCATCGACGCCACGGACACGCCCATCGACGAAAACGCGCAGATAGCACAACTTTTCATCGTCAATGCCTTTAGAAGGCACAGCAGAAATTTGAAGGCGATCCGACTAAAGCCCTAGGAGGAGTTAGTTAAAGTACGTAATGAGTAAATCATCCAAAAATGGCGGTAAAATTAGAAATGGCCGACTTCCTGTTGAGTTTAGGGCATCGCTCCAAGAGACTTTTCTGTGCGTCTGGACATGGTAGATGTACCACAGAAATTTCGTACATGTCGGTCAAACATGCGACGGGGGCTGCTTCATAAATGTCACTTCCTCTTGCCACTAGGTGGCGCTATGAATGTGGGTGAATGTCGGCATGTAGATTTGTTCAGGACGGGACTCTTGTCAAATGTGTAAAATTTCGTGTAGATCTGGGCATTTACAGCCAAGTTACTACAACTTCCTGTTTCATGGCGAATCATCGACGCCACGGACACGCCCATCGACGAAAACGCGCAGATAGCACAACTTTACATCGTCAATGCCTTTAGAAGGTACAGCATAAATTTGAAGTTGATCTGACTAATTCCCTAGGAGGAGTTCGTTAAAGTACGGAGTGTGTAAATCGTCCCAAATCGGTCGCCGAATTCAAAATGGCGGACTTCCTGTCGAGTTTAGGGTATGGGTTCTTGAGGCTTTTTTGTGCGTCTGGTCATGGTAGATGTACCACAGAAATTTCGTACATGTTGGTCAAACAAGCAGCGGGGGCTGCTTCGTTAAAGGTCACTTCCTGTTGCCAGCAGGTGGCGCTATGACTGTGGGTGAATGTCGGCATGTAGATTTGTTCAGGGCGTGACTCTTGTCAAATGTGTAAAATTTCGTGCAGATCTGGGCATTTACAGCCAAGTTAGTACAACTTCCTGTTTCATGGCGAATCTTCGACGCCACGGACACGCCCATCGACGAAAACGCGCAGATAGCACAACTTTACATCGTCAATGCCTTTAGAAGGCACAGCAGAAATTTTAAGTCGATCCGACTAAATCCCTAGGAGGAGTTCGTTAAAGTACGGAGTCTGTAAATCGTCCAAAAATGGCCGCCAAATTCAAAATGGCGGACCTCCTGTCGAGTTTATGGTATGGGTTCTTGAGGCTTTTTTGTGCGTCTTGATATGATACACGTCCCCACCAAATTTCGTGCATGTAGGTTGAACGTGGACGAGGGGCTAATTTTTTCCAATTTTCTAGGTGGCGCTAGCGTGCCATTTTGCCCTGCCCATCTGCGAAACCCACAAAATACGAAATTTTTCACCAGTCCTGACATGCGTGCCAAATTTGGTGAGTTTTTGAGCATGTTGCGGCCCCGAAAATGGCGCTTACTTTGCAGAAAAAAGAAAAAAAAAAAAAAAAAAAAAATAAATAACCCTAACAGTTTCAATAGGGTCCTCGCACTGTTAGTGCTCGGGCCCTAATTAAAGCTGCAAGCAGCGATGGGCGGGCCCTCGCACCTGTAGCACGTCGGGGTGTGAGGCGACCGCGTTGCATATTCTGCGGTTCAGCCGGTGTGGCTGTGAATTTGCTTAGCTGCTTCGTTAAAAGTCACTTCCTGTTGCCAGCAGGTGGTGCTATGACTGTGGGTGAATGTCTGCATGTTGATTTGTTCAGGGCAGGACTCTTGTCAAATGTGTAAAATTTCGTGCTGGATCTGGGCATTTACAGCCAAGTTACTACAACTTCCTGTTTCATGGCGAATCATCGACGCCACGGACATGCCCATCGATGAAAACGCGCAGAGAGCACAACTTAGAGAGAAAAATAGCCAAAGCTCGTTTTATGTCAAAGGACCTTTAAAACCATAATTTGAAAGAACCATAATTTGAAAGAAAGAAAGAAAGAAAAAAAGAAAGAAAGAAGTAGGGTTGGGCCGATAGACGATAGTATCGTGTATCGACGATAGTCTGACATATCGCCGATGGCAGATGCCTTTGACGATATCAATACGATAATTGGCTCGTTTTACCATAATGTATTAAATTATTATTATTAGGCCTATTATTATTATTATAAAGCTAGTATTGTTATTAAATGAATATTAGGAACTACAATCAATTTGCCTTGCCTAAATTTACAACGACATCACCTCATTACAATTGCAACAACACACGCACTAATGAGGACTCCTCTAAGAGAATGTTTTTAAAACAGACTAAAAAACATCCCACATCAAAATTTAATTGCATGGTGATCCATTCACAAATTATCAAGTGTGCTCGTTTTAACAGACGCAAAATTCAATTTCCTACAGATCCAAGATGAAAACGGCATCGTTGTTCGTCAGTATTTGTTTCCGTAACACATTAACAAAACGTTTAATGACACTAACACTAAAAACAATACAATTACTAAATAGTATTAATAATATCACTAAAATAGTATTATAGTTACCGTTATCATCGTCGTCTCTGAGGGAACGCGGCGTTAATGCAGATGGCGAAAGCAGTCCGTTTTTACTTTCACTTTCAGAGATTGAGCGCGTTTACATGCGACGACGTTCTTAACCTGATTATGTTGAATAAACTTGACAATGCATCTGGTCATGTAAACGTTTCCTTTATCAGAGTCAAGTCATAAGTATAAGTATAAACCCATCGACTCAGCTAGACGTTTGGCCCTTGCTCTTGTTTCTCTCGGCATTTAAAACACATTAACCCGCGTACTTCGTACTTACTGAAGTGCGCATGTGAAGTGCGCAGAGAGCGCACTGATAGGGAGCACATATCGCAAACTCCGACTTTTTCTGACCCAAGAAATTATTAAAAACGTGTTTTCATCTCGTGCAGAAATAGGCCCTAGTCAAAATGCTGCATGTAATGGCATGAGAATAGGCTAATGTGTCCGTAAATTTCCAGTTGACAAACAAAAGGATTAGGATCTCTTTTTTCTACTTCACTATACCAGGAAATAACCTGATCCTATTAATAAACACTCCACCTTTGCTAGCAAAATAGAAAAAAGATTCTCGTATATAAAACGAAGTAGGCTAGTAAAACAAGCAAATGAATGAGTAGGCTAAATAATCAAGTTAATAATCAAATGTTAGCCCCGCCCCCTCACGATACTATCGTGTATCGCCGATCTCACAGGCTGACGATAGGACGATATGAAAATGGAGCATATCGCCCAACACTAGAAAGAAGCATACATACATATAGTACATACATAAATTTCAACAATGTTGTCAGAGGACACATCACTGCAAAATTAAAGGCTAAGTAATATTTATTTTGCTTACTTTCTGTTTTTTCATCTCAACGACCGTCTCATTATCATCATAGAAACCAAACTGACTGAAAAGCAAGAAAATGAGACATCATAAAAATCATTTGAGAAAAAGTATAAAATGACCATCTTATTTCTAGCAAAATCTGAGGGATTTAAACAACCTTGACTGCCATGGTGTGATGACCCCATCATCAGGACCACCAATCAGCACAAGCTTCTTAATTCGCAGAAAATGCTGTTTCCAAGCTGTGCAAGGAGAATATTACATCACAAACCAGTAATAAACACTGCAAACTATAAAAGCAATTGAAAACATTAATCAGACTCTGGCACTCAAAACTGCAGAAATCACAACTATCATCCTCTTAGTGAAGATGTACTTTTTAAAAAGCTAGGACTGTGATCTGGTGTCTTACCAGTAGAGTTGGGATTAGGTCTTTCATTGTTCAGTAATGCCAGATAGTCACTGCTGTTGATGTACAAGTCTCTGTGATGAGGGTCTGAAAAAAAACAACAACCCTGAAACATCACCGTATGGTCTTAAAGAGATACTAGAGTTTTTCAACATAATATCTTTGCTGTAATAATAAATAACCACTCAGTGAATGATCAGAGTGCTTTTAGTGTGAGGTTTTTCGGTTGTTCTGGGTGCTTGCTTACTAGCCCAAGTCAAAAGAGCCCACTCATTGTCTCTGTGATATGCCTCTGGCCGCCCCTAGTATAAAATGACCACCATACAAATCGAGTGTCTATAGTCTGAGTGCTGCAATAAACACAGCTCATTATTTCATTCACTCCCACCCCCTCACGTCTGGGATCCTTACAAAGCCACGCCCCCAAAACACATGAACGCGTGCTGCCGACCGCGCTCAGCTGGAGCACGCGTTTACCAGCGCCGTGGAGAGGAGCAGAGCCTGTAGTGACATCATGTCAGAATCACATGTAATATTAAAGCTGCAAGCAGCGATGGGCGGGCCCTCGCACTTGTAGCGCGTTGGGGTGTGAGGCGGCCGCGTTGCATATTCTGCGGCTCAGCCGGTGCGGCGGTGAAATTTTTTGCTGCTTCGTTAAAGGTCACTTCCTGTTGCCAGCAGGTGGCGCTATGACTTAGGGTGAATGTCGGCATGTAGATTTGTTCAGGGCGGGACTCTTGTCAAATGTGTAAAATTTCGTGCAGATCTGGGCATTTACAGCCAAGTTAATACAACTTCCTCTTTCATGGCGAATCATCGACGCCACGGACACGCCCATCGACGAAAACGTGCAGATAGCACAACTTTACATCGTCAATGCCTTTAGAAGGCACAGCAGAAATTTGTAGTCGATCCGACTAAATCCCTAGGAGTTTGTTAAAGTACGTAATGAGTAAATCATCCAAAAATGGCGGTAAAATTAGAAATGGCTGACTTCCTGTTGAGTTTAAGGTATCGCTCCAAGAGACTTTTCTGTGCGTCTGGACATGGTAGATGTACCACAGAACATGCCGGTCAAACATGCGGCGGGGGCTGCTTCGTTAAAGGTCACTTCCTGTTGCCAGCAGGTGGCGCTATGACTGTGGGTGAATGTCGAAATGTAGATTTGTTCAGGGCGGGACTCTTGTCAAATGTGTAAAATTTCGTGCAGATCTGGGCATTTACAGCCGAGTTACAACAACTTCCTGTTTCATTGCGAATCATCGACGCCACGGACATGCCCATCGATGAAAACGCGCAGAGAGCACAACTTTACATCGTCGGTGCCTTTAGAAGGCACAGCAGAAATATAAAGTCGATCTGACTAAATCCCTAGGAGGAGTTCGTTAAAGTACGTAATGAGTAAATCATCCAAAAATGGCGGTAAAATTCGAAATGGCCGACTTCCTGTTGAGTTTAGGGTATGGGTCCTTGAGGCTTTTTTGTGCGTCTGGTCATAGTCGATGTACCACAGAAATTTTGTGCATGTCGGTCAAACAAGCAGCGGCGGCTGCTTCGTTAAAGGTCACTTCCTGTTGCCAGCAGGTGGCGCTATGACTGTGGGTGACTGTCGGCATGTAGATTTGTTCAGGACGGGACTCTTGTCAAATGTGTCAAATTTCGTGCAGATCTGGGCTTTTCCAGCCAAGTTACTACAACTTCCTGTTTCATGGCGAATCTTCGACGCCACGGACAAGCCCATCGACGAAAACGTGCAGATGGCACAACTTTACATCGTCAATGCCTTTAGAAGGCACAGCAGAAATTTGAAATCGATCTGACTAAATCCCTAGGAGGAGTTAGTTAAAGTACGTAATGAGTAAATCATGGAAAAATGGCGGTAAAATTCGAAATGGCCGACTTCCTGTTGAGTTTAGGGCATTGCTCCAAGAGACTTTTTTGTGTGTCTGAACATGTTAGATGTACCACAGAAATTTCGTACATGTCGCTCAAACGTGCGGCGGGGGCTGCTTCGTTAAAGGACACTTCCTGTTGCCACTAGGTGGCGCTATGACTGTGGGTGAATGTCGGCATGTAGATTTGTTCAGGGTGGGACTCTTGTCAAATGTGTAAAATTTCGTGCAGATCTGGGCATTTACAGTCAAGTTACTATAACTTCCTCTTTCATGGCGAATCATCAACGTCACGGACACGCCCATCGACGAAAACGCGCAGATAGCACAACTTTACATCGTCAATGCCTTTAGAAGGCACAGCAGAAATTTGAAGTCGATCCGACTAAATCCCTAGGAGGAGTTTGTTAAAGTACGGAGTGTGTTAATCGTCCCAAAATGGCTGCCAAATTCAAAATGGCGGACTTCCTGTCGAGTTTAGGCTATGGGTTCTTGAGGCTTTTTTGTGCGTCTTGATATGATACACGTCCCCACCAAATTTCGTGCATGTAGGTTGAACGTGGACGAGGGGCTAATTTTTTCCAATGTTCTAGGTGGCGCTAGCGAGCCATTTTGCCACGCCCATCCGCGAAACCCACAAAATACAAAATTTTTCACCAGTCCTGACATGCGTGCCAAATTTGGTGAGTTTTTGAGCATGTTGTGGCCGTGAAAATGGAGCTTACTTTGCAGAAAAAAGAAAAAAAAAATTAAAGCTGCAAGCAGCGATGGGCGGGCCCTCGCACCTGTAGCGCGTTGGGGTGTGAGGCGGCCGCGTTGCATATTCTGCGGCTCAGCCGGTGCAGCTGTGAAATTTTTCGCTGCTTTGTTAAAGGACACTTCCTGTTGCCACTAGGTGGCGCTATGACTGTGGGTGAATGTCGGCATGTAGATTTGTTCAGGGCAGGACTCTTGTCAAATGTGTAAAATTTCGTGCAGATCTGGGCATTTACAGCCAAGTTACTACAACTTCCTGTTTCATGGCGAATCATCGACGCCACGGACACGCCCATCGACGAAAACGCGCAGATAGCACAACTTTACATCGTCAATGCCTTTAGAAGGTACAGCAGAAATTTGAAGTTGATCCTACTAAATCCCTAGGAGGAGTTCGTTAAAGTACGGAGTGTGTAAATCATCCCAAATCGGTCGCCAAATTCAAAATGGCGGACTTCCTGTCGAGTTTAGGGTATGGGTTCTTGAGGCTTTTTTGTACGTCTGGTCATGGTAGATGTACCACAGAAATTTCGTACATGTCGGTCAAACAAGCGGCGGGGGCTGCTTCGTTAAAGGTCACTTCCTGTTGCCAGCAGGTGGCGCCATGACTGTGGGTGAATGTAGGCATGTAGATTTGTTCAGGGCGGGACTCTTGTCAAATGTGTCAAATTTCGTGCAGATCTGGGCATTTACAGCCAAGTTATTACAACTTCCTGTTTCATGGCGAATCTTTGACGCCACGGACACGCCCATCGACGAAAACGCGCAGATAGCACAACTTTGCATCGTCAATGCTTGTAGAAGGCACAGCAGAAGTTTGAAGTCGATCCGACTAAATCCCTAGGAGGAGTTCGTTAAAGTACGGAGTGTGTAAATCGTCCAAAAATGGCCGCCAAATTCAAAATGGCGGACTTCCTGTCGAGTTTATGGTATGGGTTCTTGAGGCTTTTTTGTGCGTCTTAATATGATACACGTCCCCAGCAAATTTCGTGCATGTACGTTGAACGTGGACGAGGGGCTAATTTTTTCCAATTTTCTAGGTGGCGCTAGCGTGCCATTTTGCCACGCCCATCCGTGAAACCCACAAAATACGACATTTTTCACCAGTCCTGACATGCGTGCCAAATTTGGTGAGTTTTTGAGCATGTTGCGGCCCCGAAAATGGCGCTTACTTTGCAGAAAAAAAAAAAATAATAATAATCCTAACAGTTTCAATAGGGTCCTCGCACTGTTAGTGCTCGGGCCCTAAAAATAACCCTAACAGTTCCAATAGGGTCCTCGCACTGTTAGTGCTCGGGCCCTAAAAAAAATAACCCTAACAGTTCCAATAGGGTCCTCGCACTGTTAGTGCTCGGGCCCTAAAAATAACCCTAACAGTTTCAATAGGGTCCTCGCACTGTTAGTGCTCGGGCCCTAAATAACCCTAACAGTTTCAAGAGGGTCCTCGCACTGTTAGTGCTCGGGCCCTAAAAATAAAAAAATAACCCTAACAGTTTCAATAGGGTCCTCGCACTGTTAGTGCTCGGGCCCTAATAATCCTAACAGTTTCAATAGGGTCCTCGCACTGTTAGTGCTCGGGCCCTAAAAATAACCCTAACAGTTTCAATAGGGTCCTCGCACTGTTAGTGCTCGGGCCCTAAAAATAATCCTAAGAGTTTCAATAGGGTCCTCGCACTGTTAGTGCTCGGGCCCTAAAAATAACCCTAACAGTTTCAATAGGGTCCTCGCACTGTTAGTGCTCGGGCCCTAAAAATGCCTAACTTTATCATTATTAATATAAACAACTAACATGGCTGGTAGTACTCACTATCAAGCTAGCATATTGATACTGGTAATGGTAAAGTTTAAAATATATTGAGTTTGATTCAGTGACAAGCTAGTAACATAAAAACTAACAGCAAAACTAAAAACAGGTTGCATTGATACACGTTATCCCGTTACCATCAGTTGAATTTCGTGTACGATTCATAACATATACGGTGTTTTACATTTCTTCCACGAAAGCACTGTTGGGGTTACTTTTCAGCTACTGGTTGTCAGTTTTGTCGCCACGGCTGGAAAGCCCCGACGATATTGACTCACGTCTGACTTCTTGCTTTATCCAAAGACTTTTTGGTCATAGCCTTTTCAAATACTGTCTTCCTTTTTTGCCTGGTTTTCCTTCGCTGACTGTATATGCAGGTAACTGGGAATTTTGACGGCTCTTTCTCTGCCATAATTGTGATTCTTCCTAGCTTCCGTGCCTCTTCCACTCCTCAAGCAAACGTGTGCGTGCATGTGGGCTACTCTTATACAGCAGTGCTGGTAACCATGGTAGCGAGGGAGAGTGACAAGTCGCCCAGCCAATCATTTCTTTCGTCCCGGTTGGAAATAATGAGCTGTGCTTATAGGCCTTTATCGCATCAAAATAGAACGCCGGAAGTAACCTTTAAAAAATAGCTGAAGCAGTGTACTGCGTCTTCCGGTTATTGCGTTCGAAATGGCTGCCTGTTATCGCTGGACTACTTCTCTCTCGAATCTCCCAAAAGTTGGCCAAGACGATGTGGTGCGACTCGTGAATGAACACTCAAAGGTAAAATCATCCAAGTTGGAGAAAGGATACAAGTTCTTCTACGAGAATTTTGTCTTCAATTATAGAGGTAAGTAGCTTGAATTCTGTTCTGTTGGCGAGCTATCGCTAGCTTGTTGTTATGTTTAGTAAGCTAGTTATTCGTCGTCAGCTTAGAAAGGTTCACTTCAAATACACCGTATCCTATTTAAATAATTCGAACAATATAACGTTATGTGACTTTTTTTCACTTGAGTATGTCAGTCAGTGTCAGTGGTCATTAAACTTTTGCCTGAGGAGGTAACTTCTAGCTAGCTAACGTTAATGGCCCGGGCCCCGATGTTTTAATGATCACTTGGGCTACATTAACGTTCCGAAATGCCGTTGCGGCAGTTTAAGAATCACAGCCAAAGGTTAAGTTGTATGTGGTTAAACATTTAATCTTTTTTCAGTATGATGTGTGACTATTTCCCCCCCTTTTAATGCAGTGTCAGATTTAGTGAGTGAGGAAGTGGTAGTGCAGGCGAGCTGCTACCGTTCTATGCGAAAGAATGAAGAGCCACATACACTTCAGGTTACATTGATTGTCAGGAAGTTCAGGCCGAAATCATGCTCTAGTTCCTAACTTACTCGTCAACATGCGTTACTGGCTTTCTGTAGTCTTTTGTTTATCAACAGGACATCATGTAGATAGTACCTAATCTTTCTGATCCTTGGTGGATTTCATCAGATTTACAGTTTGGATCCAGACAGTGCTACAGTACCAAATTACCCCAAACTTGTAATGTGTAGTGAATAGAGCATGGTTTCAGACCTACAAAGGTTCAGGTGCATTTGTTCATTGTTTTTCTTTCTTCTGCTGTTGCAGATGCTCTTTTTCTTTTTCCATATATCTGCTGTTGCAGATCAGTAACTTTTGTTTTTTTGTTCGGCTGTTGCCTTAATTTTGTTCAACCTAGTTTTACAATAATGTTCCTAGTGTCAAATAAATGCTAATTACTGTACAGGCTAAACATCCAAACTTTCCCTTAAGTAAATGTTCTCCATTTCTAGATTGTGCTGCATGCTGTTAGACCTGTGGAGTTAAATGGATGCTCCTGCTCGTGTGCTGCTGGAATGGCTTTATGCAACCATGTTGTTGCACTCCTGTATCAAACGGCTCACTACAGCACCATGGGGCTGAAAATTGTGCCAACCCCACTGTCCTGCACCGGTGTGCTTCAATCATGGCACCGTCCAAGGACACAGGTAAGTTTGTCTGATGCAAGTTGTGCCTTTAAAGTTTGTAAGTGCACACTGTTGGAATACTGATTCTGGTGTAGATGTTTCTGCACAGTGTCTCCATATCCTACACTTCATCCATATGAATTGTTTACATCCATATGAATTGTTTACATGATAATATAAAATTTGTCTGGGTCCCTCAGATATAGCCATACATGCAATTCTAGATTTACTCACACATCACATTTCAGTATACATTTGTTTCCTTCTATTTTGCAGAGCAGCGGTTGCCTGCATAGGATGTACACCTACAATATTGCTTGTTTGCTGAATTAAACTGATACTCTCTCAGATTTGCAACTGAATTTAATTTCTTTTTGTGTTGATCCAGGGGATTCGTCCCGAACCCACGGATGAACTCGTGGTACGAAAGCCAAAGGCGCTAGGACGCAGTAGTGTCAAATCTACTCTGTATCGCGCTTACGCTGGTAAGTTTTAATTACGGTAATTTACTTATATACTTTTATCACGGCAGAATTGATTACTGGGATTGCTCGAAGCAGTGTATCGATTCTTCCGGTTATGTATTTTCAATGTGCTTTTGTTAACATCTAGTTGAATAAACGCCTCTGAAAATGTCCAGATTTGTAAATCATCCTGTGGGTGTTCATTTTAAGAGACAGGAGAAGAGATATTTTGATGATTACTGTGTACATGATTTTTCAAACTCAAAGGAACTTGTAGGTTTTTAATCTAACATAAACCGTGGCTCTTAAACATGCGTGAAAATTTCACCCCACGTCAGTGCTCATCTAAATAGTGACCACACTAGTGACCTGCAGCGTGTATGAGCATTGATGATAAAGATCAAAATTAATATTTTTTTTTGTATAAAATATTTCAGTCATTTTTCATTTCACTGTTTGTAATTCACACGTTTATTCCAAAATTCGTCACGCTGTTAGCCTGTTAAGATGAATTCAATTTGTTGGATCGTTCATTTTTTTTTTTTGCGCTCTTATGATGATAGACCATGGTTTTACTACAAATAAAAAACAAAATAAAACAACAAGTTAATAGTTAAATCATGGTAACCAAAAATCAGCCATATTTTAACAATTTTTATCAGAAAAAAATTGGTAAAATTCAGTTTAGGATTGTAAATTCAACCGGTATGAAATATGATCAATAAGAGAAAAACGCTGTTAATGAGAAGATGAGCACTGGACTTCGTCAGGTTAGTTTGGAAATGAATGTATGTGTTAATCAGAATGCACATTTGAAAGGGAAATATATTTACAGCATGAACATTTCAACTAGTTGTAATGTAAACATCCTTAGCGCCGCGTCTAGCACTGTCTCAGTTTATGGCCAGCAATATTGTTGTTTAAGCACATTATGGAATTAAGATAATGTCTGCACTACGTTATGATTAAACCTGAATCCGATTATTCATTATTATTACTATTTCTGAAAGTCCGATAACATCCGCAATTTTAAAATTAGAACATGCAGATAGTTCTTTGTATCAGATTAGCTACACTGTTGACTTCCTGTGACGTCATGGTTGTGGCGGCAGCCTGATTTTTAAGCTCCCAGAGGAGAATTTGTAAAAACTAGCCAAACATTAATTACAAACCTTATTTTTTGCAAAAAAATACTCAAAATAAGTAATCGAAATGGCCTGCAACCGAAAAGATACGGATAAGAAGGGTAAATCATCGAAAAAAGAAGAACAACCGAACCTAAAGGACGATGGAGGAGAAGAGCACATGGCGGTAGTGCTAGCCGAGCTGCGAATACTAAGAAAGGAACACGCTGAAGCATCTAAAGATACTAAAGATTCCTTAGCAAGAGTAGAAGCCGCACTAGCCGAAGTAGATGAAAGGATGACAAAAGTAGAACAGCGTGTGAGTGAGTATGAACAGAGGCTGAGTGATGCAGAAGATAAATCGCAAAGAAACGAGCGAGCCCTTCATTACTTGCTACTAAGAGATGCTAGCCTGTCTGCAAAATGTGAAGACCTAGAGTCCAGAGCAAGACGGAATAACGTCCGCATATATGGCGTGAAAGAAGACGAAGAAACCAACAAGGACATGCTGAGTTTCGTAAACGATCTCATCCGAACGTCGCTGACATTACCAGAAGAACTCAAACTAAATATAGAGAGAGCACACCGCTCGTTGACTATGAAACCGAAAGACGCAACGAGCCCCCCGAGATCCATTATCGTCAGATTCCTGGACTACAGAATTAAAGAAACGGTAATTCAAGAAGCATGGAAACATCGCGGAGGAGTGCCATATAACGGACAGAGGATTTTCTTTGACCAGGACTACACGTCCGACATCCAGAAGAAACGCAAGCAAGTAAGAGACGTGATGAAATTGCTTAAAGAGAAGAATATTAAAGCTCAATCGCCATTCCCTGCTAAGCTGAAAATTCACCTGAAATCTGGAACGAAGACTTTCACGACCCTCGCAGACGCGGCCGCAACGCTCGGAGAGCTGGGTATCCAGGTTCAATTGAACGAACGAGAGATACTACAAACAGAACTTTTGAAAAACAAATGGACCAAGGCTTCAACGGCAAACAGAGCTAATTCAATGACCAACGCAGACTTGAAGAGCATTCTCCTTGGTGGCCATCGATGAACATTTGAAACATTTCTGAACTGTGAGTAATGATTTATAAAAAACAAACAAAGAAAAAATGATTCAAGTGACCCTGTTACACTTGTTTGGCTAGTGTTATTATTTTAAGATAACTAATAAGAGAGGACGGATTCTCCTCAACCGAGCGTTTTTTTTTTCTTCTTCTCATTCATTTTTCTTTCTCTTTTTTTTTTTTCCGTCGACGCTTCATATTACAGGCAATTCATCACGCGTAAGCTAGATGATAGTTGCAACAGCACTATGTGCGCATCCCCAGAGAGATCGGTCACAACTCTCTGTCCCTGCTGAGACTGAGTTTATGCTTGCTAGAACAGTCGGGTGTTTGGAAGTTGTTTACTTTTTTCTTGTTCTATCTGTGAGTTCTTGTTCTCCACAATGGTGGAAGTTATATGTTATGTTATTTATAATTAAGCAGTCACATAAGATGCTTTGTAAATACGGGTATGGGTCTACATTTGGAAAAGCAATGTCTAATATAAATGTTAAAATCATACTACACTGTTATTCACATGGATAAACTGATTGTAGTGAGCTATAATGTCCGTGGATTAAACCATCCTTTCAAAAGGAAGAAAATATTCAATCAGCTTAAAAAAATGCAATGCTCAATTGCATTATTACAAGAAACCCATTTATCAGAGAATGAGCATATAAAACTAAGAAGGGAATGGGTTAATTTTGTATATAGTGCCTCAAATGGGAAAAAAAGAGGGGTGGCTATTTTAATCAACAAAAACCTGGCTTTTAACGCAGAGAAGGTGATACAGGACAAATCAGGTCGTTATGTCATGGTGGTTGGGACTGCTGGAGGAAACGAAATATCCATACTAAACGTATATGCTCCAAACATGTTTGATCCAATGTTCTTTAGAGAGATCGCTAACATCATTGCGGGCAATGCAAAAGGGGTATTAATAATAGGAGGGGACTTTAACGCAGTGCAGGATGGGAAGCTGGATAGGATGCCCATGGAGAAGGGATCTCAGTGCTCCAAAACAAAAACTTTAAATAACTTTATGTCCGAATTGGGTCTTACTGACCCATGGAGAGCTAGAAACCTAAAACGAAAAGATTTCAGTTTCTTCTCTAATGTCCACAATAGTTACTCAAGAATTGATTTTTTCTGTCTCCCTCAACAATACATACATAAAGTAACAGACTGTTTCATTGAACCTATAACCCTGAGTGATCATGCACCTATTGTGCTGAAAGTAGATTTAGGCATGCACTCTTTTTTCAGATATTGGAGGCTAAACGTATCACTGCTGAATAAGTCTGAAATAGTAGAAGAATTAAGCAAATCCATAAAAGAATATTTTGAGATCAATGATAATGGTGAAGTTGATCCCTCAGTTCTGTGGGAGGGAGCAAAAGCAGTTATGAGAGGAAAAATAATAGAGATATCATCAAAAATAAAAAGACAGCGACTCAAGGAACAACTAAATCTGGAAAATAAAATAAAGCTTTTAGAGACACAACACAAGACCACAAGAATGAGTAACATTGCTACAAAACTTAAGGAGACAAGAAAAGCCTTGGATAAACTCTTGTCATATAAATCTGAAGGGGCTTTAAGATTTTCTAAACAAAGATATTACGAGATGGGGAATAAAGCTAGCCGCCTTCTAGCTTTTCAACTTCGTAAAGCTCAAGCTAATCGTGCTGTGTCCAAGATTTCTCATCCTACACTGAGTAGAATAGTATCTCAACCCAAAGAAGTAGCAGATGCCTTTGCATCATTCTACCAAAATTTATACAAAGAACCCAGAGTACAAACATCAGGAAGAGATACTGATAGTTTCCTTACTGGTTTAAATCTCCCCACATTATCAAAAGAAACATCTAAACAGATGATAACACCTATTACAGAAACAGAAATAAGAGAGGCTATAAAAAGATTGAAAAGTAACAAATCTCCAGGAGTCGATGGGCTTCCTGGAGAGTTTTACAAATGCTTCATAAATGATCTTGCACCTGTGCTAACCAAGGTATTTAGATACTCTCTCTCTGAGAATAATCCTCCGGAGACATGGTCACAGGCCATTATATCTGTTATTCATAAAGAGAGAAAAGGACCCAACACTCTGTGAAGGATATAGACCCATCATCTTGATATGCAATGATCAGAAAATACTGACAAGTATTTTAGCACATAGAGTTCAAAAACATATTACTACTCTGATTAAGCCAGATCAAACCGGATTTATTCCTAATAGACAGGGTGCCAACAATATAAGAAGAACTCTAAACATAATTACTTGCGCCAAAAGAGACAAACAGACATCAATGTTAATAAGCTTTGATGCACAGAAAGCATTCGACACTGTAAATTGGGAATTTTTATACAAAACGCTATCAGTCATGGGATTTCACCCAAAATTTATAGAGTGGGTCAGAGTTATTTACAGAAATCCAAAATCTCGCGTCAGGATCAATGGATGTTGCTCTGAATTCTTTGACCAACAGAGGGGGGTTAGGCAAGGAGACTGTCTTAGTCCTCTACTTTTTGCTATAAATATTGAACCCCTGGCAGCATCTATAAGACAGAACGAGGAAATAAAAGGCATAAAAGACATGGGGAATAAGGAACACAAGATATCTCTTTATGCAGACGATATCCTGACCTATATAAGGGATCCAGCTCTTTCTGTCCCTGCACTGCTAGACACCTTAAAAAAATATGGAGATCTTTCTGGTTATTAAATTAATCAATCAAAATCTGAGGCAATGATGCTAGTTAGACATTGGCCAATCCAACTGTCAGAAAGGCTTGATTTCCATTGGTCGCAAGGATTTAGATATTTGGGGATTATCATAACGACAGACTTATCTAAACTTTTTAAAGCCAATTACGGGAAATTACTGGGTAGCATAAAAATGGACCTTACTAGATGGGAAATTCTTCCACTCTCCTTGATAGGAAGAATAGAAACTATAAGAATGAACATTTTACCTAGGTTGCTCTTTCTCTTCCAATCACTACCTATATACGTTCCTGCCTCCACCTTTACTATACTAGATAAATGGCTATCCAAATTTATTTGGCAAGGAAAGCGACCCAGACTAAAATTTAAAAGACTACTTTGCCCAAAGAAAAATGGAGGCCTGGACTTGACTAGCCTTAAAACATATT
Organism: Pimephales promelas; assembly: GCF_988280905.1. Lineage (NCBI taxonomy): Eukaryota > Metazoa > Chordata > Actinopteri > Cypriniformes > Leuciscidae > Pimephales > Pimephales promelas. The sequence continues at coordinate 12,622,734 of NC_142786.1, read as the reverse complement.
ATTGGTCAGCCCAACTCAGAGCAATGGTTGCGTGGATGTCTCAAGAGATTGACACTGTCTGGGTCGGAATGGAGCAGAGTGAATGTCCAGATTTCCCATTAGACTTAATTCCATTCCTAAACCAAGACATATGGGGTAAAAAGAAGATCACTAATGTATGGAGTAGAAACACCTTAAAAATATGGTCAATTGTGAGGAAGAAATTACAACTTCCCATGACTATTTCCAGAGCTATAAGGATAGCAAATAATTGTGAGTTTTCCCCAGCTAGGCTGGACAAGAGTTTCCTGAAATGGACAGAAAGGGGTCTAGTGGTTTTGGATCAACTGTTTGACGGAGCAGCCTTGAAATCATTTGAACAACTCAAAGAGAATTATGATTTACCGAACCAAGATTTCTTTAGGTATTTACAAATTAGACATTACCTCCAAAATCATCTAGAATGGGAAAGGCTCTGCTCCCAACCAACAAAAATAGAGCGTTTCTTCATATCAATAATAGAAGGAAAAGTAAACTCAAAATTCATTTCACATATTTACAAAATATTGCAAGAAGACTTTAAAGGAAATAATTTAGATATTAAAGAAAAATGGGAATTAGAAATGAACACAATAATTACAGACGAGCAGTGGGAGACTTCATTCAGTCAAGGACACAGGGTAACCAGTAGCCCTAATTGGAAGGAATTTGGATGGAAAATTAAAATGAGATATTTTAGAACTCCATTCATAACATCAAAATGGAGCAATAATTCAGATAGCTGTTGGAGAGGTTGTGGCTTGGTGGGAGATCACACCCATATATTTTGGGACTGTCCAAGGATATTAGAATATTGGCAAAATATACAAAAAGAAATAAAAAAATGTCTTTGTATAGATCTACCTCTTGAACCATCATACTTTGTGCTAGGGATACTGCCAGCTGACCTTGAAGAGAATAACCAAAAATGTTTGCTGAGACTCCTTCTTTTAATAGCAAACAAAGCAATCACAGCCTCGTGGCTGAAGCCACACCCTCCAACGGTTGCACAATGGAGGGATAGAATACAGGATGTTTATAACATGGAGTATACAACGGCATTATTACAACTGAAAGTAGAGGTTTTCTTAAATAAATGGTCTTCAATTGTCCAACATTTTCATTTGATATGACTATTATGTAGACTATATTTTTCTTGGTTTTATTTCATTTTTTTTTCTCCCAATGGTCATATATATTGTAAAGGAAGGAAAGGGAAAAAAAAAATCTGTACTATTTACCAAAATGTATATGTGGTACTGCAGAGATAAGGATCTTTCCCCTCACTTATATTCTTGTTAGGATGGAAGATATCTATGGTCTGATGCTCTATTTGTAGACTTGTCCATGACACTTTACTGTATCATCATTATTGTATCATCAAATGTTTACTCGTAACATACTGTATGACTGCACTTGATAATAGGAAATAAAAGAAAAGTTAAAAAAAAAAAAGATTAGCTACACTGTTGCTTGTAAAACATTGACAGTTATTAACTGATGAATGGTTTCTGTTACTTGTGTTTTAGGACCCCTTCCTGATCCGGCAGTGTTGTCAGTTGGAGCCCAACTACGCAGCCATCAGCCACAACCTGGCATTTGCAAAATCTTACACGGCCTCTCTGAACTGACTTTAGTGGACTCTAAATTTGGACCAGTCCCTCGAGGTTCAGTTCTTTCTTATCAGTGCACACCAGTAATACCCCGAGAAATCATTAAGCATCCAGAAGCTCCCTCATTTCCACAACTTCCATTAATTAGTGGCTTAGAATTAGAACGGCATCTACATTTTGTCCCCAATTGTCAGCAGTTTTATCACTTACAGAGTTTAGAACTAACCCGTGAATGTGCAAGTATCATTGAAGAGAATACAAGGGGGCAGTCAGAGAATCCTTTGTGGAAGGAAGTCCGACAGCCCCGCCTAACTTCCAGTAGATTCGGCGAAGTTTGTAGCGTTAGAGGGGAGTCATCTAGTCAGGCTCTTGCAGCCAGGATCATAAAGGGGGTAAGGCAAACACCTGCTATGAAAAGGGGTATTGACCTTGAGCCAGAAGTTTTACAACAGTACAGTGACCTTTGCAATGTCAGTGTTGCTCCTTCTGGATTCGTTGTGAATCCTGATGCGCCTTACCTCGTGCTAGCCCTGATGCCAAAGTGTATGATCCCACTGCAAATCCACCCTTTGGGTTAGCTGAAGTGAAATGCCCAGATGTTAACAGTATAACAGAGGTTACACATGTCAAGTTCATTGGTGGTCAGGCCAAACTAAAAAAAAATCACAAGTATTTTTGGCAAGTGCAAGGCCAGTTAGCCATTACTGGTTTAAAATGGTGTGATTTCATTACATCCACACAAAGTGACCTCACAGTAGAGCGAATTTGGCTCGACGAGTCGCTGACCAGTGAAATGAAAGGTAAACTTGACTTATTTTATTTCACGACATATATGGAAACGTACCTGAAACTAAAGTAAATCCCCCCCCCCCCCACACACACACACACACACACACACAAACACACACACACAAACAACTGGGATCTCTTTCTGATTTTATTTATTGATTTATTTATGGAACGGACATACCTACTCTCTAATCATCACCACCACCACAAACACACACAAATGTAAAGTACACACACTTGTACTTAATGGATTAAAATTAAAGTAAATTAAATGTATGTAAATATAAATGTAAGATGAGTGTCTGATTTTTTTTAGTGTATAAATGTAATGTTATTAGGGCCCAAGCCCTGAAAGGGCGAAGGCCCTATTGTTTTCCTTGGGATTATTTATTAGGGCCCAAGCCCTGAAAGGGCGAAGGCCCTATTGTTTTCCTTAGGATTATTTATTATTAGGGCCCAAGCCCTGAAAGGGCGAAGGCCCTATTGTTTTCCTAAGGATTATTAGGGCCCAAGCCCTGAAAGGGCGAAGGCCCTATTGTTTTCCTTAGGATTATTAGGGCCCAAGCCCTGAAAGGGCGAAGGCCCTATTGTTTTCCTTAGGATTATTCTTTTCTATTATTAGGGCCCAAGCCCTGAAAGGGCGAAGGCCCTATTGTTAGGGCCCAAGCCCTGAAAGGGCGAAGGCCCTATTGTTTTCCTTGGGATTATTAGGGCCCAAGCCCTGAAAGGGCGAAGGCCCTATTGTTTTCCTTAGGATTATTCTTTTCTATTATTATTATTATTAGGGCCCAAGCCCTGAAAGGGCGAAGGCCCTATTGTTTTCCTTAGGATTATTATTATTAGGGCCCAAGCCCTGAAAGGGCGAAGGCCCTATTGTTTTCCTTGCGATTATTTTTCTTCTCTATTATTATTATAATAATTATTATTTTACTACCTTTTGGGCACTTTTGGGGCCCTTAACGTGCTCGAAAACTCTTGAAACTTTGCACACGGGTCAGAACCCGCGGCCATCAGAGCCGGGCTGAAGCTGGTACCTGGGCGTGGCAGGGGGGCTCGTCAGCGCCCCCTGGAACGGGGTCCGAACACTCGGTCCATAACTCAAACACGCTTGCATGTAATAATATGAAACTCGGTACACATGTTGATCTCATCGTTTCATCTATACCTCGCGCTCTTACTTTTTACCCCAGCCCAACAGGAAGTCGGCTATTGAGGTTTGTTTGTAAAACGCTCGCAATGGTATTTGAAATACTCCTCCTAGAGCTTTGATCCACATTCGACGAAACTCGGTCAGCGTGAAGTCAAGACATTGAGGATGAAAGTTTGCGAGGGGATTTTTGATATCTCGAACGGTTTGTCCGTGGCGAGGAAACGAAATCATGGCGAGAAACGTGAAACAGGAAGTGTGTTATAACCTCAGCATACATTAACTGATCTTGATGAAACTTCAGCAGTCTGTTTGCTGTAAGAGGACGATCACATGGATTTGACTATTGTGAGTCAAAGTTATAGCGCCACCAACTGGCAGCAGGAAGTGTGTCACTTTCAAAATGCTTTGATATCACCCTTTTATTTTTACCCGATTTGCTTCAAACTTAATCTGTATAATGTAAATACATAGCAGATGAAGACCTGTGAATGGATTCTTGATATCTTTGATACTGTTGCCGTGGCAGAGCATTAAACTTTAAAATTCTTTTTTTTTGATGATTTTGAGACTCTTAGCGGCTTTTGGGGCCCTTAACGGGTTTGAAAACTCTTGAAACTTTGCACACAGGTCAGATTCCACAGCCGTCAGAGCCGGGCTGAAGATGGTACCTGGGTGTGGCAGGGGGGCTAGACAGCGCCCCCTGGAACGGGGTCCGAACACTTGGTCCATAACTCAAACACGCTTGCATGTAATAATATGAAACTCGGTACACATGTTGATCTCATCGTTCATATATACCTCAAACTATTACTTTTTACCCCAGCCCAACAGGAAGTTGGCTATTGAGGTTTGTTTGTAAAACGCTCGCAATGGAATGTGCAATACTCCTCCTAGAGAATTCAAACACACGGCACGAAACTCGGTCAGCATGAAGTCAAGGCATTGAGGATGAAAGTTTGCGAGGGGATTTTTGATATCTCGAACGGTTTGGCCGTGGCGAGGAAACGAAATTATGGCGAGAAACGTGAAACAGGAAGTGTGTTATAACTTCAGCATACATTAACTGATCTTTATGAAACTTCAGCAGTGTGTTCGCTGTAAGAGGACGATCACATGGATGTGACTATTGTGAGTCAAAGTTATAGCGCCACCAACTGGCAGCAGGAAGTGTGTCACTTTCAAAATGCTTTGAAATCACCCTTTTATTTTTACCCGATTTGCTTCAAACTTAATCCGTATAATGTAAATATACGACAGATGTAGACCTGTGAATGGATTCTTGATATCTTTTAAACTGTTGCCGTGGCAACGCATCAAACTTTACCATTCTTTTAGGATGCTTTTGAGACCCTTAGCATGCTTCAAATCGCATGAAACTCGACAGACACATCACATTTATTAGCCAGTAGACATGTGCAAAGTTTCAGAAACGGGCGTGGTGAGGGCTCAGTAGCACCACCTTTTGACAAAAGTGGGGTTGTTAGTTTTAACTAGAGTTACAAAAATCGGTATGTATATTGTACTCCTCGAGCCGGACAACTTTCTAATTGACACTCATTAGCTAGGACCCACAGAAAGTCAGATATCTTTGTTTGAATGTAGAGAAAATCTTAGAATTTTGCCAGTCTCTCAGTGTCTCTCTGTGTGAGTGAGAGGAGGGGCGCCTGTCAGGTTAATTTTAACCCTTTATTTGCTGTGTGCGACTTCTCTGGCATTTTCGGGGGCCTTAACATCCTCTAAAACTCTTGAAACTTTGCACACGGGTCAGAACCCATGGCCATCAGGGCCGGGCTGAAGCTGGTCATCGGGCGTGGCAGGGCGGCTCGACAGCGCCCCCTGGACTGGGATTCGAACATTTGTCCATAAATCAAACACACTTGCGTGAATTAATATGAAACTCGGTACAATTATAGATCACATCAGGCCAAACAACTTTCGTGCTCTAAGTTTTACGACAATTAAAATGGAAGTTGAGAATTATGGGTTGTTTGAATAGTTGTCCTAGGAGAAATACATCAAATTACAACGCATGTGTTTACCAATCACAACCAAACTCGGTGTGCAAGAAGTCAAGACATTGAGGATGAAAGTTTGTGAGGGGATTTTTGATATCTCAAACGGTTTGGCCGTGACGAGGAAACGAAATTATGGCGAGAAACGTGAAACAGGAAGTGTGTTATAACTTCAGCATACATTAACATATCTTGATGAAACTTCATCAGTGTGTTCGCTGTAAGAGGACGATCACATGGATGTGACTATTTCGAGTCAAAGTTATAGCGCCACCAACTGGCAGCAGGAAGTGTGTCACTTTCAAAATGCTTTGAAATCAACCTCTTATTTTTACCCGATTTGCTTCAAACTTCATCTGTATAATGTAAATACATGGCAGATGAAGACCTGTGAATGGATTCTTGATATCTTTGATACTGTTGCCGTGGCAACGCATCAAACTTTAAAATTCTTTTTTTTTTTGATGATTTTGAGACTCTTAATGGCTTTTGAGGCCCTTAACGGGTTTGAAAACTCTTGAAACTTTGCACACAGGTCATATCCCACAGCCATCAGGCCCGGGCTGAAGATGGTACCTAGGCGTGGCAGGGGGGCTAGACAGCGCCCCCTGGAACGGGGTCCGAAAACTTGGTCCATAAATCAAACACGCTTGCATGTAATAATATGAATGAAAAACTTCATCTGTATAATGTAAACAGATGAAAAACTTCATCTGTATAATGATGAAAAACAGATGAAAAACTTCATCTGTATAATGTAAACATACGGTAGATGTAGACCTGAGAATGGATTCTTGATATCTTTTAAACTGTTGCCGTGGCAAAGCTTCAAACTTTGAAATTATTTTAGGATGCTTTTGAGACTCTTAGCATGCTTGAAATTGCATGAAACTCAACAGACACATCACATTTATTAGCCAGTAGACATGTGCAAAGTTTCAGAAACGGGCATGGTGCAGGGACTAAATAGCGCCACCTTTTGACAAAAGTGGGGTTGTTATTTTTATCTACAGTTACAAAAATCGTTATATACATTGTACTCCTCAAGCCAGACAACTTTCTAATTCATAGTCATTAGCTCAGACCAAGAGGAAGTCAGATATTTTGGTTTGAATATGGTGAGACTCTCTCTGAGCCTACGTCCGTGTATGGCAAGCCCTTTTAACATTTAAAAGCTAAGTTTGCCTATCCGGAAATTAACATTGTAGATATCAACAATGTCTTTCTGTCTAGTCGTAATTACATTTTGGATAGTTTGTATTATCATTTAAGATATCTGTAACATAATTGTGACTAGTCAAAATGACAGACTATGGCAAGCCGTTTTAACATTTAATCATGAAAGGGCCAAAGCCTTCGGCACCGCCACCCCGGTGCCTTTAGGTAACTAAAGGAGCCAGGGGTTGCGGTGCCACTGGCTTGGGCCCGCCATCGCTGCTCGCAGCTATATTTATTATTATTATTATTATTTATACGACTATTCGGGCACTTTTGGGGCCCTTAACATGCTCAAAAACTCTTGAAACTTTGCACACGGGTCAGAACCCGCGGCCATCAGGGCCGGGCTGAAGATGGTACCCGGGCGTGGCAGGGGGGCTAGACAGCGCCCCCTGGAACGGGGTCCGAACACTTGGTCCATAAATCAAACACGCTTGCATGTAATAATATGAAACTCGGTACACATGTTGTTCTCATCGTTTCATCTATACCTCGTGCTTTTACTTTTTACCCCAGCCCAACAGGAAGTCGGCTATTTAGGGTTGTTCGTAAAACACTCGCAATGGAATTTTTAATACTCCTCCTAGAGCTTTGATCCAAATTCGACGAAACTCGGTCAGCGTGAAGTCAAGACATTGAGGATGAAAGTTTGCGAGGGGATTTTTGATATCTCGAACGGTTTGGCCGTGGCGAGGAAACAAAATTATGGCGAGAAACGTGAAACAGGAAGTGTATCATAACTTCAGCACACATCAACCGATCTTGATAAAACTTCAGCAGTGTGTTCGCTGTAAGAGGACGATCACATGGATGTGACTATTGTGAGTCAAAGTTATAGCGCCACCAACTGGCAGCAGGAAGTGTGTCATTTTCAAAATGCTTTGAAATCACCCTCTAATTTTAACTCGATTTGCTTCAAACTTCATCTGTATAATGCAAATACATGGCAGATGAAGACCTGTAAATGGATTCTTGATATCTTTGAAACTGTTGCCGTGGCAACGCATCAAACTTTACCATTCTTTTAGGATGCTTTTGAGACTCTTAGCATGCTTCAAATTGCATGAAACTCGACAGACACATCACATTTATTAGCCAGTAGACATGTGCAACGTTTCAGAAACGGGTGTGGTGAGGGCTCAGTAGCGCCACCTTTTGACAAAAGTGGGGTTGTTAGTTTTATCTACAGTTACAAAAATCAGTATGTATATTGTACTCCTCGAGCCGGACAACTTTCTAATTGACACTCATTAGCTAGGACCCACAGAAAGTCAGATATGTTTGTTTGAATGTAGAGAAAATCTGAGAATTTTGCCAGTCTCTCAGTGTCTCTCTGTGTGAGTGAGAGGAGGGGCGCCTGTCAGGTTAATTTTAACCCTTTATTTGCTGTGTGCAACTTCTCTGGCATTTTCGGGGGCCTTAACATCCTCTAAAACTCTTGAAACTTTGCACACGGGTCAGAACCCATGGCCATCAGGGCCGGGCTGAAGCTGGTAACCGGGCGTGGCAGGGCGGCTCGACAGCGCCCCCTGGACTGGGATTCAAAAATTTGTTTTATGACAGTTCAAATGGAAGTTATTTATGAATTATGAATTATGGGTTGTTTGAATAATTGTCCTAGGAGAAATACATCAAATCACAAGGCATGTGTTTACCAATCACAACCAAACTCGGTGTGCATGAAGTCAAGACATTGAGGATGCTCAATTCCGGACGGATTTTTGATATCTCGAACGGTCTGGGCGTGGCGAGGAAATGAATTTTATGACTAAAAAAGGACACATAAAGTGTGTTATAACTTTGCTCAATTTACCTACAGTTACAAAACTTACCACGTATATTGTTCTCGTCAAGCCGATCAACTTTCCAATTTAAAGTCATTCGCTCTGAGCAACAGAAAGTCAGATATTGTAGTTTGAATGGATTTATTTCCCCTGCGATTCTCTCTCTCTCTCTCTCTCTCTCTCTCTTTCTCTCTCTCTCTCTCTCTCTCTCTCTCTCTCTCTCTCTTCTCTCTCTCTCTCTCTCTCTCTCTCTCTCTCTCTCTCTCTCTCTCTCTCTCTCTCTCTGTGTGTGTGTGTGTGTGTGTGGGTGTGTGTGTCTGTGTGGGGAGGGGAGGGCTGTTGTCTGTGTTTATGTGTGTGTGTGTGTGGCTGGCTGCGATTTTTCCTACAAGTCCTTGTCTCTAAGTCCTTGTCTTTTTGCATAACAATTTTGCATAACAATATTTTTAAATGACAAAATAGGCATATAACCCCCATCTTTTAAATGTATAGTTTGCTTTAAATAAAAGTAAGATTGTATTTGTAATTGAAGTTGAATGAATTTAAAATTCATGTGCTATATTTCAATATATTTGTTTTCCTTAAGATTTTAAAACACTAACTTCATTCTTATCTGAATTACAAATATGTGTTTCTGTATAAAATAATACTCTGACTAAAAACACATTTGATGTTTTTTTTTTTTTGGATTTTTATTTACATGTATTTATGTGTGTGTGTGTGTGTGTGTGTATATAAAGTGCAGGGTTTTTTTTAGATAAAGTAGAATTTCTATAACTATGTGTTGAACTAATAAATCACTCTTGTGTGTGTTAAACACAATCTACTTAATACAGACAACTTCATTATAAAGATAAATAACAAATCCAAAAAATATATGATTATAATCTATGACAAAAAAAGCCATTACAAACTATATTAATGGAAAATACACATTGCTCTTTGTATTGTTGTAAAATATTCATGAAAAACAAGATAACAAAAATCAAAAAGATAAATTATTTTAGATATAGCCATGTTTTAAATGTATAGCAGAGATGTTAATTGAGGCAGCAACATACAAACTTTCTAGAACAACATGGACCTGGATAGCTGGTTTTTATGGAGGACAGTGAAGAGGAAGAGGGTGCAAATCAAACAGCTCATTCTCAGACTACACAGCAAACAGCTTAAGTTTTTAGTGCTTTGTTTGAGGTTTTTAGTGCTCTGTCCTATCTATTATCAACATATAATAGATAGAACAGAACAAGAAAGGCAATTAATAATCTGTCATTGCGTCACTGCATTATGATATGAAAGGCTCAGTACAGTGTGGCACAAAACGCTTATGCGCATCCCGAGTGGAGAATGATGCGCTTAAAGCCACATGGAGTTACAGCGCACAGCGCATCGAGTCCGCATTGATGCAAGCTCTACAATACACTTCTTTTTGATAGTCAAAGCGGGGGTTACGTTTTTACACGTCGTACAGAATAACCCTAAAGGCACCAAGGTGGCGGTGCCACCGGCTTTATATTAAATATAAATATAGATGTGAGCAGCGATAAAGCGCCAAAGCCGGCGGTACCACCATCCCGGTGCCTTTGGGTAACTAAAGGCATCGGTGTTGCGGTGCCACCGGCTTGGGCCCGCAATCGCTGCTCGCAGCTATTTAGGGCCCAAGCCCTGAAAGGGCGAAGGCCCTATTGTTTTCCTTAGGATTATTCTTTTCTATTATTATTATTTAGGGCCCAAGCCCTGAAAGGGCGAAGGCCCTATTGTTTTCCTAACGATTATTAGGGCCCAAGCCCTGAAAGGGCGAAGGCCCTATTGTTTTCCTAAGGATTATTTTTCTTTACTATTATTATTATAATTAGGGCCCAAGCCCTGAAAGGGCGAAGGCCCTATTGTTTTCCTTAGGATTATTATTATTAGGGCCCAAGCCCTGAAAGGGCGAAGGCCCTATTGTTTTCCTTAGGATTATTATTAGGGCCCAAGCCCTGAAAGGGCGAAGGCCCTATTGTTTTCCTTAGGATTATTATTATTATTATTATTATTATTTATACGACTATTCGGGCACTTTTGGGGCCCTTAACATGCTCAAAAACTCTTGAAACTTAGCACACGGGTCAGAACCCGCGGCCATCAGGGCCGGGCTGAAGATGGTACCCGGGCGTGGCAGGGGGGCTAGACAGCGCCCCCTGGAACGGGGTCCGAAAACTTGGTCCATAAATCAAACACGCTTGCATGTAATAATATGAAACTCGGTGCACATATAGATCTCATCGTTCATATATACCTCATACTATTACTTTTTACCCCAGCCCAACAGGAAGTCGGTTATTTAGGGTTGTTCATAAAACACTCGCAATGGAATTTGAAGTACTACTCCTAGAGAATTCAAACTCACGGCACGAAACTCGGTCAGCATGAAGTCAAGGCATTGACGATGAAAGTTTGCGAGGGGATTTTTGATATCTCGAACGGTTTGGCCATGGCGAGGAAACGAAATTATGGCGAGAAACGTGAAACAGGAAGTGTGTTATAACTTCAGCATACATTAACTGATCTTGATGAAACTTCAGCAGTATGTTCGCTGTAAGAGGACGATCACATGGATGTGACTATTGTGAGTCAGAGTTATAGCGCCACCAACTGGCAGCAGGAAGTGTGTCACTTTCAAAATGCTTTGAACTCACCCTTTTATTTTTACCCGATGTGCTTCAAACTTAATTTGTATAATGTAAATACATAGCAGATGAAGACCTGTGAATGGATTCTTGATATCTTTGATACTGTTGCCGTGGCAACGCATCAAACTTTAAAATTCTTTTTTTTGATGATTTTGAGACTCTTAGCGGCTTTTGGGGCCCTTAACGGGTTTGAAAACTCTTGAAACTTTGCACACAGGTCAGATCCCACAGCCATCAGAGCCGGGCTGAAGATGGTACCTGGGTGTGGCAGGGGGGCTAGACAGCGCCCCCTGGAACGGGGTCCGAACACTTGGTCCATAAATCAAACACGCTTGCATGTAATAATAAGAAACTCGGTACACATGTTGATCTCATCGTTTCATCTATACCTCACGCTCTTACTTTTTACCCCAGCCAAACAGGAAGTCGGCTATTGAGGTTTGTTTGTAAAACGCTCGCAATGGAATGTGCAATACTCATCCTAGAGAATTCAAACACACGGCACGAAACTCGGTCAGCATGAAGTCAAGGCATTGAGGATGAAAGTTTGCGAGGGGATTTTTGATATCTCGAACGGTTTGGCCGTGGCGAGGAAACAAAATTATGGCGAGAAACGTGAAACAGGAAGTGTGTTATAACTTCAGCATACATTAACTGATCTTGATGAAACTTCAGCAGTGTGTTCACTGTAAGAGGCTGATTACATGGATGTGACTATTGTGAGTCAGAGTTATAGCGCCACCAACTGGCAGCAGGAAGTGTGTCACTTTCAAAATGCTTTGATATCACCCTCTTATTTTTAACCGATTTGCTTCAAACTTCACCTGTATAATGTAAAAATACAGCAGATGTAGACCTGTGAATGGATTCTTGATATCTTTGATACTGTTGCTGTGGCAACAAATCAAACTTTAACATTCTTTTTTGATACTTTTGGGACTCTTAGCATGCTTGAAATTGCTTGAAACAGATAGATACAGATAGCTCGACAGATACATCACATTTATTAGCCAGTAGGCATGTGCAACTTTGGCAAAAGATTAAAGTAATGTCAAAAAAGTAAACAGTAAACACTAAAAGCCTCATATCTTCTAAAAATGTAATTATACATCATTTGTTTCTAAATTAAATTATACAAATATTATAATTAAACCAGTTTTTCCCTTTTTTCATTTAAGAATTATGTTTACGTTCAAAAACAGCCAGAATGGTTTTAAAATTCAGAAGAAGAAAAAATAATCTGAGTCATACGTAGTGCTATACTGCCCTCTTGTGTTCAATATCAGGTAGGCCTATTGTGTATATTCCCACCGGTTAATCAACGTGTGACTCCGCTGGGACTCGGGAACTTTTAAATCGCTTACTTAAAACCGAAAGTCAAAATACAGATATCCGCACAAGACATTAATGTTGTGGAGTAGAGCAAGCATTTTAAATAAATTCCTATTAAGTAGGATTGAACTAAACAGAATGAACGTTCACTCTGTTCTGCTGGTTCCTCGCTGTTGGCGCGCACAGTTATGAATGCTTGTGCAGCCATGAGTTTTAGTTTAATTTTAAAATTAGCGCAATTTCGGGATTTGTATTATTTGAATTTATTTTTAAAAAACACAATGTTGAGTTTTATTGTAACACTGTTTAATCGCGCCCACGGTTATATTTTGTATATTATATATAATTATAATGTATTTCTGTATAAAATAATACTACAATAAAAAACACATTTGTGACCGACCTGATCCAGCAAAATTAGTCACAGTGACCCAAATTTAAAAATTGAGATTTTGATATTAATGGAAAGAGGACACTGTAAGCTTTCAAATGATACCTTGGTCATACCTTGAATGGTTGTAACGATATACAGATTTGAATTCTGGTCGTCTGCCCTTTTTTTCCAATTGAAAACCTAAGAAAATCGCTTTTAAAGTTTTTTTGCCCGTTTTTTTTTTTTTTTTTTTGATATCTTTCAAAATCCATAGCATTTTAAGGGATAAACTATTTATTTTATATAGCTTAATTTGACCAAATAGATTAACATATATAAATGCAATTTAACGAGGCTGAAACTCAACTTATTTTTAATTTTTTTGAAATAAATAATTAAAAAGTCACTTTTACAAAAATGTTCTAAAATCAGAAAGATTAAAGAGGAGTCAGAGAGAAATTCAGTTTTCATACGGATTAGCCCACATAAGCAGAGAGCAGTCTGTTTTCTTTCATTTTGAATGGTTGTGTTTAAAAGTAGACATTTCAATATATATGTCTGTGAGGATACCTTATACGCTGACTTTCGGTTCATGAGACAAGCTTCAGTTCACGTGCCGCGCGTCTCCGCGTCGTGATTAGGCCTAGCCTATTGTCTGCAATTTATTTCTTATTATTAAATCCTAGTAATTGGTTGATGAAACATTGATTTAAATTAAGATAATTATTTTAAAACGAAATTTACTTTAAAGAAAGGCTTTGTGCTTGCATGTTTAAGCTATGTGAAAGTTTTAGTGCTGCTTCCAGAGAACGGTCACGTTCGGATTGTTTTTCCTCATAAATGCGAACACGGAAAATAAAATAAAGATTTTATGTTCTGGAGAGAGTCAACCCTTCTTCATCGGGTGAGTATTACTTTTGGTTTGTGCAGTGTGGTTCACATAGGCCAATTTATTAAAATATTTAATTATCTGGGAATTGGATCTCCTCCATAATGCTGAAATTGCCCAATTTAAAAAAAAAATAGTAATAATTTAAGTTTTGTGGTGTAAGTCTACGTATTTTATAATGTTAACTTCAAATAATACTAATAGCCTAGTAATTTAAAGATGTTGTAGCTAGCATTGGGTCTGGACGTGAAGGATAACTTCGGGAGTTGAAGGGACGTGTCGGTGTCGTGATTCTGTCTTCTCACACCGCGACACAGGTTCGTGGATCTGAGTGTCGCGATCGTTACAGCCTTACATAGGCTATATTCTTCTTGCAGATAAATATACTCACGCAGTTTAGGTTAGAAGCCTCCAGTGAGTTCAACGTTTCAGGGGATAGGAAATGCTCAGAGGTGACGAAGGGAGTTGAGAAGAGCAATGTTTATTTCAGCGAATTTAAAGCTTTGACAACTTTAATCGTTATTTAAATACCTTTACTCAATTATCTCGACTACGAAACCCTGTGAGATTATTTTTGAATGTCTGTTCTTTGAAATTAGCAAAAAAAAAATTTTTTTTTTTTTTTTTTTTTTTTTGTTATTTCATGGTTTTTCCACATAATCGGCCCATATCTTAAAATGGAAGGTTGCAACTTCCGACTCATTTCGCCAGAGCGGGTCACATTTGATTTTTATTTTTTAAACAATGTAATGTGTAACCTAAAAATAAACAGATTATTTGATAAATGGTATATTTAAATCTCCATATTGTAGCCTAATATCTGCAGGGCAGCCTAGTCTTAATAAATGTATGCTTCATTTTTCATTAGTAAATTTGATCAATAAATTCAATAATTTAGAATAATAAGACACTATAGGGCTGTTACCCTAGGTAAGGCTGATCAAATTAAATCGGTTACACAATAATGTTACGAGATTGGTTTAACAGGAGTCAATTAAAAATCGCTGTAAAGAACGATACTTTTAAACATAACCCTAAATCACCATAAGGTGTCGCCAGATGACCGTCTTAATGAACGAGTCATGGATTCAAAATGCTGAATCATTCAGTAATGAGAAAACACATTGCTTTGAGATGCGCGATGGGTCGCTGTGATCTTTGTTTAACTATTTTCTCTGCTGAAACAGAAAAAAGTCAATATTGCATCTAAAAAGTCAATATTGCATATAAAATGTAAGTGACTTGACTTGTGTGTGTGACTATGTTTGTTGTAGTGAAAAGAGTTGCACCCTTGTTAAAGTTTAAGGCCTTGTGTTTTTGGATATATATCTTTCTTTCTTTTTTTACAAAATATGCATATAACCCATATATTTTAGATTTATTATTTGCTTTAAATTAAATTAAGATTGTATTTTTGGTAATTGAACCTGAATGAATTTAAAAATGAATGTGCTATATTTCAGATCATATATTTGTTTTTCTTAAAATTTGAACTAACTTTATTCTCAGCTGAATTATAAATATTTTATTTCTGTATCAATTAAAAACACATTTGATTTTTCTTTTTTAATCAATGTAGAATGTGTAACTGAAATATAAACAGAGTAGGGCTCTGTTTGAGGACAAGTAACTAAAACCAATGCGACATGATGAATGTTTGTTTCCCAAACCATCTCAGAGTAACAGCTTACTTTTCTTTCTTACTATATTCTTTCTTACTATAAACTGTGCTGTAGAGCTTGCATCAGTCAAAGCAGGGTTACATTTTGCATGTCGTGCACAATAAACCTAAAGGCACCAGGGTGGCGGTGCCACCGGCTTCATATATATATGTATATATACAGTATATATATATATATATATATATATATATATAGCTGTGATCCGCGATGAAGGGCCAAAGCCAGTGGCATGGCCACCCTGGTGCTTTTAGGTAACTAAGGAACCGGGGTTGCGGTGCCACCGGCTTGGGCCCGCCATCGCTGCTCGCAGCTATATTTATTATTATTATTATTATTATTATTATTATTTATACGACTATTCGGGCACTTTTGGGGCCCTTAACATGCTCAAAAACTCTTGAAACTTAGCACACGGGTCAGAACCCGCGGCCATCAGGGCCGGGCTGAAGATGGTACCCGGGCGTGGCAGGGGGGCTAGACAGCGCCCCCTGGAACGGGGTCCGAAAACTTGGTCCATAAATCAAACACGCTTGCATGTAATAATATGAAACTCGGTGCACATATAGATCTCATCGTTCATATATACCTCATACTATTACTTTTTACCCCAGCCCAACAGGAAGTCGGTTACTTAGGGTTGTTCATAAAACACTCGCAATGGAATTTGAAGTACTACTCCTAGAGAATTCAAACACACGGCACGAAACTCGGTCAGCATGAAGTCAAGGCATTGACGATGAAAGTTTGCGAGGGGATTTTTGATATCTCGAACGGTTTGGCCATGGCGAGGAAACGAAATTATGGCGAGAAACGTGAAACAGGAAGTGTGTTATAACTTCCGCATACATTAACTGATCTTGATGAAACTTCAGCAGTGTGTTCGCTGTAAGAGGACGATCACATGGATGTGACTATTGTGAGTCAGAGTTATAGCGCCACCAACTGGTAGCAGGAAGTGTGTCACTTTCAAAATGCTTTGAACTCACCCTTTTATTTTTTCCCGATGTGCTTCAAACTTAATCTGTATAATGTAAATACATAGCAGAAGAAGACCTGTGAATGGATTCTTGATATCTTTGATACTGTTGCCGTGGCAACGCATCAAACTTTAAAATTCTTTTTTTCATGATTTTGAGACTCTTAGCGGCTTTTGGGGCCCTTAACGGGTTTGAAAACTCTTGAAACTTTGCACACAGGTCAGATCCCACAGCCATCAGAGCCGGGCTGAAGATGGTACCTGGGTGTGGCAGGGGGGCTAGACAGCGCCCCCTGGAACGGGGTCCGAACACTTGGTCCATAAATCAAACACGCTTGCATGTAATAATATGAAACTCGGTACACATGTTGATCTCATCGTTTCATCTATACCTCACGCTCTTACTTTTTACCCCAGCCAAACAGGAAGTCGGCTATTGAGGTTTGTTTGTAAAACGCTCGCAATGGAATGTGCAATACTCCTCCTAGAGAATTCAAACACACGGCACGAAACTCGGTCAGCATGAAGTCAAGGCATTGAGGATGAAAGTTTGCGAGGGGATTTTTGATATCTCGAACGGTTTGGCCGTGGCGAGGAAACAAAATTATGGCGAGAAACGTGAAACAGGAAGTGTGTCATAACTTCAGCATAGATTAACTGATCTTGATGAAACTTCAGCAGTGTGTTCGCTGTAAGAGGACGATCACGTGGATGTGACTATTGTGAGTCAGAGTTATAGCGCCACCAACTGGCAGCAGGAAGTGTGTCACTTTCAAACTGCTTTGATATCACCCTCTTATTTTTAACCGATTTGCTTCAAACTTCATCTGTATAATGTAAAAATACAGCAGATGTAGACCTGTGAATGGATTCTTGATATCTTTGATACTGTTGCTGTGGCAACAAATCAAACTTTAACATTCTTTTTTGATACTTTTGGGACTCTTAGCATGCTTGAAATTGCTTGAAACAGATAGATACAGATAGCTCGACAGATACATCACATTTATTAGCCAGTAGGCATGTGCAACTTTGGCAAAAGATTAAAGTAATGTCAAAAAAGTAAACAGTAAACACTTAAAGCCTCATATCTTCTAAAAATGTAATTATACATTATTTGTTTCTAAATTAAATTATACAAATATTATAATTAAACCAGTTTTTCCCTTTTTTCATTTAAGAATGATGTTTACGTTCAAAAACAGCCATAATGGTTTTAAAATTCAGAAGAAGAAAAAATAATCTGAGTCATACGTAGTGCTATACTGCCCTCTTGTGTTCAATATCAGGTAGGCCTATTGTGTATATTCCCACCGGTTAATCAACGTGTGACTCCGCTGGGACTCGGGAACTTTTAAATCGCTTACTTAAAACCGAAAGTCAAAATACAGATATCCGCACAAGACATTAATGTTGTGGAGTAGAGCGAGCATTTTAAATAAATTCCTATTAAGTAGGATTGAACTAAACAGAATGAACGTTCACTCTGTTCTGCTGGTTCCTCGCTGTTGGCGCGCACAGTTATGAATGCTTGTGCAGCCATGAGTTTTAGTTTAATTTTAAAATTAGCGCAATTTCGGGATTTGTATTATTTGAATTTATTTTTAAAAAACACAATGTTGAGTTTTATTGTAACACTGTTTAATCGCGCCCACGGTTATATTTTGTATATTATATATAATTATAATGTATTTCTGTATAAAATAATACTACAATAAAAAACACATTTGTGACCGAACTGATCCAGCAAAATTAGTCACAGTGACCCAAATTTAAAAATTGAGATTTTGATATTAATGGAAAGAGGACACTGTAAGCTTTCAAATGATACCTTGGTCATACCTTGAATGGTTGTAACGATATACAGATTTGAATTCTGGTCGTCTGCCCTTTTTTTCCAATTGAAAACCTAAGAAAATCGCTTTTAAAGTTTTTTTGCCCGTTTTTTTTTTTTTTTTTTGATATCTTTCAAAATCCATAGCATTTTAAGGGATAAACTATTTATTTTATATAGCTTAATTTGACCAAATAGATTAACATATAAATGCAATTTAACGAGGCTGAAACTCAACTTATTTTTAATTTTTTTGAAATAAATAATTAAAAAGTCACTTTTACAAAAATGTTCTAAAATCAGAAAGATTAAAGAGGAGTCAGAGAGAAATTCAGTTTTCATACGGATTAGCCCACATAAGCAGAGAGCAGTCTGTTTTCTTTCATTTTGAATGGTTGTGTTTAAAAGTAGACATTTCAATATGTCTGTGAGGATACCTTATACGCTGACTTTCGGTTCATGAGACAAGCTTCAGTTCACGTGCCGCGCGTCTCCGCGTCGTGATTAGGCCTAGCCTATTGTCTGCAATTTATTTCTTATTATTAAATCCTAGTAATTGGTTGATGAAACATTGATTTAAATTAAGATAATTATTTTAAAACGAAATTTACTTTAAAGAAAGGCTTTGTGCTTGCATGTTTAAGCTATGTGAAAGTTTTAGTGCTGCTTCCAGAGAACGGTCACGTTCGGATTGTTTTTCCTCATAAATGCGAACACGGAAAATAAAATAAAGATTTTATGTTCTGGAGAGAGTCAACCCTTCTTCATCCGGTGAGTATTACTTTTGGTTTGTGCAGTGTGGTTCACATAGGCCAATTTATTAAAATATTTAATTATCTGGGAATTGGATGCTGAAATTGCCCAATTTAAAAAAAAAAATTAGTAATAATTTAAGTTTTGTGGTGTAAGTCTACGTATTTTGTAGGCTAATGTTAACTTCAAATAATACTAATAGTAATTTAAAGATGTTGTAGCTAGCATTGGGTCTGGACGTGAAGGATAACTTCGGGAGTTGAAGGGACGTGTCGGTGTCGTGATTCTGTCTTCTCACACCGCGACACAGGTTCGTGGATCTGAGTGTCGCGATCGTTACAGCCTTACATGGGCTATATTCTTCTTGCAGATAAATATACTCACGCAGTTTAGGTTAGAAGCCTCCAGTGAGTTCAACGTTTCAGGGGATACCCGGGAAATGCTCAGAGGTGACGAGGGGAGTTGAGAAGAGCAATGTTTATTTCAGCGAATTTAAAGCTTTGACAACTTTAATCGTTATTTAAATACCTTTACTCAATTATCTCGACTACGAAACCCTGTGAGATTATTTTTGAATGTCTGTTCTTTGAAATTAGCAAAAAAAAAAAATATATTTTTTTTTTTGTTATTTCATGGTTTTTCCACATAATCGGCCCATATCTTAAAATGGAAGGTTGCAACTTCCGACTCATTTCGCCAGAGCGGGTCACATTTGATTTTTATTTTTTAAACAATGTAATGTGTAACCTAAAAATAAACAGATTATTTGATAAATGATATATTTAAATCTCCATATTGTAGCCTAATATCTGCAGGGCAGCCTAGTCTTAATAAATGTATGCTTCATTTTTCATTTGTAAATTTGATCAATAAATTCAATAATTTAGAATAATAAGACACTATAGGGCTGTTACCCTAGGTAAGGCTGATCAAATTAAATCGGTTACACAATAATGTTACGAGATTGGTTTAACAGGAGTCAATTAAAAATCGCTGTAAAGAACGATACTTTTAAACATAACCCTAAATCACCATAAGGTGTCGCCAGATGACCGTCTTAATGAACGAGTCATGGATTCAAAATGCTGAATCATTCAGTAATGAGAAAACACATTGCTTTGAGATGCGCGATGGGTCGCTGTGATCTTTGTTTAACTATTTTCTCTGCTGAAACAGAAAAAAGTCAATATTGCATCTAAAAAGTCAATATTGCATCTAAAATGTAAGTGACTTGACTTGTGTGTGTGACTATGTTTGTTGTAGTGATAAGAGTTGCACCCTTGTTAAAGTTTAAGGCCTTGTGTTTTTGGATATATATCTTTCTTTCTTTTTTTTTTCTTTTTTTACAAAATATGCATATAACCCATATATTTTAGATTTATTATTTGTTTTAAATTAAATTAAGAATGTATTTTTGGTAATTGAACCTGAATGAATTTAAAAATGAATGTGCTATATTTCAGATCATATATTTGTTTTTCTTAAAATTTGAACTAACTTTATTCTCAGCTGAATTATAAATATTTTATTTCTGTATGAATTAAAAACACATTTGATTTTTCTTTTTTAATCAATGTAGAATGTGTAACTGAAATATAAACAGATTAGGGCTCTGTTCGAGGACAAGTAACTAAAACCAATGTGACATGATGAATGTTTGTTTCCCAAACCATCTGAGTAACAGCTTACTTTTCTTTCTTACTATATTCTTTCTTACTATAAACTGTGCTGTAGAGCTTGCATCAGTCAAAGCAGGGTTACATTTTGCATGTCGTGCACAATAAACCTAAAGGCACCAGGGTGGCGGTGCCACCGGCTTCATATATATATGTATATATACAGTATATATATATATATATATACAGTATATATATATATATATATATATATATATATAGCTGTGATCCGCGATGAAGGGCCAAAGCCAGTGGCATGGCCACCCTGGTGCTTTTAGGTAACTAAGGAACCGGGGTTGCGGTGCCACCGGCTTGGGCCCTTCATCGCTGCTCGCAGCTATATTTATTATTATTATTATTATTTATACGACTATTCGGGCA
Organism: Pimephales promelas; assembly: GCF_988280905.1. Classification (NCBI taxonomy): domain Eukaryota; kingdom Metazoa; phylum Chordata; class Actinopteri; order Cypriniformes; family Leuciscidae; genus Pimephales; species Pimephales promelas. Next base: position 12,601,582 of record NC_142786.1, on the reverse strand, counting down.
CTTTTGGGGCCCTTAACATGCTCAAAAACTCTTGAAACTTAGCACACGGGTCAGAACCCGCGGCCATCAGGGCCGGGCTGAAGATGGTACCCGGGCGTGGCAGGGGGGCTAGACAGCGCCCCCTGGAACGGGGTCCGAAAACTTGGTCCATAAATCAAACACGCTTGCATGTAATAATATGAAACTCGGTGCACATATAGATCTCATCGTTCATATATACCTCATACTATTACTTTTTACCCCAGCCCAACAGGAAGTCGGTTACTTAGGGTTGTTCATAAAACACTCGCAATGGAATTTGAAGTACTACTCCTAGAGAATTCAAACACACGGCACGAAACTCGGTCAGCATGAAGTCAAGGCATTGACGATGAAAGTTTGCGAGGGGATTTTTGATATCTCGAACGGTTTGGCCGTGGCGAGGAAACGAAATTATGGCGAGAAACGTGAAACAGGAAGTGTGTTATAACTTCAGCATACATTAACTGATCTTGATGAAACTTCAGCAGTATGTTCGCTGTAAGAGGACGATCACATGGATGTGACTATTGTGAGTCAGAGTTATAGCGCCACCAACTGGTAGCAGGAAGTGTGTCACTTTCAAAATGCTTTGAACTCACCCTTTTATTTTTACCCGATGTGCTTCAAACTTAATCTGTATAATGTAAATACATAGCAGAAGAAGACCTGTGAATGGATTCTTGATATCTTTGATACTGTTGCCGTGGCAACGCATCAAACTTTAAAATTCTTTTTTTTTATGATTTTGAGACTCTTAGCGGCTTTTGGGGCCCTTAACGGGTTTGAAAACTCTTGAAACTTTGCACACAGGTCAGATCCCACAGCCATCAGAGCCGGGCTGAAGATGGTACCTGGATGTGGCAGGGGGGCTAGACAGCGCCCCCTGGAACGGGGTCCGAACACTTGGTCCATAAATCAAACACGCTTGCATGTAATAATATGAAACTCGGTACACATGTTGATCTCATCGTTTCATCTATACCTCACGCTCTTACTTTTTACCCCAGCCAAACAGGAAGTCGGCTATTGAGGTTTGTTTGTAAAACGCTCGCAATGGAATGTGCAATACTCCTCCTAGAGAATTCAAACACACGGCACGAAACTCGGTCAGCATGAAGTCAAGGCATTGAGGATGAAAGTTTGTGAGGGGATTTTTGATATCTCGAACGGTTTGGCCGTGGCGAGGAAACAAAATTATGGCGAGAAACGTGAAACAGGAAGTGTGTTATAACTTCAGCATAGATTAACTGATCTTGATGAAACTTCAGCAGTGTGTTCGCTGTAAGAGGACGATCACATGGATGTGACTATTGTGAGTCAGAGTTATAGCGCCACCAACTGGCAGCAGGAAGTGTGTCACTTTCAAACTGCTTTGATATCACCCTCTTATTTTTAACCGATTTGCTTCAAACTTCATCTGTATAATGTAAAAATACAGCAGATGTAGACCTGTGAATGGATTCTTGATATCTTTGATACTGTTGCTGTGGCAACAAATCAAACTTTAACATTCTTTTTTGATACTTTTGGGACTCTTAGCATGCTTGAAATTGCTTGAAATAGATAGATACAGATAGCTCGACAGATACATCACATTTATTAGCCAGTAGGCATGTGCAACTTTGGCAAAAGATTAAAGTAATGTCAAAAAAGTAAACAGTAAACACTAAAAGCCTCATATCTTCTAAAAATGTAATTATACATCATTTGTTTCTAAATTAAATTATACAAATATTATAATTAAACCAGTTTTTCCCTTTTTTCATTTAAGAATTATGTTTACGTTCAAAAACAGCCAGAATGGTTTTAAAATTCAGAAGAAGAAAAAATAATCTGAGTCATACGTAGTGCTATACTGCCCTCTTGTGTTCAATATCAGTTAGGCCTATTGTGTATATTCCCACCGGTTAATCAACGTGTGACTCCGCTGGGACTCGGGAACTTTTAAATCGCTTACTTAAAACCGAAAGTCAAAATACAGATATCCGCACAAGACATTAATGTTGTGGAGTAGAGCGAGCATTTTAAATAAATTCCTATTAAGTAGGATTGAACTAAACAGAATGAACGTTCACTCTGTTCTGCTGGTTCCTCGCTGTTGGCGCGCACAGTTATGAATGATTGTGCAGCCATAAGTTTTAGTTTACTTTTAAAATTAGCTCAATTTCGGGATTTGTATTATTTGAATTTATTTTTAAAAAACACAATGTTGAGTTTTATTGTAACACTGTTTAATCGCGCCCACGGTTATATTTTGTATATTATATATAATTATAATGTATTTCTGTATAAAATAATACTACAATAAAAAACACATTTGTGACCGAACTGATCCAGCAAAATTAGTCACAGTGACCCAAATTTAAAAATTGAGATTTTGATATTAATGGAAAGAGGACACTGTAAGCTTTCAAATGATACCTTGGTCATACCTTGAATGGTTGTAACGATATACAGATTTGAATTCTGGTCGTCCTTTTTTTCCAATTGAAAACCTAAGAAAATCGCTTTTAAAGTTTTTTTGCCCGTTTTTTTTTTTTTTTTTTTTTTTTGATATCTTTCAAAATCCATAGCATTTTAAGGGATAAACTATTTATTTTATATAGCTTAATTTGACCAAATAGATTAACATATAAATGCAATTTAACGAGGCTGAAACTCAACTTATTTTTAATTTTTTTGAAATAAATAATTAAAAAGTCACTTTTACAAAAATGTTCTAAAATCAGAAAGATTAAAGAGGAGTCAGAGAGAAATTCAGTTTTCATACGGATTAGCCCACATAAGCAGAGAGCAGTCTGTTTTCTTTCATTTTGAATGGTTGTGTTTAAAAGTAGACATTTCAATATATATGTCTGTGAGGATACCTTATACGCTGACTTTCGGTTCATGAGACAAGCTTCAGTTCACGTGCCGCGCGTCTCCGCGTCGTGATTAGGGCTAGCCTATTGTCTGCAATTTATTTCTTATTATTAAATCCTAGTAATTGGTTGATGAAACATTGATTTAAATTAAGATAATTATTTTAAAACGAAATTTACTTTAAAGAAAGGCTTTGTGCTTGCATGTTTAAGCTATGTGAAAGTTTTAGTGCTGCTTCCAGAGAACGGTCACGTTCGGATTGTTTTTCCTCATAAATGCGAACACGGAAAATAAAATAAAGATTTTATGTTCTGGAGAGAGTCAACCCTTCTTCATCCGGTGAGTATTACTTTTGGTTTGTGCAGTGTGGTTCACATAGGCCAATTTATTAAAATATTTAATTATCTGGGAATTGGATGCTGAAATTGCCCAATTTTAAAAAAAATTTGTAATTTAAGTTTTGTGGTGCAAGTCTACGTATTTTATAATGTTAACTTCAAATAATACTAATAGTAATTTAAAGATGTTGTAGCTAGCATTGGGTCTGGACGTGAAGGATAACTTCGGGAGTTGAAGGGACGTGTCGGTGTCGTGATTCTGTTTTCTCACACCGCGACACAGGTTCGTGGATCTGAGTGTCGCGATCGTTACAGCCTTACATAGGCTATATTCTTCTTGCAGATAAATATACTCACGCAGTTTAGGTTAGAAGCCTCCAGTGAGTTCAACGTTTCAGGGGATACCCGGGAAATGCTCAGAGGTGACGAGGGGAGTTGAGAAGAGCAATGTTTATTTCAGTGAATTTAAAGCTTTGACAACTTTAATCGTTATTTAAATACCTTTACTCAATTATCTCGACTACGAAACCCTGTGAGATTATTTTTGAATGTCTGTTCTTTGAAATTAGCAAAAAAAATTTTTTTTTTTTTTGTTATTTCATGGTTTTTCCACATAATCGGCCCATATCTTAAAATGGAAGGTTGCAACTTCCGACTCATTTCGCCAGAGCGGATCACATTTGATTTTTATTTTTTAAACAATGTAATGTGTAACCTAAAAATAAACAGATTATTTGATAAATGGTATATTTAAATCTCCATATTGTAGCCTAATATCTGCAGAATATCTCTGTTCGAGGACAAGTAACTAAAACCAATGCGACATGATGAATGTTTGTTTCCCAAACCATCTCAGAGTAACAGCTTACTTTTCTTTCTTACTATATTCTTTCTTACTATAAACTGTGCTGTAGATGCAAATCAGTCAAAGCAGGGTTACATTTTGCATGTCGTGCACAATAAACCTAAAGGCACCAGGGTGGCGGTGCCACCGGCTTCATATATATATGTATATATACAGTATATATACAGTATATATATATATATATATATATATATATATATATACAGTATATATATATATATATATATATATATATATATATATATATAGCTGTGATCCGCGATGAAGGGCCAAAGCCAATGGCATGGCCACCCTGGTGCTTTTAGGTAACTAAGGAACCGGGGTTGCGGTGCCACCGGCTTGGGCCCTTCATCGCTGCTCGCAGCTATATTTATTATAATAATTATTATTTTACTACCTTTTGGGCACTTTTGGGGCCCTTAACGTGCTCGAAAACTCTTGAAACTTTGCACACGGGTCAGAACCCGCAGCCATCAGAGCCGGGCTGAAGCTGGTACCCGGGCGTGGTAGGGCGGCTCGTCAGCGCCCCCTGGAACGGGGTCCGAACACTTGGTCCATAACTCAAACACGCTTGTATGTAATAATATGAAACTCGGTACACATGTTGATCTCATCGTTTCATCTATACCTCACACTCTTACTTTTTACCCCAGCCCAACAGGAAGTCGGCTATTGAGGTTTGTTTGTAAAACGCTCGCAATGGAATGTCATATACTCCTCCTTGAGCTTTGATCCAAATTCGACGAAACTCGGTCAGCGTGAAGTCAAGACATTGAGGATGAAAGTTTGCGAGGGGATTTTTGATATCTCGAACGGTTTGTCCGTGGCGAGGAAACGAAATCATGGCGAGAAACGTGAAACAGGAAGTGTGTTATAACTTCAGCATACATTAACTGATCTTGATGAAACTTCAGCAGTGTGTTCGCTGTAAGAGGACGATCACATGGATGTGACTATTGTGAGTCAAAGTTATAGCGCCACCAACTGGCAGCAGGAAGTGTGTCACTTTCAAAATGCTTTGATATCACCCTTTTATTTTTTTCCCGATTTGCTTCAAACTTCATATGTATAATGTAAACATACGGCAGATGTAGACCTGTGAATGGATTCTTGATATCTTTGAAACTGTTGCCGTGGCGACGCATCAAACTTTACCCTTCTTTTAGGATGCTTTTTGGATGCTTTTGAGACCCTTAGCATGCTTCAAAATGCATGAAACTCGACAGACACATCACATTTATTAGCCAGTAGACATGTGCAAAGTTTCAGAAACGGGTGTGGTGAGGGCTCAGTAGCGCCACCTTTTGACAAAAGTGGGGTTGTTAGTTTTAACTAGAGTTACAAAAATTGGTATGTATATTGTACTCCTCGAGCCGGACAACTTTCTAATTGACACTTATTAGCTAGGACCCACAGAAAGTCAGATATTTTTGTTTGAATATGGCCACTCTGAGCCTACATGTCTCTGTGTCTCTGTGTCTTTGGCTGGCTGGCTGACTGGCTGGCTGTCTGTGTGTGTGTGTGTGTGTGCAGGGGGAGGGGGCTTAACCATTTCACTGCTGTGTGTATGACCTGCATAAAGAAAATACATTTCTCAAGCCTGGTATTTTTTAAATAAGTTTTTATTTTTATTTTTTATAAGTAAAGGCATATAACTAGTTTAATTGTAGTGAATTGACAATAGTTTTATATAATTAGTTTATTAATCAGATTAACTTGGTCAATAAACTTGGTCTGAAAATTTGGTCCATAAATCAAACACACTTGCATGTAATAATATGAAACTTGGTACACATATAGATCTCATCGTTTCATATATACTTCACACTCTTACTTTTTACCCCAGCCCAACAGGAAGTCGGCTATTTAGGGTTGTGTTTAAAACACATGCAATGGAATTTAAATTATTGCTCCTAGAGCACTGAACCAAATTCGACGAAACTCGATCAGCGTGAAGTCAAGACATTAAGGATGAAAAAGTGCCACGGGATTTTTGATACCTCAAACGGTTTGGCCGTGGCGAGGAAACAAAATTATGGCGAGAAACATGAAACAGGATGTGTGTTATAACTTCAGCATACATTAACTGATCTTGATGAAACTTCAGCAGTGTTTTCGCTGTAAGAGACCGATCACATGGATGTGACTATTGTGAGTCAAAGTTATAGCGCCACCAACTGGCAGCAGGAAGTGTGTCACTTTCAAAATGCTTTGAAATCACTCTCTTATTTTTAACCGATTTGCTTCAAACTTCATCTGTATAATGTAAATACACGGCAGATGTAGACCTGTGAATGAATTTTTGATATCTTTGATACTGTTGCCGTGGCAACGAAACAAACTTTAACATTCTTTTTTGATGCTTAGCATGCTTAAAATTGCTTGAAACTCAACAGATACATCACATTTATTAGCCAGTAGACATGTGCAACTATGGCAAAAGATTAAAGTAATGTGAAAAAAGTAAACACTAAAAGCCTCATATCTTCTAAAAATGTAATTATACATCATTTGTTTCTAAATTAAATTATACAAATATTATAACTTCCCCAATTTTTCCCTTTTTTCATTTAAGAATTATGTTTACGTTCAAAAACAGCCAGAATTGTTGTAAAATTCAGAAAAAAATAATAATCTGAGTCATACGTAGTGCTATACTGCCCTCTTGTGTTCAATATCAGGTAGGCCTATTGTGTATATTCCCACCGGTTAATCAACGTGTGACTCCGCTGGGACTTGGGAGCTTTTAAATCGCTTACTTAAAACCGAAAGTCAAAATACGGATGTCCGCACAAGACATTAATGGTGTGGAGTAGAGCGAGCATTTTAAATAAATTCCTATTAAGTAGGATTGAACTAAACAGAAAGAATGTTCACTCTGTTCTGCTGGTTCCTCGCTGGTGGATCATATGATTACTTTGTCATAATCTATGACAAAAATGCTATCATAAACTATATTAATAATAGATAATACACATTGCTCTTATTTTTAAAAAATACATTCATGAAAAACAAGATAACAAAAATCATAAAAAGATATAGCCATGGCTGCTATAAATGTTTGAAATGCATAGGACAGATGTTTAATGACGCAGCAACATATAATTGAAAGGCAATTAATAATCTGTCATTACGTCACTGCATTATGATATTACGGCTCTAATACGGTGCAGCACAAAGCACTTATGTGCATCCCGAGCGGAGAATGATGTGCTTGAAGCCACATGAAGTTAGAGCGCATTGAGTCCGTATTGAAAAGTTCAAAGCACAAAGGAAATACATATTTATGAACAGTGTATTATACATTATATATCTATGCAATAGTTTATGGAGCCTTTTCTTTTAAAGGTTTTAAATTTCAGTTACTGTGTGCGTGAAGAACAATTATAGTGCTCTGACTCTAGTGTTGTAATCTAACCGACAGCGTCTGACACCCGGTAGAAAGTAACACGATTAAGTTACAGCAATAAAGTCCAGCAAGAAAAAGTTTCTTCATTCGAAAATATAGACCTTTAGACCTTTATCTTAAAGACCCAGTATAATAGGATTAACATTGAATCATCTTGAAGATCGTTTCATCATTGACTGTAACCGAATGCGACGTGCTGTTTGAATGCTGAATGGAGAATGACTGACAGGCGCAGAGAGGGAAAAGTTTACGTGTTCTTGAATTTAATGACTTAAATATTAATTTCTATATCACATAATAGCTTCAGAACACTTATAATACAGTACACAAAAACTTTATGGTACTTTAGAAAGTTTTTGTGCCTTTGTGCCTTACATAGAATAGTATATGCACAATATAGAATTTGAATCAGCCTCGTCAAAGATGGCAGTGTCAGAGCCGATACCGATCCTGAGTATCTAATCGGCGCACTTCTTTTCAACAGTCAAATTGAAATTGAAATTGCTTGAAACTCAACAGATACATCACATTTATTAGCCAGTAGACGTGCAAAGTTTCAGAAAAGGGCATGGTGCAAGGACTAAATAGCGCCACCTTTTGACAAAAGTGGGGTTGTTAGTTTTATCTACAGTTACAAAAATCGGTATATACATTTTACTCCTCAAGCCGGACAACTTTCTATTACATAGTCATTAGCTCGGACCAAGAGGAAGTCCGATATTTTGGTTTGAATATGGTGAGCCTCTCTCTGAGCCTATGTCCCTGTATAAAGCTAAGTTTGCCTATCCGGAATTAACATTGTAGATATCAACAACGTCTTTCTGTCTAGTCGTAATTACATTTTGGATAGTTTGTATTATCATTTAAGATATCTGTAACATAATTTTGACTAGTCGAAATGACAGAGTATGGCAAGCCGTTTTAACATTTAATCATGAAAGGGCCAAAGCCTTCGGCACCGCCACCCGGGTGCCTTTAGGTAACTAAAGGAACCGGGGTTGCGGTGCCACCGGCTTCGGCCCGCCATCGCTGCTCGCAGCTATATTTAGGGCCCAAGCCCTGAAAGGTCGAAGGCCCTATTGTTTTCCTTGGGATTATTTTTCTTTACTATTATTATTATTATAATAATTATTATTTTACTACCTTTTGGGCACTTTTGGGGCCCTTAACGTGCTCGAAAACTCTTGAAACTTTGCACACGGGTCAGAACCCGCGGCCATCAGAGCTGGGCTGAAGCTGGTACCTGGGCGTGGTAGGGCGGCTCGTCAGCGCCCCCTGGAACGGGGTCCGAACACTTGGTCCATAACTCAAACACGCTTGTATGTAATAATATGAAACTCGGTACACATGTTGATCTCATCGTTTTATCTATACCTCACACTCTTACTTTTTACCCCAGCCCAACAGGAAGTCGGCTATTGAGGTTTGTTTGTAAAACGCTCGCAATGGAATGTCATATACTCCTCCTAGAGCTTTGATCCAAATTCGACGAGACTCGGTCAGCGTGAAGTCAAGACATTGAGGATGAAAGTTTGCGAGGGGATTTTTTATATCTCGAACGGTTTGTCCGTGGCGAGGAAACGAAATCATGGCGAGAAACGTGAAACAGGAAGTGTGTTATAACTTCAGCATACATTAACTGATCTTGATGAAACTTCAGCAGTGTGTTCGCTGTAAGAGGACGATCACATGGATGTGACTATTGTGAGTCAAAGTTATAGCGCCACCAACTGGCAGCAGGAAGTGTTTCACTTTCAAAATGCTTTGATATCACCCTTTTATTTTTACCCGATTTGCTTCAAACTTCATATGTATAATGTAAACATACGGCAGATGTAGACCTGTGAATGAATTTTTTATATCTTTGGTACTGTTGCCGTGGCAACGAATCAAACTTTAACATTACTTATAACTAATTACCTTTAACATTACTTATAACATTACTTTTTTGATGCTTTTGGGACTCTTAGCATGCTTGAAATTGCTTGAAACTCAACAGATACATCACATTTATTAGCCAGTAGACATGTGCAACTATGGCAAAAGATTAAAGTAATGTCAAAAAAGTAAACACTAAAAGCCTCATATCTTCTAAAAATGTAATTATACATCATTTGTTTCTAAATTAAATTATACAAATATTATAACTTCCCCAATTTTTCCTTTTTTTCATTTAAGAATTATGTTTACGTTCAAAAACAGCCAGAATTGTTGTAAAATTCATAAAAAATAATAATCTGAGTCATACGTAGTGCTATAATGCCCTCTTGTGTTCAATATCAGGTAGGCCTATTGTGTATATTCCCACCGGTTAATCAACGTGTGACTCCGCTGGGACTTGGGAGCTTTTAAATCGCTTACTTAAAACCGAAAGTCGAAATACGGATGTCCGCACAAGACATTAATGGTGTGGAGTAGAGCGAGCATTTTAAATAAATTCCTATTAAGTAGGATTGAACTAAACAGAATGAATGTTCACTCTGTTCTGCTGGTTCCTCGCTGGTGGATCATATGATTACTTTGTCATAATCTATGACAAAATGCTATTATAAACCATATTAATAATAGATAATACACATTGCTCTTATTTTTGAAAAATACATTCATGAAAAACAAGATAACAAAAATCATAAAAAAATATAGCCATGGCTGCTATAAATGTTTGAAATGCATAGGACAGATGTTTAATGACGCAGCAACATATAATTGAAAGGCAATTAATAATCTGTCATTACATCACTGCATTATGATATCACGGCTCCAATACGGTGCAGCACAAAGCACTTATGTGCATCCCGAGCGGAGAATGATGTGCTTGAAGCCACATGAAGTTACAGCGCAGTGAGTCCGTATTGAAAAGTTCAAAGCACAAAGGAAATACATATTTATGAACAGTGTATTATACATTATCTATCTATGCAATAGTTTATTGAGCCTTTTCTTTTAAAGGTTTTAAATTTCAGTTACTGTGTGCGTGAAGAACAATTATAGTGCTCTGACTCTAGTGTTGTGATCTAACCGACAGCGTCCGACACCCGGTAGAAAGTAGCACGGTTAAGTTACAGCAATAAAGTCCAGCAAGAAAAAGTTTCTTCATTCGAAAATATAGACCTTTAGACCTTTATCTTAAAGATCCAGTATAATAGGATTAACATTGAATCATTGAAGATCGTTTTATCATTGACTGTAACCGAATGTGACGTGCTGTTTGAATGCTGAATGGAGAATGACTGACAGGCGCAGAGAGGGAAAAGTTTGTGTTCTTGAATTTAATGACTTAAATATTAATTTCTATATCACATAATAGCTTCAGAACACTTATAATACAGTACACAAAAACTTTATGGTACTTTAGAAAGTTTTTGTGCCTTTGTGCCTAACATAGAATAGTATATATGCACAATATAGAATTTGAATCAGCCTCGTCAAAGATGGCAGTGTCAGAGCCGATACCGATCCTGAGTATCTAATCGGCGCACTTCTTTTCAACAGTCAAATTGAAATTGAAATTGAAATTGCTTGAAACTCAACAGATACATCACATTTATTAGCCAGTAGACATGTGCAAAGTTTCAGAAACGGGCATAGTGCAAGGACTAAATAGCGCCACCTTTTGACAAAAGTGGGGTTGTTAGTTTTATCTACAGTTACAAAAATCGCTATATACATTGTACTCCTCAAGCCGGACAACTTTCTAATACATAGTCATTAGCTCGGACCAAGAGGAAGTCAGATATTTTGGTTTGAATATGGTGAGCCTCTCTCTGAGCCTACGTCCCTGTATAGCAAGCCCTTTTAACATTTAAAAGCTAAGTTTGCCTGTCCGGAATTAACATTGTAGATATCAACAACGTCTTTCTGTCTATTCGTAATTACATTTTGGATAGTTTGTATTATCATTTAAGATATCTGTAACATAATTGTGACTAGTCGAAATGACAGAGTATGGCAAGCCGTTTTAACATTTAATCATAAAAGGGCCAAAGCCTTCGGCACCGCCACCCGGGTGCATTTAGGTAACTAAAGGAACCGGGGTGGCGGTGCCACCGGCTTGGGCCCGCCATCGCTGCTCGCAGCTATATTTATTATTATTTTACTACCTTTTGGGCACTTTTGGGGCCCTTAACGTGCTCGAAAACTCTTGAAACTTTGCACACGGGTCAGAACCCGCGGCCATCAGAGCCGGGCTGAAGCTGGTACCCGGGCGTGGCAGGGCGGCTCGTCAGCGCCCCCTGGAACGGGGTCCGAACACTTGGTCCATAACTCAAACACGCTTGTATGTAATAATATGAAACTCGGTACACATGTTGATCTCATCGTTTCATCTATACCTCGCGCTCTTACTTTTTACCCCAGCCCAACAGGAAGTCGGCTATTGAGGTTTGTTTGTAAAACGATCGCAATGGAATGTCAAATACTCCTCCTAGAGCTTTGATCCAAATTCGACGAAACTCGGTCAGCATGAAGTCAAGACATTGAGGATGAAAGTTTGCGAGGGGATTTTTTATATCTCGAACGGTTTGTCCGTGGCGGGGAAACGAAATCATGGCGAGAAACGTGAAACAGGAAGTGTGTTATAACTTCAGCATACATTAACTGATCTTGATGAAACTTCAGCAGTGTGTTCGCTGTAAGAGGACGATCACATGGATGTGACTATTGTGAGTCAAAGTTATAGCGCCACCAACTGGCAGCAGGAAGTGTGTCACTTTCAAAATGCTTAGATATCACCCTTTTATTTTTACCCGATTTGCTTCAAACTTCATATGTATAATGGAAACATACGGCAGATGAAGACCTGTGAATGGATTCTTGATATCTTTGAAACTGTTGCCGTGGCGACGCATCAAACTTTACCCTTCTTTTAGGATGCTTTTAGGATGCTTTTGAGACCCTTAGCATGCTTCAAATTGCATGAAACTCGACAGACACATCACATTTATTAGCCAGTAGACATGTGCAAAGTTGCAGAAACGGGCGTGGTGAGGGCTCAGTAGCGCCACCTTTTGACAAAAGTGGGGTGGTTAGTTTTAACTAGAGTTACAAAAATTGGTATGTATATTGTACTCCTCGAGCCGGACAACTTTCTAATTGACACTTATTAGCTAGGACCCACGGAAAGTCAGATATTTTTGTTTGAATATGGCCACTCTGAGCCTACATGTGTCTTTGGCTGGCTGGCTGGCTGGCTGTCTGTGTGTGTGTGCAGGGGGAGGGGGCTTAACCATTTCACTGCTGTGTGTATGACCTGCATAAAGAAAATACATTTCTCAAGCCTGGTATTTTTTAAATAAGTTTTTATTTTTATTTTTTATAAGTAAAGGCATATAACTAGTTTAATTGTAGTGAATTGACAATAGTTTTATATAATTAGTTTATTAATCAGATTAACTTGGTCAATAAACTTGGTCTGAAAATTTGGTCCATAAATCAAACACACTTGCATGTAATAATATGAAACTTGGTACACATATAGATCTCATCGTTTCATATATAGCCTACTTCACACTCTTACTTTTTACCCCAGCCCAACAGGAAGTTGGCTATTTAGGGTTGTGTTTAAAACACATGCAATGGAATTTAAATTATTGCTCCTAGAGCACTGAACCAAATTCGACGAAACTCGATCAGCGTGAAGTCAAGACATTAAGGATGAAAAAGTGCCACGGGATTTTTGATATCTCGAACGGTTTGGCCGTGGCGAGGAAACGAAATTATGGCGAGAAACATGAAACAGGATGTCTGTTATAACTTCAGCATACATTAACTGATCTTGATGAAACTTCAGCAGTGTTTTCGCTGTAAGAGACCGATCACATGGATGTGACTATTGTGAGTCAAAGTTATAGCGCCACCAACTGGCAGCAGGAAGTTTGTCACTTTCAAAATGCTTTGAAACCACTCTCTTATTTTTAACCGATTTGCTTCAAACTTCATCTGTATAATGTAAATACACTGCAGATGTAGACCTGTGAATGAATTTTTGATATCTTTGATACTGTTGCCGTGGCAACGAATCAAACTTTAACATTCTTTTTTGATGCTTTTGGGACTCTTAGCATGCTTGAAATTGCTTGAAACTCAACAGATACATCACATTTATTAGCCAATAGACATGTGCAACTATGGCAAAAGATTAAAGTAATGTCAAAAAAGTAAACACTAAAAGCCTCATATCTTCTAAAAATGTAATTATACATCATTTGTTTCTACATTAAATTATACAAATATTATAACTTCCCCAATTTTTCCTTTTTTTCATTTAAGAATTGTGTTTACGTTCAAAAACAGCCAGAATTGTTGTAAAATTCATAAAAAAATAATAATCTGAGTCATACGTAGTGCTATACTGCCCTCTTGTGTTCAATATCAGGTAGGCCTATTGTGTATATTCCCACCGGTTAATCAACGTGTGACTCCGCTGGGACTTGGGAGCTTTTAAATCGCTTACTTAAAACCGAAAGTCAAAATACGGATGTCCGCACAAGACATTAATGGTGTGGAGTAGAGCGAGCATTTTAAATAAATTCCTATTAAGTAGGATTGAACTAAACAGAATGAATGTTCACTCTGTTCTGCTGGTTCCTCGCTGGTGGATCATATGATTACTTTGTCATAATCTATGACAAAAATGCTATTATAAACCATATTAATAATAGATAATACACATTGCTCTTATTTTTGAAAAATACATTCATGAAAAACAAGATAACAAAAATCATAAAAAAATATAGCCATGGCTGCTATAAATGTTTGAAATGCATAGGACAGATGTTTAATGACGCAGCAACATATAATTGAAAGGCAATTAATAATCTGTCATTACGTCACTGCATTATGATATTACGGCTCCAATACGGTGCAGCACAAAGCACTTATGTGCATCCCGAGCGGAGAATGATGTGCTTGAAGCCAAATGAAGTTACAGCGCAGTGAGTCCGTATTGAAAAGTTCAAAGCACAAAGGAAATACATATTTATGAACAGTGTATTATACATTATCTATGCAATAGTTTATTGAGCCTTTTCTTTTAAAGGTTTTAAATTTCAGTTACTGTGTGCGTGAAGAACAATTATAGTGCTCTGACTCTAGTGTTGTGATCTAACCGACAGCGTCCGACACCCGGTAGAAAGTAACACGGTTAAGTTACAGCAATAAAGTCCAGCAAGAAAAAGTTTCTTCATTCGAAAATATAGACCTTTAGACCTTTATCTTAAAGATCCAGTATAATAGGATTAACATTCAATCATCTTGAAGATCGTTTCATCATTGACTGTAACCGAATGTGACGTGCTGTTTGAATGCTGAATGGAGAATGACTGACAGGCGCAGAGAGGGAAAAGTTTGTGTTCTTGAATTTAATGACTTAAATATTAATTTCTATATCACATAATAGCTTCAGAACACTAATAATACAGTACACAAAAACTTTATGGTACTTTAGAAAGTTTTTGTGCCTTTGTGCCTAACATAGAATAGTATATATGCACAATATAGAATTTGAATCAGCCTCGTCAAAGATGGCAGTGTCAGAGCCGATACCGATCCTGAGTATCTAATCGGCGCACTTCTTTTCAACAGTCAAATTGAAATTGAAATTGAAATTGCTTGAAACTCAACAGATACATCACATTTATTAGCCAGTAGACATGTGCAAAGTTTCAGAAACGGGCATAGTGCAAGGACTAAATAGCGCCACCTTTTGAATAAAGTGGGGTTGTTAGTTTTATCTACAGTTACAAAAATCGCTATATACATTGTACTCCTCAAGCCGGACAACTTTCTAATACATAGTCATTAGCTCGGACCAAGAGGAAGTCAGATATTTTGGTTTGAATATGGTGAGCCTCTCTCTGAGCCTACGTCCCTGTATGGCAAGCCCTTTTAACATTTAAAAGCTAAGTTTGCCTGTCCGGAATTAACATTGTAGATATCAACAACGTCTTTCTGTCTAGTCGTAATTACACTTTGGATAGTTTGTATTATCATTTAAGATATCTGTAACATAATTGTGACTAGTCGAAATGACAGAGTATGGCAAGCCGTTTTAACATTTAATCATAAAAGGGCCAAAGCCTTCGGCACCGCCACCCGGGTGCATTTAGGTAACTAAAGGAACCGGGGTTGCGGTGCCACCGGCTTGGGCCCGCCATCGCTGCTCGCAGCTATATTTATTATTATTATTATTATTTATACGACTATTTGGGCACTTTTGGGGCCCTTAACATGCTCAAAAACTCTTGAAACTTTGCACACGGGTCAGAATCCGCGGCCATCAGGGCTGGGCTGAAGATGGTACCCGGGCGTGGCAGGGGGGCTAGACAGCGCCCCCTGGAACGGGGTCCGAAAACTTGGTCCATAACTCAAACACGCTTGCATGTAATAATATGAAACTTGGTACACATGTTGATCTCATCGTTCATATATACCTCAAACTATTACTTTTTACCCCAGCCCAACAGGAAGTCGGTTATTTAGGGTTGTTCATAAAACACTCGCAATGGAATTTGAAGTACTCCTCCTAGAGAATTCAAACACACGGCACGAAACTCGGTCAGCATGAAGTCAAGGCATTGAGGATGAAAGTTTGCGAGGGGATTTTTGATATCTCGAACGGTTTGGCCGTGGCGAGGAAACGAACTTATGGCGATAATCGTGAAACAGGAAGTGTGTCAGAACTTCAGCATACATTAACTGATCTTGATGAAACTTCAGCAGTTTGTTTGCTGTAAGAGGACGATCACATGGATGTGAATATTGTGAGTCAAAGTTATAGCGCCACCAACTGGCAGCAGGAAGTGTGTCACTTTCAAAATGCTTTGAAATCACCCTCTTATTTTTACCCGATTTGCTTCAAACTTAATCTGTATAATGTAAATACATAGCAGATGAAGACCTGTGAATGGATTCTTGATATCTTTGATACTGTTGCCGTGGCAATGCATCAAACTTTAAAATTCTTTTTTTTTGATGATTTTGAGACTCTTAGCGGCTTTTGGGGCCCTTAACGGGTTTGAAAACTCTTGAAACTTTGCACACAGGTCAGATCCCACAGCCATCAGAGCCGGGCTGAAGATGGTACCTGGGTGTGGCAGGGGGGCTAGACAGCGCCCCCTGGAACGGGGTCCGAACACTTGGTCCATAACTCAAACACGCTTGCATGTAATAATATGAAACTCGGTACACATGTTGATCTCATCGTTCATATATACCTCAAACTATTACTTTTTACCCCAGCCCAACAGGAAGTCGGCTATTGAGGTTTGTTTGTAAAACGCTCGCAATGGAATGTGCAATACTCCTCCTAGAGAATTCAAACACACGGCACGAAACTCGGTCAGCATGAAGTCAAGGCATTGAGGATGAAAGTTTACGAGGGGATTTTTGATATCTCGAACGGTTTGGCCGTGGCGAGGAAACGAAATTATGGCGAGAAACGTGAAACAGGAAGTGTGTTATAACTTCAGCATACATTAACTGATCTTGATGAAACTTCAGCAGTGTGTTCGCTGTAAGAGGACGATCACATGGATGTGACTATTGTGAGTCAAAGTTATAGCGCCACCAACTGGCAGCAGGAAGTGTGTCACTTTCAAAATGCTTTGAAATCACCCTTTTATTTTTACCCGATTTGCTTCAAACTTCATCTGTATAATGTAAATATACGGCAGATGTAGACCTGTGAATGGATTCTTGATATCTTTGAAACTGTTGCCGTGGCAACGCATCAAACTTTACCATTCTTTTAGGATGCTTTTGAGACCCTTAGCATGCTTCAAATCGCATGAAACTCGACAGACACATCACATTTATTAGCCAGTAGACATGTGCAAAGTTTCAGAAACGGGCGTGGTGAGGGCTCAGTAGCACCACCTTTTGACAAAAGTGGGGTTGTTAGTTTTAACTAGAGTTACAAAAATCGGTATGTATATTGTACTCCTCGAGCCGGACAACTTTCTAATTGACACTCATTAGCTAGGACCCACAGAAAGTCAGATATCTTTGTTTGAATGTAGAGAAAATCTTAGAATTTTGCCAGTCTCTCAGTGTCTCTCTGTGTGAGTGAGAGGAGGGGCGCCTGTCAGGTTAATTTTAACCCTTTATTTGCTGTGTGCGACTTCTCTGGCATTTTCGGGGGCCTTAACATCCTCGAAAACTCTTGAAACTTTGCACACGGGTCAGAACCCATGGCCATCAGGGCCGGGCTGAAGCTGGTCATCGGGCGTGGCAGGGAGGCTCGACAGCGCCCCCTGGACTGGGATTCGAACATTTGTCCATAAATCAAACACACTTGCGTGAATTAATATGAAACTCGGTACAATTATAGATCACATCAGGCCAAACAACTTTCGTGCTCTAAGTTTTACGACAATTAAAATGGAAGTTGAGAATTATGGGTTGTTTGAATAGTTGTCCTAGGAGAAATACATCAAATTACAACGCATGTGTTTACCAATCACAACCAAACTCGGTGTGCAAGAAGTCAAGACATTGAGGATGAAAGTTTGTGAGGGGATTTTTGATATCTCAAACGGTTTGGCCGTGGCGAGGAAACGAAATTATGGCGAGAAACGTGAAACAGGAAGTGTGTTATAACTTCAGCATACATTAACATATCTTGATGAAACTTCATCAGTGTGTTCGCTGTAAGAGGACGATCACATGGATTAGACTATTTCGAGTCAAAGTTATAGCGCCACCAACTGGCAGCAGGAAGTGTGTCACTTTCAAAATGCTTTGAAATCAACCTCTTATTTTTACCCGATTTGCTTCAAACTTCATCTGTATAATGTAAATACATGGCAGATGAAGACCTGTGAATGGATTCTTGATATCTTTGATACTGTTGCCGTGGCAACGCATCAAACTTTAAAATTCTTTTTTTTTTGATGATTTTGAGACTCTTAATGGCTTTTGAGGCCCTTATCGGGTTTGAAAACTCTTGAAACTTTGCACACAGGTCATATCCCACAGCCATCAGGCCCGGGCTGAAGATGGTACCTAGGCGTGGCAGGGGGGCTAGACAGCGCCCCCTGGAACGGGGTCCGAAAACTTGGTCCATAAATCAAACACGCTTGCATGTAATAATATGAATGAAAAACTTCATCTGTATAATGTAAACAGATGAAAAACTTCATCTGTATAATGATGAAAAACAGATGAAAAACTTCATCTGTATAATGTAAACATACGGTAGATGTAGACCTGGGAATGGATTCTTGATATCTTTTAAACTGTTGCCGTGGCAAAGCTTCAAACTTTGAAATTATTTTAGGATGCTTTTGAGACTCTTAGCATGCTTGAAATTGCATGAAACTCAACAGACACATCACATTTATTAGCCAGTAGACATGTGCAAAGTTTCAGAAACGGGCATGGTGCAGGGACTAAATAGCGCCACCTTTTGACAAAAGTGGGGTTGTTATTTTTATCTACAGTTACAAAAATCGTTATATACATTGTACTCCTCAAGCCAGACAACTTTCTAATTCATAGTCATTAGCTCAGACCAAGAGGAAGTCAGATATTTTGGTTTGAATACTCTCTCTGAGCCTACGTCCGTGTATGGCAAGCCCTTTTAACATTTAAAAGCTAAGTTTGCCTATCCGGAAATTAACATTGTAGATATCAACAATGTCTTTCTGTCTAGTCGTAATTACATTTTGGATAGTTTGTATTATCATTTAAGATATCTGTAACATAATTGTGACTAGTCAAAATGACAGACTATGGCAAGCCGTCTTAACATTTAATCATGAAAGGGCCAAAGCCTTCGGCACCGCCACCACGGTGCCTTTAGGTAACTAAAGGAGCCAGGGGTTGCGGTGCCACCGGCTTGGGCCCGCCATCGCTGCTCGCAGCTATATTTAGGGCCCAAGCCCTGAAAGGGCGAAGGCCCTATTGTTTTCCTAAGGATTATTTATTATTATTATTTTGTAACCTTTTGGGCATTTTTGGGGCCCTTAACGTGCTCGAAAACTCTTGAAACTTTGCACATGGGTCAGAACCCGCGGCCATCAGAGCCGGGCTGAAGCTGGTACCCGGGCGTGGCAGGGCGGCTCGTCAGCGCCCCCTGGAACGGGGTACGAACACTTGGTCCATAACTCAAACACGTTTGTATGTAATAATATGAAACTCTGTGCACATGTTGATCTCATAGTTTCATCTATACCTCGCGCTTTTACTTTTTACCCCAGCCCAACAGGAAGTCGGCTATTGAGGTTTGTTTGTAAAACGCTCGCAATGGAATGTTAAATACTCCTCCTAGAGCTTTGATCCAAATTCGACAAAACTCGGTCAGCATGAAGTCAAGACATTGAGGATGAAAGTTTGCGAGGGGATTTTTGATATCTCGAACGGTTTGGCCGTGGCGAGGAAACAAAATCATGGCGAGAAACGTGAACCAGGAAGTGTGTTATAACTTCAGCATACATTAACTGATCTTGATGAAACTTCAGCAGTGTGTTCGCTGTAAGAGGACGATCACATGGATGTGACTATTGTGAGTCAAAGTTATAGCGCCACCAACTGGCAGCAGGAAGTGTGTCACTTTCAAAATGCTTTGATATCACCCTTTTATTTTTACCCGATTTGCTTCAAACGTCATCTGTATAATGTAAACATACGGCAGATGTAGACCTGTGAATGGATTCTTGATATCTTTGAAACTGTTGCCGTGGCGACGCATCAAACGTTACCATTCTTTTAGGATGCTTTTGAGACCCTTAGCATGCTTGAAATTGCATGAAACTCAACAGACACATCACATTTATTAGCCAGTAGACATGTGCAAAGTTTCAGAAACGGGCGTGGTGAGGGCTCAGTAGCGCCACCTTTTGACAAAAGTGGGGTTGTTAGTTTTATCTACAGTTACAAAAATCGGTATGTATATTGTACTCCTCGAGCCGGACAACTTTCTAATTGACACTCATTAGCTAGAACCCACAGAAAGTCAGATATGTTTGTTTGAATGTGGTCTTGCTCAATCTGAGCATGCTGTCTTTGCCTGTCTGTGTATGTGTGTGTGTTTGTAGGGGGAGGGGTCTTAACCATTTCACTCCTGTGTGTATGGCCTGCATAAAAAATAAATGCCTTAAGCCTGGTATTTTTTTAAATAAGTTTTTTATTTTTTATAAGTAAAGGCATATAACCAGTTTAATTGTAGTGCATTAATAGTTTTATATAATTAGTTTATTAATTAAATTAACTTGGTCCATAAACTTGATCTGAAAATTTGGTCCATAAATCAAACACACTTGCATGTAATAATATGACTTGAGTGTTAATCACATCATGTTTTCAGTTTGAATATAAAATATATAAATTATGTAAAAAAAAATAAAGTTGATCCAGCTGGAGCGCAGGCTGAGAATAGCGCTGTCATGACTGGATCAGAGATCATCAGTAATGCCTTCTCATACCTTACGCGCACACCACGCCCACTTACATCAGATCACATCAACATGTCAGCCGGAGGGATAACGAGGGTCGTCGTCGCTTTTGGATTCAAGAATTTCTTACAACAAGATGGCAAAAGAACAGCGCTTTGCAAGACATGCAACGTTAAGATCGCGGACAGTCAGATGACAACCTCCAATTTCGTCCGTCATTTGAAGAGCCATATTCTGCCCAGTAAGTGCTTGTCAATTTGTTAATGTTATCTGGTTAGCTCGTTCGTAGTTAGCTAGCTAATGTAAGTTAAAGGAGAACTCCGGCGCAAAATTACACATTTGTTACCTAGTCAACCGTTATCTGAGATTTGTTTTCATGACTGCCGAATGTAAATAGTTTTATCTATAAAAAACAGTTTAGCCTATAAGTGACGTCCGACATTCTGCATATTGTGTTATTTTGTTAAGCCCCACTAAAGGCATAAAAAACTGTAAAGCACAATCAAGTTTTCACACTATATTCCAACACTTCTAAAGTCATTCAATAGCTTAATGTGTGGTAAAATTAATATTTAGTCTCTAAGTTAAAGTTAACGGAAAGTCATCTCGCCTCAGTCATTCTCCATGCATCAGCATTAGCGCGTCGCGTTCGGTTGCGACAGTAACACGACGACACTCTCTTCAAGATCAATGTTCCCAATATTATACTTTATTTGTAGATAAGGCATAAAGGTCTATGATTTGCATAAAATGACTATCTTGCAGGAGTGGAGTTTATTGCCCTTTATTAGTGCTGCACGATTAATTATATCGCAGTCGTAATAGCGATCTCAAACCTATGCAATTATATAACGCAAAATGCCGCGATTTTATATGAAATAAACAAAGTAGGGCTATTAGCGCAGCATCTCTTCTTTTTTGTCATCCTTTGACTAGTGTTACAAGATCCCCCTCTTATTGGTTTAAATGCCTTTTCGCATTTTGCACGACAAGAAGTGAAAAGCTGCCTGTGAGTGCCCTAGATTAGAATAGAGACTCGCATAATGCGCATGCACTGACCGTGTGCCAGCCCAGAATAAACAGTTCGAGCTTGAACGAACAATAGCACACACAATTATGCCAAAATGTGGTTTTGTCTAGTATCTTCATAACATAAGAAAAGTCTATGTATGGATGAAAAGAGTTGTGCTATGAGGCGCGTGTGAGATCCGCGTCTCGGCAACGGGTGCTCTTAAAGGGCCAGCAGCGAATAAAGCGTTCTTTCAGTAAAGTTAAAAGAACAAAGGGAAATTAGAAAATTACTCACTGATCTTGAGTAAAGAACTTTTGTAGCTTTAATAAGGATTATTATATATATAATTTATGATTCAGGCAGCGCAGACTGTTTGATAACTTTATTCAATTTCTGTACCTGTTAAGACAGGAAGGGCACAGGTAAATATGTTTTTTATTATGGGTTTATGTGGGGATTGTTTGAAGTTCACTTAATTTAAAAGCTGTTATATATTTTTTTTAAGCCTAATAATTTTTTTAAAAGTTGATGGCTTTCAATTGATGGAATCACTGTAATGTTGGTTTGGTTGATGGTTTATTGATCATTATAGGTGTTATCAATCATTTATTGTTGTTGTTGTTTTTAGTTTGAGTTGAGAAATAAACATTAATCTGTTTGTGCATTTTACTTTAGAACCAAGCAAGTTGGACTCATGAAACCATTTTATTATATCGGAGTCGCAAATCGCAATTGCAATATTGGCTCAATAATGGCAATATGACATTTTCCCAAATCGTGCAGCCCTACTAAGCATAGATTATAGATACCATCCCTTCGCTATGTTCTTTTCAATGTGAAGCGTTGCGTGCTGTGACTTGGTGTTGCTTCAAGTGCATCATTCTGCACACGGGATGCGCATGATTGCTTATAATACTTTGGGGAGACAAGGGGGCGTGGCCTAAGGGAATATCACTCGTGATGTTAAGTGATGTTACCCCGCCATCGCTGATACAACCTTTAGCAGTCATGTTTTTGCTTCTTGAGAGAGAGAGAAAGTGTGTGTGTGTGTGTGTGTGTGTGTGTGAGCAGTGGCGGTTCTAGGCGGGGGCCTGGGGGGGCCAGTGCCCCTGCGACAACAAGCTTGGACCCCCTTGTGGCCCCCCTAAATGTGGAGTCAGTGTGAAATATTTTTTTTATAGTGTGTCACGCATTGAGCATGACAGTCACTCGTTTCAGTCTTTTGTCTCACACTCCCGTCACACATTGTATTTCTCATGCGGAAAAACTATTAATAATATATTTAATATACGCAATTTCTCTGGCTGCGCCGCTCTCACGTGAGAATCAAGCGCGTCTCGCCTGGAGTTCAGCAGTCGACCCTGCTACGCATCAGCCAATCAAAAAAAAGAGAAGTGCTACTTAATAGCCAATCAGAAAAGGGCACTATTGTATCTGGGTAAAATATAACGCAACAACCAATGAAAAAAAGCATATCCTGGAATTGTTCATATGATTCTGTTACAACATCTTCCGAAAGTTTCTTCACCCGTCCCACAGATGAAACTAATCACTGGAGCTCCGAACATAACTTGGAGCACGGAGTAAGTCATGATCTCCTGTTTTAATGTTACAACAAATTCACAACTTGTTTGACAAAAACTATGACAACTTGACTGATGTAAGATGAATCTTTCCCGTAGCGTAAGCTAGCTTACGCAATGCTCGTTCCCTCATCTAGAGAGAACCGAGGTTACGTTAGGTAATCGATTCGTTTCCCATTTAATTAGTATCAGTCTGTAACTTAGACAACAGTTTTACAGCCTGTTCACTGACAACACCTGCTCAGAACAAGTAGTCTAGGCCTAGTCATCTTATTACACGAATCACAATGACTGACATATTGTCACATTATAAACATCTCTCTCTCCAAATAGGCGTAAAAAATTTATTAGCACTAGATAAATTAAAATGTAATGCATAGTCGATTTTAAAACATCTCTCTCTCCAAATAGGCTTAATAATTTTATTAGCTCTAAATAAATTAAAGTGTATTGCATAGTCGATTTTATAGGTCACTTTTAAAATCATGTCATATTTTATAATTATATCCTGGCCAAGGATGCATTAATTATTGCTTCTGTCTTTCAAAGATGTCAGGAAAAAAACAATTATAAAAAAGCTCATTCACCCTGAGAGGAAAGCCCCCTAAAAAGGCCAGTTTAGAGGATAATTTGCTGATCTTTTTGCAAAAAAAAAAAAAAAAAACCCACAAAAATCGTAGATTAATTTGTAAAAATTATATATATATATATATATATATATATATATATATATATATATATACATACATACTGTATATTCAATGTAAAAAAATAAAATGGAAATTCAAATACAGACTGATATATGTAATGCAAATGTAAAAATATAATGGAAATGCAAATTGTTGGATAATTATAAACATGGTATTTTGCTTATTTATGCATTCAGTGCAGTGCAGAAAATGATAAGGTCTAAATGTAACTGGCCCCTCTAACAGTACAACTGGCCCCAGCTTGGCCCCCCCAGTTGAAATGGTCTAGAACCGCCACTGTGTGTGAGAGAGAGAGAGAGAGAGAGAGAGAGAGAGAGAGAGAGAGAGAGAGAGAGAGAGGAGAAATGTAACAAAGTTTAATATTGTTTGTAAACTGTGTTTGAGAGAGAGGAAGGTGTTCAGAGAGTCTGTAGGATGTTAAGCTGTTATTTGTTTTATGGACTCAATGTTGAAAATTTAAAACATTTCAAACACACTGTTGGCAGAAGTGAAAAATAAATAATTTTATGAAGTTACAATTTTGTTTGATTCCATGGTGTATTTTACTGAACATGAGTATTTACAATGCAAATTATTGTAATTTACTGGCAAATACTTATCTTGTCTTTTCATTTTATTAAGATCAGATTATGCATGTAAAATTAAAATAATAAGGTGACTTGACTTGCACTTGACTTAACCTACTACAAGACTTGACTTGACTTGACTTGACATAGCCTGTGACTTGACTTGACTTGCCCCCCCCCAAAAAAAATACTTGGGACTTACTTGAGACTTGACGGTTAAGACTTGAGACTTACTTGAGACTTGCGTGACCTGCGCCCATCTCTGCTCTAAGTTTTAAGACAGTTCAAATGGAAGTTGGGAATTATGTGTTGTTTGAATAAATCTCCTAGGAGAAATACATCAAATTACAACGCATGTGTTTACCAATCACCACCATACTCGGTGTGCATGAAGTCAAGACATTGAGGATGCTCAATTCCGGACAGATTTTTGATATCTCGAACGGTTTGGCCGTGGCGAGGAAAATAATTTTATGACTAAAAAAGGACACATAAAATGTGTTAACTTTGCTCGTTTTACCTACAGTTACAAAACATGCCAAGTATATTGTTCTTGTCAAGCCGATCAACTTTCTAATTAACAGTAAGAAGCTCAGACCAAAAGAAAGTCAGATATTGCAGTTTGGATGTGTATCTTGTCTCTATCAGTGTCTGTGTGGGGAAGAGGGAGGGGGGGGGGGGGTTGCTGGTGTCTGCGTTTATGTGTGTGTGTGTGTGTGTGTGGCTGACTGTAGATTTTTTCTTATCTTTTTGCATAACAATTTTGTATTTTTTTAAATGACAAAATATGCATATAACCCTAATCTTTTAAATGTATAGTTTGCTTTAAATAAAAGTAAGATAAATTGGTAAACTACAAATTGGTAATTGAAGCTGAATGAATTTAAAATTAATGTGCTATATTTCAATACATTTGCTTTCCTTAATATTGTAAAACACTAACCTCATTTATATGTGTGTGTGTGTGTGTGTTTGTATGTATATATATTTTGCAAAGCCCTCACTGATGCAAGCTCTTCTGCACACTTCTCTTCGACAGTCAATGCGGAGGTTAAGTTTTTGCACGTCGTGCAGAATAACCCTCTTTATATATATATATATATATATATATACTTAAAAAAGCGGGGGTTAAGTTTTTGCACGTCGTGCAGAATAACACTAAAGGCACCATATATATACTTAAAAGTGGGGTTGTTAGTTTTATCTACAGTTACAAAAATCGGTATATACATTGTACTCCTCAAGCCGTACAACTTTCTAATACATAGTCATTAGCTCGGACCAAGAGGAAGTCAGATATTTTGGTCTGAATATGGTGAGCCTCTCTCTGAGCCTACGTCCCTGTATGGCAAGCCCTTTTAACATTTAAAAGCTAAGTTTGCCTATCCGGAATTAACATTGTAGATATCAACAACGTCTTTCTGTCTAGTCGTTACACTTTGGATAGTTTGTATTATCATTTAAGATATCTGTAACATAATTGTGACTAGTCGAAATGACAGAGTATGGCAAGCCGTTTTAACATTTAATCATGAAAGGGCCAAAGCCTTCGGCACCGCCACCCGGGTGCCTTTAGGTAACTAAAGGAACCGGGGTTGCGGTGCCTCCGGCTTGGGCCCGCCATCGCTGCTCGCAGCTATATTTATTATTATTATTATTTTTCTTACGACTATTCGGGCACTTTTGGGGCCCTTAACATGCTCGAAAACTCTTGAAACTTTGCACACGGGTCAAAACCCGCGGCCATCAGAGCCGGGCTGAAGATGGTACCTGGGCGTGGCAGGGGGGCTCGTCAGCGCCCCCTGGAATGGGGTCCGAACACTTGGTCCATAACTCAAACACGCTTGCATGTAATAATATGAAACTCGGTACGCATGTTGATCTCATCGTTTCATCTATACCTCGCGCTTTTACTTTTTACCCCAGCCCAACAGGAAGTCGGCTATTGAGGTTTGTTTGTAAAACGCTCGCAATGGTATTTGAAATACTCCTCCTAGAGCTTTGATCCAAATTCGACGATACTCGGTCAGCATGAAGTCAAGACATTGAGGATGAAAGCTTGTGTGGGGATTTTTGATATCTCGAACGGTTTGGCCGTGGCGAGGAAACGAAATCTTGGCGAGAAACGTGAAACAGGAAGTTTGTTATAACTTCAGCATACATTAACTGATCTTGATGAAACTTCAGCAGTGTGTTCGCTGTAAGAGGACGATCACATGGATGTGACTATCGTGAGTCAAAGTTATAGCGCCACCAACTGGCAGCAGGAAGTGTGTCACTTTCAAAATGCTTTGATATCACCCTTTTATTTTTACCCGATTTGCTTCAAACTTCATATGTATAATGTAAACATACGGCAGATGTAGACCTGTGAATGGATTCTTGATATCTTTAAAACTGTTGCCGTGGCAACGCATCAAACTTTACCCTTCTTTTAGGATGCTTTTAGGATGCTTTTGAGACCCTTAGCATGCTTTAAATTGCATGAAACTCGACAGACACATCACATTTATTAGCCAGTAGACATGTGCAAAGTTGCAGAAACGGGCGTGGTGAGGGCTCAGTAGCGCCACCTTTTGACAAAAGTGGGGTTGTTAGTTTTATCTACAGTTACAAAAATCGGTGTGTATATTGTACGCCTCGAGCCGGACAACTTTCTAATTGACACTCATTAGCTAGGACCCACAGAAAGTCAGATATTTTTGTTTGAATGTAGAGAAAATCTCAGAATTTTGCCAGTCTCTCAGTGTCCCTCTGTGTGAGTGAGAGGAGGGGGGCTTGTCAGGTTAATTTTAACCCTTTATTTGCTGTGTGCGACTTCTCTGGCATTTTCGGGGGCCTTAACATCCTCGAAAACTCTTGAAACTTTGCACACGGGTCAGAACCCATGGCCATCAGGGCCGGGCTGAAGCTGGTAACCGGGCGTGGCAGGGCGGCTCGACAGCGCCCCCTGGACTGGGATTCGAACATTTGTCCATAAATCAAACACACTTGCATGAATTAATATGAAACTCGGTACAATTATAGATCACATCAGGCCAAACAACTTTCGTGCTCTAAGTTTTATGACAGTTCAAATGGAAGTTATTTATGAATTATGAATTATGGGTTGTTTGATTAATTGTCCTAGGAGAAATACATCAAATCACAATGCATGTGTTTACCAATCACAACCAAACTCGGTGTGCATGAAGTCAAGACATTGAGGATGCTCAATTCCGGACGGATTTTTGATATCTAGAACGGTCTGGCTGTGGCGAGGAAATGAATTTTATGACTAAAAAAGGACACATAAAGTGTGTTATAACTTTGCTCAATTTACCTACAGTTACAAAACTTACCACGTATATTGTTCTCGTCAAGCCGATCAACTTTCCAATTTAAAGTCATTCGCTCTGAGCAACAGAAAGTCAGATATTGTAGTTTGAATGGATTTATTTCCCCTGCGATTCTCTCTCTCTCTCTCTCTCTTTCTCTCTCTGTGTGTGTGTGGGTGTGTGTGTCTGTGTGGGGAGGGGAGGGCTGTTGTCTGTGTTTATGTGTGTGTGTGTGTGGCTGGCTGTGATTTTTCCTACAAGTCCTTGTTTCTAAGTCCTTGTCTTTTTGCATAACAATTTTGCATAACAATATTTTTAAATGACAAAATAGGCATATAACCCCCATCTTTTAAATGTATAGATTGCTTTAAATAAAAGTAAGATTGTATTTGTATTTGTAATTGAAGTTGAATGAATTTAAAATTCATGTGCTATATTTCAATATATTTGTTTTCCTTAAGATTTTAAAACACTAACTTCATTCTTATCTGAATTACAATTATTTGTTTCTGTATAAAATAATACTCTGACTAAAAACACATTTGATGTTTTTTTTTGGTATTTTTATTTACATGTATTTATTTGAGTGTGTGTGTGTGTGTGTGTGTGTGTGTGTGTGTATAAAGTGCAGGGTTTTTTTTAGATAAAGTAGAATTTCTATAACTATGTGTTGAACTAATGAATCACTCTTGTGTGTGTTAAACACAATCTACTTAATACAGACAACTTCATTATAAAGATAAATAACAAATCCAAAAAATATAAGATTATAATCTATGACAAAAAAAGCCATTACAAACTATATTAATGGAAAATACACATTGCTCTTTGTATTGTTGTAAAATATTCATGAAAAACAAGATAACAAAAATCAAAAAGATAAATTATTTTAGATATAGCCATGTTTTAAATGTATAGCAGAGATGTTAATTGAGGCAGCAACATACAAACTTTCTAGAACAACATGGACCTGGATAGCTGGTTTTTATGGAGGACAGTGAAGAGGAAGAGGGTGCAAATCAAACAGCTCATTCTCAGACTACACAGCAAACAGCTTAAGTTTTTAGTGCTTTGTTTGAGGTTTTTAGTGCTCTGTCCTATCTATTATCAACATATAATAGATGGAACAGAACAAGAAAGGCAATTAATAATCTGTCATTGCGTCACTGCATTATGATATGAAAGGCTCAGTACAGTGTGGCACATAACGCTTATGCGCATCCCGAGTGGAGAATGATGCGCTTAAAGCCACATGGGGTTACAGCGCACAGCGCATCGAGTCCGCATTGATGCAAGCTCTACAATACACTTCTTTTTGATAGTCAAAGCGGGGGTTATGTTTTTACACGTCGTACAGAATAACCCTAAAGGCACCAAGGTGGCGGTGCCACCGGCTTTATATTAAATATAAATATAGCTGTGAGCAGCGATAAAAGGCCAAAGCCGGCGGTACCACCATCCCGGTGCCTTTGGGTAACTAAAGGCATCGGGGTTGCGGTGCCACCGGCTTGGGCCCGCAATCGCTGCTCGCAGCTATATTTATTCTTTAGTATTATTATTATTTTGCTACCTTTTGGGCACTTTTGGGGCCCTTAACGTGCTCGAAAACTCTTGAAACTTTGCACACGGGTCAGAACCCGCGGCCATCAGAGCCGGGCTGAAGATGGTACCCGGGCGTGGCAGGGCAGCTCGTCAGCGCCCCCTGGAACGGGGTCCGAACACTTGGTCCATAACTCAAACACGCTTGTATGTAATAATATGAAACTCGGTACACATGTTGATCTCATCGTTTCATCTATACCTCGCGCTCTTACTTTTTACCCCAGCCCAACAGGAATTTGGCTATTGAGGTTTGTTTGTAAAACGCTCGCAATGGAATGTCAAATACTCCTCCTAGAGCTTTGATCCACATTCGACGAAACTCGGTCAGCGTGAAGTCAAGACATTGAGGATGAAAGTTTGCGAGGGGATTTTTTATATCTCGAACGGTTTGTCCGTGGCGAGGAAACGAAATCATGGCGAGAAACATGGAACAGGAAGTGTGTTATAACTTCAGCATACATTAACTGATCTTGATGAAACTTCAGCAGTGTGTTCGCTGTAAGAGGACGATCACATGGATGTGACTCTTGTGAGTCAAAGTTATAGCGCCACCAACTGGCAGCAGGAAGTGTGTCACTTTCAAAATGCTTAGATATCACCCTTTTATTTTTACCCGATTTGCTTCAAACTTCATATGTATAATGTAAACATACGGCAGATGTAGACCTGTGAATGGATTCTTGATATCTTTGAAACTGTTGCCGTGGCGACGCATCAAACTTTACCCTTCTTTTAGGATGCTTTTAGGATGCTTTTGAGACCCTTAGCATGCTTCAAATTGCATGAAACTCGACAGACACATCACATTTATTAGCCAGTAGACATGTGCAAAGTTGCAGAAACGGGCGTGGTGAGGGCTCAGTAGCGCCACCTTTTGACAAAAGTGGGGTGGTTAGTTTTAACTAGAGTTACAAAAATTGGTATGTATATTGTACTCCTCGAGCCGGACAACTTTCTAATTGACGCTTATTAGCTAGGACCCACAGAAAGTCAGATATTTTTGTTTGAATATGGCCACTCTGAGCCTTTGGCTGGCTGGCTGGCTGTCTGTGTGTGTGTGTGTGTGTGTGTGCAGGGGGAGGGGGCTTAACCATTTCACTGCTGTGTGTATGACCTGCATAAAGAAAATACATTTCTCAAGCCTGGTATTTTTTAAATAAGTTTTTATTTTTATTTTTTATAAGTAAAGGCATATAACTAGTTTAATTGTAGTGAATTGACAATAGTTTTATATAATTAGTTTATTAATCAGATTAACTTGGTCAATAAACTTGGTCTGAAAATTTGGTCCATAAATCAAACACACTTGCATGTAATAATATGAAACTTGGTACACATATAGATCTCATCGTTTCATATATACTTCACACTGTTACTTTTTACCCCAGCCCAACAGGAAGTTGGCTATTTAGGGTTGTGTTTAAAACACATGCAATGTAATTTAAATTATTGCTCCTAGAGCACTGAACCAAATTCGACGAAACTCGATCAGCGTGAAGTCAAGACATTAAGGATGAAAAAGTGCCACGGGATTTTTGATATCTCGAACGGTTTGGCCGTGGCGAGGAAACGAAATTATGGCGAGAAACATGGAACAGGATGTGTGTTATAACTTCAGCATACATTAACTGATCTTGATGAAACTTCAGCAGTGTTTTCGCTGTAAGAGACCGATCACATGGATGTGACTATTGTGAGTCAAAGTTATAGCGCCACCAACTGGCAGCAGGAAGTGTGTCACTTTCAAAATGCCGTGGCAACGAAACAAACTTTAACATTATTTTTTGATGCTTTTGGGACTCTTAGCTTGCTTGAAATTGCTTGAAACTCAACAGATACATCACATTTATTAGCCAATAGACATGTGCAACTATGGCAAAAGATTAAAGTAATGTCAAAAAAGTAAACACTAAAAGCCTCATATCTTCTAAAAATGTAATTATACATCATTTGTTTCTAAATTAAATTATACAAATATTATAACTTCCCCAATTTTTCCTTTTTTTTCATTTAAGAATTGTGTTTACGTTCAAAAACAGCCAGAATTGTTGTAAAATTCATAAAAAAATAATAATCTGAGTCATACGTAGTGCTATACTGCCCTCTTGTGTTCAATATCAGGTAGGCCTATTGTGTATATTCCCACCGGTTAATCAACGTGTGACTCCGCTGGGACTTGGGAGCTTTTAAATCGCTTACTTAAAACCGAAAGTCAAAATACGGATGTCCGCACAAGACATTAATGGTGTGGAGTAGAGCGAGCATTTTAAATAAATTCCTATTAAGTAGGATTGAACTAAACAGAAAGAATGTTCACTCTGTTCTGCTGGTTCCTCGCTGGTGGATCATATGATTACTTTGTCATAATCTATGACAAAAATGCTATTATAAACCATATTAATAATAGATAATAGACATTGCTCTTATTTTTGAAAAATACATTCATGAAAAACAAGATAACAAAAATCATAAAAAAATATAGCCATGGCTGCTATAAATGTTTGAAATGCATAGGACAGATGTTTAATGACGCAGCAACATATAATTGAAAGGCAATTAATAATCTGTCATTACGTCACTGCATTATGATATTACGGCTCCAATACGGTGCAGCACAAAGCACTTATGTGCATCCCGAGCGGAGAATGATGTGCTTGAAGCCACATGAAGTTACAGCGCATTGAGTCCGTATTGAAAAGTTCAAAGCACAAAGGAAATACATATTTATGAACAGTGTATTATACATTATCTATCTATGCAATAGTTTATTGAGCCTTTTCTTTTAAAGGTTTTAAATTTCAGTTACTGTGTGCGTGAAGAACAATTATAGTGCTCTGACTCTAGTGTTGTGATCTAACTGACAGCGTCCGACACCCGGTAGAAAGTAACACGATTAAGTTACAGCAATAAAGTCCAGCAAGAAAAAGTTTCTTCATTCGAAAATATAGACCTTTAGACCTTTATCTTAAAGATCCAGTATAATAGGATTAACATTCAATCATCTTGAAGATCGTTTCATCATTGAATGTAACCGAATGTGACGTGCTGTTTGAATGCTGAATGGAGAATGACTGACAGGCGCAGAGAGGGAAAAGTTTGTGTTCTTGAATTCAATGACTTAAATAATAATTTCTATATCACATAATAGCTTCAGAACACTTACAATACAGTACACAAAAACTTTATGGTACTTTAGAAAGTTTTTGTGCCTTTGTGCCTAACATAGAATAGTATATGCACAATATAGAATTTGAATCAGCCTCGTCAAAGATGGCAGTGTCAGAGCCGATACCGATCCTGAGTATCTAATCGGCGCACTTCTTTTCAACAGTCAAATTGAAATTGAAATTGAAATTGCTTGAAACTCAACAGATACATTACATTTATTAGCCAGTAGACATGTGCAAAGTTTCAGAAACGGGCATTGTGCAAGGACTAAATAGCGCCACCTTTTGACAAAAGTGGGGTTGTTAGTTTTATCTACAGTTACAAAAATCGGTATATACATTGTACTCCTCAAGCCGGACAACTTTCTAATACATAGTCATTAGCTCGGACCAAGAGGAAGTCAGATATTTTGGTTTGAATATGGTGAGCCTCTCTCTGAGCCTACGTCCCTGTATGGCAAGCCCTTTTAACATTTAAAAGCTAAGTTTGCCTGTCCGGAATTAACATTGTCGATATCAACAACGTCTTTCTGTCTATTCGTAATTACATTTTGGATAGTTTGTATTATCATTTAAGACATATGTAACATAATTGTGACTAGTCGAAATGACAGAGTATGGCAAGCCGTTTTAACATTTAATCATAAAAGGGCCAAAGCCTTCGGCACCGCCACCCGGGTGCATTTAGGTAACTAAAGGAACCGGGGTTGCGGTGCCACCGGCTTGGGCCCGCCATCGCTGCTCGCAGCTATATTTATTATTATTATTATTTATACGACTATTCGGGCACTTTTGGGGCCCTTAACATGCTCAAAAACTCTTGAAACTTAGCACACGGGTCAGAACCCGCGGCCATCAGGGCCGGGCTGAAGATGGTACTCCCGGGCGTGGCAGGGGGACTAGACAGCGCCCCCTGGAACGGGGTCCGAAAACTTGGTCCATAAATCAAACACGCTTGCATGTAATAATATGAAACTCGGTACACATATAGATCTCATCGTACATATATACCTCATACTATTACTTTTTACCCCAGCCCAACAGGAAGTCGGTTATTTAGGGTTGTTCATAAAACACTCGCAATGGAATTAAGTACTACTCCTAGAGAATTCAAACACACGGCACGAAACTCGGTCAGCATGAAGTCAAGGCATTGACGATGAAAGTTTGCGAGGGGATTTTTGATATCTCGAACGGTTTGGCCATGGCGAGGAAACGAAATTATGGCGAGAAACGTGAAACAGGAAGTGTGTTATAACTTCAGCATACATTAACTGATATTGATGAAACTTCAGCAGTGTGTTCGCTGTAAGAGGCTGATTACATGGATGTGACTATTGTGAGTCAAAGTTATAGCGCCACCAACTGGTAGCAGGAAGTGTGTCACTTTCAAAATGCTTTGAACTCACCCTTTTATTTTTACCCGATGTGCTTCAAACTTAATCTGTATAATGTAAATACATAGCAGATGAAGACCTGTGAATGGATTCTTGATATCTTTGATACTGTTGCCGTGGCAACGCATCAAACTTTAAAATTCTTTTTTTTATGATTTTGAGACTCTTAGCGGCTTTTGGGGCCCTTAACGGGTTTGAAAACTCTTGAAACTTTGCACACAGGTCAGATCCCACAGCCATCAGAGCCGGGCTGAAGATGGTACCTGGGTGTGGCAGGGGGGCTAGACAGCGCCCCCTGGAACGGGGTCCGAACACTTGGTCCATAAATCAAACACGCTTGCATGTAATAATATGAAACTCGGTACACATGTTGATCTCATCGTTTCATCTATACCTCACGCTCTTACTTTTTACCCCAGCCAAACAGGAAGTCGGCTATTGAGGTTTGTTTGTAAAACGCTCGCAATGGAATGTGCAATACTCCTTCTAGAGAATTCAAACACACGGCACGAAACTCGGTCAGCATGAAGTCAAGGCATTGAGGATGAAAGTTTGCGAGGGGATTTTTGATATCTCGAACGGTTTGGCCGTGGCGAGGAAACAAAATTATGGCGAGAAACGTGAAACAGGAAGTGTGTTATAACTTCAGCATACATTAACTGATCTTGATGAAACTTCAGCAGTGTGTTCACTGTAAGAGGCTGATTACATGGATGTGACTATTGTGAGTCAAAGTTATAGCGCCACCAACTGGCAGCAGGAAGTGTGTCACTTTCAAAATGCTTTGATATCACCCTCTTATTTTTAACCGATTTGCTTCAAACTTCATCTGTATAATGTAAAAATACAGCAGATGTAGACCTGTGAATGGATTCTTGATATCTTTGATACTGTTGCTGTGGCAACAAATCAAACTTTAACATTCTTTTTTGATACTTTTGGGACTCTTAGCATGCTTGAAATTGCTTGAAACAGATAGATACAGATAGCTCGACAGATACATCACATTTATTAGCCAGTAGGCATGTGCAACTTTGGCAAAAGATTAAAGTAATGTCAAAAAAGTAAACACTAAAAGCCTCATATCTTCTAAAAATGTAATTATACATCATTTGTTTCTAAATTAAATTATACAAATATTATAATTAAACCAGTTTTTCCCTTTTTTCATTAAAGAATTATGTTTACGTTCAAAAACAGCCAGAATGGTTGTAAAATTCAGAAGAAGAAAAAATAATCTGAGTCATACGTAGTGCTATACTGCCCTCTTGTATTCAATATCAGTTAGGCCTATTGTGTATATTCCCAACGGTTAATCAACGTGTGACTCCGCTGGGACTCGGGAACTTTTAAATCGCTTACTTAAAACCGAAAGTCAAAATACAGATATCCGCACAAGACATTAATGTTGTGGAGTAGAGCAAGCATTTTAAATAAATTCCTATTAAGTAGGATTGAACTAAACAGAATGAACGTTCACTCTGTTCTGCTGGTTCCTCGCTGTTGGCGCGCACAGTTATGAATGCTTGTGCAGCCGTGAGTTTTAGTTTAATTTTAAAATTAGCGCAATTTCGGGATTTGTATTATTTGAATTTATTTTTAAAAAACACAATGTTGAGTTTTATTGCAACACTGTTTAATCGCGCCCACGGTTATATTTTGTATATTATATATAATTATAATGTATTTCTGTATAAAATAATACTACAATAAAAAACACATTTGTGACCGACCTGATCCAGCAAAATTAGTCACAGTGACCCAAATTTAAAAATTGAGATTTTGATATTAATGGAAAGAGGACACTGTAAGCTTTCAAATGATACCTTGGTCATACCTTGAATGGTTGTAAATATATACAGATTTGAATTCTGGTCGTCTGCCCTTTTTTTCCAATTGAAAACCTAAGAAAATCGCTTTTAAAGTTTTTTTGCCCGTTTTAGTTTTTTTTTTTTTTGATATCTTTCAAAATCCATAGCATTTTAAGGGATAAACTATTTATTTTATATAGCTTAATTTGACCAAATAGATTAACATATATAAATGCAATTTAACGAGGCTGAAACTCAACTTATTTTTAATTTTTTTGAAATAAATAATTAAAAAGTCACTTTTACAAAAATGTTCTAAAATCAGAAAGATTGAAGAGGAGTCAGAGAGAAATTCAGTTTTCATACGGATTAGCCCACATAAGCAGAGAGCAGTCTGTTTTCTTTCATTTTGAATGGTTGTCTTTAAAAGTAGACATTTCAATATATATGTCTGTGAGGATACCTTATACGCTGACTTTCGGTTCATGAGACAAGCTTCAGTTCACGTGCCGCGCGTCTCCGCGTCGTGATTAGGCCTAGCCTATTGTCTGCAATTTATTTCTTATTATTAAATCCTAGTAATTGGTTGATGAAACATTGATTTAAATTAAGATAATTATTTTAAAACGAAATTTACTTTAAATAAAGGCTTTGTGCTTGCATGTTTAAGCTATGTGAAAGTTTTAGTGCTGCTTCCAGAGAACGGTCACGTTCGGATTGTTTTTCCTCATAAATGCGAACACGGAAAATAAAATAAAGATTTTATGTTCTGGAGAGAGTCAACCCTTCTTCATCCGGTGAGTATTACTTTTGGTTTGTGCAGTGTGGTTCACATAGGCCAATTTATTAAAATATTTAATTATCTGGGAATTGGATCTCCTCCATAATGCTGAAATTGCCCAATTTTAAAAAATTTAGTAATAATTTAAGTTTTGTGGTTTAAGTCTACGTATTTTATAATGTTAACTTCAAATAATACTAATAGTAATTTAAAGATGTTGTAGCTAGCATTGGGTCTGGATGTGAAGGATAACTTCGGGAGTTGAAGGGACGTGTCGGTGTCGTGATTCTGTCTTCTCACACCGCGACACAGGTTCGTGGATCTGAGTGTCGCGATCGTTACAGCCTTACATAGGCTATATTCTTCTTGCAGATAAATATACTCACGCAGTTTAGGTTAGAAGCCTCCAGTGAGTTCAACGTTTCAGGGGATACCCGGGAAATGCTCAGAGGTGACGAGGGGAGTTGAGAAGAGCAATGTTTATTTCAGCTAATTTAAAGCTTTGACAACTTTAATCGTTATTTAAATACCTTTACTCAATGATCTCGACTACGAAACCCTGTGAGATTATTTTTGAATGTCTGTTCTTTGAAATTAACAAAAAATTTTTTTTTTTTTTTGTTATTTCATGGTTTTTCCACATAATCGGCCCATATCTTAAAATGGAAGGTTGCAACTTCCGACTCATTTCGCCAGAGCGGGTCACATTTGATTTTTATTTTTTAAACAATGTAATGTGTAACCTAAAAATAAACAGATTATTTGATAAATGGTATATTTAAATCTGCATACTGTAGCCTAATATCTGCAGGGCAGCCTAGTCTTAATAAATGTATGCTTCATTTTTCATTAGTAAATTTGATCAATAAATTCAATAATTTAGAATAATAAGACACTATAGGGCTGTTAACCTAGGTAAGGCTGATCAAATTAAATCGGTTACACAATAATGTTACGAGATTGGTTTAACAGGAGTCAATTAAAAATCGCTGTAAAGAACGATACTTTTAAACATAACCCTAAATAACCATAAGGTGTCGCCAGATGACCGTCTTAATGAACGAGTCATGGATTCAAAATGCTGAATCATTCAGTAATGAGAAAACACATTGCTTTGAGATGCGCAATGGGTCGCTGTGATCTTTGTTTAACTATTTTCTCTGCTGAAACAGAAAAAAGTCAATATTGCATCTAAAAAGTCAATATTGCATCTAAAATGTAAGTGACTTGACTTGTGTGTGACTATGTTTGTTGTAGTGATAAGAGTTGCACCCTTGTTAAAGTTTAAGGCCTTGTGTTTTTGGATATATATATTTCTTTCTTTTTTTTTCTTTTTTTACAAAATATGCATATAACCCATATATTTTAGATTTATTATTTGCTTTAAATTAAATTAAGATTGTATTTTTGGTAATTGAACCTGAATGAATTAAAAAATGAATGTGCTATATTTCAGATCATATATTTGTTTTTCTTAAAATTTGAACTAACTTATTCTCAGCTGAATTATAAATATTTTATTTCTGTATGAATTAAAAACACATTTGATTTTTCTTTTTTAATCAATGTGTAACTGAAATATAAACAGATTAGGGCTCTGTTCGAGGACAAGTAACTAAAACCAATGCGACATGATGAATGTTTGTTTCCCAAACCATCTCAGAGTAACAGCTTACTTTTCTTTCTTACTATATTCTTTCTTACTATAAACTGTGCTGTAGAGCTTGCATCAGTCAAAGCAGGGTTACATTTTGCATGTCGTGCACAATAAACCTAAAGGCACCAGGGTGGCGGTGCCACCGGCTTCATATACATATGTATATATACAGTATATATATATATATATATATATATATATATATATATAGCTGTGAT
Organism: Pimephales promelas; assembly: GCF_988280905.1. Lineage (NCBI taxonomy): Eukaryota > Metazoa > Chordata > Actinopteri > Cypriniformes > Leuciscidae > Pimephales > Pimephales promelas. The sequence goes on along the minus strand of NC_142786.1, from coordinate 12,562,875 downwards.
CCGCGATGAAGGGCCAAAGCCAGTGGCATGGCCACCCTGGTGCTTTTAGGTAACTAAGGAACCGGGGTTGCGGTGCCACCGGCTTGGGCCCTTCATCGCTGCTCGCAGCTATATTTATTATTATTATTTATACGACTATTCGGGCACTTTTGGGGCCCTTAACATGCTCAAAAACTCTTGAAACTTTGCACACGGGTCAGAATCCGCGGCCATCAGGGCTGGGCTGAAGATGGTACCCGGGCGTGGTAGGGGGGCTATACAGCGCCCCCTGGAATGGGGTCCGAACACTTGGTCCATAACTCAAACACGCTTGTATGTAATAATATGAAACTCGGTACACATGTTGATCTCATCGTTTCATATATACCTCGCGCTCTTACTTTTTACCCCAGCCCAACAGGAAGTCGGCTATTGAGGTTTGTTTGTAAAACGCTCGCAATGGAATGTTAAATACTACTCCTAGAGCTTTGATCCAAATTCGACGAAACTCGGTCAGCGTGAAGTCAAGACATTGAGGATGAAAGTTTGCGAGGGGATTTTTGATATCTCGAACGGTTTGGCCGTGGCGAGGAAACGAAATCATGGCGAGAAACGTGAAACAGGAAGTGTGTTATAACTTCAGCATACATCAACCGATCTTGATGAAAATTCAGCAGTGTGTTCGCTGTAAGAGGACGATCACATGGATGTGACTATTGTGAGTCAAAGTTATAGCGCCACCAACTGGCAGCAGGAAGTGTGTCACTTTCAAAATGCTTTGATATCACCCTTTTATTTTTACCCGATTTGCTTCAAACTTCATATGTATAATGTAAACATACGGCAGATGTAGACCTGTGAATGGATACTTGATATCTTTGAAACTGTTGCCGTGGCGACGCATCAAACTTTACCCTTCTTTTAGGATGCTTTTAGGATGCTTTTGAAACCCTTAGCATGCTTCAAAATGCATGAAACTCGACAGACACATCACATTTATTAGCCAGTAGACATGTGCAAAGTTTCAGAAACGGGCGTGGTGAGGGCTCAGTAGCGCCACCTTTTGACAAAAGTGGGGTTGTTAGTTTTAACTAGAGTTACAAAAATTGGTATGTATATTGTACTCCTCGAGCCGGACAACTTTCTAATTTACACTTATTAGCTAGGACCCACAGAAACTCAGATATTTTTGTTTGAATATGGTCACTCTGAGCCTACATGTCTCTGTGTCTCTGTGTCTTTGGCTGTCTGTGTGTGTGTGTGTGTGAGTGTGCAGGGGGAGGGGGCTTAACCATTTCACTGCTGTGTGTATGACCTGCATAAAGAAAATACATTTCTCAAGCCTGGTATTTTTTAAATAAGTTTTTATTTTTATTTTTTATAAGTAAAGGCATATAACTAGTTTAATTGTAGTGCATTGACAATAGTTTTATATAATTAGTTTATTAATCAGATTAACTTGGTCAATAAACTTGGTCTGAAAATTTGGTCCATAAATCAAACACACTTGCATGTAATAATATGAAACTTGGTACACATATAGATCTCATCGTTTCATATATACTTCACACTCTTACTTTTTACCCCAGCCTAACAGGAAGACGGCTATTTAGGGTTGTGTTTAAAACACATGCAATGGAATTTCAAGTATTGCTCCTAGAGCACTGAACCAAATTCGACAAAACTCGATCAGCGTGAAGTCAAGACATTAAGGATGAAAAGGTGCCAAGGGATTTTTTATATCTCGAACGGTTTGGCCGTGGCGAGGAAACGAAATTATGGCGAGAAACATGAAACAGGATGTGTGTTATAACTTCAGCATACATTAACTGATCTTGATGAAACTTCAGCAGTGTTTTCGCTGTAAGAGACCGATCACATGGATGTGACTATTGTGAGTCAAAATTATAGCGCCACCAACTGGCAGCAGGAAGTGTGTCACTTTCAAAATGCTTTGAAACCACTCTCTTATTTTTAACCGATTTGCTTCAAACTTCATCTGTATAACGTAAATACACGGCAGATGTAGACCTGTGAATGAATTTTTGATATCTTTGATACTGTTGCCATGGCAACGAATCAAATTTTAACATTCTTTTTTGATGCTTTTGGGACTCTTAGCATGCTTGAAATTGCTTGAAACTCAACAGATACATCACATTTATTAGCCAGTAGACATGTGCAACTATGGCAAAAGATTAAAGTAATGTCAAAAAAGTAAACACTAAAAGCCTCATATCTTCTGAAAATGTAATTATACATCATTTGTTTCTAAATTAAATTATACAAATATTATAACTTCCCCAATTTTTTCTTTTTTTCATTTAAGAATTATGTTTACGTTCAAAAACAGCCAGAATTGTTGTAAAATTCATAAAAAAATAATAATCTGAGTCATACGTAGTGCTATACTGCCCTCTTGTGTTCAATATCAGGTAGGCCTATTGTGTATATTCCCACCGGTTAATCAACGTGTGACTCCGCTGGGACTTGGGAGCTTTTAAATCGCTTACTTAAAACCGAAAGTCGAAATACGGATGTCCGCACAAGACATTAATGGTGTGGAGTAGAGCGAGCATTTTAAATAAATTCCTATTAAGTAGGATTGAACTAAACAGAAAGAATGTTCACTCTGTTCTGCTGGTTCCTCGCTGGTGGATCATATGATTACTTTGTCATAATCTATGACAAAAATGCTATTATAAACCATATTAATAATAGATAATACACATTGCTGTTATTTTTAAAAAAAAAAAACATTCATGAAAAACAAGATAACAAAAATCATAAAAAAATATAGCCATGGCTGCTATAAATGTTTGAAATGCATAGGACAGATGTTTAATGACGCAGCAACATATAATTGAAAGGCAATTAATAATCTGTCATTACGTCACTGCATTATGATATTACGGCTCCAATACGGTGCAGCACAAAGCACTTATGTGCATCCCGAGCGGAGAATGATGTGCTTGAAGCCACATGAAGTTACAGCGCATTGAGTCCGTATTGAAAAGTTCAAAGCACAAAGGAAATACATATTTATGAACAGTGTATTATACATTATCTATCTATGCAATAGTTTATTGAGCCTTTTCTTTAAAAGGTTTTAAATTTCAGTTACTGTGTGCGTGAAGAACAATTATAGTGCTCTGACTCTAGTGTTGTGATCTAACCGACAGCGTCCGACACCCGGTAGAAAGTAACACGATTAAGTTACAGCAATAAAGTCCAGCAAGAAAAAGTTTCTTCATTCGAAAATATAGACCTTTAGACCTTTATCTTAAAGATCCAGTATAATAGGATTAACATTCAATCATCTTGAAGATCGTTTCATCATTGACTGTAACCGAATGTGACGTGCTGTTTGAATGCTGAATGGAGAATGACTGACAGGCGCAGAGAGGGAAAAGTTTACGTGTTCTTGAATTTAATGACTTAAATATTAATTTCTATATCACATAATAGCTTCAAAACACTAATAATACAGTACACAAAAACTTTATGGTACTTTAGAAAGTTTTTGTGCCTTTGTGCCTAACATAGAATAGTATATATGCACAATATAGAATTTGAATCAGCCTCGTCAAAGATGGCAGTGTCAGAGCCGATACCGATCCTGAGTATCTAATCGGCGCACTTCTTTTCAACAGTCAAATTGAAATTGAAATTGCTTGAAACTCAACAGATACATCACATTTATTAGCCAGTAGACATGTGCAAAGTTTCAGAAACGGGCACGGTGCAAGGACTAAATAGCGCCACCTTTTGACAAAAGTGGGGTTGTTAGTTTTCTACAGTTACAAAAATTGGTATATACATTGTACTCCTCAAGCCGGACAACTTTCTAATACATAGTCATTAGCTCGGACCAAGAGGAAGTCAGATATTTTGGTTTGAATATGGTGAGCCTCTCTCTGAGCCTACGTCCCTGTATGGCAAGCCCTTTTAACATTTAAAAGCTAAGTTTGCCTGTCCGGAATTAACATTGTAGATATCAACAACGTCTTTCTGTCTATTCGTAATTACATTTTGGATAGTTTGTATTATCATTTAAGATATCTGTAACATAATTGTGACTAGTCGAAATGACAGAGTATGGCAAGCCGTTTTAACATTTAATCATAAAAGGGCCAAAGCCTTCGGCACCGCCACCCGGGTGCATTTAGGTAACTAAAGGAACCGGGGTTGCGGTGCCACCGGCTTGGGCCCGCCATCGCTGCTCGCAGCTATATTTCTTTATTATTTTTCTGCTACCTTTTGGGCATTTTTGGGGCCCTTAACATGCTCGAAAACTCTTGAAACTTTGCACACGGGTCAGAACCCGCGGCCATCAGGGCCGGGCTGAAGATGGTACCCGGGCGTGGCAGGGGGGCTCGTCAGCGCCCCCTGGAAGGGGTCCGAACACTTGGTACATAACTCAAACACGCTTGCATGTAATAATATGAAACTCGGTACACATGTCGATCTCATCGTTTCATCTATACCTCGCGCTTTTACTTTTTACCCCAGCCCAACAGGAAGTCGGCTATTGAGGTTTGTTTGTAAAACGCTCGCAATGGTATTTGAAATACTCCTCCTAGAGCTTTGATCCAAATTCGACGAAACTCGGTCAGCGTGAAGTCAAGACATTGAGGATGAAAGCTTTTGTGGGGATTTTTGATATCTCGAACGGTTTGTCCGTGGCGAGGAAACGAAATCATGGCGAGAAACGTGAAACAGGAAGTGTGTTATAACTTCAGCATACATTAACTGATCTTGATGAAACTTCAGCAGTGTGTTCGCTGTAAGAGGACGATCACATGGATGTGACTTTTGTGAGTCAAAGTTATAGCGCCACCAACTGGCAGCAGGAAGTGTGTCACTTTCAAAATGCTTTGAAATCACCCTTTTATTTTTACCCGATTTGCTTCAAACTTCATCTGTATAATGTAAATATACGGCAGATGTAGACCTGTGAATGGATTCTTGATATCTTTGAAACTGTTGCCGTGGCAACGCATCAAACTTTACCATTCTTTTAGGATGCTTTTGAGACCCTTAGCATGCTTCAAATCGCATGAAACTCGACAGACACATCACATTTATTAGCCAGTAGACATGTGCAAAGTATCAGAAACGGGCGTGGTGAGGGCTCAGTAGCACCACCTTTTGACAAAAGTGGGGTTGTTAGTTTTAACTACAGTTACAAAAATCGGTATGTATATTGTACTCCTCGAGCCGGACAACTTTCTAATTGACACTCATTAGCTAGGACCCACAGAAAGTCAGATATCTTTGTTTGAATGTAGAGAAAATCTTAGAATTTTGCCAGTGTCTCAGTGTCCCTCTGTGTGAGTGAGAGGAGGGGCGCCTGTCAGGTTAATTTTAACCCTTTATTTGCTGTGTGCGACTTCTCTGGCATTTTCGGGGGCCTTAACATCCTCTAAAACTCTTGAAACTTTGCACACGGGTCAGAACCCATGGCCATCAGGGCCGGGCTGAAGCTGGTCATCGGGCGTGGCAGGGCGGCTCGACAACGCCCCCTGGACTGGGATTCGAACATTTGTCCATAAATCAAACACACTTGCGTGAATTAATATGAAACTCGGTACAATTATAGATCACATCAGGCCAAACAACTTTCGTGCTCTAAGTTTTACGACAATTAAAATGGAAGTTGAGAATTATGGGTTGTTTGAATAGTTGTCCTAGGAGAAATACATCAAATTACAACGCATGTGTTTACCAATCACAACCAAACTCGGTGTGCAAGAAGTCAAGACATTGAGGATGAAAGTTTGTGAGGGGATTTTTGATATCTCAAACGGTTTGGCCGTGGCGAGGAAACGAAATTATGGTGAGAAACGTGAAACAGGAAGTGTGTTATAACTTCAGCATACATTAACTGATCTTGATGAAACTTCATCAGTGTGTTCGCTGTAAGAGGACGATCACATGGATGTGACTATTTCGAGTCAAAGTTATAGCGCCACCAACTGGCAGCAGGAAGTGTGTCACTTTCAAAATGCTTTGAAATCAACCTCTTATTTTTACCCGATTTGCTTCAAACTTCATCTGTATAATGTAAATACATGGCAGATGAAGACCTGTAAATGGATTCTTGATATCTTTGATACTGTTGCCGTGGCAACGCATCAAACTTTAAAATTCTTTTTTTTTTTGATGATTTTGAGGCTCTTAATGGCTTTTGAGGCCCTTAACGGGTTTGAAAACTCTTGAAACTTTGCACACAGGTCATATCCCACAGCCATCAGGCCCGGGCTGAAGATGGTACCTAGGCGTGGCAGGGGGGCTAGACAGCGCCCCCTGGAACGGGGTCCGAAAACTTGGTCCATAAATCAAACACGCTTGCATGTAATAATATGAATGAAAAACTTCATCTGTATAATGTAAACAGATGAAAAACTTCATCTGTATAATGATGAAAAACAGATGAAAAACTTTATCTGTATAATGTAAACATACGGTAGATGTAGACCTGTGAATGGATTCTTGATGTCTTTTAAGCTGTTGCCGTGGCAAAGCTTCAAACTTTGAAATTATTTTAGGATGCTTTTGAGACTCTTAGCATGCTTGAAATTGCATGAAACTATGAAACTCAACAGACACATCACATTTATTAGCCAGTAGACATGTGCAAAGTTTCAGAAACGGGCATGGTGCAGGGACTAAATAGCGCCACCTTTTGACAAAAGTGGGGTTGTTATTTTTATCTACAGTTACAAAAATCGTTATATACATTGTACTCCTCAAGCCAGACAACTTTCTAATTCATAGTCATTAGCTCAGACCAAGAGGAAGTCAGATATTTTGGTTTGAATATGGTGAGACTCTCTCTGAGCCTACGTCCGTGTATGGCAAGCCCTTTTAACATTTAAAAGCTAAGTTTGCCTATCCGGAAATTAACATTGTAGATATCAACAATGTCTTTCTGTCTAGTCGTAATTACATTTTGGATAGTTTGTATTATCATTTAAGATATCTGTAACATAATTGTGACTAGTCAAAATGACAGACTATGGCAAGCCGTTTTAACATTTAATCATGAAAGGGCCAAAGCCTTTGGCACCGCCACCCCGGTGCCTTTAGGTAACTAAAGGAACCGGGGTTGCGGTGCCACCGGCTTGGGCCCGCCATCGCTGCTCGCAGCTATATTTGTATTTATTTTCACATAAATTATTTTTTATAAAAGATGTATATATGTCATGCTATATATATATATATATATATATATATATATATAAATAATAAATGCTATGCCATGTTTTAATGCAATAAAATGAAACCAAACAAATCTGAATCATTCATCTTATGCCTATGTTATGGGTTTCACACTGGGACATCACCCTTCACATCCAGAGGGCCTTGGTAGTTGGACATTAGGCAACAAGTTGCCCATAGCTGATTGACGGACCCTGAAAGGGTCAAAGGAATGGTTGTGTCCCAGATATGATATTCCTTCACTCTTCTGATGGCTCTCTCCACCAGGATTCTTAGTCGGGCGATGTTCTGGGTTTTTTCTGTGTCCTCTTTGCTGAACCTGGTACCTCTTTTGAATGGGGGGATTATGAGGGTTGCTCCAACATCAGACAGCATCTGGTCAATGACAAAGCCTTTATCAGCCATGCATGCATCTCCAGGCTCAAACAGGCTGA